>NC_087309.1:66851038-67597288 GCF_015220805.1 Pogoniulus pusillus | reverse complement strand
CGAATTACTTCAGAGTAAAGAAAAAGAATGAATTAATGAACTAGTGAACCAGGTACCTCTGAGTCCTATAAGTCTAGATAATAACTGTGAAAACAGATATTCTATCTCTTGGAGTGCAAGGCATTAATAGTACTTACTCTGTGCATCAATCCCCAATATGCTATGGTGGCTTCCGGATAAAATGTCAACACACTGACCCAAAGCACTATATCATGCTTAGCACTTCATATATGAAGCTACTATAATTCAAGTGTAGAATAACTTTTTCTTCTGGTAGGAAAAGAGCTCTGGACAGCAGTCATGATAAAGATCAATCAGTATTTCCCACAAAATCAGGACAGAACTTTTAAAGCAGAATATTTCCTGAACACCTTAGAACTATGAGAACTGGCTTTGGACAGGTGCAATATTGTGTTGATTCAAATCAGAAACATGTACCCTGAACTTCACATTCTGGTTACTCTGAACTGCAGTCATGACAGAATTTAATTGGATCTCTGTACTTCAATTTTGAAAATTGAAGGATAGCAACTGAAGTTCTTGCACAGATGATTCTTTGTGATAATGAGAGGAACCTGGCTGGTCTAGTTTTAAGTAAAATAGCTGAATTAAAAGTTAAATTAAGGCTTTCTGACATGGATGATCAGTGATTGCAAGCCAACATCTTGAAATTAGTTGACATTTCATATGGCAATAAAAATGGATTCATTGAAGCGACTGAGCTGTCCATTGAGGTCCTCTCCACCATGACATTCATTCAGGAGAAGTAACTCATCAGAGACACTTTGATGAAATCAGTTAAGACACTGTGGGAAAGTGTCTTTTTGAGGAAAATGAATCCACTTTGAAAGATCTTAAGGTTGATGTTGTTGAGAGATTCTGAAGGTAGCAGGAACTAGACACAAAACTGCATTCAGTAGATGAAATCTAAGGGAGGATAATTTTCTGACCTGATAAAAATATAAACATACAAAAAAAAAAAATCAGCAGGTTTCATTGCTCAGTTATACAAGGCAGAGGTGAAACTTGCCATGTAAAATGCCACTAAGAAAGTTACAAAACACATCAAGCAAAAGTGGAAATTCATGCAATTGTTTACAAGTAACCATTTACTAAATTTTTAAGATTCTAATTATGAAAGCTGTAAAAACTAATCTTAAGTTCAACATTATTTACCTTAAATGTGTGCTTGTCAATGTATGTTTCTGATAGTCCAGCAAGCAATCAGTTTTGTCTCCAACATATACATCCATTCACTGCGACCACTTAGATAAGCAAGGGATACAGATATGATTTTTTTTCAAAATCAGGATTTAGCTTCTAATTCTCTTTAGTACTGATGACTATCACTAAGCACAAAATGTAGTGTTCATTATATTTTGAAACAGGATCCACTGCATTTATTTTTTCCTATATGTTGGACTGCATTATTTTTTACAAAAGTTACCTCTGTGTTGTAAGTGGTCAGGAAATGTAACATGTTTCATAACAAACTGTGAATAAAGCAGGTTTTTTTTCTGTTTTGTTAACATTTTTGTTTACATATGGAGACTTTTAGTGAGCTGAGGCTAGTCAAGGAGCTAAAGGTAGAAAGACTAAAATAATGTTAACAAAATTTATTTTTATTTCAGATCAACAGTTCAGAAAAAAATTATTAAGTTTCTTTAAAGCTACAAGCCAAAATGATGTGACTTTTAAGGTAACATGCAGTGTTACTTTGATGTTCCTTTTCTCTTTACAATGATCTAAACCAAATGATTATTTCTCAGAATTTGTAGCTTTAGAAACATAAATACACATACACAAACATACTTCCACATTGAAACATTAGGTGCCTGTAATATTTTTTTCATATTAATTATTCTATTCCATAAATTGCATAGTTTAGATAATAGGGACAAAACGTTTAGCCACATTTATCTCTTTCATATATGAACTCATGCAATAGTATTAACTGTGGGGTTTATGTGTTAATGCATGCTAAAAAAGATAATGTTTTTCTTTCATACTTTTTTCATGTTTTCCTATAGTCTTTTTTTTTATCCTAAGCTACTGAAGACTTGAAATACATTATTTCATTAGTCTCACAGTGTGCCTGTTAGAGTATCACCATCCCATAGTGTCTTCTTCCCTCTTTACCACACAACACCTGTTCAACTACCAAAAAATTATGTTCTGATCTTGCCACTGGAATGCCACCAGCAAGGCTGAACAGCTGGACAGCAGAGGGATGTACAGCATGGTACTTTTCCACAGCAGGAAATAAGAGGTCCAAGCTTTACTTTCAGATCTCATCTTGTGTAATTCATATATTACACTGTAACAGGAGAGAGATATTCCTGTTAGGAGTTATGAGTAATTTAAATATAATATAGTCAAACCCTTTTTGTCTTGAATGTGTGTTTTTGATAGCCTAAGAAACAGCACTAAGAGAAGGTTGTAAGGCTGCTCATAGGATTCATTATTGTTCTAGTTGCAGGGATGAAAAATGAGAAGGCTTTTATTCCTCAAAGGTATACACCCACAGATAGCAGTCTCCAATGGACATTTAATTAGCTGATTCATAAAACAACTCAACTAATTCCTCTTTTTCAACTCCATCATAGACTTACTCATCTTTCAAATGCAATGAAACCTAAAACAATATTAGTATCTATTCCCAGAACTCAGTGATTAATATGGAAAATTATATGTTCCTTAAAGGAAACATTTATGGATGCTAAATAATTTCAAGTACTTCTACAATATTGTGAACTGAGAACAGAAGCTCGGAGTGTTTCTTGACAGAAATCATCTTCAAAATGAGCCTGTCTAATGGACATGACCATATATAAGCAGTCAATTGATAGAGAAAATCTTAGTAAGTCTTCCTAGCCAAAAGCAGAAATACGTTAAAGTTAGAAAGTCTCAGGATTATATCATGTAAACAGCAAAAACAGAAAATCAGAGCAATGGATAGATAGCTAGATATTCAACTACCACAATTTATTAAAAAGTTGCACAAGCCATTGTCAATAACAAAGTAAATGTGTTCCTTATAAAATGCATAGTGTCTGAGGGACATTTCTGGATTATGGAGTACTTCAACAATAATTCAGGTTTGGAGTCCAGTGGACCAATACATACAAAAGCTGAGTGATTTAACAAAAGGTAATATGCCTTTTTGCCATATAAACAGAGTTATTCTCAAAATCCCACTCTAAATATATAACAAAACTATGACATAGAGTGCCAGCTACATTATAGACTCCGTTACTGTGATGATTCATTATTAAATGTATCTTGCTCACTACAAACAATATAGTCAGGCACACAAAGAACATTATTATCATAGAATCATAGAATCAACCAGGTTGGAAGAGACGTCCAAGATCATCCAGTCCAACCTAGCACTAGCCCTAGCCAGTCATCTAGACCATGGCACTAAGTGCCTCATACAGTCTTTTCTTGAACACCTCCAGGGACAGTGCCTCCGTCACCTTCCTGGGCAGCCCATTCCAATGGCAAATCACTCTCTCTGTCAACAACTTACTCCTAACATCCAGGAGGTTAAGGTTAAGGTTCTGTGAGCCCGGTGGAGAAACACAACTGGGTAGACTTTAGGAGACTTAAACACAGTGTTCATGGGTTTGTATGTGCATAAATATCTAAAGGCTCCTCACACAGCAGTCAGAGCATAATCTCAAAACTAGAGCAATTAAAGTATCCTTCAAAACAATGCAGACCTCTGTCCTTTGTAACTGGATACCTCTTTGATGTGAGGATTTGTTTTCAAATTTCATAATACAAAATTTTATTTATTTTATATTATTTATTTTATTTTTAAATTAAGATGTGAATGTGCATAGTCTTCTATTGCTCTTTTTTATTATAATAATCTATTTTAACCAGAAATAAATTCACAGAGCTAAAATACCCTGATAATAAATTCTCATCTGTGCATGCCAATGTAACTTAAAAATGTGCCATGTATTTTTAAATGTGCAGTGGCACTGCACTCCTTGAGGATACTCAAAGAGGAAGTGCTACTAATCACAGCCTTAGTTTACTTGTTCATGTATAACAGATACTCTCAAAAATGGAGTGCTGTGTTAAAGTTTCTGTTAGAAGACAGTTGGTTAGAGGATTTATTGTTTGAAGTCTGTCTTGATTGTAGGCACCGCACACTGTAGAATTAAACATAAATCTTTTAAAGACAATTCATTTGCTATGACACTACATTTTCAGATGCATACCCTAAGAGTTATCTCTGAACAAAATGAAACAAGATGCCTCTGTGCCCCTCTCTTTCTGCATAGCATATGAGTAGTATGAAGAGAAGTGTACTTCAGGAACTCTGCCTCCCAAAAGTTCCCTGCCTACAATCCATGTGACACATTTATTTGCCCCCAGATTCTGCTTCCCCAGATGCTCCTTCCTTACTCCCACTGCCATGAAAATCTCATGGATTAGAATTACTTCTTGGTCCTACTGGTGGTACTGCTAATTAGGAATGTTTAATTTTTTTGACAAAAAAAAAAAAAAATTGTGCTTGTTTAGGCATTCAGGGATTGCTCTGTCTTGATACTAGTGCTGTAGCAACTCTCTGCTTGAACTCCAAATAGAGAGATAGCAGTATACAGGGAAATCTTCTTGTCTGTTTCTAGAATTTGACATTTTTAATCAAAGCTCATGGTGGGATGAAGAAAAAAGTCTCTCATCCCTATCTTAAAAGAGTAGAGAGAGGGTATTCTTTGTCACTGGCCAGAGTTACAATTCTGACTTCATGTCCTAACTCTCAAAAGTAAACCAGTGTGAAGATGGATCCTGGGATGTTGCCCTGTTCATTTATCCTTCAATCTACTCTAATATCAGTCCTCTAATCTCAGCTAATAACTAACACATAAACTTTGCTAGCTCTGCTGGCTTTTAGGTTTGGTTGCCTGCCTGAGATAGAGGGAGAAAGAAAGGTAACATTGTGCTCTTCTGAGCAGTTTTCTTTGTCAGCAAGGGAGCTTGGATTTCTGCATTATTTCTAATACCTATGTAATTGTAAATACTTGTGAATATATTGTGTATGCATGCTTGTAAATTTTATGATGCTGTAAATATAGCTTCATCTTACTTCCAAACAATCTGAGCTAGCCTAGTAAATTTCAATAGTGTGTGTGGGAAGTTCCTAACCCATGTCAGCCATGTAAAGAGATTTTAAAGAGAATGCCTGCTCTGAACAGAAAGAAAGGGGGCAACATCTTCAATATAGTAATATTCTATAGCTCTTAGGAAGTACCAAATCTCTAATGGTAACTACTTCTCTTTCTTTTAAGTTTACTTCCTGTCTACCAGAGGCATCTGCTTATAGTGCTGTTTGTTTCTTTATCCTCCTCTTTTCAATTACACTTCCTTTTCTGAAGCTTATACATTTTTCTTATTGGAGTGAAGTCATGATTTCACAAATACTAGAGTAGATAGATGAGGCTATGAGGTCCTAAAATTCAGCCTTCCTTGTGGTTCAAAATGAAACAACAAGCTCAAGTGAATAGCATATTGCCACTTCATGAAAGAAATAGAAGTGTATGATTTCAGCTTATTTTCTAGAGAAATACTTTGTGTGCGCGTGTTTTTATTTTGTGACAACACAAAACACCAGGGAGAAAGGCAGGGTCAAAATGTGCAACTGTCTCTATATTCATTCAACTTAATTTCTTTTAAGAGTGTAACTTTCAGAAAATTTGCTCATGATGAAAGGAAGTGTTGGTTTGGGTTTTTTAATTTTGCTGCTGTTGATTCATTTCGTTGTTTACTTTTCTCCAGAGATAAAGTAGGCATCTTCACGTAATGTCTATTGCCACAGTATTTAAGTGCATCACAGGTCCCCATACATAAGGCTTTCATAACTTTCTTTTTCCATGTCCAAAATTCTACCTCAACAGTTACCGTCTTTTTCAATGCTTGTATACTGTGTTGATCAGTTATTTCTACCTTATCACTCAGGTCACCCAGGGAATAAAAACTTCTACACAGTGTGCAGTGATGTTCTGAACCTCTTTAGGCAGCAAACAGGCTGAATTAGAATGAAAGCATTGTTATATGTGTTTAATATTTTAGTCGTGTGCATTCTTTATTAACATTTAATTTTGACATAAAATGAAAAGTAGAAGAAAAATCATTACTTTGAGGCTTTAAATTGAGGGCAGGTTTTGTCTTCAGAGATAAATTTTAAGAAATAAAAATACATTTTTCACTAACAGAGAAATAGAGAATCATAAAGGCAGGAAGTACTGATGTTTTCCATCCTGAATGGTAGGTTCCTTATTTAAGCAATAGAACTTGAGATATAGTCCGGCATCCTGGCTTGGAAATGAGCATTTCATCATTTATAGTGCCCATTATATTAATTTGCCTTCAGTTTTGTGGGGAGAGGGAACCTAAGAAGAGAAAGCATCATGGAGTAGGAAACAAAACAAAACAAATTAAAAAAAAAAAAGGGGGGGGGGGGGAAGGAACCTGGCAGCCATGTTCTCACTACACTATTTTTTAAAGTCTGAATAAGGTTGTGCTCAGATCTCCATATTCATCTGTTAAGGCACAGTTCCAGCTGTGGGAATTCTAGTAGTGAAATGATTATTACCACTTTGCTAAAGGCGGCTATTACTCTACTTATCTAAAGACACAGAAAGACAAGACCCTGCAAAAATGAGATTTTAATCACTATGTTGTTTTATTTGATACCAATTTTAATACTTTTCCCCTCAGAGCCTCATTTTTATTAAATTACAAAATATAAAAAGGACTGTAAGCCCTGATAGAGGTTTCTGACTTAAACTTCTGAAGTTGGACACTGTAAAAATAGGTACCCAGAAGAGCTTTTCATTACAAACCTTAAAACTCCTTTTCTACTTGGATTCCTTCTGTCTTTATAGTATACTCTTATTTACAAAATACTCTTATATGGTACATGAATCATGCTTAAAGGCAAGAAAGTCATTTTGGAATTTGTAAAAGCAAAAGTAGTCTGTCATTTTGACTTTGCACACTGTGTAGCTATGCTTACATTTGCAAACTGAAAATAGTTTTCTAGGAACTGTGTTGGTATGTGTATATGGTCTCTAAATCCATACACCTCTCACTGGTTCCTCAATGTTCCAGTTTCACTTCCATTTTCCCCTTTCTTTTTTTTTCTGACTGCTAAGCAATGGCATAAATCCACAACTTAGTATGTTTATTTAGAAATTGAAATCTGATTTATAAAGATGGCAAAATTGCTCAGCCTGAGAAAACTTTCATAGGAAATTATATCAGCTAGAAACTGAGATAACAGTTTAGAAGAAATACTTCAGGAATAAATGCTTATTTCTTTGAACCTCTGTAATACCAATGTGTAAGTCACTGTTCCCTCTACCTTAGACTAACTGAAATTATTTTTGACACTTTATTCTATTCATTGCCTGCTTTTCATTACTTCACAGATTTTTGGTGTCTATTTAGCTGTGACTAGTCATATGATGCACATTACATCCTTGAACTCGATGAATGTTATTTTCCTCCTGCATAATATGAGGAATAGATCCTTGCCTACATATCTTTCTAGAAATGTTTTGGGATTTTTTTTTTTTAATTGACAAATGTAGAGGCGGTGCAACAAAATGTACCATAATATTTCAAAACTTGAATGTGAAAGATTAGTCTGATGTCTTCTTTCTGAAGATTAAATTGCTTTTTAAATAGTACCATCCATGAAGATTTTTTTGTGAACTATTTCATATTGTGAACTACAGGAAAACATGAATTCAAATTAAGGAAAGGATTTATGACCTCCTGGGCTACACCCTCAAAGAAAGATGTAAGGAAAAATCTGAAGAGAATGGAGAATGCAGAAGTTAGGACTCGAAGGCAGAATTGTTATGGGTTTGTCTTAAGAATCATTATCTTTAATACACTTGCCTAAGGCATGAAACTTTTTAAGACCCTTACAATGGTTCTTACAATGGATACTATGGATTATAGATGCACTGAAATTAGAACATCATACAACCTCGAGGACCAGTGGAATAAATTATATCAGTGGGTGAAGCTTCCCCCATATCAACTCCCTTCCAGATCTCTAGACATGGTTCCTTCCCTCATCAGACATGATAAATATGATCAGTTTGAAGCCTGTGCTGGAATGAAATAGAACATGGCGGTCTCTCAGCTGTTTGGACTTCCAGTACTAATTCCATTATATCAAAGTAATCTCATTCCTTTCTTCCTGAATTCACAAATTACTTCCTGAATTCCTTCTTTCCTGAACTTCCTTCCTGAATTCCTTCCTCCCTGAAGTATTTCCTTCCTTCTTGAATTCATCTATTCATAAATTCCTTCCTTCTTTCCTGAATTTATTCCTGAATTGTTTCCTTTAAATCAACGTTTTTCAGAGAGGGTCCTTCTACAGCTGAGATTGAAACAATGAGGAGTTGCACAATGTTTAAAGTGTACTAAGAAATACAAAGTTGTATGGTTTTGCTTGTGTATTGGTGGTACTCAGTGGAGTTAATACTTGTGGACACCAACATAGCTGGCTATGAGCTAAGTATGATGCTGGTTTCCAGGAGACATCTACTGACAATATATCTGAGTATCAAAGAAAAATCAATGTGAAACGTACATGCCCACTAGCAAGCATTTTCTTCTTTAGTACTGTTGTTGACATCCAAAAAGTACAAGCACTGCTGTTGTTAAGTTCCTTCTCCTAGTTAAATGTACATGCTAAACTATTTTTCAGATAATCTACTTTGGCAAAGTAATCAGTATTTTGCTATTGTAAGACATTTTTTTCAATATTTATAATGTTTTAAAATTTAATAATTTGCCTTTAGATTTTATGTATGATGGTCACATTTCCCCCACCCCCTATAAAGAGTAGCTGAATGTGAGCTAACTGTCATTTTCCATTTACATGTTCCACTTAGAAATTGCAGTGGCTTATCTTTCCAATTGTTCCAAGACATTCTGAAGTGAGAGATTTTTTTTATCATGAGTATACCTCTTACCATGCCTGAAAACATTCCAAAATTAAGAAGATTTGGCCCTAAAAATCTGTCTTTTCCCAGTCAGTAAAGTTCTCTTGTTTTCTAAAAATTTCACCCATGCTACTCTTTGGATCCCATGGACACAAAAATTGCCATCAAGCATGGTAATGGCAACCAGGAAAACAGCTTCACATGGATACTTTATAAAAACTATGTTCAAGTGTATTTGCATGTGTTGCAAAAAAAATCCATCAAACCAAAGCAAACAAATCCCAAAAAACTTGGAGTAGTACGCTTTCCATAAAAGGAATATTTCCTATTGGAATAGTTTTCCATTTCAATTTCCATTAAATATTTTCCTAGGAGACTGGATTTTTGTTCAGTGGGGGTGGTATCATGGAACTAAACATTTTAGCATTTAGTGACAATATTGGAAATATGTTTCATGTATGAAGGCAAACAAAAACACCACTGTAAGAAAAATGCTGATGAAAAGTTAAATCCATCATTCAATCAGAAGAAAATACTTAAAGTAGAATTTTCATTTGGCTTTACAATGTAGAATCATAGAATGATAGAAGTTGGAAGTGACCTCTAGAGATCATAAAATCCAATCTCATTGCCAAAACTAGATCACCTAGGGCAGGTCACACAGGAACACATCTAGTTGTGTCCTGAAATTATCTAGATAAGAAGACTCCACAACTTCACTGTTTCAGTGTTCCATCATCTTTACAGTAAAGAAGTTTTCCCTCATGTTGAAGTGGAACTTCCTGTGTTCCAGTTTGTAGCAGTTGCCCTGGTCCTATCACTGGACACCATTAAAAAGAGACTAGTACCTTCTCATCGTCTTGATAGGATAGTCAGGCATGATAGTAATTTCTTCCACCTATAAATTACACTCTTTCTATTCAGTGGAATGGCTACAGCTTCTTTCACATTGTAAGGTGTAAATTTCATCTGTCATATCTCTAGTACTTAAAGGATACTGTAGCCTATCTCATTAAACCTGGTCGGAAGTATTTTAATTTTTGTCAGTTACAACTACAGTGTGTCTATAAAGATGTACTGTTTTCCAGATATCCACCATTATATCTTTCATCTGAGGAGCAAAAAGGAAGCGAACACTTCAGGAAGCTAAAACTGTCATACTAGGCAGGGATAAATCAATGAAGGGCAAAGGCAGAATTTGCCCTTTATTTCTTTTTATATGACTTCAGTTAAATATTGACCAGCTCTTTATTCAGTGGCCAAGCAAAAACATTTTTTTTTTTTACAAAAACATATTTAGCTTTGTTCAGCTATCAAATTTTCTCACAGTTTTATCAGTGAGGCAGACACCCTAAAATTTTTAATGGTTCATGGATAAATTCAACCTGGAGAGAGAGAGTGCTTACTTTCTGTGATTCTGTTAATTGCTTTCCTTGGTAGAAATTCATGTCCTTTCTTTGATTCGTGCTACTTTGTGATGTGTTTGTTGCATCCGCTAAATGCCAAATGAATGTGAGACTCTTGATACTACTCAGAACTTAAAATTCCTCACAATTGCTTTACATTCAATGAATGACACTACAGAAGAATTACTAATTTATTTAGTACGTATCCCAGCAGATGTAGTTCCTGTACAGGGATGTTACTACAGTAAAAAAACAGGGACAGTGTGGTTCATTACCTTTTATAAATCAATTGCTCAGAAAATATAAATTTATTTTAATATGAATCTATAATATGTTGTAATGAGTTTGTATCTCTGTGTGGGTTTATAATGTGCGTTGTAATTCCTATTGTAGCTCATTCTGATGTATGCAATATAAATTCAAGGTTTCTGTTCTTTACTCGTTCTATGAATTTGATACTCTTCTAACGAAGGATTACATTCTGCCTCTAGGCCTCAAAACAAAACTTCAGACTTTCCTCTGTGTCATGGGCTCAGTTGAATCTACTGGTGAGTATTCAACACCATGCTAATGTTGTGCCATCTTTAAAATCAAAGTACTGTGTGGAGTGAAGCATCATGAAGACTTCCTATTTCCGGTCACTGCTTCTGCTTTCTGGTTCTGGGGTGTAGGTCTTCTCTGCCTGGCTAGCTGTGGGCTTGCAGGTCAGGAAGGATCATTTTTATCACTGACTGTTGCTGCTGTGTCTGTTTTTGATTCTGCTACACCTTTCTACAGAAAAGGCAAAGGTAATTGCATATTATATCATTTCATTAAACATTTCTTATTGCAAACGCTATTTTTTTGTGTTTGTCCTGGAGTACTGTTGTGGAGGGCCTGTGGGCCCAAAAATAGGCCTATTTATGCCTATTTCTGCCTGGACATGTTATTCTGCCAGGACCCCTGGTTGTAAACAGGTTGTGTAAGCCCACACACACCCAGCTCGTGTCTCCCTGGTATAAGCCCATGTGATCCCCATATTGGGGAAAGTCCAGGCAAGTAGCTTTTGCTGACTGCCACCCTGATTGGTCATTCTAGTGGCCAAGGGCCCATTAATCTCAGCCCACATTCAATAAATAAGGGTGCACAGGTGAACAACGTGCTCAGCCACTCAGCTGCTCAGACCCCCATGCTTGGACTCCATTGCATAGCTCCTATGCTCAGACCCTCATGTTCTGACACACTTGCAGCTATCAGCCTGCGTACCTTAGTTGCAGAGCTCATTTAAGCCTGCCTATATATATATATGTGGAGCCTATAGTCTCCTAAGCCAGCTGTGAACATCTGCATGCCACTGTGTTATCAGGACCAGATCCTGTATTGCCTGCCTTTACCTATGGAGCTCAGACTCCCAGCAGCCACACACACTTTGCATACCTGCTGCCTATCATTGCCTGGTAAGCACCTCTGGTTGCTGAGATAACTAGGAAGCAGACTCTGAATTTACTGCACACATGCTATCTGTCTGCTAGCCACACGAGAACCATTCTAGAGATTGCACGATATTCTCCTCCTGCACCTGAGATCCTGCCTGCCTATGTATCCCTGGACAGAGCATCCAGAAGAAGCCAGCGGCACCAAGGCAGAGATTACATACTTTGCCAGGAGAACCAAGTCAGAGACCATCATTTCCCCAGAAGCTGGGAAGATTCATCCTTTTCCCTCAAGCCGGGAGCCCAAGCGAGAGTGAAAATGGTGCTGAGTGTGTGTTAGCAAACGTTTTTGTTTCTTGTTCTCATACATCTCAGCAAGGCTGTGAGTGAAGTAGACATCACCATTGTTTTCTTTCCACAGCCTGTAAACTAGTTCTTCTCACCAAAACATTCTAGATAGCTTCAAACTAGCCCAAACCACTATTTCAAAATTGCAAGATGATGTAATGCTATTGTTCACTGAAGAATTTTGTATAGAGTCCAGCCAAGTTTTGTTCTTGTCTCTAGATAGCCAGACCAGTCAGATGCAACTTTATAATATTTTCAACCTTCATCATCCTTAATTTAATATCACTTTTAAAAAGAAATTCTATTAGAATGATTTAAGAGATTATTGTTTTTAAAAGACCTATTGGCTGGTGCCATGGTCTAGCCTTGAGCTCTGTGGTAAATGGTTGGACTTGATGATCTGTGAGGTCTCTTCCAACCCTGATGATGCTGTGATACTGTGATACTATGTGCTGGCTTATCAGAGACCACCATCAGCCTCAGTTATCACTTGTTCTTTGGTTGGTATTATCAAATTTTACTCTATCAATGAAAGTTTCATATTCTGTCTGTCACTCTGTTCATTGTTCATTTTGATGATGATGTATCACATAGAATCACAGAATTAACCAGGTTGGAAAAGACCTTCAAGATCATCGAGTGCAACCTATCACCCAATACCTTCTAATTAACTACACCATGGCACCAGTGCCTTACCCAGTCTCCTTTTAAACACCTCCAGGGATGGTGACTCCACCATCCATTCTAATGGCCAGCCATTCTTTCCATGTAGAATTTCTTCCTGACTTCAGCATAAACCTGCCCTGGCACAGTTTCAAACTGTGTCCTCTTGTTCTGTCACTGAGTGCCTGGGAGAACAGAGGCTACAACCTCCTTTCAGGTAGTTATAGAAAGCAATAGTCTTCTGTCAGCCTTCTCTTCTCTAGGCTGAACAAACCCAGCTCCCTCAGCCTCTTCTCGTAGGGCTTCTGCTCCAGCCTCCTTACCAGCCTTGTTGCCCTTCTCTGGACACATTCAAGCACCTCAACATCTTTCTTAAATTGAGGGGCCCAGAACTGGACACAGGACTGTCATGGTACTGAGTTTAGGGAATTTCGGAGAGTAACATGCGAGGCCGATTTATAAAGTTTTAAAGTGATTTATTACTAAAAATCCCAAAATCCCCTTCCCAAGCTTATTTATAGCTATCCCTTATGAGTTCTTTGTTTGCGGTTGAGAATTAAAATGCAGAATGGCTAAAATAAAGAAAGTCTATGACTCTAAGAAAGTTCTGAGTCTTGAGAAATTATTCAATCTTTAGAGTTTATCATTTACTCACTGTCCAAATGCAGTTTTTTGAAGAGTTTAACGCATTTACGAATTGCAGTGTGATGTTTGAGGTTTTGCAGGTCAGATCAAGTCGGGCACCGGCTTGTGAAGCTGACGGGGTCAGACGCTGTCCCACTTCATGTCGCACCGGCTTGTAGCTTCGATGTCTATGCAGGATTAGGAGTGAGGAGAAGGCGAGAGGATGTAGAGGTGTAGAGAGGTGTAGAGGTGCTCAATTAAAACAAGTACAGTATTTTATAATGTTCGGAAGGGGTGTGCTCAACCAACTCAGGCGATTTTTACGTTAATTTTATAGATTGGTATAAAATTATAATCAACTTACACAATTGGATAATTTTACCATAAACAACTTACAGGACCACCCAGGGAACAGCCCCCAACAAATGTGCTTAATGTACCCACAATGTCTGAAAACCCCAAGGCCTTTATTTCAAAACATAACCATGTTTGTGTCTTTGCTCTTCTGAGGGGGAGATTCTCCCAGGGCCTGTATGTATGCTGGTACTGCAGCTACGTCAGTGCAAGCAGATAGAAAATATTCTTTTGACTTTTTCGATAGAAGGCCTCTGAGCACAATTTTCTGTATAAATGAAGACTCTGCAAAAGGGCTCCACTTTCTTCCATGACAAGGACTCAAGGTGTGGCCTGACCAGTGCTGAGTACAGGGGCAGAATGACTTTCCTGGTCCTGCAGGCCAGACTTCCTTATATAGGCCAGGATGTCGTTGGTCTTCTCGAACTCTGGGCACACCACAGGCTCATGTTCAGGTGTCAACTAGTACCCTCAGGTTCCTTTCTGCCTGGCTGCTCTCCAGCCACTTTGTTCCCAGTCTATAGTGCTCATGGGGTTGTTGTGGCCAAAATGCAGAACCCTGCACTTGGCCTTGTTAGAACTCATGGCATTGGACTGCACCCATCTGTCCTGCCTGTCCAGTTCTCTCTGCAGGGCTCTCCTACCCTCTAACAGATCAACAACTGCTCCTAAACTGGTTTCATCTGCAAATTTACTGACGGTGGACTCAATCCTCTTGTCCAGATCACCAACGAAGATATTGAACAAGACTAGGACCAACACTGATCCCTGGGGGAGACCACTAGTGACTGGCTGCCAATTGGATGCTGCACCGTTCAGCACCACTTTCTGGGTCTGGCCTTCCAGCCATTTCTTAACTCAGCAGAGAGTGTTTCTGTCCAAGGCAAACGCTGCCAGCTTGGCCAGGAGCTTGTTGTGGCAAACAGTGTCAAAGGCTTTGCTGAAGTCCAGGTAGACTACATCCACAGCCTCCCCCACACTCACCAGACAGATAACCTGATCATAAAAGGTCAGATTGGTCAGGCAGGACCTGCCTTTCCTAAACCCATTCTGGCTGGGCCCGGTCCCTTGGCCATCCTCTACATGTTTTGTGATGGCACTCAAGATGACTTGTTCCATGACCTTGCCTGGCACTGAGGTCAGGCTGACAGGTCTGTAATTTCCTGGTTCCTCCTTCTAGATCCTCCTGTGGATGGTCATCACATTTGCCAGCTTCCACTCTCTGGGGACTTTTCCAGAGAGCCAGGACTGTTGATAAATGATGGAGAGTGTCTTGCCCAATTCATCTGCCAGCTCTCTCAGCACCTTAGGATGGATCCCATCATGTCCCATGGACTTGTGAGTATACAAGTGACTCAGCAGGTCCCTTACTTCTGGATTACAGGGAGACTCTACTGATCCCTGACTCCATCTACCAGCTCAGGAGTCCAGCTGTCCTGGAGACAACCTGTCCCACTATTGAAGATTGAGGCAAAGAAGGTGTTAAGTACCTCTGCCTTTTCCTCATCCTTTGTTACTATATTCCCCTCTCCATCTAATAAGGAATGGAAGTTGTCCTTGCCCCTTCTTTTGCCATTAATATACTCACAGAAACATTTTTTATTTTCCTTAACAGCCATGGCCAGCCTATGTTCTAAGTGGGCTTTTGCTTCTGTATTTTTTTTCCTACAAGACCTAGCAACATCCTTGAATTCTTCCTGGGATACCTTCCCTTTTTTCCAAAGGTGATGCACCCTCTTTTTTATCTTTAATTCCTTCAGAAGCTCCTTGCCCATCCAGTCTGGCTGTCTCCCTCATCAGCTCACCTTCCAGAACAATGGGACAGCCTTCTGGAGTGAAAAAGCTTTCCTTCATATCTAGTCTAAACCTACCCATTTTCAGCTTGAGACCATTCCCTCTTGTTTGATCAATATTTACCATTAAATATTACCTGTTGTAATGAGGTGCCCAAACTGAACACAATACTCAAGGTGTGGTCTCACCAGAGCTGAGTACAAGGGGTCAGTCAATTCCCTACTCCTGCTGGACACTGCATTTTTAGTCTAAACCAGGATGCCATTGGCTTTCCTTGTCACCTGGGCACACTGCTGGCTCATATTCACACTCCTGTCAATTACAACGTCTAGGTCCTTTTCTGCTAGACAGCTTTCCAAACACAGTCCCCTAGGCATGTAGCATTGCTTGGGGTTGTTGCAACCCAAATGCAGGACTTGGCATTTGGCCGTGTTGAAGCTCATCCTGTTAACATTGGCCCATCAATCCAATCTATCCAAGTCCTACTGCAGACCTTCATGATGGCCAACATTGCCACCAGACTTGGTGTCATCTCTGAACTTTCCGATGACACACTCTATCATGAAAAAGTAAAATACTCTTCACATGGTTCTATGTGGTTAGGATGTAATAGAGATTAAATAAATGTTATCAAAAATCAAGAAAATAAAAAAATGTCTCAGTAAAATGTAAAATTTTAAAGTTAATATAAAATATTGGTTTGTATTTATATATAAAATATATGTATTAAAAATACCTGACTTTTCATTATTTAGTGGGCTGCAAAATAAAACTGGTGTTCTAAAAATAGGAGTTACTATGAGTGAACAGAAGCAAATATTAGGAATTTAATGCATTCAGGTGTGCACAAATTTGAAGCTACATTCCTGAATCCTGAATAACTAACTTATGACTGTCGAATATCAAATTGCTTTGACTAAGCTAAGCAGTCAGGATAATGAGTTGAGGGAAGATTTCATAATGCCTGTGGTTAAGACAAGAGAAAGAAAAGATCTATAAAGATAAGAGTCTGATCATAAAAATCTTCAGAACTGATATTCGACTGTTGAAGGTTGATTAAAGATTTTTTAATGGTGTAGCAAACTTTTATATGAATTACATAGCTAAATTGTTCTAAGTTAACCTGATACTTTGCTTTTATGTCTTCTCTTTCAAACAATAGGATTCCAGTAGATACACACTATTAAGGTTTAGTTGAGCATTTAAAATAAGATTACAAGCACAATTGTTAACAAAAAAGGATGGCTAGTGATGATGTTCCAAGCTGAAACTTTAGAGAACCAATTTAATGACAGTAGAGGAAAACCAAAATGGAATAGAACATAAGAAGTTTCTCAAGCAGAGATTATCTTTCAAGATAGCCAGTCCACTGATGAGCTTCCTGGAACTATTGCAGCAGTATCTTCACTAAAACTATTCACAAAAGTCAGTTAGATGCAGAAATCTATTATGTACACAATAATAAAATTATGTTTCAGATTTACTTTCCTCTTAAAATCCTTTTCAATATCGAGGACACTAGCATAGGCACCATTCAGAACTGTTGTAGTGAGGTTTGAGCTGGGGAAATGCCCTTTCTTCTTCCCTACTTTGGCTATTAAATTATAAAGTATTCTGTAAGAGGTCTTCATGTCAGAAGAGCTGTTAGAACCTGACTGTTGAGGCTGTGTTACAAGAATAGATGTTGAAGCTAAGAGATAGCTTTGCCATCTTTCTCTATACAGGTCAGCACAGTGCCACCAAGATTGAAAAGAATTTCAGAGAAAAGCCCAAAGAAATCATTTTAATTGAGCCTGATATCTCAAAATAGAAAATTTCTTAAAGTACAGTGTTCTAAAAGAGCTTCAAAAGTGACTTTTAATACTGACCTAAGGTAAAAAAAAAAAAAAAAAAAAAAAAAATTCTCTCTTTATTTCTATCTAATCTTCATAGTAGAGTTGTGTCAAAGAAATCTTTCCCATCTTTTCCTTTTTGCTTTTGAATTTGTTATTTCTAGCCTCACCCCAATTAATATATGAATATTTAATTCCAATACATATAACATTAGAAAGAAAAAAAGAATGACAAACAAGTAAGTTTAAGAATCACAATTTAAGAACCAAAGAGAAACATCTGGATTTCAACTTTTAATTAAGCACAAGACAATATAATGTGATTTTCCTGCAAAATGTATTTGGTTTGTATCACTGTATCCTCACTCAATTTATACTTATAATTCTGTAAAAATCATTGGGAACTCCAGAGAGAGTGTAGTCTTAACAACAAAATTATTCCCTCAATTACCTCTATGCAGAAACATTTGACTTATCCCTGAATGTCAGAATTATCTCTAAAGATAAGGTCATAACTTTTTTTTTTATTATTTTCAAATGGGTTAATTTTAGTTTTAAATTCAAGAATATCACTTGGTGGTGTCTGTGCATTGCAGGAAAATACTAAAACTTTTTCACTGGAACAGAACATGTGGAAGACAGAGATAGATGACTTGAAGTGAATCTAAAAGTCAGAGAAAACTGTAACTATAGGACAGAACTGTACTGGTTAATGGAGCCTGAACATTGCAGCTACTAATTACAGTCCAAATTATGTCCATGGGGATCTCTCCTACCAAGCTGAAGGAGCATTTCTCCAGCTCTTCACTGCTGGAGCAAGGTACTATAACAAACAGTGCCTCCAGGGATACAGCTGCAAGTAAAAGGAGAACTGTCTTGTTCCTCAAGTGTTCCCTGATGGAAAAAGCCTCCTCTGGGAAAAAAAAAAAAAAAAAAAAAAAATCGACTTAGCCACCCTTAGTCATGGACAGGGAATATGCAAAAATAACTCCTATTTATCAGAAGCATGTAAAAAATAAACAATTTCCTGCCTTGAATGAAAATTCAGACACAAACACAATGGGAATTTCTCAGTATGACCCAGCTTTCAAATCAATAGTTTCAGAAATAGGCTTCAGATTCTACTATCTAAATGGTCAATTTGATAAATCTCAACCATCAATTTAAATAAAACATAACACATCCTGACAGAATGATTTTAAACACAGAAGATGCTACTGATACCGACCCTGAAATTTACTGAAAAATATCTGAATGCAGATGTCATTAACATTCAAGAGAAAGCATAAAAAGTTTGTGTTACGAAATTGCAGGCAAATAAAGCAAAGTGTGCTGTTGTAATGCTACATTTAAGGATTGTGCCATTTTTACCATTTTATATATATATATATATATATATATATATATATATATATATATATAAAGCAGAGAGAAACAGAATAATTTCCTTTTATGCAGATGCTTGGTAGTGTAAATATCTAAAAGTGTCACTTAAACATAGACATCACTGCCATATCATTGAGCAAATGTGAATGAACAAGCATAAGGGCTCCACACTAGGCTGGTTTTCAACAGAACAAAGATGCGCCTTAAGATTTTGTTGGAAAAGGAAAGATTCCTGTATTCTGAAAATGAAGATAACAAATTGTTGTACAGTAGCCTTTTAACTAGAGTATCATTCATTCTAGTTGGGTAAATACAGTAAGTCTACAAGCAATTTTCATTTTGCAGTGGACAATTTTGGGCAATTTTCATGGTGAGGTAAGCAGTCTACACACAAAAGTTGGCTGAGGAAGGCTTCTGCATAGAATTTGTGTTCAGGATGGTATTGTACTTAAAGGGAAGATCCCTTCCACCACACGTTGATTTTTCTTGCATTATGTGTTTTCACATTCACAGTATCACAGTATCACAGTATTATCAGGGTTGGAAGAGACCTCACAGATCATCAAGTCCAACCCTTTACCACAGAGCTCAAGGCTAGACCATGGCACCAAGTGCCATGTCCAATCTTGCCTTGAACAGCCGCAGGGACGGCAACTCCACCACCTTCCCGGGCAGCCCATTCCAGTGTCCAATGACTCTCTCAGTGAAGAACATTCTCCTCACCTCCAGCCTAAATCTCCCCTGGCATAGCTTGAGGCTGTGTCCTCTCATTCTGGCGCTGGTCACATGAGAGAAGAGAGCAACCTCCTCCTGGCCACAATCACCCTTCAGGTAGTTGTAGACAGCAATAAGGTCACCACTGAACCTCCTCCTCTCCAGGCCAAACAATCCCAGCTCCCTCAGCCTCTCCTCATAGGGTTTGTGCTTGAGGCCTCTCACCAGCCTCATTGCCCTTCTCTGGACACGCTTAAGCATTTCGATGTCCCTCCTAAACTGGGGGGCCCAGAACTGGACACAGTACTCAAGGTGAGGTCTAACCAGTGCAGAGTACAGGGGCAGAATGACCTCCCTGCTCCTGCTGACCACACCATTCCTGATGCAGGCCAGGATGCCACTGGCTCTCTTGGCCACCTGGGCACACTGCTGACTCATGTTCAGGTGGGTATCAATCAGTACCCCCAGATCCCTCTCTGTCTGGCTGCTCTCCAGCCACTCCGACCCCAGCCTGTATCTCTGCGTGGGGTTGTTGTGGCCAAAGTGCAGCACCCTGCACTTGGAGCTATTGAACCCCATCCCATTGGACTCTGCCCATCTGTCCAGGCGGTCAAGGTCCCGCTGCAGAGCCCTTCTGCCTTCCAACTCAGTCACATCTGCCCCCAGCTTAGTGTCATCTGCAAACTTGCTGATGACTGACTCCATGCCCTCATCCAGATCATCTATGAAGATGTTAAAGAGGATGGGGCCCAGCACTGATCCCTGAGGGACACCACTAGTGACTGGCCGCCAGCTGGATGTGGCACCATTCACCACCACTCTCTGGGCTCGGCCCTCCAGCCAGTTCCTAACCCAGCACAGAGTGTTGCCATCCAAGCCATGGGCTGACAGCTTAGCCAGCAGTTTGCTGAAGGGGACAGTGTCAAAGGCCTTGCTGAAGTCCAGATAGACCACATCTACAGGCCTCCCCACATCCACCAAGCGGGTCACCTGATCATAGAAGGAGATCAAGTTGGAGAGGCAGGATCTGCCCTTCCTAAACCCATGCTGGCTGGACCTGAGCCCTTGGCCATCCCTCAGGTGCACTCTAATCACTTCCAAGATAACCTGCTCCATCAGCTTCCCTGGCACTGAGGTCAGGCTGACAGGTCTGTAGTTCCCAGGTTCCTCCATCCGACCCTTCTTGTGGATGGGGACCACGTTGGCCATTTTCCAGTCTCCTGGGACCTCTCCGGTGAGCCACGACTGCTGGAAAATGATGGAGAGTGGCTTGGCCAGCTCATCTGCCAGCTCTCTCAGCACCCTGGGATGGATCCCTTCTGGTCCCATGGTCTTGTGGATGTCCATGTGGCTCAGCAGGTCCTGAACTAATTCTTCATGAATTTCCAGGGGAACACACCGCTCCCCGACCCCATCCTCCAGTTCAAGAGGCCACTTGCCTCCTCCTCCCACCTTACTGTTGAAAACTGAGGCAAAGAAGGCATTCAGGACCTCAGCCTTTTCTTCATCATCAGTTATAGTGTTCCCCTCCTGGTCCAGTAAGCAGTGGAGGCTCTTCTTGCCCTTCCTTTTAGCGTTGATGAATTTATAAAAGTGCTTTTTGTTATCTTTCACAGAAGTGGCTGCCTAAGTTCTAGCTGGGCCTTAGCCTCTCTAATTTTTCTCCTGCATTATCTGGCTACCTCCTTAAACATGTCAGGAGAAGCCTTTCCCTCCTTCCAAAGGTGATACACTCTCTTTTTTTCCCCCAATTCCTTCAGGAGCTGTTTACTCATCCAGGCTGGTCGCCTTCCCTGTCGCCTCATCTTTCAGCACATGGAACTGCCAGTTCCTGTGCCTTCAAGAGCTCCTGTTTAAAGTAGGTCCAACCATCCTGGACCCCTTTGTTCTCAAGGACTGCTGCCCAGGGGAATTTGGAAATAAGTTTCTTAAGCAAACTGAAGTTTGCCCTCTGAAAGTCCAAGGTGTAGGTTTTGTTGTAGCACCTCCCTACCTCCCTGCATATTGAAAACTCCACTAACTCGTGATCACTACACCCCAGGCAGCCTCCCACTGCCACATCTCCTACCAGCCCTTCTCTGTTGGACAGCAGTAGGTCAAGCTGAGATTGACCCCTAGTAGGCTTACTTAACAGCTGGGTCATGAAGCTGTCCTCCATGCACTCTAGAAATCTCCTGGACTGTCTCCTCTCTGCTGAATTAAGTTCCCAGCAGATATCTGGCAGGTTAAAGTCACCCACAAGGACAAGATCTGAAGATCTTGAGACAACCTCCAACTGTTTGTAAAATATCTCGTCTGTTCCCTCATCCTGGTTGGATGGTCTATAACAGACTCCAACCAGGATGTCAGATTTGTTAGTCCTCCCTCTGATTTTAACCCACAAGCTCTCAACCCCTTCATCCCTCACCTCAAGCTCTGTGGCAAGGAGTGACTCCCTAATATACAGAGCCACCCCTCCTCCTCTTCTCCCTTGCCTATCTCTCCTGAAGAGGCTATATCCCCCCAGTATGGCACTCCAACCATGCCTGTCATCCCACCAAGTTTCTGAAATGGCAACTATATCATAGTCACCCTGGTGGACCAGGACTTCCAATTCCTCCTGCTTGTTACCCAAGCTGCGTGCATTGGTGTAGATGCACTTCAGCTGGGCTCTCGATTCCCCAATTGTCCCTAGTTTCCTTCCCACTCTCTCCTTCTCAGAGAGAGTAATTGCCTCACCCACCCCCTTCAGACCTAGTTTAAAGCCCGCTTAATGGCCCTGCCAACTCCAGTGCCAGGACTCTCCTGCCCCTCCTAGACAACTGCACCCCATCAGGATCAAGCAGGTCTGGCTCAGTAAAAGTTTCCCCAAGGTCGAAGAAGCCAAAGTGCCTCCTCTCATACCATCCCTTGAGCCATTTGTTGATGTCATAGGTTCTGCTGTTCCTCTCTGTGAACTCTCTTGCCACAGAGGGAACTGAGCAGAACACCACTTGTGCTCCTGCCCCATCTATCAATTTCCCTAGGGCCTTGAATTCCTTTTTAATTGCCCTGGTTCCCTTCTTCTCGATTTCATCCCTTCCAGCCTGTATTACCAGTAAGGGGTAATAATCAGAGGGCCTGATTAGGTTTAGGAGCCTCCTGGTGATGTCCCTAACCCGGGCACCAGGAAGGGAGCAGACCTCCCTGTGAGATGGGTTGGGATGACAAATGGGTCCCTCTGTCCCCCTCAAAACTGAGTCCCCAACGACTAAGACTCTTCTCTTTTTCTTGTTTTTTGTGGAGCTAATAACCACAGTTGGTGGGAACTGCTCCACCCTAGGCATCCTGGTTGGATGCTCCTCCTCAGCCCTCCCATCCTCCCTGCCCTCTTCATGAAGTGCCTCATACTTGTTATGCAAGGGCAGTGGAAGAGGAGGAGAGGGTCAGGGTGGACTTCTCTTACTCCCTAGTTTTTTACTAAAAATAAGAATATCATTAGATCAAGTATGTCTTAAAGTTAGTTGTATTACAATGTATTACAATAGATTGAAAAAAGCACAAGTAGGCTTTGTCAAAGTTAGGAAAAAACTCCAAGACATCTGCATTCTGTTTGATCATTTTTCAGAGAACTTATTCTTTGGAGTGTTCCACACTGTGTTTATGATTTCATTAAAGCTACCTGCAAACTAATGAGATGCATTTCCTCAGTACTGGCACAGTGCCTCGCACTGCCCGTCTCTTCTGTCATGTCTCATATATATTGTCTTTGTGTTCATTATAAACCCAGAAAAATACCTTTTTCTAGATATGAAAAAAAAAAAGTCACTATATGTTTCTTTAATTGGTAAGTAATTAACACAACAGGACGCAAGTGAGGCATTTGATTCTGTCCCACATGATAACCTGGTCACCAAACTGGAAAAGCACGGACTTGATGTGTGGAACACTCACTGGATAAAGAAATGACTGGATGATCACATGCAGAGAGTGGTGATCAATGGCACAATGTCCACCTGGACACCAGTGACAAGTGGTGTCCCTCAGGAGTCAGCGCTGGGACCAATGTTGCTTAACATCTTTGTCAGTGTGTCCTGGAGTCCTGTACCCCTAAATTCCTCTCCTGCCCGGACTTCGGGGGGGAAAGGGGAAAAGCCGCCTGTTTCCCCCCCCCCCCCCTCGCCTGCCCTGCAGCCGTGAAGGGGGGGGGGAGGACTGCCCCGTGAAGGGGGCGACTGCCCCGTGAGTTCCCGTGCTGGAGCCAGGCTGGGATTGGCCATGCGCTTTTGTGCCTAAGGTGTGGTAACTCTGCCCTTTGTCTAGCGAAGGTTATAAATATTGGGGGTCTTCCCGCCTTTGGGGTTCCCGCTTTGGATTTTGCCCGTGCCTGGACGTATGTGTCTGCCTGAGCTCACACACTCCCCTGTGCCTGGACTGCAGGGAGACCAAGGATTCGTTTTCCTGTTAGGCACACCTTTGTGTGCCTAACGACCCTTAACGACCCTTAACGACCCTTAACGATTCCTGCAGCCGCTGGAAAGAAAGAGAAGGACAGACCGCACGAGTCAGCCTGAGTGAGTTATTTGGCTTAGCTTAATTTAGTAAGAAACCGCTATTAATTAATAGCTGAGTCCTTTTCCAGCTTCTGACTTTATTCTAATATAGTCAGATTATTGGTGGTATCCTTGTAGATTAATTCTCATGCAACTGAACCTGTTTATTAAACTAAATTAATCTTTGTATATATAGTTGTGGGGGCGGGTTTTTAGAAAAAATAAAAAATATCTATTTTTGATAAATTCTCGACTCAGCCACGTATCAAATCCTGCCCTCCGCAACACAGTGATATGGACAGAGGAAACTAGTGCACCCTCAGCAAGTTTGCAGATGACACCAAGCTGTGTGGCACAGTCAACTTGCTAGAGGGCAGGGATGCCATCCAGAGGGACTTGGACAGGCTGGAGAGGTGGGCCCAGGCCAACCTCATGACATTCAACAAGGCCAAGTGTAAGGTCCTGCACCTGGGTTGGCACAGTCCCAAGTGCAGATCCAGACTGGGTGGCGAATGGCTGGAGAGCACCCCTGAGGAAAAGGACCTGGCAGTCTGGGTTCATGGAAAGCTCCGCATGAGCCAGCAGTGTGCACATGCAGCCCAGACAGCAACTGTGTCCTGGGCTGCATCAAGAGCAGTGTGGCAAGCAGAGCAAGGAAGGGGATTCTCCTCCTTTACTCTGCTCTCACCAGACCCCACCTGGAGTATTATGTGCAGTTCTGGAGTCCCCAACACAAGAAGGACATCAAACTGCTGGAGTGAGTCCAGAGGAGGGCCACAAGATCATTAGAGGGCTAGATTATCTCTGCTAAGAGGACAGGCTACAAGGATTGGGGCTCTTCAGCTTGGAGAAGAGAAGGCTTTGAGAAGACTTTGTAGTGGCTTTCTAGTATCTAAAAGGGATCTACAGGAAGGCTAGGGAGAGACTATTTATGAGGTCTTGTTACGACAGGATGAGGGGTAATGGGTTTAAACTGGCAGAGGGGAGATTCCTAGGTGTTAGGACAGGGTTCTTTCCAGTGAGGGTGGTGAGACACTGGAACAGGTTGCTCAGGGAGGTTGTGGATGATCCCTTCCTGGAGGTGTTCAAGACCAGGCTGGATGAGGCCTTGAGCAACCTGTTCTAGTGGGATTGTTTAGCCTAGAGAAGAGGAGGCTCAGGGGTGACCTCATTGCTGTCTACAACTACCTGAAGGGACATTGTAGTCAGGTGAGGGTTGGTCTCTTCTCCCAGGCAACCAGCAATAGAACAAGGTGACACAGTCTCAAGTTGTGCTGAGGGAAGTACAGGCTGGATGTTAGGAGGAAGTTCTTCCCAGAGAGAGTGATTGGCATTGGAATGGGCTGCCCAGGGAGATGGTGGAGGCACCACCCCTGGGGTCTTCAAGAAAAGACTATGTGAGACACTCAGTGCCATGGTCTAATTGACTGGGTAGGGCTGGGTGCTAGGCTGGACTGGATGATCTTGGAGGTCTCTTCCAACCTGGTTGATTTTATGATTCTATGATTCTTACATACTATGTATTGTTATTACATAATTAAATTTTAATTGATCTTTGGAACTAATGAGAACATAACTTGTAAAAAGACAAAATCAGACAAGGGCTTGAGAAGTCCTGAGCTGAACACACTCTTTTAAACCTCTGTTTTATGTTTGTCAAAAAGAAATGTGTATTAACTAGAATTCTGAACAGTGATCTTTCTTCATGTCACTTGTGTTCAACTTCTGTGAAGTTAATGAGAGTTGAGGATACCCAGTACTTTGTAGGAACTGCTAGACAGCTCATGGGAATGTGTTTTTTGTTAATTATATTTTCTTTGAACTTCAGCACTTAAAATTCAGGCCCCCTATCTTGTAAACATTTATGCATGAGAGTGATTTCTCACATGTATATAGCATAACTGGATTCAATGGAGCTATTTAAATATCAGAGAGTTTGTAGAATCAGGACCATTGTGTAAAGATCTGCATCTAAGGGATCCAGTGAGAGTACAGCACCATAGTGCCATAGTAACTTCTCCTAGTAGTTTTGTGACATTACAACAGAAAGAATGCATTGAAGGTAAAGTAAAAATTCTGGTAATACACATGCAAAATTATTCACATTATTGGATTAACACATACCCATGTTTCAGATGGTTCTTCCCTTTTATGAGTGTCTGACAGGAATAATTGGTCTTGAGGAAGAAAATGCTTTGAGAAGGAAGGCTCAAGGGAAGACAGGGTAGGGGAGAAAGAGGCAGCCAAGCTCAAAGCACTTTGTTAAACTTTTCTACATCTTTCTTAAGGAGATACTTCTTTTTGAAAAGCTTTCAAATTGTAATCACTATCTTATGGGATATGATAAGAAATTGTTAAAAGAAAATAATTGCATACAATAATTGCAAATGAAATGCATTGAATTTGAAAACAGATTTTTACTGCAAACTTCCTTCAGGACTTATGCAAGCAGCATTTTTGTGACAAGATAATATTTATTATTTACTATTTAAACTGAGTTATAAAAATGTTGCCATTAAGAAATGCTTTAAAAATTAGTCTGGGGACACAACCCAAACTCAGTGGTAAACACAAGATCAACGTTTTCAAAATGTCTTGTGACATTCTTCAGTCTTCAAGACTTTAAGACCTATTTCACCTTTTCATGAAACTAAGGAAATGTATGCAGTCTTCTATTTGCAGCTCCTCCCAGTGATCACCCTGTCATATTTCATAGAATCGTAGAATAAATCAGGGTTGGAAGGGACCACAAGGATCATCTAGTTCAAAAACCCCTGCCATGAGCAGGGACAGTCTGACCTTAAACAGCTCCAGGGATGGAGAACCTGCAGATGAGGTTGCTAAACTCCTCTCTATTCCATTCCAAAAGTCATGGCAGTCTGGTGAAGTCACCAACGACTGGAAAAAGAGAAACATAACTCCCATTTTCAAAAAGGGTAGGAAGGAGGAGCCAGGGAATTACAGGCCAGTCAGTCTCACCTCTGTGCCCAGTAAGATCATTGAGCAGATCCTCCTGGAGGCACTACTGAGACAGAAGAATAGTGCAGAGGTGGTCGGCTACAATCAGCATGGCTTCAGCAAGGGAAAATCCTGCCTGACAAACCTGGTGGCATTCTATGAGCAGGTCACAACATTAATTGTTGAGGGACAAGCAACTGATGTCATTTACCTGGACCTGAGCAAGGCCTCTGACACTGTCCCACACCACATCCTGCTCTCCATGCTGGTGAAATATGGGTTTGATGAGAGATCCACAGAAACTAATCCCAGGAAGAACACCCTCTGCAAGGTGATGAAAAAATGAGAAAGTGATTGTCATAGACCTTACTATGGGCATCAGACTTCCAAATCTTGGTTTCAGGAGATGTGTCCAGGTGCTCACTCTGCAGGCCAGGAAGCTATTCTAGCTATTCTGAAGATAGACTGAAGGCTCATTACTCTTTAGAAGCATCATTATTCAGAGGGTGACATCAATGTCTATTCAAATATTAGTGGGGGGGGGGGGGGGGGGGGGAGCGGGGGAGTGGTGTTATCCAATAATTGGTCATGTAACTTTCCATTTAAATCAAATTCTGTCTAGGGTTTTTTCACATGTAGTCCAGTGTCATTTCATCTGAATTTTATAGACAGCATGTTATTGATAGTAAAAAAAAAATAGTAAAAGCTAATATGTTTTCACAATATTTACACAAATGTCTAAAAAAACCTGGTATATATTGTTTTTATCTTGTATTTTAGGGAGTGTATACATTATTCCAATGCTGTTTCACAGAATGCCTGATATATATGAAAAGGTTACATTTGCAGTTTAAAGGAAAATTACTTATGTGAAGCAAAGTCAAGATGTTAAGGTATGAAATGGAAATACCACCTGAAAATAGTGTTTCTAATGAAAATTGGTGACTGTTCTGTGAAGGTGTCATGGGTATGTATGACTTCTGTTTCTCCTATTCCAGCTGTTTCAGAATACTACATCTGCAAAGTTATTTTTTAGCTGATAAAAGAAGACTTCAAAATCCTTCTTCAGCTATATTCTGTTCTTCTGGCAAAAAAAAATCTGTTTTTAATTAAACTAGACTTCACTTTAATACAGTCTTTGTGATGAAGCCCAAACTCCATGAATACACTTTATGGTGAATCTTAAGTACTATTCGTATTTGTCCAGACTGGGAACTAACCCATATTGCAGAATTCAGTTTTTCTAGCACACATATCAAGGTCTTTCCCCCAGGAAAATTAGGACTCTCAAGAGATTCAGATTGAATGAAATGTAGGTTTTATCCTGACATGACAGTGAGCACAAACTTGGACCAAGTATCTGAAAAGCACTGTTGAGTTCAAGCAGAGCCTGTGGGGGTCCACGAAAGGCCATGTACTGTTTATTGAGGCCAGTCAACACTGAAGGGAGGGGTAAAATCTGGTGATTGTGTCTGGGTAACAAAATCAATTTAAATTTCCTGGGAGACACTTCAAATATTCCAATTTTACATCTACCTGCTCATTCTGAATAATGTGGACACTTAGACAGAGAAAGTAGCCCCATGAAAGCTATTAACCGATTACCTTAATACATATAGATATAAAAATAGCTGCAATAATCCATTCTTGGTGATCAGGTGTGAGTGGAAGTGACCCACAACAGACTTTTTATGTCTTTCTGTGCTAGGCCTCAAGTCACACATTTCATATAACTTCAGTACTAAGACTAGAGCTTCTAGTCAGAAATGTCAGTTGCTCCAAGAAGTACATGCCTTTACCATTTATTACCATGACTAAAAGAGTGTGTTTTCCTTAAGCCAACTTACAGCAAGAAAGTTCATAAAATTATCATTTTGGGATTCAAAGCTCTATATGGCAGCATTAGGAAAAAGTTTTCTTTAGCAGTCAAGCTCCTCCTTCAATTCCTGGAGGTGTTTAGAGATTAAATTAATCTCCAAAAATGATGATCATCTATATCAGCCTTTTTTTTTTGTTTGTTTGCTTTTAAATATTTATGTAGTGATTTTACCTCATAACTCAGTGTTTTATATTTTCTGACAATAATTATATCTTGGTATGACTACCGCTTCAAACAAAATGTGATACGAGAGAATAGTGTTATACTTTCAGTGTTGCAACTTCGTTA
This sequence comes from Pogoniulus pusillus, assembly GCF_015220805.1. Classification (NCBI taxonomy): domain Eukaryota; kingdom Metazoa; phylum Chordata; class Aves; order Piciformes; family Lybiidae; genus Pogoniulus; species Pogoniulus pusillus. The sequence continues at coordinate 67,568,138 of NC_087309.1, read as the reverse complement.
AAATATTCTAGAGGGGGATTTCAGAAAATAAAACTCTTCACTGTGAAGCACACATGATCTCAAAATGATAGCTAATAGAGGAATCAGCCATGAGCTGTTATTTTATCTTGTTGGAGACCACATAGTGCTACCAACACAGCCATTTTGTGTGAGGCATGAAAAACATCAAAGTAGCCTTATTGTAATTGAAATCAATTATGAGATTTCTCAACCTAAATCAAAGAGAGATATCAGAAAAGGATACTTTACCTATGAACCATTCTCATAGAGCTTTTTGTATCTCAGAGTACGATGAGACATAGGACCAACTATGATTCTCGCACTCTGACTGTGATTACAACTTCCAGATTGTTCCTATTGGTTTTCTTTCTGCAGCTATATGAGACCTGGAGAGCAGCCAGGCAGAGAGGGACCTGGTGGTCAACAGGCAACTGAGCCAGCAGTGTGCCCAGGTGGCCAGGATGTCAAACAGCATCCTGGCCTGTATCAGGAACAGTGTGGCCAGCATGGCCAAGGAGGTCATTCTTCCCCTGTACTGAGTGCTGTTTAGGCCATACCTTGAGTACTGCGTCTGATGGAGTACTGAGGCTGATGGAAGACCTTATTGCTGTCTACAACTACCTGAAAGGAGGTTGTAGCCATGTGGGGGTTGGTCTCTTCTCCCAGGCACAGTGACTTAACAAGAGGACACAGTCTCAAACTGCACCAGGACAGGGTTAGGCTGAATGTTGAGAAGAAGTTCTACATGGAAAGAGTGATTGGCCATTGGAATGGGCTGCCTGGGGAGGTGGTGAAGTCACCATGCGTGGAGGTGTTTAAGAGGAGGCTGGATGAAGCACTTAGTACCATTATTTAATTAACTAGAAAAGTTAGATGATAGCTTGGACTCAATGATCTCGAAGGTCTTTTCCAACCTGGTTAATTCTGTAATTCTATGACCAGCAGGATGAGGGACGTGATTCTTCCCCTCTACTTGGCTCTTGTGGCATCCAGCCTGGAGTACTGCATCCAGTTCCGAAAGACGTCCAACTTTTGCAACAGGTACAAATGAGAGTCCTGAAGATGACCAGAGGGCTGAAGCTCCTTCCCTATGGGTACAGGCTATGGGAGTGGAGGCAGTTTAGCCTAGAGAAGAGAAGTCTCCAGGAAGACCTTATAGAGGCCTTCTAGCACCTGAAGGGGGCCTGCAAGAAAGCTGAGAATGGACTTTTTACAAACACTTTTAGTGATAGGACAAGAGAGAATGGATTGAAGCTTGAGGAGGCCAGATTCAAACTATATATTAGAAATTAATTATTTCCAGTAAGGGCTGTTAGACAATGGAATAGGTTGTCCAGGGAGGCTGTGGATAGCCAGGTGTTCAAGGCTATGTTGGGTGAGGCCTTGAGCAACTTGGTCTAATGGAAGATGTCCCTGTCCATGGTCAGGGGTTGCAACTAGATGATCGTTAAGGTACCTTCCAACCCAAAGACTTCTATGATTCTATGATTTCGTGGTTTCATGACAGAGTGTACCCGCCTTTTGCCACTTATTCACACAGTGCACCTGTGGCTTAGATTGCTGTATTCTTTCTCATTTTCACTCCAATTTGCATTGAGCTCATATTAATTTGGTTACATACTCTTTCCTGATTGGAACATAGTATAGATATATTAATCTTGCAATAGAACTTTTTACAGTGTTGATTTAACCAGAATTATACAATAAATAAGATACAACATTTGATGAAGAGTCTTGTATATTCAAAGTCCATGTAATCAATATCTTTAACAATAGCATTTTATCGGGCAAGTGAGACTATACTTGTAGTATCAGAACTGATTCCAGGCTTCCCAGACCAACTACCAGAAAGAGGTCAATGAAGGACCACTATGACATTTAATGAATAGGAACATCTCTTATGTGAGGAAAGACTGAAGGAGCTTGGACTTTTCAGCCTAGACCCTGTGAAAGTGTATAAACATCTAAATGAAATGTGTAAAGAAGTTGGAGCCAGACTCTTTTCAGTGGTTCCAGTTTGCACTAAAGGCAAAGGGAAAAAAACAAAACACAGAAGGTTTCATCTGAAAGCTGAAAAACATTTTTCCCTGTGACAAGTGACCGAGCTCTGGCACAGGTTGCCCAACGGGATTGCACAGTTTCCACCTCTGGAGATACTCAAATTCCGTCTGCATATGGTCTTTCACAACTTATTTCAGGTGACCTTCCTTCAGCAGGAAAGGGTAGGACAAGGTGAACTTCAGAGGTCCCCTTCCAGCCTCAACTATTCTGTTTCTGTGGTTCTACAAAAATGAAGATTCATGTTTTAAGGGGGGGGGGGGGGTGGGGGTGTAAAAAAAAGTAAGAAACAAACCATTAAAAAGAAAATACAGATAAGTGTGTTTGAATTAATATTTGAAAGCCTGAAAAGTGAACCAAACTTTCAATAGCATATTGAATGCCAGTAGGGTTAGAAAGGAAAACATTGACATTAGCAGACCGAACGTGTCTTGAGGCTCTCTCTCTCCATGTGGTCATATCTGAGTCTGTTCACTAACTCTCTGTGACTGCTTTTTGGCAAAGCAAAAGAGTAATTGACATTCTAGTTAACATAGGCTGAAAAATGACCTCAATTCTTCACTTTGTCCCTGGCTTAGCAGGGTATGAGGGTTAAAGAAGGTCACATGATCCAAAATCTGCCATTACTGTATCTTAACAAGTGCCAGCCAAATGACTGTGATAGCTTAGTTGTTGCATTGTTTTCCAGTCACAGGGGTTGGAAGGAACTTCTGGATGAGTCCAACCACCCTACCAGAGCAGGACCATATAATCTAGAGCAGGTCACATATGAACACAACCAGATGCGTCTTAAAGGTCTCCAGAGAAGGAGACTCCACAACCTCTCTGGGAAGCCTGTTGCAGTGCTCTGCAACACTTAAAGAGGGGCTTCCTCATGCTGAGGTGAACTTCCTGTGCTGTAGTTTACATTCATTGCCCCTTGTCCTATCACAGGGCACAAGTGAAAAGAGGCTGTCCCTTCCTTCTTGACACCCAGCCCTTACATATTTATGTATATTTATTAGATTCTCCTCTCCAGACTGAAAAGCTCCATGTCTTTCAGGCTTTCCTTACAAGGCAGTGCTCCAGTCCCTTAATTATCCCCATAGCCCTCCACTGGATTCTCTCATGTACATTTTTGTCCCACTTGAAATGGGGAATCCAGAGCTGCGTGCAGTATTTGGGGCCTCACCAGGACAAAGTAGAGGGGGAGGAGAACCTCCACTGATCTGTGAATTCACTGAGTCACATAAATGAGTTACCCAATGTCAAAATAGTTAGAGTCAGTTTTTAGAATAAAGACATTCTCTTTATACTTTTTAATTTAGATCCTGTTTTACATTACATATTTTCAACTATCTATTCTATTCTGGACAATGCCCTGATGAATAAGACACAGTTTTGATGGCAAGATGCCTGGTTTGTGTGGTGCTGTGGTCTCACAGACTGTCATTTCTCTGTTAGTCTCATTCATATCTAAAAAAGGAGTGAGGTTTGAGTCAAACATGGAAATGAGGCAGCATCTAAGAGTAGGCCTGGTTTTATTTTTGCTATGCTTGAATTCAAATTACTATATGTTTCTGAGACTTGAGTATTCAAAGAGGATTTACACTGATTGCATGCAAACACCCAAAGGAAGGTGTAGAAATAGGCTATTGATTACGTAATTTCTTAGTGATCCCTCAAATAACAGAGAAATCCAGTCAGAAGTGGTAAATGCAATTCTTTTGCTAAAGCAGCTGCTATGCAAATAGTCAACAATATTGCCCTTTAAATTACCACAGTCCGTGAGTGTTTCAGAATATCAGCTTAAATTTGTTCAATTTACTATAGATTTCCTTCCAACAATAAAAGGGGGAAATATCATTGTTCTTAACAGAGGGTGTCATCCTGATACAAACTTTTGCAACAACAAACACCATTTCTAGAAAAAAAAATCTACTGTGGAATATTGCTGAAAATTTTAGTTAAATTAAAAACCATAAAAGAAAAAAAGCACGCACACTGTCAGAGACTGCAATAAACTGCGTGTCCCAACATCTCAAAAAACAAAACAAAACAAAACAAACTTATTTTGAGCTAAATTTATGAGAAGTGCTAAGCAAGCATCCTGTTTGTACTCACCATCCTGAAAATCCCCTCTCACATGAGCTCAGGCCCCCAGGAGCTCCTTAATTGTCATGCAGGGCCTGTAGGCCTAAAAAGAGGCTTATTTATGCCTTGCCCTGCCTGGACATGTTTTTCTGCCAGGACTCCTGGTTGTAAACAGGTTGTGTAAGCCCCCCCACACCCAGATCGTGTATCCCTGGGGTAGGCCCATGTGATCCCCATATTTGGGGAAAGTCCAGGCAAGTGCATTTGCCTATTATGGTAAGGTTTGGCCATTCTAGTGGCCAAAAGGGCCATTAATCTTGGCCCAGATTCAATAAATAGGGGTGCACAGGTAAACAAAGTGCTCAGACCCCGATGGCTCAGACCCTCTTGCCCTGACCCACTTGCAGCTCAGACCCCTGGCTGCGTACCTTACTTGCAGAGCTCACTTAAGCCTGTCTATATATGTATATGTGGAGCTTATAGTCCCCTAGCCAGCTGTGCATGTCTGCACATGACTGTGTTATCAGGACCAGATCCTGTATTGCCTGCCTTTACCTACAGAGCTCGGACTCTCAGCAGCTGCACACATCCTGCATGCCCATTGCCTATCATTGCCTGGTAAGCACCACTGGTTGCCGAGTTACTAGGAAGCAGACTCTGGATTGTCTGCATGTTATTGGCCTGTCTGGCCAGCTTTAGATCTTATTGAGACTGCGTGACATCCTACTCCTGCACCTGAGATCCTGCCTGAGAATCCCTGGAGAGAGCACCCAGAAGAAGCCAGTAGCACCAAGGCAGAGATTGTATCCTTTGCCAGGAGAACTAAGTCAGAGACTGTCTTTTCCCCAGAAACTGGGAAGATTCATCCTTTCCCCTCAAGCCAGGAGGATTCCAGCCTCAAAGTCCATGGGCAAAGCTCCCCTGAAGTTTGAACACTAGCATAGGCTGTGACATAGTGTCGGAGGGTGATTATTGATTAATAAGAATCGTGAGTAAATGCTTTAATACCTCTGTAAATATCTGTTTCCTCTGCCATAAAGGATAATCAGTTTCCAGCCCATTCTGCTGGACAAATAGTGTATAGACCCCAAATGGTATTTGCCACGGGGAAAATTCCTCTCTCTGTTTATAGTTTGAATGCTTGCTAGTTATTAATAAGTCACTGTACATATTTTATCCTAGAATGCTTTCATAACCATGTAGAATCCAATTTAATATTAATATACAGTGGTTGGGGGTGGCAAGAGTTCAGAATATTGAGTTTAATAAATATATATTTTTATATAACATTATCTCACACCAATTAACTTCTCCCCTCCACCAAAATAGGCGTAGGCGGCAGAATACCCCTCTGCAGCACTAACATGCAACAATTGGACAAGAAACCAGCCAAAGAATGCAGAGCGAGCTCGTGCTCGCCCATCTGCCTGACCACTCAGCTTGCATGGAGTAAAGACCACCATGCTGGACCACCACACCTGGAACTGAGCTCCTGTCAACTAAAACACATAGGAGGTGAAGGCTTGTAGTGAAGGGCCACATAGGCCCAAATAGGCTTAGGTATGTCTATGCTTGCCTTGACATGTTTTCCCACTCAGACATGTTTTTCTGCCCAAACCAGAGGTAAACACATTAAATGGACAAAAGGAGCACAATAGGCCTGGTGCCATGAAGTCTGGCCTGCCCAGGTTATATAATGTGGTTGTAAACAGGTTGCATGAAATAAAGCTAGCGTGTGTCACACCGTTTGTGCCTTAATTCTGTGTTGAAGAATCCAAACCACATACCTGGGACTCCTCCAGACTGGGAGAAACAAGTTCTTATTCACATATCACTTATATAATGTTCAAAATGTCAAGAAATGCTCTGTTTTATGAAGTGACTTGTATATAGTAGGTGCCATTTAACTTGGTGTTGAATGTGCAAAATTGACTGGTCTCAGGGAAGAAGTGTGGAATTAGTCAGAAATTGTTAAACATAAACCTTGCAGGAAGAAAAAGGTTTACAGGTCAACAAAAGGGATCTAAAAGCCATATGAAAAACTAAAAAGAGAATGCAAATCTTCAGCTTTCATACTACAGAAAAATTAGAAAAGTTGTGTACCACAGAACTGGTTTAAAAAGAAATGATGTATGAGTACTAGAAATATTTGTATAGTTAAAGTTAAAAAACTATCAAGTCTACAAATATCCACAGTAGTTAAAAGAAGCAAATCTTCCTAGTTTGGTTTAAGCACAGTAAATGGCTAGAGAAAAGGTTTGGAATTTGCCTCAAAATCCTGGCTGTGGTATAAGTCAGAAACACTGGGAAGATTCAGAGCTAAGAAGTGTAGGTGGAAAATAATTGACTGGAGGAATAGAAAAAGAGTGGATGTTTTGTACATATGCTGCCTAGATTGGGTGATTAGCATAATTAATCTTTGCACTAGCCCAAACCGAGTGTAATTCTTTGATGTATCTGGTGAATGTAGTGATTGACTAAACCGAAGGAGGGAATTCCTTTTGCAGATGTATTAGCTCTTTCAACTCAACATAGCTGCTTATGTTTTGAGGAGAGGATAGGAATATGATCTGACTGCTTATGACCTGACCTATGTCCTGCAGAGCTCATAGATGAGGATGCAATGATAGCATGAAGGGGAGAGAGACTGGCTGCCTGATGGCAAAGCTGGTGGAAATCAGTGTCTTTCAGCAGAAGTGTGTGGTATTGCTGCTGGGCATGAGCAGATCTGTCAGCTCAGCCTTTCCTTGATTTTTGGTGGGATTTTAATTTTTTTTTTTTAAGTTGTTGTTTCTATGTTTGTTCATTTGTTTTCTTCATCTTCTTACACTTTAAAACCAAGCTCCTTAAAGAGTTGTGTGTGGCACTGGATATTAAGACCCAAGTATTTATTTTAAATACCAATGTCTTAATGAAAAACAAAACAAAACAAGACAAAACAAAACAACAACCAAAAAAAAAATCAACAAAACCAACATGTAAGTAAGTAGTGTGGGAACCTCCCAAAGAAGCAGTATCTAAGCCCTTCTTTTTTTTTTCTTCTTTTTTTTTCCCCCTTCCCCATATATTTAGAAGTTTTTCTTCATACAGATTGAGAACTTCAAATTTTTGGTTGTGTTACAATTTCAGGAAAGCAACAAATTACAAAATGTTACATGATTCAAGATACTATGTTGTTACACAGAATACAAGCTGTGTATGTGGGCGTTTGCTTGGTGATATGGGGGTTTCTGAGATATCATGTTGCTATGAACATCAAAGAACTTTTCTTGATTTCATTTGTAGAATTCCTAAATTTAGATAAAGCAATAGAAAATGGAGTGTGAGGGGGAAGTAAAATACCAAGTAAAGCTAGTTACTAGCTTACTTCCCCAAAAGTGGAATTTATGCGCATGTGGAAGGAAAGGCTAAGGAAGATCAACAGTGAACAGTTCTAAGAAAATAATGAATAAAACCCAAGACATCTTTTCTGAAAGATTTATTGAAAGACAGTGGTTGAAATATTTGCCTAATTTACAGAAAATAATGTTATGTCCCAGAGGGATGGACAATTGCAGGTTGTAGTTGATTCTGATTGAATGATTTGGAACAATTTAATAATGTTCGTATTCTACTGCACTGGCTAAGGATTTGGAGAACCAAACCATAAAAAACAAGGTCAGATGAATAATGATACTACGATGAGGGTATTAATTTGGACATGAAATATTCACTTTTATGTATGCAATTTTGTTCATTTATGTATTTGTTTTTCCTTTAAATCCTATTACCCTTTTAGCCGTAAGAGAGAAAATCTATTTAATGTGGGTGAGTTTGAAGAAAAATTTCATAAAAATTAAAACTTTGATCTGCCACTAACATAGAGTAGAACAAGGAATAAGAACCAAGAAGGGAAAAAAAAAATATAGACATGGATATAATGTTGAAGAATGAAAAAGAAAAGAATTAGCAGGTAATCAGAAGTGAAAAACAAAGCTGAATGGTTTTAAGCAAACCAGTGTCTCAGTATTCAATGTCTCACTGAATGCATTATTGAACTTCTGGTTTCTCTTGAAAAACTTGTTGTTTATGTCATCAACAAATCAATTTATGGTGGTCTCCATGGCTTTCATTTTCATCATAATTGTCAGAGCATCACTGCTGAAAACATTTTTTTATAATATTTTAACTATTCAACTTCATTTTGCTTCATTATGCAGATGGAAAAATAGCTAATTACTAATGTAATTGCCTTAAAACTTCTTTTAAAGGAATGCATTTTATAATAACGTTTGGCAAATAAATTAGAGAAAAGTGATAGTGAATTTCTCAATGATAAACTTCAAGATGATTAAGCAAAATTTATTCTTCATTAAGTGATTCTGTTAAAAGCTTATTTTGGGTGACCTTTGCAACAAGGCTATCAGATTGTCCTTAAAGGTATCTTGTTTCATCTCTTTTCTGCCTGGTTTTGCTGCAATAATAAACCTATTGGTATGAACATTCTCAAAGTGCTCACCTTCTTCCCTTAAATCCCTTTTCAGGTGCACTTAAATGGTCCTGTTCAACTAACTTGCAGTAAAAAAATGTGGCTTAGAGATTTTTCCTTAAATATTTAGCAGTGTACTTTTTCATAATTAAAGCATAAATCAGGCCAGTAAGTGTAGCAGATATAGACATCCATAAACCTGAGCCTCAGTTTTACATAATGACAGAAAAGTTCACTTCCTCCTTCATCTCAGGAAAAACTGAAATATAATTTCAGGAAATTCAATCAGAAAGGAATAATACCTCTATTAAATTTATCAAAAACTTCACTACATTCTTTCCACTAGCAACACAGATTTATTTTGTGTGATCTCAAATTTGAGAATCTGAATTAAATGTATAACTTTCAAATCCAGCAAAGAAATTTCTGTTCTAAATTGTCCAAGAATTTGGTGGGAGACATAAAGTGAGCATACATGAAGAGCACTCACCCTACCTGAAGATGGATAAAGCTTATCTGTTTTATTTCCATCCAGCAACTGATCTTGAGTTTCAAAGGTGACAAAGACTATTTCATATACATAACTCAATACATTTTGAGTTTTCGATCCTGCTGTGCTACAGAAAATCTGCTGGTATCTTCTGATGAAAAATCTGTATGCTGTTTATATTTTTATGGTGTTTTACCCTTTCTTCCTTTGCTTAAACATTATATCTGAAGCAATTGAAAGATTGATAAGAATGAAAGAGTTGCATTCAAGCATAAGTAGTTAATAGTTATTTCTGTGTGGGAATGGAACGAAGAAGGGTAATAACAAATGAGTGCTAGCCTTGATTTTCCACAGATGCTGGCTACCTTATCAGAGAAAGGATAGATAAGTAGACATTGTGTTAAGGAGGAAAACAAAGCGTGGTTATGTAAAAGACTGGATGGTCCTGGCCTAATTACGATAACGTGTAGGTGTGTGCTTTATGCTCAAAGACTATATAACGAGAGTCAGAACAATCAGTAAAGTGTCTCTGGCATAATTCACGTTGAATTGGTCTGGAGTCCATGTGACATTGTTTCTAAACACACTGATTTGTGTGGGCTTTGGCCATATCTCCCGCAGCAGCAACCAGACAGCTGCAACATTTCTGCATCTCATATTAAAAAAAAAAAAAAAAAAAAAAAAAAAAAAAAAAAAGTATGTCAATTGCATAGTTGAATGTCAGGGTAGAGCTTACTGGCTGTGAATATTTTTGTTATACTTACACAGTACTATGGCATCATGCAATGCTTAGGGTACTCTCATTACAGATTGATTTGGTATTCATTAGAGTGTCACTGAGCATAATGATTTCATCTGATATTGAAAGATGTCATATGTTTCTCCATATGTGTTTATGGATGTTTAAAATAAATCTCTTCATTCCTCTCTAGAACTCTTTCATGACACGTTAATTCAAAATGCAGTTGCACTAATAAAGTCTTTCCCAGTCCACCTGGCACTACAGGAACAAGAATTTTGTAGCATCTGAATTAGTAAAACAAAGATTTTCCTCTCCTGGAGGAAAAAAAAAAAAAAAAAGAAAGAAAGAAAGAAAATGAAAGGTGTTTATACTAATTAAAAAGCATACATAAAGGGACACAATAGTTATTTTCTTTTTCTATTTAAATAGTGAAGATCTGAAAAAAAAAGAATTTTAATACAGACATATAAGACATATAAATATTGTCTCTCGAACAGCCTTTAAGAATTATTATACATCAGATGGATCCCAAAGATACAAGGTATCAGAATAAGAATATTTAGGATTAAAAAAAAAAAATCCTCCACATTCAAAAATGAGGATTTTTGATCTTAGACTCTCTTTGACTTCAGAAAAAAAAATCTATTACTTTCTGTTGCAGAGGGGGATTCTCAATGCCTATGCCTATTTTGGCAGAGGGGAGAAATTAATTGGGGCAATGTATTTTTATATAAAAATATAGATTTATTAAATTCAATATTCTGAACTCTTACCACCCCCAACCACTGTATATTAATATTCAGTTTGGTACATGATTATCACAGTATCATCAAGGTTGGAAGAGACCTCAAAAATCATCAAGTCCAACCCTTTACCACAGAGATCAAGGCTAGACCATGGCACCAAGTGCCACGTCCAATCTTGCCTTGTGAAACAATTTAGGATAAAATATGTACAGGAATTTGTTATTTAACTAGCAAACATTTAAACTATGAACAGAAAGAGGAGTTTTCCCCACAGCTTAATGCCATTTGGGATCATATGCTATTTGCCCAGCAGAGCGGGCTGAAACTCACTCTGCTTTAAGGCAGAGGAAGCTTATATTTACAGAGGTATTAAAGATTTTACTCACAACTCTTTATCAATTATTAATCACCCTCTGGGGCTGCGTCACAGCCTGTGTCTAATGTCCAATTCTCCAGGGTCTCTGCCTGTGGACTCTGAGGCTGGAATTTCCCGGCTTGAGGGGAAATGATAAATCTTCCCAGTTTGTGGGGAAATAGGTTTTCTCTAACCTTTGTTCTCCTGGTGAGGGATGATCTCTGCCTGTGGGGCTGCTGGCTTCTTCTGGATGCTGTGTCCCAGAATTCTCAGATGGCAGGATTTGAGGTATTGCAGGAGGAGAATATCGTGCTGTCTCTGGCACAGCTCCTCATGGCTAGGAGGAGTGTGCAGACAATCCAGAGTCTGCATCCTGGTTATCTCAGCAGCAGTGGCTTTTACCAGGCAATGGTAGGCAGTGGGCATGCAAAGTGTGCACAGCTGCTAGGAGTCTGAGCTCCGTAGGTAAATGCAATGCAGGATCAGGTCCTGGTAGCAATAGAGTGCAGATGCGCACAGCTGGCTTAGGAGACTATAGGCTCCTTATATATATATGTGCAGGCTTAAATGAGCTCTGCATCTAAGGTACACAGACATGTGAGCTGTGAATGAGAGTCAGAGCATGAGGGTCTGAGCCTCTGAACATCAGAGCTATGCAATGGCATCCGAGCGTGGGGGTCTGAGTGGCTGAGCTATGCAGGGTCTGTGCCTGCGGGTCTGAGCTGAGCAAGCGAGTCTGAGCTCCTTGTTTACCTGTGCACCCCTATTTATTGAATGTGGGCCTAGATTAATGGGTCCTTTGGCCACTAGAATGACCAATCAGGTTGGCAGTCAGCCAAACCTTACCATAACAGGCAGAAGGCTCTTGCCTGGACTTTCCCAAATACAGGGATCACATAGGCTTATACCAGGGAGACACAAGCTGGATGTGTGGGGGCTTACACAACCTGTTTACAACCAGGGGTCCTGGCAGAATAACATGTCCAGGCAAGTATAGGCATAAATAAGCCTCATTTCAGGCCTACAGGCCCTCCATGACACTTTCCTTTGTCTTCATTTACACAAGCTAAAAGACTTCCAATTAACATGAAGTGAACTTATGCATACCTTCCTGTCAACTCTTCTCCTAGATAAAAACAGTTCTAAGGTGGAAAAAGCATAGTTTAAATATTCTTTGTAAGATGGCCTACTAGGACATTAATTTCTGTGTCACGATGCTGAATATCCCTGCCAATATTTTCTTGCTGTTGTCAAAGCTAAAATTTTAGGCATGTATAGATCAGAGAGGCTTGTCTTTTTTATCTTGTTGATTCTGGCTAAAGCAAGCAAACTGGAGCTCTTAGTTCTGATATTTCCTGATTAAGATTGGAAAGAAATTTACTAGATTCAATATTTTCATCCTTTTACATACAGCAAGGTGTTACAAATGAGGATGAAAATAAGGTGGGAAATTTATAAACATACGTCTGTATTTATTTATTAATTATCTCTGCCTCACTTGTAGTGTAATATAGAGTTTATAAAGGTTCACATATTTAGTCATGGGTTATCTACACAATAGTAATGGTTACAAATAGTTTGAGTATTTGGAAAAGATATATCCAAAAGTAGCTGTGCCACACTTACAAAAAGAACTTCCCAGGGACTTAGAAATATATCAAATACTTACGATGTGGTTTGCTGATCATGGAAATTCTTCCTAACATCCCTTTTTTAGGGGGGAATTCTACTAATTTTTTACAGCTGCACACATGTGGGGAGGAAACACTTAAGACAAGGCTTGCTTTCTCCACAACTATCCCATTCTAATCAAAAGCTGAGTCTAATTTTGTTAACACATCACAGAAGAGAGAGTTTTCCAAGCCCAGACAGACAGTAGAAGTGGGTGACAAGACCAGATGACCATCGTATTTCCTGCCCATATTTGCCCCAGTGCAGGGTCTGTATCTTACCATGCGTGGCAAAGAACATGGCTTCGGTGAAGCATCATGAGATTCTACTGATCCACAACTTTGAGTGGGAAGATGTCTCACTCCCTGGCTCTCCCCATCCCACCTTCTCTGCTACCCTCCCCATCCTGGCTTTGCAGAGGGGTTGGGAGGCATGCAGGAGGGGCTTTGGCTGTACTGCCACACAAGGTTACCTGGAGTTGTTGTACATTGGAAAGGAAATGTGGAAGTATTTTCTGTATTTCCAGAAACATTGAGGATTGCTTGTCTCCAGTGACTCTATTGTAGTCATGATTCCCACTACTAAAAGTAGCTCGACAAAGTCTTCCTTGAGGTAGATCAAGCATTCAACATGATTATAATGCTTTAGACTGTAAGTTCTTCAGTATATAAAAACTAAATTTACATTCAATCTCATAGTTTAGCTTCTCAAAAATAAAGTGATGTATTTTAACTCTCAATGACACAAAATGAAGCACAAATCTCAGTAGACAAATGCTTACAAAACAAAAGAAAACTGTATTATAAAGATAGATTATTTTCCTTGATCTTCTAAATATGTCTGGCCTTTTTCCAAGTGTGTCATGTGGCTTGAACACAGATTCAAGATATACTTTTCTGATTCTTAAACCACTTACCCTTTAAAAATAGATGTTATTGTCATAGGTTCTTTGGTTGAACTTAGTAGACTATTTCCTTTTCTATAGCAGTACAAATAAAAAGGAAATAGCATATAGAACCATAGAATGGTTTGGGTTGGAAGGCACCTTAGAGATGTAGTTCCAACTCCTCTTCCATAAGCAAGAACATCTTCCACTATACAAGGCTGATCAAAGCCCAATCCAACCTGTTCTTGAATGTTTCTGGGGATAGAACACCTACAAGCTTTCCGAGTAACTTGTCCAAATGCCTAACAACCCTTGTAGTGAAGAATTTCTTCTTTAGAGCAAATATAAATCTATCCTCTTTCAATTTAAAAACATTCTTTTATCTATCACTTGGTACTTTTATAAAAAAATGCCTCTCCGTCTTTCTTGATAGGTCTCTTTTTGGTACTAGAAGGCTGCTATACAGTCTCTCTGGAACCTTCTTTTCTCCAGCATAAAAAATCTCAACTCATTTAGCCCGTCCTCACAGAGGATGAGTTTCAGACCTCTAACTATCTTTGTGGTACTTCTCCAGCCAGCCCATGTTCTCATGCCACAGGCCTCAGAGCTGCACAAAGTACTCTGTGTGGACTCTTATAAGAATAGAGTAGAAGGGGTGAACTGCCTCCTTCATCAACCTTCTGCACATGCTTTTTGTGATGCAGCTCAGGATACAGTTGATAATATGGGAAATAAACTTTCCTATTGTCATAAATAACAGGCATAAACTGGCATTCGTGCAAGTTAAGGCTTTAATAGAGTTGGAGGAATCAAGCAATCTACGGGCCTGGGTATGCGGGGAGACTCTGCTCTACCCTAACACACATCCTTTGCCTTCAGTTTTCTCTTTTTATACCCTATTCTATTACATACTCATTACTAAGTTCTAAGAAAAGATTGAGTTTTCTTTATCAGTTTTTAGGAATGTGAGATGTCTCTTCTACACATGTCTCCTTTTATCTGGTGGTCCCTCTGGTAATCTTTGATGAAGTAAGGGGTCTTGTTCCTCAAGAACTTCAAAGTCCTTGTTGTTCTTCTGTTTGCTCATGCAGAAAGGTGGCACCAGGAGGAATGGATTTCCATTCAAATATGCAAAAGACTATCTCTTCCACATGCCTCCCTCCTTCGCCAATCTTATTACTCTTATCTTAAGCCTGTTGCGTACCTTTGCGATGGTGATGCAAGCAGGAATGCAGTTTTATTCAGTATCCCCCTTCCTCCCTGACTGTGACCTCTTGCCATGAATTGATCAGATCAAACATATACTTCTCACACTATCATGAAGAATTTTTCAGTTTCTTTCATGACTCTGTAGTGGAGGGCCACATAGGCCCAAATAGGATTACATATGCCTATACTTGCCTTGATATGTTTTCCCGACCAAACATGTTTTTCTTCCCAAACCAGAGGTAAACACATTAAACGGACAAAGGGGCACAATAGGCCTGGTGCCACAAAGTCTGGCCTGCCCAGGTGATATAGTGTGGATGTAAACAGGTTGCATAAGCCTAGGCAGTTAGCATGTGGCCCACCTATGCTTTTCCCATATTTGGCGGTGCTAGACTTGTGGACCCTTCCTAATTTGGTGTGTTTTGGCCTGTTGCCAGACACTTATTGGACAATATTGTGGCCAAAGGACCATCACTCTCGGCCCATATCTGATAAATAGGGCAATCCAGGTAAACAAGGTGCTCTTGCCACTCCTGCATCTCACCTCTCCCTGCCTGCTGCCTGGGGCCACTACCTTTATCCACTATATGTGAACCTTTGTTTCACGGCAGTCTGCACCAATCCAGTGGATGATCAAACATTGAACGAGACATTCCTGGCTGGCTGCCACTCCAGCTCGCCACATCTCAGCCCGATCATGTCCGTGGAATCTTCTCAGGCAGTGCGCCCCAAATTCAAATCTAACTATTAGCTCCATGAGAATCAACTACATGGGTTTATATATATATATATGTATATATATATTTGGGACCACAAATACCGAGACTTCCAATTAGTAAGTATTTGAACTCTTTTGATTCAAGTTGCTAAGGAATTTTATTGACTTTACCAGTGGCACTTTATGCCGCAAGACTCTCTGACCAGAACATTTCCAAAGCCTCTACCAAATTGCTTAACTTGTCTGCAAATAGACATGCTGTAAAATAGTTTCACTAACTGTGTACAAAGAATTTGTGTGGGTTATCTGTACATAAGTTTGGGGAAATCCTCTTTGTATGTATTAATAAATTATTTTAAAACCTTCAAATCAGCCTCATATCTCACCCCAAACGCAGGCTCAAACCCCTCTATAACAGACTCTACAGAAATCATTCCTAGACTGCAAAGTATAATTAGAATACACTTTCAAATCTAGTTTTTAGATACTGGTAATTAGCAGATCCCACAGTAAAGTCCTTTGTGAACGCCAAAAATATCAATAGTTTTTTCTCTTTTGCTTCCATGACTTGCTGTGTGAACGTTTTGTCTTTTACTTTTGTTATTCTCTTATGTTCCCAAATACAAATTCCTTAAACTACACTTTTTAGTGCATATTCAAATTACTAACATGGCTTCATTATTAAAAATGCTGAATGATGATCATCAGCATTAATATAGATCTATTTAACATGTTTTATTCTTAATCTTAGGAAATTTCATATTATTTCTAAACAATTTATGTGTTTATGAACGGAGTATCCCTACTATAAAACGTTGCCTTCAACCTGTGTGCTTACTTTTATTAAAAGTTAAGACAGTCAAGTCATTTAAAAGTCATGGCCTCTGTTTTTCAAAATGGTGGTGACCTCTAGCACATCAGAGTTAAACAACATAAACACTATGATTTGATTTTATTTTTCTTTAAAGTTTTTTCTTACTAGCCAGATCAGTGACAGGACATTATTAGCTCCAGACACATCTCAAATTATTTGCCTATAACTTTAAAAATAGCTAAGGGACTAGAACAACAGCCTATCCTAGGCTAGTAGGAAATAGACCCATGCAGTGAATCTGCATTTTTGCATTTAAGTACTATTAAAAAAAAATGTACTATATAGGAGTTTACCTACAGACCAGATACACTCACTATTGAAGCCCTTGAGGTTTAATGTTTACAAGCTGAGACAGATTACATAACTTACTGACAACTCTCTCTGTAGCTGTGAAAGACCTACCTAAATCTATCTAACAATGGTCCCACAGGAAAGTCTTTTACGAATTCCAAAAATACCAGTAGGCCTCTCTTTTTCACTTCCAGGAATTCCTGAATAAACTTTCTCTATTTTACTTTAGTCATTCTTTTGTGTTCCCACAATACAGATCCCTTAAGCTAGACTTGTAAATGAATGTTTAAATGATTAATGTGGCTTAATTCTTAAAAATGCTGAGTGATCTGCTTAGTGTATCTATATCTTTCTAACAATGTCTTCTGATTCTGGAGGGTTAAAATAATGTCTTTATATATAACAGATATATATACATATATATTTATATTTTCTAAATTTTCATTACACTCTTGAATCCGCCTTGTGTATCTTGGTGTTTCAATCTGACTAAGTCTGTGCAATGTTTAAATTGCATTTGACCTTTGAGCAACTTACCAAAGCAAATTAATTCCAAAGATAATATAAAATCTGACTATGAGATTTGCTGTTTCTCTGAGAAACTCCAAACCTAGAGGCCTAAAGTTCATGTACCCACACAGCGCTTAACAGTTATCGTGTCTTGGAGAATATGATTGTGAAGACTTGTGGAAGCAAGGGGAGTTGTGTGGTCCCAGAAGAACAAAGTGAAATTCAAATACTAATTTTCACTAGAAGCAGATATCAATAAAGAAGGGAAGAGCCCTTTAGAGGTCATTTTGTATAACCTCCCATTCAGATCAAGGTCAGCTAAGATCTGCCTATTCAAGGCTCTACCCTAATTGACAATAAAAAATACAAAGAACCTCATGAACCCATAGGGCTTCATGGAGTGCATTTCTCTACCTCATATTGAAAATATTTCCAATACCAACCTATGATGTTTTGTTTGTCATCTGATCCAAAAACATAAATTTTGAGTCATATTTAATCTGAAGGTGTCTTCAATGCTGTTAAATTTGAATGTTCTTAAAATAATTTCTAATGAAGAACCACCATATCTGTTTACTGAGGTCTGCTGTAGCATGGCACCTGGAAAACAGAACTCAGTGTCATCTGGAATATCAACACAGAATCAGAAGCTAGTTATCTGCTGTCTGCTGCTTTTCCTACAGATTTTAAGTTGGCAAAAACAAACTAACAAATTGTTAAAAAGTTTAAAAGTAATGACAATGAAAAGGTACAGTAGATTAAGACACTGGTTAATGAATTTTAAAGAAACACTACTGCAGTAGTTTTGTCTCCTGCATCCTGGTAAATTTTGCCTAAAACCATAGCTGTGGGAGCCAAAAATTCCCTATAGAATAATTATTTTCTCCTCTAAAATAGAGCTCACGTGAGTCAAGTATCCCTCACACCACCCCCATAGCCCCACACCCTCAAAATAAATTATTTTAATTAAAAAAAAAAAAATAGGAAAAATCCTATGATGAATAAAATTATATTGCATTTCCTTTTCCCACTGAGGACAGTGTTGAAAGGGAATCTCAAGAATCTTAGCCTCATCGGAAGAATGTGGGGAGTTTGAGATTGAACTTGGATCTACCAACCAAGGCAATTCAAAGATCATGTCTCACAGTTGGCTTAGGTCTCAATCACAGAGACTCCAGCTGAGGCCATGGAGGAGATTAAGGCATCAGTGTCCAAACTGGAGAAGCAGAATAACACCTCCTCTTCTGAATGGACTCATATCTCAGCCATTAGAAATATATGTCTTCCTATGAGACCAGGTCAAGCTAGACAAGGGTTAACATGAGGGTCACTGTGGAAAGCCTTGTGTGACCATGGTGAGAACACGGAAATATGGCATGGCCAACCCACTTCTGCTGTCTGGGCAAGAGTACAGGAATTGCAAGGTGGCAACAATAGAGCTAATTTTTCCAGGAGAGCCGTTGCCTCAGTTTCCCAGGAAGGTTCCATTTGGCCATGTAGATGGTCTTTGGAGACAAATCGAAATAGAAAAGATGGTCCCCGTCATGACACAAGTCCATGTGTCATTTGTGGACACTGCTTAGTGTTAGGGGGTCCCTATCTCCAACCAGGTGGAGAAGAGAGATAACTGAGTGTGCTGGTATGTATGAGTGTGATGGCCTGGGTTTGACATTAGAAATAAAGAAGTACAGAGCCTTGGTAGACATGGGTGCACAATTCACACCAATACTTTTTAATTAGAGAGGGGCAGAACCCATAACTATCTCAGGAATTACAGTGACCTGAATAACAATCAGCATTTGAACAAATAAAATAAGAAGTAGGTCATGCTATGGCCTTAAGACTTGTCCAAACTGGACCAGAGATTAAGGATGTACTTTATATTACAGCCAGAAACAATGGTCTTATCTGGAGCCTATGGCAGAAAGCACCAGGGGAAACACGAGGTCACAAGTTTGGATTCTGGAGTATGAGAAGCAAAGGCTCAGAGGCTAATTATATGACAGCAGAAAAGGAAATGCTGTCTGCCTATGAGGGAGTTTGAGCTGCTTCCAAGGTGATTGGAATAGAGTCACAGTTCCTTCTGGTAGCCAGACTACCAGTTCTGACCTGAATATTTAAAGGGAAGGGTGCATCTCCACATCATGCAACAGATGCCTCCCGAAGTAAGTAGATTGCTCTGATGACTCTGTGAGCTCAAATGGAGAGACTTGATTGCCCTGGTATGTTGGAATCAATAATGAAATGGCTAGAGGGTATAGACTTTGGAATGCCACTAGATGAGACAGTGGCCCATGCTCAAGAAGCCCCACCATAATGATCTCTCCAATTATGGAAAGAAATATGCTTTCTTCACAGATGGATCTTGCTGTCTTGTAGGAAGTCAACAGAGATACAAAGCTGCCATTTGGATTCCTACATGGAGAGTTGCAGAAGTAAGGGACAGAGGTGAATTACTCCAATTTATGAAGGTAAAAGTCATCCAGCTGGTGCTGGAGATAGCTGTATGGGAGAAGTGGCCAGTACTTTACCTCTGCATTGGCTCAAGGATGGTAGCAAATGCCTTAGGAGGGGGTGGGGGAGGGAGCAGAGATGAAGGAATGGAAACATTGCTGCCTATCTGGAGACACTGACATAGATGCTCACATACCTAAAAGCCAAGCCATTGAAGAACAACAGTATAATTATCAAACAGATTTGGCAACTAAATTCTCCCAAACAGTTTTGGATTGGAAACACAGATGTGAACTGTTCCTAGCTTGGTGGGCCCATGACTCTTCTGGTCACCAAGGAAGAGATTCCACATATGTGGTGGAGGGGCTGCAGCCCCAAAACAGAGGTCTCCCTATGCCTCTACATGCCTGAACATTTTTTTCTGCCAGGACCCATGGTAGTAAACAGGTTGTGTAACAGACACACACCCAGTCTGTGTATCCCTGGGGTCCGCCCAGGTGATCCCCATATTTGGGAGGGTCCAGGCAGGCAGCTTCTGCTTATTAAGGTAAGGTTTGGCTTACTGCCAACCTGATTGGTCACTTTAGATGGCCAAAAGGGCCACGAATCTAGGCCCACAGTCTATAAAGAGGAGTGCAAAGGAGCCCCACACGTTCAGAACGTTCAGACTTAGCTGTTCAAGCTCAGGTCTCTGATCCATATAGCAACATCCTGCTGCCCTGACCTGCTTGCAAGGCCTAGACATAGAGTCAGGCCCTCACTTGCATACTTTCTGAGGCTCAGACCTCTTACTTTGATCTCAAGACGCACTTAAGCTGTCTGTGTACCTTTAGAAGCAGAGCACATTCATGCCTGCACTTGATACATAAATGGGGAACCGATAGGCCCTAAGCCTAGAGCCAGCTGTTCATACTGGCCTGCTATCTCAATTTATCCATGGAGCTCAATCTCCCAGCATCCTGGCACACACTGCATGCCCACTGCTATAGCCTGGAGTACCAGGACAGCAGACCTCTGAATTGTCTGCAAACCCACAAACACAGCCTGCTAGCTGTGAAAGGACCGTGCCAGAAGCTGCATGGACAAATCTTTCTCCTGTTCCTGGAACCCTGCCAGCTGATCATCCCTGGACACGCAGCATCCAGAAGACCAGCTGCGTCAAGGCAGAGACCACCTCACATCAGGAGAGAAGGTTAGAGAAAACCTGTTTACCCTAGAGACTGGGAAGATTTATCATTTCCTCGCAAGTTGGGAAGATTCCAGCCGAACAGAGATCCGAATACTGGGCACATGCTGTGAAGCAATCCCGGGAGGGTGATTAATAATTAAGGGGAGCACATCTAAGCAAGCTTTAATTCCTCGGTAGTATAAGTTATCTCTGCCTTAGAGCAGACACAGCTTTCAGCCCCTGCTGGGCAGACAGCATAGTTGTTAAGCAGGCATTAAGCCTGAGGGAAATCTCTCTCTGTCTATAGTTGATAATTTGATAGTTAATAATCAAATCCCTGTACATATATGTATCATATCCTAATTGTTTTCATAAATTTGCACAAAAGAATTATTCAGTGGTTGGGAGTGGCAAGAGTTTGTAAATATTAATTTTAATAAATAATTTTTATAAAAAATTAATACTGCCTCAAATTAATTTCTTACCTCCCTCTAACAAGGGAGGAATAGAGAAACCCCCTCCGCAACAACATACCAATGGGCTCGTGACCAATTAGTGGATATACTTATAGATGCTATTACACAGGCTATCCACGACTGTGACATATGTGCTGCTATAAAGCAAGCTAAACAGATAAAACATTTGTGGTATGGGGGACAATGGTTGAAATATAAATATGAGGAGGCATTGTCATGGTAGCCCTGATAGGCCTAAAATGGGCTTATACATGTCCTGGTTTGCTCGGGCATGTTTTTCTGCTCTCCCTCCTTTGGTTTCAGGGAGAAGCAACTGCAAGAAAGAAGACAAAAGAGCCTGGAGCCACTAAGTCTAAGAACTCTGGCCTGCCCAGACTTGTCTTGGTCCTGTGGTACACAAGGTACACACATTTATGTTGTGCCTGCCTTGTGCAAAGCCTGTGCTTCTCCCAAATTTGGGTAAAGCAATCTTATGGCTTCATCTAATATGGTCAAGCTTGGATAACTGCCATTCTGATTGGCTATTCTGTGTCCAAAGGCCCATTAGTCTCAGCCCACATTGATAAAAAAAAAAATACACAGGTAAACGTGGTGTTCTCTGCAGTTCTATTCATACCTGCTGTTGCTTGCCACCATTGCTTACTGCCACATTGTTTGCTTGGAAACTCCACTGTCATGAGTTTACCAGGAACAGACTCTAAATTCCTCCATGCAATCGGCCTGCATAGTCAGTGTGACATCATCTTGCACATCACAAGACATTCTGCCTACACCTCAAAGTCTCCTGCCAAGACAGAAAGTCCTGGAGATACACAGATCATCCAGAGGACCACGTCAGAGATTGTCTGCCTCCTTTCCCCAGAAGCCTAAGAAGAATCGAGTCCCAGATGCCAACAAGACAGAATTCTCTGAAAGCATTTGGGTACTGTCTGAAGCTGTAGCTAGCCCCACGAATTGGGAGAGAATATTTTATGAGTAAATATTTAAAGCCTCTTTGTGATTCACCACTGCCTTCTGACATAAGCAGAAAGGAGCAACTTGAGTCCATCTATTGGGAAAGTGGTATATTGACCATAAGCGGTATTTGGCCACTTCCAGTCCAGTTAATGCTTATATTTTTGCAAGTTATTTCCAGGTATTGTTACTATCTGTAAAATGTTTCTGTGACTGTGAAAGAACCAATTATTATTAAAATTAGTGGTTGGGGGTGGTGAGAGCTTTGAATATCAAGATTAATAAACAATATTAATTTTGGGAAACATCATCTCACATTAATTAATTACCCCTTCTAACAGGCATGGCAGGTTGATTATATCACCCTTCTTCAATTTGTGCTGATGATGGTGGAGGCAAGCATTGGATGGCTGGAGACATATCCTGTGCTTCATGCTACTGCCAGTAATACAAGTCCTGTGGCAACATGGTACACCAAAGAGGATTGAATCAAATAATGGGTATCATTTCAGGAGCAAACTTATAAGCAACTGAGCCAAAGAACATAGGTCTCTTCCAATTGAAAGCATTCTATGATCCTATGTTCCTATGATTAAGTGGATATATCATATACCCTACCATGCACCAGCTTCAGGAAAGATTCAGCACTACAATGGCTTACCAAAGATTACCCTGAAAACAATGGGGATGTAACTTTTAAAAACTGGTACAAACACTTAGCACAAGCCATTTGGTTGATAAATAGTGGAGGATCTGTCAACTGAGTTTGTCCTGCTCAATCAGATCTATTGCATGTAGCAGAATGAGATGGGGTTCCTGTTGTTAGTGAGAGGAATCTACTGGGGAAAACTGTGTGGATTTCTCCTCCTTCAGGTGCGGGCAAACCTATCCAAGGAGTGGTGTCTGCTGAAGGTCCTGGACACATTTGGTGAGTGATACAAGAAATGATGAAATCCAGTGTGTTCCACAAAGGAATTTTACTCCAGCTAAGAGAGTTCAGTGTATTAGTTAATGTATAATAGCTATAAGTTGTTAAAAGTTTCTTTTCTAGCTAGCAACGTGGCATCCAGAAAATCCAGGACAAACCCACAGCACACAAGCATGAACCTTGAGGAACCCTACAACATTTCACCTGCTAAGGGAAGGACTATTTCCTGATTTCCTCCATATTCCTGCCCTACTTGAACACAACCTGTGCCAGTCTGCAGCTGAGAGACAGACTGCCCTGGGAGGCAGCCAGAATGAAAAATGACCTGCAATATGAACTCAGCTGACCTCTATATAAAGACAGTTACTAATTTGATGAATGAGTGTGGCAGGAAATGGAATGGAATAAGATGTTCAATGTTAGCATTTAAGGGTTAACAGGTGGGAAAGTGGACCCTAGCACCCTGGTGGGGTCACTGGGTCATATTATTCCCTGCCCTTTCCTGCATATCCTCTAATGAAGGGTATAGGAGATTTCTTTGCACACTCTTTTGTGGCTGGGAACTGTTGCTGGTTACTGGAATCTTCCATGTAGTCAGACCTCCTTCCATGTGTTTCAGGCCTGCATCTACACATTGTGGGGAAATGCATTGCCATCTGAGTCTGGATTTTGTGTATCTCTGTATATATCCTTTCCCTCAATCTCCCTGTACATCCTGTTTTCCTTAATACCTTTTATTATCTGTTAAAATTGCTTTCTTAGCTTCCAATTCCGTGCAAGTCCTTTTGTTTGCCCCTTACCTCCTCTGCCTATCTTTTCCATGAGGAGGGAAAGGGAGGGGAAAGGCAAATAATACAAATTCTATCCTGGATTTTTTTTGCACTGAAATGTTAAACAGTGACAAGGTGGTAAGCATTTCTGCCTTTGTAAGAAAGCTGTAGTTTTCTGTGTGTAGAATCTGGCTTTTGTTTAGCTTGTTTCCATTGACAGAGATACAAGAAACAAAACAAGAATAAGTGAAGCTGGCTAATAAGACAGTTTTAGGTTATAGCCAGGACAAGAAATTAATTTCTCATCCTGGAAAAATGCAGGCTCTAAGGGAAGAGAATAGAATCCAGACCAACAAAAACATGATTTCCATTAACCCTTAATGTAAGACAATAGTATTATAAGTGGTTTTCTTTTTTTCTTTTTTTTTTTTTTTGTGTTTGTTTGTTTTGGGGTTTTTTTGTGTTGTTATTTTATTTATTGGTTGGCTTTTTGTTTGTTTTTGTTCTGGTGGGGTTTTGGTTTTTTTTTTTTTTTAATAGAGAAAAAGATATAGCAATGGGGTTTATTAGCATTGCATAACTATGCTCAAAATGATACTCAGATCAAGCTAGTGTATTTTTATGGAATTCCACTGGTAGGGTTGCTTCATGTTTCCATTAATGTTCAAAAAGGACAAATAATTTGTAACAGAAGATGGCTTTCCCATGATATGAAAGACAGAGACTTAATCTAATCGAGCAGTTAACTGACCTGATGTTCCCACAGATACTAAGGCAGCTGTTAAGCCGTTCTAGGGAAAAGCAGGTCTGTCATTACAAAATACAATGCTATTTTTTTTTCTAATTAAGGTATTTTATAAAAAAAAAAAAAATCTAATTTCACATAAGGTAAATTGAAGTGCTGAAAGTTCAAGACAACACTCCAGTGACACTGAACACTTGCTCTGAGTAGTATATTGTGTGAACATAGTATACGTAAACTAAATTCAGTGAGAGATTTATACCATTTTTGACAAGTACAAAGAAAATTCCTCATGTATTCTTATTCCTCATGTATTTACTACTTCTTCTGAATAGTTTTCCAGTAATAGAATATTCCATAATTTTGACACTCCATTTGTCTTTAAGATTGTCATATTTTAAAAAAATATTTAAAGAGGTTTTTAGGCAACAGAAGTTTATATTGAAGACCTATAGACTTCTACTAAGCATTTGATGGGAGGACTCAGACAAGCCTGAATGCAAGTTAAAAACCTTCATCAAATCTTACTGTTGTGAAGTCAGTTTCAATTATAGAAATAAAGTTAAAGGTGAGAAAAATAACTTTACTCTTCAGCATTTTAGCACCACAGTGTTCTAGTTTGAAGCTAACTAGAATGTTTTGGTGAGAAGGATTAGATCACAGGCTGTGAAAGTGAAACAATGATGATGTCTGCTCCACTCATAGGCTTGCTGACATGTATAAGAACAAGAATCCAAACACAGATAAGGGGGCTGCAGGCTGTGGGCTGCATTTTCTTTCTAACCTCACCCTCCATCTCTCTGATTAATCCACTTGCTTCGTAACACCCCTGGCCAACCCTCCATTCTTCCTTGGGACACAAGGCAACATCTGGGGTAAAGTAGGGGAGTGGAAGGGTGATTAAGAGTACCTCCCGGGGACTCAGATTTCTGGGAGGGGTGTTGTGCTTTTTTGTATTACCTTTTACCTTGTATATTTCTGCATATATATGTATGACTCTTTAAACAACTGGAGGCTGCCTCAAGATCACCTGCCCTTATTCTGGTGGGCAACTTTAACCTAGACATCTGCTGGGACTTAAACACTGCAGAGAAGAAGCAGTCTAGAAGGTTTCTAGAATGTGTGGAAGACAACTTCTTATCCCAGCTGTTATGTGAGCCTACCAGGGGGGCAACCCTGCTTGACCTGCTGCTCACAAATAGAGAAGGCCTGGTAGGGGATGTGGTGGTTGGAGGCTGCCTGGGGTCCAGTGACCATGAAATCATACAGTTTTCAATACATGGAGAAACCAGGAGGGGCACCAACAGAACCTCCACACTGGAATTCTGAAGGGCAGACTTCAGCCTATTTAAGGAATTAACTCAGAAATTTCCTTGGGAAAAAAGCCCTTGAAAACAAAGGGGTCCAGGAGGGTTGGACCTACTTCAAGAAAGAACTCCTGAAGGCACAGGAGCAGCTGTGCCATTGACCCAGAAGATGAGCCGACGAGGGAGGCAGCCAGACTGGATGGGCAGGGAGCTGCTGAAGGAATTAAAGATTAAAAAGAGAGTGTATCACCTTTGGAAAAAAGGGGAGGTGTCCCAGGAGAAGTTCAAGGAAGTTGCTAGGTCTTGTAGAGGAAAAATTAGAGAGGCAAAAGCCCATTTGGAGCTCAGGCTGGCCACGGCTGTCAAGGAAAAAAAAAAATGTTTCTTTAAATATATGAATGGCAAGAGAAGGGCCAAGGACAACCTCCAGTCATAGTATCATAGTATCATAGTATCATAGTATCATAGTATCAGAGTATCATAGTATCATAGTATCATCAGGGTTGGAAGAGACCTCACAGATCATCGAGTCCAACCCTTTACCACAGAGCTCAAGGCTAGACCATGGCACCAAGTGCCACGTCCAACCTTGCCTTAAAGTGCCCCAGGGACGGCGACTCCATCACCTCCCCAGGCAGCCCATTCCAGTGTCCAATGACTCTCTCAGTGAAGAACTTTTTCCTCACCTCGATGTGATGGTTTGGGGGTTGCCCCACCCCCCCACACTTTTGTATTTGCCCCAGCTAACTCAGACGGACCCTGGGAATATAGATAAAGCAATTTATTTACAGCTAGCAGAATTTACAAGCAGCTATTTACAATATATACAGTTATATACAATTATATACAGAAATATACAAAGGATAAACAATACAAAAGCACAACTCCCCTCCCAGAAACCTGAGTCCCGAGGATGGCCTCTCAAAGCACCCCAACACCTCCCCTGGCCCTCTCAACCTTACCCCAGTTCTCAGGAAGAAGAGAGGTGCGGCCAAGAGGTTAGGGAGCAAGGTTAGTAGGAGCAGGGTTAATGAGATGTGACCAGGTCTAAGGCAAAAGCAAGAGTGAGAAACAAAATGGAGAAAAAGTCTTTCTTCTTCCCAGAGTTCTCAGCGTGACTGTGAGAGAAGTTGACATCAATTGTTTTCATTTCACTACCCGTTATCTAGTTCTTTTACCAAAACATTCCAGCTTGCTTCAAACTAGCACACTCGAGCCTAAACCTCCCCTGGCGCAGCCTGAGGCTGTGTCCTCTTGTTCTGGCGCTGGCCACCTGAGAGAAGAGAGCAACCTCCTCCTGGCCACAACCACCCCTCAGGTAGTTGTAGACAACAATAAGGTCATCCCTGAGCCTCCTCTTCTCCAGGCTAAACAATACCAGCTCCCTCAGCCTCTCCTCATAGGGCTTGTGCTCAAGGCCTCTCACCAGACTCGTCGCCCTTCTCTGGACACGCTCAAGCATCTCAATGTCCCTTTTAAACTGGGGAGCCCAGAACTGAACACAATACTCAAGGTGTGGTCTAACCAGTGCGGAGTACAGGGGCAGAATGACCTCCCTGCTCCTGCTGACCACACCATTCCTGATGCAGGCCAGGATGCCACTGGCTCTCTTGGCCACCTGCGCATACTGCTGGCTCATGTTCAGGTGGGTATCAATCAGTACCCCCAGATCCCTCTCTGTCTGGCTGCTCTCCAGCCACTCCGACCCCAGCCTGTATCTCTGCATGGGGTTGTTGTAGCCAAAGTGCAGCACCCTGCACTTGGAGCTATTGAACCCCATCCCATTGGACTCTGCCCATCTGTCCAGGCGGTCAAGGTCCCGCTGCAGAGCCCTTCTGCCTTCCAACTCAGTCACATCTGCCCCCAGCTTGGTGTCATCTGCAAACTTGCTGATGACTGACTCCATGCCCTCATCCAGATCATCTATGAAGATGTTAAAGAGGATGGGGCCCAGCACTGATCCCTGAGGGACACCACTAGTGACTGGCCGCCAGCTGGATGTGGCACCATTCACCACCACCCTCTGGGTCCAGCCCTCCAGCCAGTTCCTAACCCAGCACAGAGTGTTGCCATCCAAGCTGAGGGCTGACAGCTTAGCCAGCAGTTTGCTGTGGGGGACAGTGTCAAAGGCCTTGCTGAAGTCCAGATAGACCACATCCACAGGCCTCCCCACATCCACCAAGCGGGTCACCTGATCATAGAAGGAGATCAGGTTGGAGAGGCAGGATCTGCCCTTCCTAAACCCATGCTGGCTGGACCTGAGCCCTTGGCCATCCCTCAGGTGCGCTCTTATCACCCCCAAGATAACCTGCTCCATCAGTTTCCCTGGCACTGAGGTCAGGCTGACGGGTCTGTAGTTCCCAGGTTCCTCCATCCGACCCTTCTTGTGGATGGGGACCACGTTGGCCATTTTCCAGTCTCCTGGGACCTCTCTGGTGAGCCAGGACTGCTGGAAAATGATGGAGAGCAGCTTGGCCAGCTCAGCTGCCAGCTCTCTCAGCACCCTCAAATAAGGATGGGTTTTGTGTTCTGCTGAGTCGACTTCTCCCCGGGGGGCACCTCCCCCAACCTGGGATATCAATTCTTGGTACTTTTTCCAAACAGAGACTTCTCTCCTTCTTAGGTGCATTGGCCAGGACTCAAACCTGTGCCACCAACACATCCCCCCCCACCCGCTGGGGAATCGAACCTGGGTTTCCCACACGGCAGGCAAGAATTCTACCACTGCACCACAACACCCACCCCCCACAACACCCACCACCCAGTCCTTATTAGATAGAGAGGGGAACATAGTGACAAAGGATGATGAAAAGGCAGAGGTGCTTAACACCTTCTTTGCCTCAATCTTCAATAGTGGGACAGGTTGTCTCCAGGACAGCTGGACTCCTGAAGCGGTGGATGGAGTCAGGGACCAGTACAGTCCCCCTCTAATCCATGAGGAAGCAGTAAGGGACCTGCTGTGTCATTTGGATCCTCACAAGTCCATGGGACCGGATGGGATCCACCCTAGGGTGCTGAGAGAGCTGGCAGCCGAGCTGGCCAAGCCACTCTCCATCATTTATCAGCAGTCCTGGCTCACTGGAGAGGTCACTGAAGACTGGAAGCTGGCCAATGTGATACCCATTCACAAGAAGGGCCGTAAGGAGGAGCCAGAAAACTACAGACCTGTCAGCCTGACCTCAGTGCCAGGCAAGGTCATGGAACAGGTCATCTTGAGTGCCATCACAAAGCACCTACAGGATGGCCAAGGGATCAGGCCTAGCCAGCATGGGTTTAGGAAGGGCAGGTCCTGCCTCACCAACCTGATCTCCTTTTATGATCAGGTTATGTGCCTGGTGAATGTGGGGGAGGCTGTGGATGTAGTCTACCTGGACTTCAGCAAAGCCTTTGACACTGTCTGCCACAAGAAGCTCCTGGTCAAGCTGGCAGCTCATGGTTTGGACAGATTCACTCTGTCCTGGACCAAGAACTGGCTGGATGGCAGAGCCCAGAGAGTGGTGATGAATGGTGTCACATCCAGTTGGCAGCCAGTCACTAGTGGTGTTCCGCAAGGATCAGTGCTGGGCCCAGTCCTGTTCAATATCTTTATTGATGACCTGAACGAGGGAATTGAGTCCATCATCAGTAAGTTTGCAGATGACACCAAGATAGTAGCAGGTATTGATCTGTTTGAAAGTAGGAGAGCTCTGCAGAGGGACCTGGACAAGCTGGGTAGGTGGGCAGAGGCCAATGGGATGAGATTTAACAAGGCCAAGTGCAGGGTTCTGCATTTTGGCCACAACAACCCCAAGCAGTGCTACAGGCTGGGGACTGAGTGGCTGGAGAGCAGCCAGGAGGAAAAGGACCTGGCGGTACTGGTAGATAGTAGGCTGAAGATGAGGCAGCAGTGTGCCCGGGTGGCCAAGAGAGACAATGACATCCTGGCCGGCATCAGGAACAGTGTGGCCAGTATGACAAGGGAGGTTATTCTTTCCCTGTACTTGGCGCTGGTCAGGCCACACCTTGAGTACTATGTCCAGTTCTGGGCTCCTCAGTTCAAGAGAGAAGTTGAGGCGCTGGAACGTGTCCAGAGAAGGTCAGCAAAGCTTGTGAAGGGCCTGGAACACAAACCCTATGAGGAGAGGCTGAGGGAGCTGGGATTGTTTAGCCTGGAGAAGTGGAGGCTCAGGGGGGACCACATTGCTGTCTACAACTACCTGAAGGGACATTGCAGCCAGGTGGGGGGTGGCCTCTTCTCCCGGGCAACCAGCAACAGAACAAGGGGACACAGTCTCAAGTAGTGCCGGGGTAGGTATAGGCTGGATGTTAGGAGGAAGTTCTTCTCAGAGAGAGTGATTTGCCATTGGAAAGGGCTGCCCAGGGAGGTGGTGGAGGCACCGTCCCTGGAGGTCTTCAAGAAAAGACTGTATGAGGCACTTAGTGCCATGGTCTAGTTGACTGGATAGGGCTGGGTGCTAGGTTGGACTGGATGATCTTGGAGGTCTCTTCCAACCTGGTTGATTCTATGATTCTATGATATACTGTAAATATCTGCTTGTATATTGTGCTAAGCTGTAAATACAAGCTCCATTCAAATTTCCAGAGCTGTCTGAGTCTAGTCTGGGTGATTTCCAAAGTGTGGGGAGGCGGGTAACACCCAAACCACCACATACAGCATTGGTTTTCATAAGCCAATTAGCAGCATTGAGAGATTCCAGACGAGTGATAGAAGCTCTAGCATTTTGGTACACTTAAAACCAGGCTGCACAATCCTCCAGAAAATGTGTTTGTAAGATGCACAATTCATGAGAAGGAGGTAAGTTGATTAAGCTAATGGAGCTTTTATCTTACTCTTTCTCTGGCTTTTATCTTTAAATTCTGTTAATTCAAGAGAGATGTCAATTGTATTGCAAAGGGTTTCATCTTTAAAAATGGCACTTGCTCTGACTACTAATCCATAGTATGCTATAATAGAGCTCAACCACTGGGTAGATGAATCCACTTTTCTCTTACAGTCCTTCTAGGATAAAGAGAGAATCCACTCTAAATGTGAAGCCTTTGACTTGTTTAACATATAACTAACAGAATACAAACATTAAACTTAATTGAATTGGAAAGAGGGTGCAGTTAATTATACTCTTTGCCCACTAGATAGACTCAGGAAGCTCCTTACTGCTAAGGCTTGGATTCAGTAAGAGAATTTACAGAGTTTTGCTAAGGATTTGCTAAAGAGGCTTTTGAGTATTTTCTCACAGAAGTTATCCTCCAGACTTCCAGGCTAACTGCAGTTCCCAGACAGCACCCAAACACTTGCAGAGAGTTCTATCAATGTCTTATTGGCCGATGAGAGTCTCCTGATTTTCCCAGGCTCTTAGCAGGGGTGCTGGGAGAAAGGCAGACAATCTCTAACCTGATCCTGGTTTCTCTTGGATGATCTGTGTCCCTTCCAGTGCTCCTTGTCTTGGCAGAAGACTTGCAGGTGTGGGCAAGATGTCTTGCAGATGTGCAGAAGGCCACAATGTTGCACTGGCTAAGCAAGCCTATCATGTGAAGGCACCTAAGCCTATTCCCTGATGAACTCAAAGCAGTTTCCAGGCAGACAAGACCAAAGTATCAGGGCTTGTTGTTATGCAGCAGAGCTCGCTTATAGCTTAGCAGAGCATGGCAGGATACAACAGTAGTAAGGCAGAGGCACTGCCAGAAGCAGGGAGCACATTAATGCAAAAGCAATGGCATCAGCAATGGCATCAGTAATGGCATCAGCACGTTGTCTCTGCCTGTGCATCTCTTTTAATCAATACAGCCCGAGACTAATGAATCTTTAGCCACAGATCAGCCAATCAGAATGGCACTTTGCCAAGCTTAACCATATTATGTGAAAACAGGGCTTGCTTTACTTTTCAGGGCAGAACACAAACAAGTGTATAAACACATGTAGGTTCTCTGCAAACAATTTTGGACAGACATAGAGAGGCCAGTCTTTTTGTCCTCCTTTCCCATGGTTGCTTCTGACATCAACAGGAAGAGGGCGAGTAGAAAGCATGTCTGGGCAAGCCAGGACCTGTTCAGGCCTAATTTGGCCTATTTTGGCCTTCCAGGACAAGATAAAGGCAGGCAAAAGTGGCTGGGAGAATATTTTGTAGGCTATCTTGACAGTGTTAATCAAATACATTTTTCTCTTTTAAACAACATGCTCAGTTCAAAAATTCACAGTGGTACAGAGGATGTCATATTCACATTAACTTACAGGCACAATGAAAATATTTATCTAAGATCATTAAATTATTTTTGTGAATTTCAGTTGACTATGCTATTAACATAAATATCTCTCTTAACATAGGATGAACATTCAAATGGAAATACCATAAAGGTGTTGGAGAAGCTACCAAAGAGAGGTGTACTACCAGACCTAGTGCTGACAAACAGAGAGGGATTGGTGGAGGACATTAGGGTTGAGAGTATCAATAGTGGTTGTGATCATGAGAAGACAGGGTACTCAGAATCATGGGCAGTATGCACAAAACAACAAATAGGATTGAAACCTTGAACTTCAGGAGGGCTATCTTTGTCATCTTCAAGAAACTACTTGGAGAAATCCCTTTGGTTACAGCAATGGAAGGTAGGCTGGGCTCGATATAGCTGTTTAATATTCAAGAACTGCTTCCTCCAGGCTCAGGATCAGTATAATAGCAAGAAATCAGGCAAGGGAAGCAGGAGACCTGCGTGGTTGAACAGGAAGCTTCTGAAAAATCTCAAATGAAAGAAGAAAGTTTACAGTATGTGGAGGAAGGGACTGACCACATGGGAAGACTGTAAGAATGATGAAACAAGCAAAGCGAAAGTCTCCTTGAAACTGAACCTGGCTAGGGACATAAAGGTCAACAGTAAGAGTTTCCTTAGGTATATTGGAGGCAAAAAGAAAACTACAGAAAACGTGTCCTGCCTGTTGAAGAAGGTAGGAGAAAAGGTGACAAAGGAAGCAGAGAAGTCAGAGTTATTAAATGTGTTCTTTGCTTCAGTCTTTAATGCTCATTTCAGCCTTTGGGAGTTCCTGACTTTGAGAAAACAGGAGGAAGAAAGATTTTCTCTTCATTGAGGAGGATCAGTTAGATATCAATTAATTAAATTGGATATGAACAAATCCATGGAACTCAATGTGATGCACTTTTGAGTGATGGGAGAGGTGGCAGAAGCCATTACTGGGACACCCTCAATCATGTTTGAAATGTCCCAGAAAAAAGGTAATATGCCTAAGGACTGGAAGAAAACCAGCATCACTCCAGTCATTGAAAGGGGCAAGAAAGAAGACCCAGAAAACTGCACGTCAGTCAGCCTCACTTCCATCCCTGGAAAGATGAAGGAACAGCTTTTCTGAACATCATTTCAAAGCATGTGGAGGAAAAGAAGATTATCAGAAGAAGTCAGCATAGATTTATTAAGCAGAAGTCACATCTGACTAATGTGATAGCCCTCTACAGAGGCATGAGTGGGTGGATAGGATGGTCAATATGGGTATCAGGATGTCTCCAAAGTGAGACAGTGTTGCAAGCTTTGCACAAGTTGAGGAAGACAACAGCTCTTCCTCCTCCCTTATCCAGTGACGCTGTAACCCCATCATAAAAAGTCACCAAATTTGTCAGGTAAGATTTGCCATTGATGAAGTTATGATGGTTGCCACCAACCACCTTCTCATTTTCCATATGCCCTAACAGAGTCTTCAGGAAGATAGGCTCCATTATCTTGACAGGCACTGATAAGTAACCAACTGGCCTATAGTTCCCTGGGTCTTCTTTATCTCAATTTTTGAAAATACGAATTATGTTTCCCATTTTCCAACTAGCAGGAACTTCACCAGACAGCCACAACTTTTCAAATACAATGGGAAGTGACTTTGCAACTTCAACTGCTACTTCTCTCAGGACTGAAAGATAGATCTAATTAGTTTCCATGGACTTGTGCACTTTCAGGTTCATTAGATGCCCTTGAACCTGGTCTTCTCTTGCAGTAGGTGGATCTTCATTCTCCCAGTCCCCGTTCTTGCCTTCTGTAACTTGAATGTGGTGCTTAGAGCCTTTACCATTGAAGACCAACAAAAAAAATCAAGCACCTCAACTTTCTCCATATCCTATGTGACCAAGTTCCCTGTTTCCTTCTGGAGAGGGCCAGCACATTTCCTGTTCTTCTCCTTGTCATTGGCATACTTATAAAAACTTTACTGGTTACCCTTGAAGTCTCTAGGCAGATTAATTTCTATTTGGGTTTTAATTTTCCTAAACTTGTACCTGGCTGCTTTGATAATACCTTTGTATTCCTCCCCAGTTGCCTGTCCCTGTTTCTATCCTTTGAATGTTTTTGTTTTGCAACTAGTAGCTTTCAGGAGCTCCCTATTTATCCATGTAGGCCTCTTGATGCTCCTGCTCACCTTTGTGTTTGTTGAAATGCATTGCTTCTGGGCCTAGAGGAAGTGGTCCTTCAATACTAAGCAGCTTTCTTAGTCCCCTTTCCCCATGAGGGCTTTATCACATGATACCCTTGAGGTCCTTGAGGAGACTGAAGTCTGCTCTCCTGAAGTCCAGGCTAGTGAGATTGAGAATCAGTCTCTTTGTTGTCCTAAAAATCACGAATTCAACCATTTAATGGTTATTACAGCCTCGGTTAGATATTATATTATATGAATTTCCACTGAAAGCGGTAAGATATATTTGGCTTATTTAAGGAACTAACTCGGAAAGTTCCTTGGGAAGCAGCACTTAAAAGCCAAAGGGTCCAGGAAGGTTGGACATACTTGAAGAAAGAACTCTTGAAGGTGCAAGAACAGACTAACAGACTGTCCCAATGTGCCAGAAGATGAGCTGATAAGGGAGACAGCCAGACTGGATGGGCAAGAAACTTCCAAAGGGATTAGGGGAAAAAAAAAGTGTATCAGTGTATCACCTTTGGAAAAAATGGGACGTATGCCAGGAAGAGCACAAAGATGTTACTAAGTCTTCTAGGAAACAAATCAGAGAGACAAAAGCTCATTTACAACTTAGGCTGGACACTGCTGTTAAGAAGAATAATTTTTTTTTCTATAAGTATGTTAAAGGCAATTGAAGAGGCAAGGACAACCTCCAGTCCATATTGGAGAGGGGAATATAGTAATGAAAGATGAGGAAATGGCAGAGGTGCTTAACACCTTCTTTGTCTCAATCTTCAATAGTGGGACAGGTTGTCTCCAGGACAACTGGGCTCCTGAGCTGACAGATGGAATCAGGGACCAGTATAGCCTCCTTGTAATCCAGGAGGAAGAAGTAAGGGACCTGTTGAGACACTTGGATCCTGGCAAGTCCATCCTAGGGTGTTGAGAGAGCTGGCAGATGAGCTGGCCAAGACACTTTCCATCATTTATCAGCAGTCCTGGCTCACTGGAAAAGTTCCCAGAGAGTGGAAACCAGCCAATGTGATGCCCATCCACAAGAGGGGCTAGAAGGAGGAATCAGAAAATTACAGACCTGTTATCCTGACCTCAGTGCCAGGCAAGGTCATGGAACAGGTCATCTTGAGTGCCATCACAAAGCACCTACAGGATGGCCAAGGGATCAGGCCCAGCCAGCATGGGTTTAGGAAGGGCAGGTCCTGCCTCACCAACCTGATCTCCTTTTATGATCAGGTTATGTGCCTGGTGAATGTGGGGGAGGCTGTGGATGTAGTCTACCTGGACTTCAGCAAAGCCTTTGACATCATCTCACACAACAAGCTCCTGGCAAAGCTCATGGCTTGGACAGATTCACTCTGAAATGGACTAAGAACTGGCTGGAGTGCCAGGCCCAGAGAGTGGTGGTGAATGGTGCCACATCCAGTTAGCAGCCAGTCACTTGTGGTGTTCCGCAAGGATCAATGCTGGGCCCAGTCCTGTTCAATATCTTTATTGATGATCTAGATGAGGGGATTGAGTCCATCATCAGTAAGTTTGCAGATGACACCAAGATAGGAGCAGGTATTGATCTGTTGGAAGGTAGGAGAGCCCTATAGAGGGACCTGGACAGGCTGGATGGGTGGGCAGAGGCCAACGGGATTTAACAAGGCCAAGTGCAGGGTTCTGCACTTTGGCCACAACAACCCCAAGCAGTGCTACAGGCTGGGGACAGAGTGGCTGGAGAGCAGCCAAGCAGAACAGGACCTGGGCGTACCGGTAGATGAGCCAGCAGTGTGCCCAGGTGGCCAGGAGCATCAATGTCATTCTGGCCTGGATCTGGAACAATGTGGCAGCAGAAAAAAGGTTATTATTCTTTCTCTGTATTCAGTGCTGCTGAGGCCATACCTTGAGTCCTCTGTCCAGTTCTGGGCTCCTCAACTCAAGAGAGATATCGAGATACTGGAACATATCCAGAGAAGGGCGATGAAGCTGCTGAGAGGCCTGGAACACAAACCCTATGAGGAGAGGCTGAGGGAGTTGGGGTTGTTTAGCCTGGAGAAGAGGAGGTTCAGGGGTGACCTCATTGCTGTCTACAACTACCTGACAGGATATTGTAGCCAGGTGGGGGTTGGTCACTTCTCTCAGGCAAAAATCAATAGAATGAGGGGACACAGTCTCAAGTTGTGCTCGGGGAAGTATAGGCTGGATGTTAGGAGGAAGTTCTTCACAGAGTGATTTGCCATTGAAATGGGCTACTCAGGGAGGTGGTGGAGTCACCATCATCCCTGGAGGTCTTCAAGAAAAGACTGTATGAGGCACTTAGTGCCATGGTCTTGTTGACTGGATAGAGCTGGGTGCTAGGCTGGACTGGATGATCTTGGAGGTCTTTTCCAACCTGGTTGATTCTATGATTATATCATTCAATTTGACTTTGCTTGAATATTTTTTACATAAAAAGCCTGGGAGTTTTGTTGCTGTTGTTGCTTTGATTGGTTTGTTTATTTTTAACAGAGTTTTATTTGTTTTTATACAGATAATTTCAAGAATTTGTTTTGTATGTAATGAAAGATATATATTTTATTACATTACAAAGCTATAATATATTATACAATTTCTGGTGGAAGATAATTTTCATATGCTTTTATTTTTATTTTCCATAATCTTGAGAACTCTGAGTGTGATTTTATGTAAGATATCAACAAAACTCTGTAGCTTTGAAACTCTCTACTCCCTTTTCCCCTTGAAATATGACCTTGGAAAGGTTTTAGCTTTCTCCTAAACTAATTTTTTGAAGTTCACTTGCAGTTTGCCAAATACAAATCTTTCATTTAAAGCATTAAAATGCAGCAAATATTTAAGTCATACTTTCTGGTTTGGTATCTTCCTTCTGTGTTGCCTCCATTGAACCTGGACTACTTTTATGTCTATGTACAAACTACTTTTAATCTTAGTTACTTAATTATTTATAATATTATTATTTTATAATATAAAGCAGCTTAGATATTTTCATGATCTAAAAATATTTAAAATAATCACTTTAAAGATTATTTGAAAATCAGGATAATGACCTGTTCCTTAAGCAAAGTGAGTTTTTAATCTCATTGAATTCAGGATTCAAAGTATTTTACTAAGAACAAATCTCTGGAATCCTGTGAGACACTGGTAGGACACTAGCATAATATAGCACAAAATTTCACAAGCACTAGTTCAGTGGCCAAATTCTGAGAAGTTGCAGTATTATAAGAGAATTTTTTTTTTTTAAAAACAAATCAGAAAAGAAAGAAGAAATACATGCGCAAGGACTACTTAAAAGTTATATTTAGGTAAACAGGACTCCAGGAAGCTGACTTCTAGCAAAGAGGAAGATACTGTGAATTGTCCTGGTCCTTGCAACTCTTGTGAGCCACTGAGAACTTTTGAGTGTGGCTTCAACCACATTGTCATTGTATATATCTTATTATACGTTAATATCTAGCATCAAAGAGGCTTGAATTTGTCCCTAGGATTAGCAAGGGGAAAAAATATATAAAAGATAGATTACATTCTTTAAGGCAAGTGAGGGAAATAAAACATAATATAAATTAAAGAAGTCTACAGTGACAGTTCATAATCTAGAAAGAATATGTAAGAATGATAAAAAACACACAAACTTGCATAATTGATGGTTATGATGGTTATGATTTACCCTTTCTTTTTTTTCTTTTTTTTCCTCTAGAATAAAGGTAAAATCCCTTCTTTATGAGAACATGTCTCATATTTCTGATAATTTTTAGCATTAACTTCTATTTGTTAGAGGCTGCCAAACCCAGCTGTCCAACAAGAACAGGTGTGCCACATCACCATGATCCCAAGTCTAAACAGAATTAAGACTGAGGCACAAGTCTTTGGTCACAAATATTAGACAGATATGCAGAACAGTCAAAAAAGCACAAAGAGTGCAAATGGCCTCATTCTGGTTCCTCTGTCTGGATGAGCATGATAGAAGTCCATTGGTGCAAACGTGTGTGTGTGCAATGAAGACTCTATTGACAGTGGGGCTTAAACACTTGGTGCATCAAGTAGCTGTCACTGCATACCAGCATCCTTTATGGCCAGCACCTGGGCATAAGAGCTCCTGAGGCCATAGCCTTTCACCAACTGCAAGTATAGACTATATCATTCACATGTGTATGTGCATGCATACACACACACATGCTTATGCACCCAGGCACATATACATTTACACACGTAACACTCTTCCCAAGTTGACAGTTCAGTCATCTCACTGTTGGAAAGGTGCTCAAACCCTTCCTCCTAGATTGCTTTACCTACTCACTAGCTGACACAGTTATGTCTTTAATTTGTCATTGCTGTCCCTCCCCGAAGATGGCTAGTCCCTGCAGTTAGTTCCCTGCAAAAATCCTGGTCTTCCACAGTACCAAGAGGGTCTTCCCCTGCATCCAATAATGTTTCCTACCTCCAGGCAGTGACATCACTCAGACCCAGAGATGACCTGGGAAGCCTGTTTCTGATGATTCAATATGATATCCAAAGGCTGATGGCTTGAATATGGTTGGGTGACAGGTTGGACTGGATGATCTTGGAAATCACTTCCAACATGGTTGATTCTATGAGTCATATGATTCTATTCTGTGATAGAACTAGGAGCAACAAGGACTGGAACTTATTCAGGGTCCTCCACTTATCTATTGCTGCCTCTTGGTATTACTTTACAGGTAACTGTAGATCACTGTTTTATCATATAATGGAAAAAAAAATCATGCCCAGTTGCATGACAGTGTAATCAGGATTAAAAGAAAATTAACAACCCACCATGTCAGTTCACTCTACCTTCTAGTGCAAAATTTACTTCAAATACAGGGAATATCTGTTGAATAAATAGAAGACTGACTCATAAAAATTAGATCTGCCAAGACACATTTTTTTAACTTCTGACATTTTGTTAAGAGTATATTACTAATCATAAGGTAAAAGAGTACTGGAATGTTTACTCCGAAGGTATTGCTGCCTGTAATAAGACTTTGAAAACTGTGATATAAATGGACTGGGAGTGATCCTTGTGAATTTATGAGGGGGAAACTGTAGAAATTATTATGTTTTACAGAAAAGGGTGTTTGGGCTTTGCTGCTCAGGAAACAGTGACTAAAGCATTGTGATGTGTTAATTGGTTGCATTACAACATTGGGAGCAAGATGTGCAAGAGCTGATAGAAAATATTGTGTGAGGCTGGACCGTAGTTTGGTAAAATATCTTGGGACCAGATCTTGTTGCATAGGAACACTCTTCGTTCTGAACTAACGTGAGAATAATGGTGTTGTCAATATAAAGATGATGTAACTGAGCTAGAATTTGTTCAGCAAAACTCAGATAACCTCATATAATTTCATGCAGTTAGATAATTTGGATATTTGAGGAATACATATTTTCCTCAGGTAATACATTACAAAAATCTTGGTCATACATTCTAGCAGCTCAGAAATCTTCAAATCTTGATT
The DNA here is from genome assembly GCF_015220805.1 of Pogoniulus pusillus. Classification (NCBI taxonomy): domain Eukaryota; kingdom Metazoa; phylum Chordata; class Aves; order Piciformes; family Lybiidae; genus Pogoniulus; species Pogoniulus pusillus. Next base: position 67,528,379 of record NC_087309.1, on the reverse strand, counting down.
GCAGCTTGAAGTAGATCCGTGATAAGCATAGAGTAATCATCTGGAAATCAGTTTGGCAATGTTATCAAGGACCAAGAAATTTATTATTGATTTAGCTGACATGATTAAACTGATTTGCAGCAGTTGAATGTATAATACTCTTTGAAATATTTCTGAAACTTGGTTTTCTCCACTGGTTCCACCAAACTGTCTATAAATGGGACTGAGATTTCAGTATGACTAAACTAATAAAGTACAGCATGATTCAGATCTCATTTGTAAAAATTCTTTAAATTCCTGAAGAGCAATTAATGACGATGAAAAAAAAAAGAAAAAAAGAAAAGATGACCACACTGGTGTCATTAAGCTTTATTGAGTGTTGCAAACTTTAAAAAAAAAAAAAAATATTTTGCAGATGCCAAAGCTTCTCTAGTGGTAAGGTAGATAATTTATTTTATGATGTTGGTTACTGGTAGTCTGAAAATTTTGAAAGGATTCATAAAAACAAAAAACAACAAAAAAAAAAACAATTAAAAAAAAAAAAAAAAACCCAAAAAAACCAAAACCTCCAACCCCTAAACCCAAAAACCCTATAGGGATCTGTTTGTTTTGTGACATTTTAATAATTAAATAATTTATACATATTAATATTCAGAATGCACTCTTCAGAGCAAAATTTCAACTAGCTCGTAATTGCAATCAGGTGAAGAATGAAATAAAGTTATTATAACTTAAGTGTGATCATGACTGGTAGTGTTTCATAAGCATTTAGGTGTTCTTCATTACATAAATGATAGAACTGAAGTTGAATATGAAGCATTTTTGTTATGAACTCCTAAGTTTTAAGGGTTTATCAGTGTAACTATTGCATTTTACCTACATAATTTTCTTAATGAGAAGTCATCTCCAGGTGAAATACCAACAAAATGATCAATCGCTGTCTACAAGTCACAGTTGCAATTCCTATTTAATTAAAATACTAAAAAAAAAAATCCTTTGTTTCTTATTTTGTTTTCTTACTACATTGTGAGAGGTCACAAAAAGGTCATTAACCTTTTTTCAAACAGCTTAAACCAGTTCAGTGATCTTTTGATCAGAGAATCTTGAAACAAATGATCTTTTGTGCTTGCATCTTAGCATTTATTACCCTCATTTATTAAAGACTGTTGACTATAAGGGAAGAAGATTAAAAAAAAAAAAACAAGCCTGACATTTTTATCATAGGTCAATGGAATTCAATCAATCAGGCAGTTTACCAAAAATGTATTGGTTTCTGCCATGTTGTCTAGCATGGGGCCTCCAAACTGCAGAAATTACTACAGTCTAAGGGTGCATTCTGCATGAAAAGATCTTTAACAGAACAAATTCAGGAGGAAAAGGCTGCAGCACAGGTATCAGTATTAATATTATCTATGTCTATACCTGTATGAGTTTTATTTCTTTTTTTAACAAGTCCGAGTTTTATTGTAATGATCTAATATATTTCACATTTGTGGAAAATGCCTTTGATACATTTATATGTTGGGTGAAAGTTTTACATTTTGAAAATTAATGTTTAAAACTTTATTTCAGTGAAATTCTTAGGCAATATTTTAGGGTAATTTTAATTTTAAATTAATGTTATTTTTATCCCATTTTATGAAACTGTAGTCCATGTCATGTGTAGCAATTGTGTTTTCTTGGTCAATCAAAGAACTATGGAAGAATGACCGACATGTCCCTAATAACTTCTAAAATATTTGTAAGTGAGATCAATCTTGTGAGGATGATTGAGAGATGTCTCTGACTAAATGTGAAGGGATTTTAATTTGTTGAGAATACAGGAGAAAATGAAGGCAGGAGAAAAGCTTTGAAAACTAGAAGATATTTTTTCTACAGAGTAAATTTCAGAAGAACTGGAAATGAAAAAAAAAAAGCATGGTATGAAATGGAGGAAGATTTTGGCAGCACAGCATAGGACTGGCTGTGCAATGAAAGGAAAATGTGACAAGAAATCAGAACAGGGAGTATGACGTGCTGGTGAACAGAGGGGAGAGGAGAAAAATAAAATTGAGTGGAAAGCAGAAAAAGAAAAAAGAAGTCACAATTAACTTCTGATTATATTTTATCTCTTTAGACAAGAGCTGTAGAAGCAGTAACTCAGCTGTATCTTTGTATGTCATTTTATAAAAGCAGTAATTTCAGGTAACAGTAAGTCACCTACCACCTATGTGCAAATGTTTTTTATGCTTTCATCATCAGGCAACTGGGAAAAGGGACATAGAGACTTGTAGGGGGAGGGAAAAGTGCATTGTGAAAGAAGGATACACAACCAAGCCATGAGTTGAAGGACCCTGGCTTGTCCAGACTTGTTTTACTCCCATTTATATCCTGCGGTAAACAAGGTATACATGTTTAGCTTGTGCCTGCCTCATGCAAGGCCTATGTTTTTCCCAAAGTTAAGTAAAGCAAGCTTTTGCTTCACTTAATATGGTCAAGCTTGGCTAACTGCTATATTCCTTGGCTATTCTGTGTCCAAAGGCCAATTAGTCTTGGGCTGTATTGATAACAAGAGATGAGCAGGTAACACAATATGCTCTGCTGTTGTATTTGTGCTTGCTTTTCTTCTGCTGCCTCCTGATATTGCTCTCTGCTCCTGGCAGTATACTGCCTTACTGCATTATTGCATCTTGCCATGCTATGCTAATCTACAAGTTAGCTCTCCTGAACTGCCTGGAAACCTCCTGCCTCGAGTTTACCAGGAACAGGCTCTAAATTCCTCCATGCAATCAGCCTGCATAGCCAGCATGACATTGTGCTGAGACTGCACATTGCAAGACATCCTGCCTACATCTGTGAAGACAAGGATCCCTGGAAGGGAAACACAGATTGTCCAGAGAAATCAGGACCAAGTCAGAGATCAACTGCCTCCTTTCCCCAGCACCCTGTGAGGTTTGAGAAGAATCAGAAGCCTTAGCAGCTAAGGAGACACCAACAGAATTCCCTGAAAGCGTTTGGGTACTGTCTAAAGCTATAGCTAGCCCTGACAGTTGGGAGACTAATTTTTGTGAGTAAATACTTTAAGCCTCTTGTAATTCACCATTGCCTTCTGCCATAAGCAGCAAGGCGCTCTCTGAGTCCATCTAGTGGGCAAGCAGTATATTGACCACAAGCGGCATATTGACCACAGGAACCTTCTCTTCCAGTTCAATTAATGTTTGTATATTTTTGCTAGTTATTTCTTGATCTAGTTATTCCTTTGTATAATGTCTCCATGACCATTGCAGAAGAACCTAATCATTATTAAAATTAGTAGCTGGGGGTTGTGAGAGTTTTGAATACCAAAATTAATAAATAATATTAATTTTTTAGATATCATCTTGCATTAATTACCCCTCCATAACAGCAGTACAGTGAACACACAGAGCAGAATTATTTCACTTGAGTAATGGACTCTCACCTAAGAAACGTGGAAATGATGGCTAAATAGGAGACACAAGGGTCGTGAAACACAAGGTCTGACAGGTGGTTCTGGCAGCTATTAGTGTAAGCACGTATCTCTGCTATGTACAGTGCAGTTAACTTTCCTGAATTTTGGACAGTACCTGTGTTATGGAGTCTATTAAGGCTGCTGAGTTATCTACATTGCGGTAACAGCTACCGCAAATCTGGACACATTTTGGAGCAGACACTGTACTCTACTATTTTTGACTCCATGGGCTCATGAAGGCAAGGAAGGAAAAAAATATAGATTTTTAAATGTTTCCAGGTGCACAACTTCTAAAATCAGTTTTTAACAACTTCAAGAAGATAAACTTCTCTGCAAAAGAGTAATAGCTATCACCTTTGATATTCCTGTAGCATGTATCAGAATACTGTAAAATCAACTGTGAAAGATAGTTATTTACCTGAATGTTACTAGTTGATATTATATGATATGTTGTAGCAGTGTTGTAAAAGTACATTTCTAAGGATTTCTGTGTCTCTAAGAACTATAGCCTATTTAGAAATAAGAAAGACCCAGCAACCACATTGACTTCAGAAACTTGGTTTCTCTCCTCTCCCATGATCTTCGGTTCTTTCAAGTGAACAGAGGCAACACCACCTCTTTAGGCACTGTTAAAGGAAGGTTAAAATCAAACTTTTGGGATAACATTTTTCAATAGCTCTTGAAGACCATAAAAGGAATGAGCAGGTTCTCAGTTTGGGATCAGTCATGAGTATCAAAGGAACCTGTGTTAGGAACTGTGTCACGGAGGGAATTCTGACACCTACGCCAATTGTGGTGGAGGGGAGAAATTAATTGGTGTGAGATGATTTTCTATAAAACTGTATAATTTATTAACTTCAATATTCTGAACTCTCGAAACCCCCAACCACTGAATTTTAATATTATTTAGGATCTTACACGGTTATGAAAGACATTCTAGGAATAATACCAAACAGTACCTTGTTAATAACTATTATTATCTAGCAAACATTCAAACTATAAACAGAGAGAGATTTCCCCATGGCAAATACCGCTTGGGGTCAATATGCTGTTTGCCCAGTAGATGGGTCCAAGCCCTTTCTGCTCTATGGCAGAAGGCAATAGAGAATTACAGAGGCATTAAAGCACTTACTCACAAATTCTAGCTAATTATCAATCACCCTCCGGAGCTACATCACAGCCATATTGCAAGTGTCCAATCTTCAGGGAATTCTGCCTGTGGACTTTGAAGCTGGAATCCACCCAACTTCAGGGAAAAAGAGAATCTTCCCAGCTTCTGGGGAAAAGAAGTCTGTAACCTTGTTCTTCTGGCTTCTTCTGGATGCTCTGTCCAGGGATTCTTAGGCAGGATCTTCAGGTGCAGGAGGAGTATGATATCATGCAGTCTCAGCACAATGTCACACGTGCCACACAGACCGATTGTGTGTAGACAATCCAGGGTCTGCTCCTGGCAACTCGGTGGCAGTGGAGCTTACCAGGCAGTGATAAGGCAGCAGGCGTGCAATAGGGTGCATGGCTGCATGGGAGACTGAGCTCTGTAGAAGCAGGCAATACAGGATCTAGTCCTGGTAACTCACCACAGTGGCATGCAAGGGTGCATGGCTGATTGGGAGCCCATGGGGGACTCCGTCTCCATAGAGAAAAGTAGTTGCACTGCTGGTAAGCACTGTGGGTGAGGCTTCAGGCAGACAAGCATAAGCAGGCATAAGCAAAAAGCAGTGCTGGTGAGTCTAAGCACTTTGTTCACCTGTGTACCTCTATTTATCAAATGTGGGTGGAGATTAATGGCCCTTTGGCCACCACAATGACCAGTCAGCTTGGCAATTAGCCAAAGCAATACCATAATGGGTGAGAGCCACAGGCCTGGACCTCCCAAATATGGGGATAGCATGGGCATAGCCCCCGGTAAACATGAGCTGGGCGTGTGAGGCTTATACATCCACTTACACAACGCGTTACACAACTTGGGCCCTGGGCAGGCCAGACTTTGTGGCACCAGGTTTGTTGTGCTCCTTTGTATTTACTTAATGTGTTTACCCCTGGAGAGGGCAGAAAAACATGTCCAGGCAAGACAAGGCATAAACAAGCCTATTTGGGCCTATGGGCCGTCCACAAACAACTGTCACTTAGTATAGGGATTGACAGATGAAATAGTCTGTCAGAGTGAAGCTATGGATATATTCCATTTTTAATGACTGTAATGAACAAACCCCACAGTGAGGCAGGAGTAGGGGAGTATAAGTAACTTCTTCTGTCAACAAAGGTCACTATTCTAAGTACAGATTTCATCTTCAGATCATTTACATGACATAAGTGACTATTTGCAGATGAATCTTTGATCTGTTCTCTGAATTAAGATTATGTTTGTTCTAGGTATATATAATTGATCTTTCCCTATGTTTCCACGGCCTTTTAAAATGTAGTTGCACCAGGATATTTAGTACAGTTTTTGACACCTACTGTCTTCTCCTCCTTATTTTTTTGTTTTAAGTTGCAGAAACTCAGGCAATGACGTCTGATAACTATTCTTCTTTGTGTTTGACACTAACAGAATCCTTGGGGTCTTTTTTATTTATTTTAATTTTTTTTTTCCCATGATCTTCACGGTTTGCCTCCAGGTATGACAACTTGAGATGCTGCTTCTGTTTTTCTGCTAGCTTGTCTTTCCTTTCATTCTGCCAAAGTTTTCCAGCATATTCATGGATTTGAGAATTTTGAAGGATTATTATATCCAGAAACAACCCCTAGATTAGTGGAGAAATTGTTTTCCTTTTTGTGAATCTATTTCTTTGAAGTCGAGTTTATAGTAGTATTTTTGTTTTGTACATGTATGTCCTTGGGAAGCAGGAGAAAGTGGATTTTAGTCTTTATCCCATGCAAACCTTGTGTTTAGAAAACATAACAAGGAAAGAAATGAAGACCAAAAGAAAGCTGTCTCACAAATTTTGTACCCAGATTAGAATTCAACTACAGGGCTTTCAAAATCCTGTCTTTGATTTTAAATCATCCTTGGATCTCAAGTGGATTAATCAGTTTAACTGATGTTTTCAACATGTATCTTCCTCCTGAATGCAGTGTAATGCTAAGAAAACCTTATTTTGAGGTATATAAAGAGTCTTTCAAGCCTAAATCAGCAAAACGGGACACATAAGGAAGTTAATATAATGTAATCCTATCATGTATTATACTTATGCACTCTACATTTCAGAGTTGAATTTATTAAAATACTGTCTTTAGAGAATGTATATGCATATGAAAAGATAATTTCTCACAGTCTGCTCAAGCAACCAGTGTCAGTCATACTGGTAACAGGAGTCAGATAAATATTTGTGAGAAAATCGAATGTTTATAGGCTTTGTATTTCAAGACCACTTACATCCACACTCAAAAAATTTAAGTAGTATACTGCATTCTATCAGCTCGCCCATCTCTATAGTTTATTATTTTGAACTCATCAAGCTTCTTCCAATTAATTCCAGTGAGGTTTTTACACTAGTACTTTGCTGCGGAGGGGGATTCTGCCCATACGCCGGTTGTGGCGGAGGGGAGAAGTTAATTAATGCGAGAGGATAGTTATAAAAATATATATATATTTATTAACTTCCAATATTTTCAACTCTCGCCACCCCCAACCACTGAATTTTAATATTAATGGATTCTTTACATGGTTATGAAGACATTATGGGAATATATATCTACAGAAACTTATTAATAACTAGCAAACATTGAAACTATTAACAGAGAGAGAGGTTCCCCATGGCTTAATGCCACCTGGGGTCTTATACTATTTGCCCAGCAAAGCTGAGCTGAAAGCTGCTCTCTGCTTTATATCAGAGATAATAGAAATTACAGAGGCATTCAAGTATTTACTCACAATTCAGATTAATAAAAAATCACCCTCCGGGCTACATCACAGACTATTGCAAGTGTCCAATTCTTCAGGGTCTCTGCCTGTGGACTTTAAGGCTGGAATCCTCCGTTTTCAGGGGAAATGGCAGTCTCTGACCTTATATGACTGGATCCTGCTGGCTGCTCTCTCCAGGGGTGCACAGGCAGGATCTCCAGGTGCAGAGGCAGGGTTCTGTGCAGTCTGAGCACGGGTCTAACACTGACGAAAGGCAGGCATAAAGCTGCAAGGAAGTATGCAGGCAGGCAAGCAAGCAATGTGGCAGAGCTGCAAGTAATGTGTGGAAGGCTGCACATGAACCTGTGCACCCCTATTTATTAAATATGGGCCGAGAGTTAATGGTCTCATTGGCCACTCGAATGACCAATCAGCTTGGCAGTCAGCTGAACCTTACCATACTAGGTAAAACCCACAGGTATGGACTCCAAATATGGGAATCATGTGGGCTCAGCATGAGGCAGGCTCGAGCTGGGCATGTGGGGACTTACACAATCAGGTGTCCTGGGCAACTGACTTTATGGCCCCGGTCTGTTGTGCCCCTTTGTGCTCGTTTACCCCTGGTGCAGGCAGAGAGACATGTCCAGGCAGAGCAAGCACAAATAAGCCTGCTTTCAGGCCTACAGGCTCTCCACAACATACTTACACTACATTTTCAGAATAACCAGCAATGATTCACATGACATTACAATCAATATCTATTAGTTTAATTAATTTGTGAAAGTTTCACATAAGCTCATGACAACAATTTTATTTGGAAGTTAGCAATTCATGCGTAAGTGAACAATGATCCCTTCCACGACTTCAATTTCTCTGTCATTTATTTTTAAATAAAACAATTATCTAATATGATTAATAAAAAATGTAGATATTATACATTTATTAGATCACTCCACTACAAATCAAAAAGAGCTTTCTTTGGAAATTTACAATGCACTTACATAATTTAAACACACTTTTATTGCTGCCTCCAAGTGTAATCATCATATATATGAAACAAGGTATGATGAGTCATTGAGCTATTTTAAACAGAGATAAATGGAAATTGCTGACTGTTTAGGGTGTATTTTCTGGAAGTTTAGAGCACATTTTCAAAGCTGAGGGGACATTTAGCCTCTAAGCACCCAGTGATGTTACTGTTACTGGGCATTTCATAGTGCAGCTCCTGCTCCCCACTTTGAAAACTTCCCTAAGTCTATTCAGCTGTAATTAAAACTATCCAGAAAAAAAAAAAAAAAAAGTGGCATATGGAAGCTTCTCTATATTTTTTACACATTTCTCTATGGGAAGAGTATGGATTGAAGGAAAAAGGACCATTCAGCAACAATTCTGCCATCCACTTATGTTGTTTCTACTCTCCTAAAATAAGAGATTCATTCTTACTTTCTGCTGTATACCACAATAATAATCTGATGCCTACTCCATTGTTTCATCTTGCACTAATTGCAATCAGTTTATGAATTTTCTTGTGAGATTTTCTTAAGATGGATGAGTCCTAACTTAAATATGTGGTGGATTGTTGGAAATTTTACTATTAGAAACAAATACAAGTTGTATTACATTAAAATTCTTTCCAACAGAAGTTAGTTACTGATAGAAATCTGTCTGGATACTTTGAAGTTTAGAGCTTTGAGTTCCTGGGACTTCAGCAGTGCTCCTAATAGGCTTTAGATCATTGGCTCACTCCTCAGTATCTTTCAGCTCCCAAGACTCTATTGCTCCACAAAAAAACCTGATTGCAAAAACGTTCTTCAAAAATACTGCAATTCTAAACCCTGATGCCCCTGTCGCGGAGTGGTATTCTGCCACCTACGCCGATTGTGGCAGAGGGGAGAAATTAATTGGTGTAAGATAATATTCTATAAAAATATATATTTATTAAATTCAATATTCTGAACTCTCACCACTCCCAACCACCGTATTTTAATGTTAAAAGGATCTTACACGGTTATGAAAGACATTCTAGGATTAATACCACACCATAACTCATTAATACCTAGCAAACAGTTCAAACTATAAACAGAAAGAGGTGTTTGCCCGTGGCTTAATGCCACTTGGAGTCTATATACTATTTGCCCAGCAGGTGGGCTGAAAGCTCTTTCTGCTTTACGGCAGGATGCAATAGAAATTACAGAGGCATTAAAGCATTTACTTACAAATTCTCATTAATTATCAATCACCATCCAGGGCTACATCACAGCCTATTACTAATGCCCAAGGGGGGACTCAGAGGCACTCAGGGTAGTCTTTGCCCATGGACTTTGAGGCTGGAATTCTCCTGCTTTCTGGGGAAATGATGGTCTCTGACCTTGTTTCCTGGCATCTTCTGGACTCTTTGTCCAGGGACTGTTGGCAGGACCTCAGGTGAAGAAGGAATATGATGTCACACAGTCTCATGCTGGCAACATAGGCCAATCACATGCAGACAATTGGGGTCTGCTTCCTGGTAACTCAGTGGCAGTGGCACGCTTACCAGTCAATAATAAGGCAGCGGGTGTGCAATAGGATGCACAGCTGCCCTGGAGTCTGAGCTCCACATATATACAGGCAGGCTTAAGTGAGCTCTGCAAGTGAGTACGCAGGCAGGCAAGCAATGTGGGGGAGCAAGCACATTGTTTACCTGTGTACCTCTATTTATCAAATGTGGGCCGAGATTAATGGCCCTTTGGACACTACAATGACCAATCAGGTTTTGGCAGTCATCCAAACAATACCGTAACAGGCAAAAGCCACAGGCCTGGACTTTTCAAATATGGTAAACACACAGCAGCCGGCAAGCATGAGCTGGGCACATGGGCTTACACAAATGTGTTTACAACCACATTATACAAACTGGACCCTGGGAAGGTGTTGCGGAGGGCGTTCTCTATACCTATGCCTATTTGGCAGAGGTGAGAAATTAATTTGAGGTGATATAAATTTTATATTAAAATATAATTTATTAAAATTAATATTTAGGAACTCTTGCCACCCCCAACCACTGTGTATTAATATTTAGTTCTGTGCAAGATTATGAAAACAGTTTTGGCTAATATATACACAGGGATTTGGTTAATAACTGGCAAAACATTTAAACTATTCACAGAGAGAGGAATTTTCCTTTAACTTAGTGCCCCTTGGGAACTATGCTCTTTGCCCAGCAGGGTGGGCTGAAACTCTTTCTGCTCTAAGGCAGAGGCAATTTATATTACAGAGGAATTAAAGCTTACTTAGAAGTGTTACTATTAATTAGTAGTCACCCTCCCGGCATGGTGTCACAGCCTGTGCCCAGTGTCCGGACTCCAGGGAATCTGCCTGTGGACTCTGTGGGGCTGGAATCTTCCCAGCTGGAGGGGGAAATGATAAATCTTCCCAGTTTCTGGGGTAAATAGGTTTCTTTCTCTAACCTTTGTTCCCCTGGCTTGGAATGCTCGATGCTGCTGTCTTCTTCTGGATACTGCATCCAGGGATTATCAGCTGGCAGGATTCCAGAAGCAGGAGAAAAATATCCGTGCTGGCTCCGGCACAATCCCTTCACAGCAAGCAGTCCATGTGTGTGGGCAGACAATCCAGAAGCCTGCTTCCTGGTTCTCTTAGCTGCTATGGCTTTCACCAGGCAATAAGCTGGGAGTCTGAGCTCCACAGGCAATGCAAGATCAGCTTGCAGATATGAACAGCTGAGTTCTAGTTTAGGTTTAGGAGGCTACCGGCTCCATATATATATATTGAATGAGCTCTTCTTCTAAGGTATGCAGTCTGGTTAGCTGGGTATTGAATCAAAGCATGAGGTCTGAGCCTCAGAGAGCATTGGAGCTATGCAATGGCATCTGAGTGTGTGGGTATGAGCGGCTGAGCACTTCAGCTGAAGGTCAGACTCTGTGTCTGATTCTTGCAGGTGGGTCAGAGAGCTGAGCTGCACTGCAGGCAGGGTCAGAGAGCTGGTCTGAACTGAGCTGAACAGATCTGAACACAGCTGAATCTGAACACCTGGCTCTCTTGTGCATCCCTCTTTATGGACTGTGGGCCAAGATTAATGGCCTCTTTGGCCACCCAAAGTAACCAGTCAGGTTAGCAGTAAGCCAAACCTTACCATAATAGGCAGGAGGCTCTTGCCTGGACTTTCCCAAATATGGGGATCACATGGGTTTGCCCCAGAAATATATGAGTTGGGTGTGTGTGTGTTATACAACCCTGTTTACAACCAGAGGTCCTGGCAGAAAAACATGTCCAGGCTCTCACCAGCATCATTGCCCTTCTCTGGACACGCTCAAGCATCTCAATGTCCCTTCTAAACTGGGGGGCCCAGAACTGAACACAGTACTCAAGGTGAGGTCTAACCAGTGCAGAGTACAGGGGCAGAATGACCTCCCTGCTTCTGCTGACCACACCATTCCTGATGCAGGCCAGTATGCCACTGGCTCTCTTGGCCACCTGGGCACACTGCTGACTCATGTTCAGGCAGGTATCAATCAGTACCCCCAGATTCCTCTCTGTCTGGCTGCTCTCAAGCCACTCCGACCCCAGCCTGTATCTCTGCATGGGGTTGTTGTGGCCAAAGTGCAGCACCCTGCACTTGGAGCTATTGAACCCCATCCCATTGGACTCTGCCCATCTGTCCAGGCGGTCAAGGTCCCGCTGCAGAGCCCTTCTGCCCTCCAACTCAGTCACATCTGCCCCCAGCTTAGTGTCATCTGCAAACTTACTGATGACTGACTCCATGCCCTCATCCAGATCATCTGTGAAGATGTTAAAGAGGATGGGGCCCAGCACTGATCCCTGAGGGACACCACTAGTGACTGGCTGCCAGCTGGATGTGGCACCATTCACCACCACCCTCTGGGTCCAGCCCTCCAGCCAGTTCCTAACCCAGCACAGAGTGTTGCCATCCAAGCTGAGGGCTGACAGCTTAGCCAGCAGTTTGCTGTGGGGGACGGTGTCAAAGGCCTTGCTGAAGTCCAGATAGACCACATCCACAGGACTCCCCACATCCACCAAGAGTGTCACCTGATCATAGAAGGAGATCAGGTTGGAGAGGCAGGATCTGCCCTTCCTAAACCCATGCTGGCTGGACCTGAGCCCTTGGCCATCCCTCAGGTGCGCAGTTATTGCCCCCAAGATAACCTGCTCCATCAGTTTCCCTGGCACTGAGGTCAGGCTGACAGGTCTGTAGTTCCCAGGTTCCTCCATCCGACCCTTCTTGTGGATGGGGACCACGTTGGCCATTTTCCAGTCTCCTGGGACCTCTCTGGTGAGCCAGGATGTGCTAGTTTGAAGCAAGCTGGAATGTTTTGGTAACAGAACTAGATAACGGGCAGTGAAATGAAAAACAATTGTGTCTACTTCTCTCACAGTCACGCTGAGAACTTTGGGAAGAAGAAAGACTTTTTCTCCATTTTGTTTCTCACTCTTGCTTTTGCCTTAGACCTGGTCACATCTCATTAACCCTGCTCCTACTAACCTTGCTCCCTAACCTCTTGGCTGCACCTCTTTTCTTCCTGAGAACTGGGGTAAGGTTGAGAGGGCCGGGGGGAGGTGTTGGGGTGGTTTGAGAGCCCCTCCTGGGGACTCAGGTTTCTGGGAGGGGAGTTGTGCTTTTGTATTGTTTATCCTTTGTATATTTCTGTATATAACTGTATATAACTGTATATATTGTAAATAGCTGCTTGTAAATTCTGCTAGCTGTAAATAAATTGCTTCATCTATATTCCCAGGGTCCGTCTGAGTTAGCTGGGGCAAATACAAAGTGTGGGAGGGGCGGGGTAACCCCCAAACCATCACACAGGACTGCTGGAAAATGATGGAGAGCGGCTTGGCCAGCTCAGCTGTCAGCTCTCTCAGCACCCTTGCCAGCTCTCTCCGCACTGGTTTGGGCAGAAAACCATGTCCAGGCAGGGCAAGGTACACATAAGCCTATTTTCGGGCCTTCGTGCCCTCCACAGCAGCCCCTGTTCCTACTTTCATGCAAATAATGACATTTTTGAAAGAGAGACATCACATGAACAGATTTATTCACAAGTAATTTTCCAATTAAATTTATTCTTTTAATTCAAAACCATCCAACAAAGTATGGTGGCAGATCCTAGCATGCCTTAGGCTTTTATGATGTTCATGTTTTTATTCCATCAGCTATGAAGATCCCTTCCTGTCTTGTGGAACTGTCAACTGGAATAATGAGACAACAATACTCAGAATACATGAGAACTGTATTAAGACAATTGGTAGTAGTTTCATATGAGGCTAAAGGCAACATCCTACAGTTGCTAATTCTAAAAACCAGTCAAGTGGAATAAAACTGAAAAAGCAAGCATCAAGTGGCCTTTTCCTATCTTTATAGAGTAATGTCATTCATCAGAGAAGAGCTAAGCAGATTACACAGCAGTGTGATTTAAAAATGATTCTCTAAAGAGAAATTCACAATACTTTATTTTCTAAGAACTTCTTATTCTATTATTTTCTATTGAGATGGCAGTTTACCCCACAGTCAAAGTCCTAAATTCTTGCATATATTTGGAAAGTGGGAGAATATGAGGTGCTATCAGACACAAATAGAATTTGGGTACCTTAAATGATAGAATAAATCTGGAAAATTATGTCTTGGAATGGCTAAATCAAAAATCATCCTCCTTCCCCAAATTTGTTGTTCCACATCATCATATCATCGTCATTATGATCACTGTCATCATTGTCATCATCATCTTAACAACAATAAATCAAACATATTAGACTGGAAAAATAATAATAATAATAATAATAATAATAATAATAATAATAATAATAATAATAATAATAACTATTATTATTATTATTATTATTATTATTATTATTATTATTATTATTATTATCCCAAACCAGAATTGAGAAGTACAAAATGTTCTAAAAGTACTAGATACTAGTACTAGTACTAGATACATTGAAACCTGTTGAAGTAACAAAAAGGATTTTCCTGGGGTTATGAAAAGCTACACTTCTATGCCTGAAAAAGAAATAATGAAGTAAATGTCACTAGTATGCAATCCAGTACAAGACTGGTTTCACTTAAATGAAACAAATCAATGTATGATCTTGGAATTTAATACCAGGGGCAACACTGGCCCATCCCAGAAGCCATAGAACCTGAAAGGAGATCACAGAAAGCTATGTGTTCAGTTGGCTACTTGAGGGGCCTTCCTTCTATCAGCACTGAAAAAAGTATCAAACATATGCATCAATTTCAAATCTCTTAGTCTCTCCCATCCTGTAAGAGAGTGCCAGTGGAGATAGTAGGCTGATATTAAACTATCATTCCACCTTGAACTGTAGTCAAAATTGAAACTAGTCATGAATTTGCCACTGAGTAGGACAATTTACAAAGTTAGCAGTTTAATTTTAATAATATAATTTTGTCTTCACAGGGATTTTATCTAGTTAACTGAAATAAGGGTTGGGAGTATTTTTGGGTTTTTTTGTTTGGTTTTGTTGATTTGTTTTGGGTGGGTTTTTTTCCTTTTGGTTTGTTTGGTTTTGTTTGGGTTTTTTGAAGCTGGGGTTTGTTTTGTTTGCTTTTTTATGGAAAGGGTATACTTGAATAAGTGCACATTATTTAAATGTTAAGCCAGCTACCTTGAGTACAGCATCCACTTCTGGAGTACCTATTACAGGAAAAATATGGACAGGCTGGAATGTGTCCAGAGAAGGGCCATGAGGATGATCAGAGGCCTGGATCACTGCTCCTATGAAGATGAACTGATATAGTTTGGCTTGTTCAACCTGGACAGGAGAAGGCTCTGAGAAGACCATTTTGGCTGCTGAGCTGAGAGGGAGAGAGCACTGCGGGTAGTGCTGCTGGAATCAGTTTTTCTGTTCCGTTCTGCTGCTCTCCGTGGTTCTGAGACATGATAAGGTAAGCAGAGGGGGACGGCAGGGCTGTTGTCTCGTGAGAGAGAGCGGGGCTGTGACGGTGGCTGGTGACGTCAGCCGCGGGAGATTTAAAACGTCACCGCGTGCCGCGCCGGCCGCCATTTTGGCTGCCGAGCCGAGAGAGAGAGAGCCACAGCCTGCCTGCGGCTGGGAGGGTTTTGGTTTGTTTGGTTTTTTTTTTTCTGTTTTCTGACTGTCAATATCACTGTGCACTATGCCTGTCACTCGTGCTACGAAGGGCAAGAAAAGCGTGTGCACACAGACTGATTTAACCCAGGAAAGCACAGGAGTCCAGGCTACTGGATGCAGGGAGTGCTGGAGCCTCTCACTTGCTGCAGAAGGGGAAGGGGAGAACAATTGCACCAGGTGTGAGCAGGTGAACTTCGTTCTCACCTTGGTGGCAGAATTGAAAGATGAAGTGGCTGAGCTGAAGGACAAAGTGTGAGAAGGGTTATAGTTGTTGGAGATTCCGTCTTGAAGGGGACAGAGGGACCCATTTGTCATCCCGACCCGTCTCACAGGGAGGTCTGCTCCCTTCCTGGTGCCCGGGTTAGGGACATCACCAGGAGAATCCCTAACCTAATCCAGCAATGTGATTATTACCCCTTGCTGGTAATACAGGCTGGCAGGGACGAAATTGAAAAGAGGGGGACCAGGGCAATTAAAAAGGAATTTAAGGCCCTGGGGAAATTGATAGATGGGGCGGGAGCGCAGGTGGTGTTCTGCTCAGTTCCCTCTGTGGCAAGGGAGTTCACAGAGAGGAACAGCAGAACCTACAATATCAACAAATGGCTCAAGGGATGGTGCGAGCGGCGGCATTTTGGGTTCTTTGACCACGGGGGAACTTTTAGTGCACCAGACCTGCTTGATTGTGATGGGGTGCAGTTGTCTAGGAGGGGCAGGAGAGTCCTGGCACTGGAGATGGCAGGGCTCATTAGGCGGGCTTTAAACTAGGTCTGAAGGGGGTGGGTGAGGAAATTACTCTCTCTGAGAAGGAGAGAGTGGGAAGGAAACTAGGGACAATTGAGGAATCGAGAGCCCAGCTGAAGTGCATCTACACCAATGCACGCAGCTTGGGTAACAAGCAGGAGGAATTGGAAGTCCTGGTCCACCAGGGTGACTATGATATAGTTGCCATTTCAGAAACTTGGTGGGATGACAGGCATGACTGGGTGCTATACTGGGGGGATACAGCTTCTTCAGGAGAGATAGGCAAGGGAGAAGAGGAGGAGGGGTGGCTCTGCATATTAGGGAGTCACTCCATGCCACTGAGCTTGAGGTGAGGGATGAAGGGGTTGAGAGCTTGTGGGTTAAAATCAGAGGGAGGACTAATAAATCTGACATCCTGGTTGGAGTCTGTTATAGACCACCCAACCAGGATGAGGAAACAGACGAGATATTTTACAAACAGCTGGAGGCTGTCTCAAGATCAGATCTTGTCCTTGTGGGTGACTTTAACCTGCCAGATATCTGCTGGGAACTTAATTCAGCAGAGAGGAGGCAGTTCAGGAGATTTCTAGAGTGCATGACCCAGCTGTTAAGTGAGCCTACTAGGGGTCAAGCTCAGCTTGACCTGCTGCTGTCCAACAGAGAAGGGCTGGTAGGTGATGTGACAGTGGGAGGCTGCCTGGGGTGTAGTGATCACGAGTTAGTGGAGTTTTCAATATGCAGGGAAGTAGGGAGGCACTCCAACAAAACCTACACCTTGGACTTTTGGAGGGCAAACTTCAATTTGCTTAAGAAACTTATTTCCAAGGTCCCCTGGGCAGCAGTCCTTGAGAACAAAGGGGTCCAGGATGGTTGGACCTATTTTCATCAGGAGCTCTCGAAGGCACAGGAACTGGCAGTTCCCATGTGCCGAAAGATGAGCCGTCGGGAAGGCAACCAGCCTGGATGAGTAAACAGCTCCTGAAGGAATTGGGGGAAAAAAAGAGGGTGTATCGCCGTTGTAAGGAGGGGAAGGCTTCTCCTGACGTGTTTAAGGAGGTAGCCAGATTATGCAGGAGAAAAATTAGAGAGGCTAAGGCCCAGCTAGAACTTAGGCTGCCACTTCTGTGAAAGATAACAAAAAGCACTTTTATAAATTTATCAACGCTAAAAGAAAGGGCAAGAAGAGCCTCCACTGCTTACTGGACCAGGAGGGGAACACTATAACTGATGACGAAGAAAAGGCTGAGGTCCTGAATGCCTTCTTCGCCTCAGTTTTCAACAGTAAGGAGGGAGGAGGATGCAAGTGGCCTCTTGAACTGGGGGATGGGGTCAGGGAGTGGTGTGTTGCCCTGGAAATTCATGAAGAATTAGTTCAGGACCTGCTGAGTCATCTGGACACCCACAAGTCCATGAGACCAGATGGGATCCATCCTAGGGTGTTGAGAGAGCTGGCAGATGAGCTGGCCAAGCCGCTCTCCATCATTTTCCAGCAGTCCTGGCTCACCAGAGAGGTCCCAGGAGACTGGAAAATGGCCAACGTGGTCCCCATCCACAAGAAGGGTCGGATGGAGGAACCTGGGAACTACAGACCTGTCAGCCTGACCTCAGTGCCAGGGAAACTGATGGAGCAGGTTATCTTGGGGGCAATAACTGCGCACCTGAGGGATGGCCACGGGCTCAGGTCCAGCCAGCATGGGTTTAGGAAGGGCAGATCCTGCCTCTCCAACCTGATCTCCTTCTATGATCAGGTGACCTGCTTGGTGGATGTGGGGAGGCCTGTGGATGTGGTCTATCTGGACTTCAGCAAGGCCTTTGACACCGTCCCCCACAGCAAACTGCTGGCTAAGCTGTCAGCCCTCAGCTTGGATGGCAACACTCTGTGCTGGGTTAGGAACTGGCTGGAGGGCTGGACCCAGAGGGTGGTGGTGAATGGTGCCACATCCAGCTGGCAGCCAGTCACTAGTGGTGTCCCTCAGGGATCAGTGCTGGGCCCCATCCTCTTTAACATCTTCACAGATGATCTGGATGAGGGCATGGAGTCAGTCATCAGTAAGTTTGCAGATGACACTAAGCTGGGGGCAGATGTGACTGAGTTGGAGGGCAGAAGGGCTCTGCAGCGGGACCTTGACCGCCTGGACAGATGGGCAGAGTCCAATGGGATGGGGTTCAATAGCTCCAAGTGCAGGGTGCTGCACTTTGGCCACAACAACCCCATGCAGAGATACAGGCTGGGGTCGGAGTGGCTGGAGAGCAGCCAGACAGAGAGGGATCTGGGGGTACTGATTGATACCCGCCTGAACATGAGCCAGCAGTGTGCCCAGGTGGCCAAGAGAGCCAGTGGTATCCTGGCCTGCATCGGGAATGGTGTGGTCAGTAGGAGCAGGGAGGTCATTCTGCCCCTGTACTCTGCACTGGTTAGACCTCACCTTGAGTACTGTGTTCAGTTCTGGGCCCCCCAGTTTAGAAGGGACATTGAGATGCTTGAGCATGTCCAGAGAAGGGCAACGAGGCTGGTGAGAGGCCTCGAGTACAAACCCTACAAGGAGAGGTTGAGAGGGCTGGGATTGTTTAGCCTGGAGAAGAGGAGGCTCAGGGGTGACCTTATTGGTGTCTACAACTACCTGAGGGGTGGTTGTGGCCAGGGGGAGGTTGCTCTCTTCTCTCAGGTGGCCAGCACCAGAAATAGAGGACACAGCCTCAGGCTGCACCAGAGGAAATTTAGGCTGGAGGTGAGGAGAAAGTTCTTCACTGAGTGAGTCATTGGACACTGGAATGGGCTGCCTGGGGAGGTGGTGGAGTCGCCGTCCCTGGAGCTGTTTAAGGCAAGATTGGACGTGGCACTTGGTGCCATGGTCTAGCCTTGAGCTCTGTGGTAAAGGGTTGGACTTGGTGATCTGTGAGGTCTCCTCCAACCCTGATGATACTGCGATACCTTATTGTGGCCTTCCAGTATCTGAGGGGAGCCTACAAGAAAGCTGGTGAGAGGCTTTTCAGGATCAGGTACTGACAGCACTAGGAGGAATGGAGCAAAACTAGAAGCGGGTAGGTTTACAGTGCATATTAGGAAAAAGTTCTTCACCGTGAGGATGGTGAGACTCTGTAACAGGTTGCTCAGGGAGGTGATGGAAGGCCCATTCCTGGAGGCTTTTGAGGCTAGGCCGGATGGAGCTCTGAGCAATGTGATCAAGTGTGAGGTCTATCTGCTCATGGCAGGGGGGTTGGAACTGGATGATCTTTGAGATTTCTTCCAACCCTGACAATTCTGTGATTCTGTGATAGAAGATAGTGTAATGAGTACTTTTGTTACACATGCAGTTTCCATTATGAATAATGTCCAAAAAAATTTAATCAATAGATGACTGTTAGGAATATAGAAGTCTTAAAGACTGTAAAGTACACAAGAACAATTCAGTGTTACAAGAAAGAGTAATTTTGTGTAAAAAAAATCTAACTGCTAAAGCTGATATGCCTAGATCAGATTGCATGGTGTTGTGCAGGGCCTGTAGGCCTGAAAGGAGACTTATTTATGCCTTGCCCTGCCTGGACATGTTTTTCTGCCTGTATCAGAGCTAAACACATAACGAGCACAAAGGGGCACAACAGACCTGGTGCCATAAAGTCTGGCCCGCCCAGAACCCCTGATTGTGTAAGCCCCCACATGCCCAGCTCATGCCTGCCTAGTGTAAGGCACATGATTCCCATACTTGGAAGATCCAAGCCTGTGGCTTTTGCCTATTATGGTAAGGTTTGGCTGACTGCCAACCTGATTGGTCATTCTAGTGTCCAAGGGGCCATTAATCTCAGCCCACATTTAATAAATAGGGGTACTGTCGAGGAACGCAGTTTCGCGGCAGAGTTATAGGGAAAATACGCGAGGCGTTGACTATTTTATCAGTGATTTATTGCAAAGAATGCGGATTCCCTCTTCCCGAAACTACACCACCACTGTGAATTCTTTTTGATTGAGATCAAAGTAACATTTCCGAAAATGGCAAATTAAAGAGTCTATGATGTTTAAAGAGAGTTCTTTGAGGTTTTGTGGTTTGAGTTAATAGTTCGTCAGCTACTCACAGTCTGTAGCTTGGCAAGAAGTCTCTCATTCTCCCGATGAGGGTCCAGGTATGCAGGCTTTAGCCTCTGCGACTCGGCGTCCGCCCAAGGCGAGACTAGATCGGCGAGCAGTTTGTTGTTGTTAAGTCCGGGAAAAAAACCAGAAAGGCTGGAAAAACCCAGAAGTGCAAGAGGCAGACCCAGAAGGCTGGGGCAAGAGCGCAAGGGCACGAGCACGGGCCAGCACTCGATCCTGGCCTGTCCACCATTTTTATAATGTTCCAAAATAGGACTAGCCCACAATTCAGACCACTTTTACGTTGTTCACATACATTGGTAAAAACCAGCAAGCAATTTATATAATTGGATAATATTACCTAAAACAATATAAAGACCACTCCTCAGGCCAGCCCACCTGCAGGTGCTGGGCAGGCCTAAGATAGTCGTTTCTACTTAACCAAAACAATACCCTGTTGTCTGGAAAGCAAGGCCAAGTGGAAAGGAAAACATGGCCAGTGTTTACCCTTTTCACTTACCCTAGGGAGAAATCTTCCCATGGGACTGAAAGATTGTTTTGGGTTTTCGATGCTTCTGGCTTGAATGTGAGGCACTAGAAACTACACAATATAGCAAAAAGCTTAGAGAGCCTTTTGCTACTCTCCATGACAGGTACACAGGTTAAAATGTGCTTGGTCCCCCATATTGCTTGCCTTCCTGTGCACTCACTTGCAGAGCTTACTTATGCCTGCCTTTACAGAGCTCGAACTCCCATGCAGCTGTGCATCCTATTGCACGCCTGCTGCCTTGTGATTACCTGGTGTGTGCCTTTGCCACAAGCTGCCAGGAGCAGACCCACTTGTCTGCACACAATTGGCCTGAGTAGCCAACGTTACATCATGCTGAGACAGCACGGCATCCTGCCTCTGCATCTGAAGGTCCTGCCTAAGAATCCCTGGACAGAGCATCCAGAAGAAACCAGCAGCACAAGGTCAGAGACTGTCATTTCCCCTGAAACTGGAGGATTCCAGCCTCAAAGTCCACAGGCAGAGACCCTGAAGAATTGGACACTCGTATAAGCTGTGACATAGGCCCAGAGGGTGATTGATAATTAATCAGAATTGTGAGTAAATGCTTTTATGCCTCTGTAATTTCTATTGCCTCTGCCATAGAGCAGAAAGAGTTTTCAGCCCATCTGCTGGGCAAGTAGTATATGACCCCAAGCGGCATTAAGCCATGGGGAAAACTCTCTCTGTTTATAGTTTGAATGTATGCTAGTTATTATAATAGTTAATGTTTGATATATTCCCATAATGTCTTTATAATCTTGTAGAACAAATATTAATAATAAAATTCAGTGGTTGGGGCTGGCAAGACTTCAAAATATTTAATTTAATAAATATATAGATTTTTATAAAATATCCTCTTGCACTAATTAATTTCTCCCCTCCGCAACAATTGGCGTAGGTGGCAGAATCCCCCTCTGTGACACATGGGAATGCATCCAAGAGGGTTTTGAAGGTTTCTAGAGAAAAAGACTCCACAATCCCTCCAGGCAGCCTGTCCCAATGCTCCAGCACTCCCAGACTAACGAAGTTTTTCCTTAAGTTCAGGTGAAACTTCCTGTGTTCTAATTTGTGACCACTGCCCCCTGTCCTATTACTAGACATCACTGATAAGAAACTGGCCACATAATCTTGATATCTGCCTTTCTCCAGGCTAAAGAGCCCTAGGTCTCCCAGCTTCTCCTCATAAGAGAGGTGTTCCAGTCCTTTAATCATCATTGTATCTCTCCATTGGAGTATTCCCAGCAGCTCCCTGTCCAGCTTGAACTGGCGAGCTTAGAACTGCACCCAGTACTCCAGATGT
The DNA here is from genome assembly GCF_015220805.1 of Pogoniulus pusillus. Lineage (NCBI taxonomy): Eukaryota > Metazoa > Chordata > Aves > Piciformes > Lybiidae > Pogoniulus > Pogoniulus pusillus. The sequence continues at coordinate 67,506,306 of NC_087309.1, read as the reverse complement.
GGCCTCAGTAAGGCAGATTAGAAGGGGAAAAGAATTCCCACAACATACTGATCACATTTTTCTTAATATACTCAATATCTTTCTAAATCACTTTTTATTGTACACTGAGTGTAAGACCTCTAGGTCACAACATAAAAATATTTATATTAAAATAGTTGTTAGAAACTATCTTCCATATCTTTTCAGTTAGATTGAATTGTAGTTTGAAGACTGAAAATAGTTAAAATATTAGTGGCTTTAAAAAAAAATAATTAACAGAACCCAGAAATCAGATAAAGGACATCATACACAAATGCTCAATCCTTGTGCTTTTAAATTTTTCCTTCACTTCACTTTGAGTTCAACTTTATAAAGTTATACTCTCAATGGATTGTAAGAAAATGTCTTCCCCAGTTCTGTGACACATTAAGGCAATCTAAATATTTTCAAAAATATAGCAATTCCTTTCCTTTTCTCCTGGTATAGGTTCTAACCTGACCATGTGGATCAGAAGAAACATTCCTACAGGATCAGCTCTTGCACATAATAGCAAACTGTATTAACTCAGCATAAGGTGTATGGGAAGGGAACAGAAGTGTAGGGCTGGGAAATAAAGAGTAGTTCTGAACAGCACAGTGTCAGCACAGTTTGTGTTCTGCTGGTAGCAAACTATATCCCTCTGACCCATATTTAGACACAATTTATATCCATCCTAACTACCTATTCTGTATGATAATATCTACATCTCTGTGTCCCTCTTACGTATGTCAGTATGATATTTCCCTGACTTTTGAGAGAGTGAATTGTCACGCTTCATCTGTACGAAAAATGTGCTCAGGACATAATCTTAGAAGGCCTGCCACCTGTAATGAATAAGCTCAGAATCATCAGGGCTGCCATACTTTAAACAGTTAGACTTCTGTATCATGCATTGATTTACTGTGAGTCAAAGTCTTTATCTTGATTGCCAGAGACATAATCCATACAACTCTCAAAAATGCTGAAAGAAAAAGTCTTTCAATTATTTTCCTTTAATAGGTATTATATTGTGACTATCCTCTAGAAGGTAAATTTAGCTGAAAAATAGCCTGTAATTAAGAAAGGTGAAGTTTGATTCCACTGGCACTTGTTAGGAGTGAAATGATGTGTCACTTTACTAAAACAAGGAGTTACTATTTCTAATAGCATTCCCAAATGAATTAGTTTTGTCTGAGATTGATTTTTTTTCCTGATTAATTGAGCCTATAACATTGTCTTTCATACCCTTCCTAATCTTTCCAAGTACTTGGAAAAGCAATTAATCTCATCAGGCATCTATAAGTCTCCTTTCAGAAGAAAAGAATTCTGCAACAGGGTTAATGATATTGCACAAATATGCTATATTGTTATAATAGGACAGTTTTTTTTCTTACTAATTTATTGCAATGAAGAAGGTAGGCAGATGCCTAAATAACACTATAACAACTTTAAAGAATCCAAATTATGTATTTGTTTCGCTAAACTACAAGGGAACTGCATTCATTTCATCATAACAATCAACCAAACTAACAAAAGAAACACAAGTAAACAAGCCTATCAAACAAAAACAACCAAACCACAAATAAACAAAAAAGCTGCACAGAATCATATACATGATTAACTTTGCATTTTCAAATTAAGCAATAAATGTATGAGCTCTTCTCACTTCTGGATCCTGACATTGGTTTGCTGTTTCTCCGAATTAAAAATAAATAAATAAATAAATAAATAACCCCAAACAAAACACAAACCCCCCACCTAAACAAACAAGAAAACCCCACAACAAACAAAAACCAAAACAAAAACTGGCTAACAGCTATGTCTTTGTCTCTGAACAAAAAAGAAAAAGATATGGTGTGAAGTAAGAGTACAAAAATTTGGCTTCAAGCACTAAAGGAAATGCAGGTGACCTCCATTGACTTATTCTGGTCCTGTAGTTTAAAGTTGCTGTCCTTTGGTAGATTTTGTGGTGGAATGTCTGCCACTACTCCTCCTCCTGGCTGAATCTGCTGTGCAGAGTAGCTGCCACCACTAGCTTTGGAAAATGCAGCATATATGAATGAAGGCAACCAACAATTGTTCAGACAGGCCATTGGTAAAGGTTGTGTAAAGTCCTGTGAGGAGTTCAAAGCTGCACAAGAGAATTCTTTTATTCTGTCTTCCTATTTTGCCTCTTTTATTTGCAGTGGAGTGCCTGATCATAGGTCAACTGATAGTTCACTTTTTTAACAGGGATCATGTTTTAAGACTTTGAGTGTGCGTGTACATGTTCTGTGTTTGTTCCTCTCACCATTTAAAACTGTTTGCTTTTCTTGTCTTGAATGATTGTCTCAAAATTCATTCACGTTGAATGAATGGCACTTCACTTAGACTAGGCATTTCTATGTCCTGCTTTGTGTGACAAATTTTTGCTTATAAATTAGCAGAGATCGGGGAAAAATATTTTTGCTTGCTTTTCATGGGATAAAATCTCCCAGGTTTATTATGAATTCCTGGCATAACATAGGAAGCATTTGAAAATCACCATGATATCAAAATACAGAGTAAAAGAAGACTAGGAAGACTATAGAGTCTTAGTTTGTCACAGGCAGTAAAAGCTCTTGAGTTGGCCTTACATCGTAAGTTTTGCTGGAAAGAAACTATAACTAAATAGGTAGTATAACTATAACTAGTATCTCTCTGCAAGCTAGGCCTACCTCCCACACAGCAAACCCAAACAAAATTAAGAGCACAAAGCAATAAGTCAGGTAGAAAGGTCAGTTTCTTATATAGGGGAAATACAGGAAAAGGAATGGGATAACAAGTTACAATACCCTGTACATTCCCTCTGGTAGTCTCTATCCCCTTGGAGTTTTATTCTCTGTGGTTTTACCACTACTCTGTAACCTACAAGAGGTAGCTTAAGTTTTGTACATCCCTTTGTAACTTCTTCTGAAGCTCATGTTCAAAATTCAATAGTTCTGTGTTGGAAACTTCCCTTGATTAAATAAATTAGCTCAGTGATCAACCGCCTGCCTCATCTTAAAACTTAGGCTCACAGCAATTATTCTTCCTGACAAAGAGAAGTTTGTTTATCATGTCTGCTTATTATACCATTCAAATAAATCTGTTTCTAAGTGAATTGTCTGGTTTACTGCCTGACCCTATCTGAAAGACATGACCATTCAACCCAATCTCAAATTTACACCTCAGTTCAAAATACATTCAAGTGCATGATGTTGCCTCTAGCTCTAACTGATAATGAACTGAGGTGTGATTGAACATTAAACTCAATTATTGGAATAGGGAAAGAAGAAAAAAACCCACTTTTTACACAGACCACAAAAATAGTCACCGCATTTTATTTTCTATTACATCAAAGAGATTTCAGGATTGCTTTTTGTAGGTTTTATTTATTTTAACTTTTTAATTTAAAAACATCTGAAATTTATTTTCTGACTTCTTGATGGAACCGAGTGCAAAAGCTCAGGTTTGCCTATGAAAGCAACAACTCTATATCTAGCTGACAGCATTTTTTTCAAGAGGGATGAAAACCTGCCAAAGACTCCCTCATGTTGCAGCACATGTAGAGTCTTATTTCAGACTAAACTATATAAAAAGAAAACACATCGTACTTTGTCCTAGTTGCTTCCAAGAACTTAGGATAAAGCTTGCTAAATTTAACTTTTTTTCTTTCTTTTTGTTTTTACTTGGATGTAGTGGTACTACAAATACTCAAGGTAAACAATATAAATGCAGTTAATGTTTCATTATATTTGAAAGATTTGCTTGTTTTCATAGTACATCGAAGTAATGTGATTATATCAAATTCTCATCTCTCATTCCTCTAGGTATTTGCCCCATCCATGTAGGCAGACTTAGCTATATTATATACATAACCTGATGTGGTATACAGACAGTAGGACAGAATCTAGACTCTCACTTATATAAGTGACTTTGCTATTCATCACCACTGACTTATATGGAAGTATGGCAACTCATGTTGGTTCAGTGCCCATTTCTCAGAGTTCATTTGCATTGCATGAGTGTGATGACTGTTGCTGTTGGAGTAGATATGGTAGCCTTTCTTTCTTTTTCTTTTTCCCCCATGGAACTTTAAATCTGTATTCTGCTTATTATATCTAAGGTAGCTGAATGTAGAATGTAGCTTTTTCATAATTCTAGCATTTTTCATAAGGATATTGTAATTGGATGAAGTTGTGCTTCCTATTTTTCTAGAACTGATTCCTGCAGATATGCACAGTCAGATCCTCATCTTTCTCCACATGTGTTTTTGATGTCTTCCTCCAAGTGCTTGTGACATTTTCTGGATCTTGCATGCCACTAGCCACTCACTGATCTCACTTTACTTGAGCACTGAATCAGAGAAGATGGGCCACACACCTCTCTTCAGCCCAGAGAATGAGACATTAAATGGGCACCTACTCCTTACTAAAAGTCTGAATATACAGATAATGCTTAATTATGTAAACAAAAAGACAATTTAGAGATTAAGTGTTGTCAATTTTGACTGATTTTTGAATTTTTTTTTAACACTCATTCTCATTAGAAAGTGATTTTTTTTGAGCAATAGTGACTTTAGATTTTCTGAAACCATGTTGGGAGCAAAAGTCTCTACGATACTGAAAACTGTATCAATCATTTAATTATTTTGAGGTCTGAAATTTCACTTACCTTGCCAGTATATTTTTTTTTGCTTGGATGTTTTTCAAGGTCAGCAATGTGTTGACTATTTTAAGTTAACTGGTAACAGATGTACTCTATTGAGTATATCTTACTTCCCCTCTTGAAATGTGAAAACTCAAACCAGTTTTAACACTTCTAAATATAATACTTATTTTATAGCTCCTGGTTTGTTTGCTGTGTTTCACAAGAGGTTAGGTTTTTTTGGAGGGGTTGGGGTTTTTATCCTTAATTCTTTGCCTCAAGCCATTCTTCAACTATAATTCTGATTTACTTAGCTGCATTTAAAAGAGTCCCCCAGCATTGGCAGAGGTTTTACAAAAAATGAGTCTCAGATATTTCAACTGCAGGTTCCTTTTTAATGTTGATTATTACTTTTTCCACTAGTAAATGCTTATTTTTGATTTCTAAATTTTACTAATTCTGAACCTCAACCTATTCAGCTTCCACTCTGGGTAATTCCCTCCCCTACATATGAAAGAATTTCATGGGGAGGCTTCAAATAAGAATGCCACAAATTCATTCTGGCAGGGAAAGCTCTAGAGTGGGAAGAGTGAGACCCAACTAGTTCTCAGTGAAGCTAAGGAAAGAAGACATTGGATTATAAAAAAGTACATTTGCAATGGTGCCTGTAACAGAAGCCCTTGCTGTAGATCTTAAGTAGTATAGTAGTGTGTGCCACTGCCCTCTTGAATCTGAGGGATGAGAATAGTTTGTGTGACATTTCACACAGCCACAGCAAAAGAGACCATGTAAAGCCTGTCCTCTCATGTCAAAAGAGAAATCCCTACTGATTTTAGGGAGAGATTAATCAAGCTTAGTAAGTAGAACTGTAAATAAATATAATTGCAAAAGTCACTTTGTTGTCTCAGGTATCATTGTGAATGTAGGATTTCATTGCTCAAATATAAAACTGTTGGCACTCTCTTGATAGACTTGTACTACACGTCTGGTCTTTTATCATAGAATCATGGAATCAATCAGGTTGGAAGAGAACTCCAGGATCATCCAGTCCAACCTAGCACCCAGCCCTACCCAGGCACTCAGTGCCTCATCCAATCTTTTCTTGAACACCTCCAGGGACAGTGACTCCACCACCTCCCTGGACAGCCCATTTCAATGGCAAATCACTCTCTCTGGGAAGAACTTGCTCCTAACATCCAGACTATACCTCCCCTGGTACAACTTGAGACTGTATCAACCTTTTTCTGTTGCTGGTTGCCTAGCAGAAGAGAACAACCCCCACCCTGGCTACAGCCTCCATTGTGGTAATTGTAGTCACCCCTGAGCCTCCTCTTCTCCAGGCTAAACAACCCCAGCTCCCTCAGCCTCTCCTCATAGGGTTTGTGTTCCAGGCCCTTCACCAGCTTCGTTGCCCTTCTCTGGACACATTCCAGTATCTCAATATCGCTCTTGAATTGAGGAGCCCACAATTAGACACAGGACTCAAGGTGTGGCCTGACCAGTGCTGAGTACAGGGGAAGAATAACCTCCCTTGTCCTACTGGCCACACTGTTCCTGATACAGGCCAGGATGCCATTGGCTCTCTTGGCCACCTGGGCACACTGCTGGCTCATCTTTAGCCTACTATCTACCAGTACCCCCCAGGTTCCTTTCTGCCTGGCTGTTCTCCATCCACTCTGTCCCTGGCCTGTAGCACTGCTTGGGGTTGTTATGGCCAAAGTGCAGAACCCTGCACTTGGCCTTATAAAACTCATCACATTGGCCCACCCATACAGCCTGTCCAGGTCCCTCTGCAGGGCTCTCCTACCTTCCAACAAATCAACACCTGCTCCTAGCTTGGTGTCATCTGCAAACTTACTGATGATGGACTCAATCCCCTCATCCAGATCATCAATAAAGATATTGAACAGGACTTGGCCCAGCACTGGTCCTTGTGGAACACCACTAGTGCCTGGCTGCCAACTGGATATGGCACCATTCACCACCACTCTCTGGGCCTGGCACTCCAGCTGGTTCTTATCCCATTTCAGAGTGAATCTGTCCAAGCCACAAGCTGCCAGCTTTGCCAGGAGCTTGTTGTGACAGAAGGTGTCAAAGGCTTTGCTGAAGTCTAGGTAGACTACATCCACAGCCTTCTCCACACTCACCAGGTTGGTAACTGTCATGGAGGGGGATTCTGCTGCCTATGCCGGATTTGGTGAAGGGGAGAAATTAATAGGGGCAAGATAATTTTATATAAAAATACATATTTATTAAACTCAATATTCTGGACTCTTGCCACCCCCAACCACTGTATATTAAGACTAATATTTGTTACACGGCTATGAAAAGATTCTAGGATAAATTATGTACAGGAACTTATTAATTACCAGCAAACATTCAAACTATAAATAGAGAGAGGATTTTCCCCCCGCAGCAAATACTGTTTGGGGTCTTCATGCTATTTGCCCAGCAGAAAGGGATGAAACTGATTTTGCTCTATGGCAGAGGCAACAGACATTTACAGAGGTATTAAAGCTTTTACTCACAACTCTTATTAATCAATAATCACCCTCCGGGGCTATGTCACAGCCTGTGCTTAGTGTCCATACTTCAGGGGATCTCTGCCTGTAAACAACGTGCTCAGCTCAGACCCCATTTCAGCGCTCAGCTCAGCTCTGACTCACCTGCACAGCTCAGACACGTGCTCTGATACTGATAGTGGCTGAGCCATCAAGGTAGCATCTGAAAAGCTGAGCTAAGCTGCAAGTGAGGGTCAGAGCACTTTGTTTACCTGTGCATGCCTATTTGTTGAATGTGGGCTGAGATTAATGGGCCCTTTGGCCACTAGAATGACCAATCAGGTTGGCAGTTAGCCAAACTTTACCATAGTAGGCAAAAGGCACTTACCTGGACTTTCCCAAATATGGGGATCACATGGCTTACCCCAGGGAGACACAAGCTGGGTGTGTGGGGGCTTACACAACATGTTTACAACCAGAGGTCCTAGCAGAAAAACATGTCCAGGCAAGGCAAGGCATAAATAAGCCTCTTTTCAGGCCTACAGACCCTCCACACAGTAATCTGATCATAAAAGGAGATCGGGTTGGTCAGGCAGGACCTGCCCTTCCTAACATCAAGCTGTCTGGGCCTGATTCCTCGGCCATCCTGTAGGTGTTCTATGATGGCACTCAAGATGACCTGTTCCATGACCTTGCCTGGCACTGAGGTCAAGCTGGCAGGTCTGTAATTTCCTGGTTCCTCCTTCTAGCCCCTCCTGTGGATGGGCATCACATTGGCTAGTTTCCAGTCTCCGGGGACCTCTCCCATGAGCCAGGACTGTTGATAAATGATGGAAAGTGTCTTGGCCAGCTCACCTGCCAGCTCTCTCAACACCCTAGGATGGATCTCATCTGGTCCCATAGAATTGTGAGGATCCAAGTGGCTCAACAGGTCCCTTACTTCTTCCTCCTGGATTATAGGGGGACTATGCTGATCCCTGACTCCATCTGTCAGCTCAGGAGGCCAGTTGTCGTGGAGACAACCTGTCCCACTACTGAAGATTGACACAAAGAAGGCGTTAAGCACCTCTGCCTTTTCCTCATCCTTTGTTACTATGTTCCCCTCTCCATCTAATAAGGACTGGAGGTTGTCTTTGCCTCTTCATTTGCCATTCATATACTTATAGGAAAAAAATTATTCTTCTTAAGAGCAGTGGCCACCCTAAGCTCTGGATGGGCTTTTGTCTCTCTAGATTTTTTCCTACAAGACTTAGCAACATCCTTGAACTCTTCCTGGGATATCTCCCCTTTTTTCCAAAGGTAATACACTCCCTTTTTTTCCCTTAATTCCTTCATAAGTTCCTTGCCCATCCAGTCTGGCTGCCTCCCTCATCTGCTCATCTTCCAGCACATTGGGACAGCCTGCTCCTGCACCTTCAGGAGTTCTTTCTTGAAGTAGGTCCAATGTTCCTGGACCCTTTGGTTTTTAAGGGCTGTTTCCCAAGCACCTTTCCAAGTCAGTTCTTTAAATAAGCCAAAGTCTGCCCTTTGGAAGTCCAGTGTGGAGGTTTTGTCGTTGTCCCTCCTGGTTTCACCATATATTGAAAAACCTAAAATTTCATGGCCATTGGACCCCAGGCAGCCTCTGATCACCACATCTCCCACTAGCCCCTCTCTATTTGTAAGCAGCATGTCAAGCATGACTGCACCCCTGATGGGCTCGTGTAACACCCGAGATAAGAAGTTGTCCTCCACACACTCTAGGAACCTTCTAGACTGCCTCTTCTCTGCAGTATTAAAATCCCAGCAGATGTCTGGCCAGTTAAAGATGCCCACAAGCACAAGAGCAGGTGATCTTGAGGCAGCCTCCAGCTGCATAAAGAATAATAAATCAACATCCTTTTTCTGGTTGGGTGGTCTATATCAGACTCCTACCAGGATGTCAGCCTTGTTGGACTTCCCCTTAATTCTCACCCATGGGGAGTGGGTGAGACCTTACCATCCTTAATCTCTACCTCCATGATATGCAGAGTATCTCTAATATTTAGGGCCACTCCTCCAACACTTCTCCCTTGCCTGTCTCTCCTGAAGAGTCTGTAGCCATTGATTGGGCTGGAATGAGTCTCTAGCCAGCCTGATCCAGGGTAGGGTGTCCCTGCTTATGGCAGGGGGCTTAGAACTAGATGATCTTTGTGGTCCCTTCCAACCCTGACTGATTCTATGATTCTCTCCTTACAGGGCTTGTGCTCCAGCCCTCCTCACCAGCCTTGTTGCCCTTCTCTAGGCATGTTCAAGCACCTCAAAATCTTTCTTAAACTGAGGGGCCCAGAAACAGACATAGTACTCAAGATGTAACCTAAAAAGTGCTGAGTACAGGAGCAGAATGACTTCCCTGGTCGAGCTGGCCACACTAGTCCTGATACAGGCCAGGATGCCATTGGACTTCTTGGCCACCTGGGCACACTGCTGGCTTTGGCTTTGCTTTTTGCATCTCTACGTACCCTGACTTCTTTCCTACAGTTCTCCCACATGACCAGATTCTTTTCCACATATCTCTTTCTTCCATGTGACTTTTCTCAGTATTTTTTTACTCATCCATTTCGCTCTCTTTCTTGCTCTGCTTGAGACTTTACTCAAGGGAAATACACATATCTTGAGCTTGGATTAAGTGACATTTAAATTAATTAACCAGCTCTTCTGGGTTTCCCTAAATTCTAGAGTTTTGGTCTACAGGATTCCTCCAAGTAGGTCTTTGAAGAGAATAAAGTTAGCCCATCCCAAGTCTAGTGCTGCAAGCCTACTCATTGTCATGCTTCTTCCTAGTGTGATACTGAATGTTAGGAAGAAATTCTAGATGTTAGGAAAAAATCTTCACAGAAAGAGTGATTGGACATTGCAATAGGCTGCCCAGGGAGGTAGTGGAGTTGTCATCCCTGGAAGTGTTTCAAACAGGACTGGATGCGGTGCTTAGTGTGGGAAGCAAGGAAGGAAGTCAGCTAGCGCACATCCCTGTATACCTTTGACACAGGAAGACTGGGGTTAGAAACACAGTAAACTGGTATGATCACCTTGAGTAACATTTACAGAAGCATAGCAAATTTAGAACAAAGAACTGAAAGTAGTCAGTACCAAGATAGCCAACACCTCACTGTTATGCAATAAGAACATTAAAACAAATATTTTATCTGATCATTGTATTCCTCAAGTTGTAGAGTTACCATGATCTGTAGAGTGGCATATAAAGATTGCTGCTATAGCAATAAATGGCTTCACCTTCAATTACTATATCCACATATTCTCATGTTGCTGTTATTTTTTCTGTCACTAATTAATATATACAACAACATTTAGTGCCATGATTTAGTTGATTAGATAATGTTGGCCATAGGTTGGACATGATGATCCTGAAGGTCTTTTCTAACCTGATTGATTCCGTATGATTCTGTGAAGTCTACTACATCATAGTCCCTTGCAGCCAAGGCTACCCACAACATTTACATCCCTGTCTAGGTCCCTCTGAAGATAGGAGAGCCCTGTAGAGGGACCTGGACAGGCTGTATGGGTGGGCAGAGGCCAGTGGGATGAGATTTAACAATGCCAAGTGCAGGGTTCTGCACTTTGGCCACAACAACCCCAAGCAGCACTACAGGCTGGGGACAGAGTGGATGGAGAACAGCCCAGAAGAAAGGGAGCTGGGGGTGCTGGTAGATAGTAGGCTGAAGATGAGCCAGCAGTGTGCCCAGGTGGTCAAGAGAGCCAATGGCATCCTGGCCTGCATCAGGAACAGTGTGGCCAGTATGACAAGGGAGGTTATTCTTCCCCTGTACTCAGCACTGGTCAGGCCACACCTTGAGTCCTGTGTCCAGTTCTGGGCCCCTCAATTCAAGAGAGATGTTGAGGTGCTGGAATGTGTCCAGAGAAGGGCAAGAAAGCTGGTGAGGGGCCTGGAACACAAACCCTATGAGGAGAGGCTGAGGGAGCTGGGGTCGTTTAGCCTGGAGAAGAGGAGGCTCAGGGGTGACCTCATCACTGTCTACAACTACCTGAAGGGACATTATAGCCAGGTGGGGGTCAGTCTCTTCTGCCAGGCAAGCAGCAACAGAAAAAGGGGACACAGTCTCAAGTTGTGCCGATGGAAGTACAGGCTGGATGTTAGGAGGAAGTTCTCCCAGAGAGAGTGATTTGCCATTCAAATGGGCTGTCCAGGGAGGTGGTGGAGTCACCATCCCTGGAGGTGTTCAAGAAAAGACTGGATGAGGCACTTGGTGCCATGGTCTGGTTAATTGGCTAGGGCTGCGTGCTAGGTTGGACTGGATGATCTTGGAGGTCTCTTCCAATCTGGTTGATTCTATGATTCTACGATTCTATGACCAGTCCATATTTGTTCATTGATGCAAAGTCCAGCAGCATACTTGTCCTTGTTGGCTCCTCCACCATCTGTGACAAAAAGTTATCATCAATACACTGCAGGAATCTTCTGGATTGTGTGTCTAACTGTGTGGCCTTACCAGTAAACATCTGGGTCATCGAAGTCACCTATAAGCACTAGGACATTTATCTTCAGGCTCAACACAGTACAGCTGCTTACATACATGCAGAGCAACATCAATGCTACACTTTCCTGGTCTGTCTTTCCTAAACATTACATAGCTGCCCATGACAACATTCCAGTTACTTGGGCTATCCTAACATGTCTCAATAACTGTGATGAAATGATGGTCCTATGACTGAAGACAGATCTTCAGCTACTCTTGGTTTTTGCCCATATTTCATGCATTAATATAGATGCACCTTAGCTGAGATAATGATCCTGTCACTGATTTTCAGGGAGAAAGAAGCCTTAACTCCTGCCCTATCACTCTTTTTGAAATTGTTTATTTGTTCTCTGTGGAATAACCTTTTGGGAGATGGGATCTGGGCATCAGTTGTATGGTCATTTTTTTAGGTAATTTTCTTACTCATTTTCTTATACTTGCAAGAGTAATCTGTGGACACATGCCAACATGTCAATGTCATTCATGTTAGTGATGGAATGATGGAAAGCAGCTTGCTGAGCACCTCTGTCAGCTCCCTCAGTATCCCTAAGTGGATCTCATTTGGCCCCATAGATTTGTCTCTCATCTGTCAGATAATAGACTGCACTGATTTTGTCTGGAGAACAACTGATATTGCTATTAATAAAGAGGCAAAGAAGGCATGAAGCACCTTAGCTTTTTCCTTGTTTTTGGTCACTATGTTTCCTCCTTCATCTAATAAAGGATGGAGATTCTCCTTATCTCTCCTTTTGTTGATAACGTACTTATAGAAACTTTTTTTTATTTTCAGTAGTGAGATAAAGTTCTGGTTGGACTTTGGCCCTTCAATTGTTTTGCCTATATAACTGTTGTGAAGGCAGGGAATTAATGTGGCCAAGTCAGAAATTATAAAAATATAATTATTTTATTTTCCTGGAATCTCACCCCCAAACTATATAAAAAGCTAAGATTCAGTTTGATTGGGAATTTCTTCAAAACAACATATTATAGATATATTTAGATATTTAGGAAGTCAGAATATGGAAAAGACAAAACTATAAATACAGCTTTACCCCACTATCAATCAGGCCGAGCAGAAGATGAAGGGAAGAGCAGGTCTTACTCACAGAGGTGAGACAGGCATTAGGCGATAATCCCTTACTGGAATCCTCTGCAGAAGCAGCCTTCTGCCACTGCAGGCAATATCCAATAGTGTATGTCCACGCAGCTGAATCCCAAGGTGAAAGGCCAAAATCATAAACATCTTGAGCACTTCTACAAGTGGGATGATTGTGGAATGACTCTGCCTTCACAGCAGCAGGAGAGAGTCAAAACTGCTAGCGTCCCCCAGTCAGAGAGGCAGCCAGGAAGTTGGCTGCTGATATAGTCCAAGAGTGGCTGGTCCAGGTATTGCTATGTCTCTCTCAAAGGACCCCAGGGCTTGCCAAGCCTTCAGGTTTGTACAGAAGGGTGCAAAAGTGGGGACAATCATCCAAAAACAGTAAAAACTAAAGCCATGCAAAAAGGTAGGAGCTGTCTAAAAGTGGGGACGATCAAGTGATGGCAGGAACCTGTCCTGTCAGGCACTCTCTAATGACTCTCTCAAGGTGGGAACTTTGAAGGCAGGGGCTCTCATGGCAAGAACCTTTTCGCCTTCTCCCTTGCTCTATTTATCTTTTTTTAGACAAAGAGTCCATTTACTGTTTTATACTGGGCATGAAAACCCAGCCAACCACCAGCCTGACTCCAGCATGGGCTTACACATGGGTCAGCCCAAGTGTGAAAAGGTACCTTTTGCTGTTCCCCCTTCAAGCCCCCAGTGCAGGAGTGGGGAAAGCAGTTTTCACTCCTTCTTCTCCCATTCAAACCTGCAGAGGGGGAGGGAGAAGAAAGGAATTAGGGGTATCCCAGGACAATAACAGACTGCTGCTGTGCCTTACAGAGCTTCTTTTTGAAGAATTCCAAGCCTTCCCAGACTCCTTGCCCTGCAGGACCACCTCCTGAGTGACTCTTAACTAATCTCCTAAACAGGTCAAAGTCTGTCTGCCAGAAGCCCAAAATAGCAGTTATTCTGACCTATTTGCTTACTTCTGTAAGATTGAAAACTCTATCAACTTCATGACTGCTTTGCATCAGATGACCCCTAACTACTACATTATCTGCAAATCTTTCTGCTAGCAAAGTGTAGGTCCAGCAGTGCACCTTTCCTAATAGGCTCCTTCACCTACTGTACAAAGAAGTTATCTGCCACACAGTCTAGGAACTTTCTGGACTGTATTGTGCTTCCAGCAGGCATCTGGTAAATTGAACTCCCCATGACAACAAACGAGATTTGTCCCAGGTGCTTGTGAAATAGTTTGTATGCTTGTTTATGCTGGATATAGTTTAACATTGCCTACCTTATTCAAGATAATATACAACTGCTTGTTTCCATAATCCATGTTTTTTTATTAAAATGTATGGTATAATCTAAATTTATGGTAGATTACAGTAGATAAAAAGGAGAATTTAAGATGGAGTAACCAAAACATCTTCTTCATAGTCACTGAGGTCACAGAATGGGAATGGCATATTAGTCCAGGCCAATGTCCATATAAGATTGTTGCCTAGAGTATATTTTCCAATGATTTCTGAAGTAGAATTGTAAACATTCCTTAAAGATGGAGACATTTTCCATCCTTTCTCAAGACATGTTATTTTACAAACAAATTGCATTTACTGTCAAGTTTGCATTTTTTGTTCTGTTAAATTGTCAAGATGTATATTTGGACATCATTATTTCTTTGTCTACCAGACCATAAAAAAATAGTATTAAATATGTATTTTAAATAACAATATCAGAAATACTGCATATTCATTTTTCAAATTTAAATGTAGCATGTGATTTGGCTTACAGCACTGCATTAAGTGTTTATTAAGCCTCTGTATTGAAAACTACTTAATAGAAGTATAGAAACATTTGAACTTTTTCTGACCTTAATTAGGAATTGGCTGTCATAAAGGCTTAATCCTCGTGGTGGTGGTCTGAACTTGACCCCAGGTGTAGTGGTTAGCCCATTACCACTTCCTGCCTATACCCCCTATAAAAAATGAGGAACTTCCTGTTTCTCTCTCTTTTTGCCCTCCCTGCATATCATATAGAATCCCTTTTGTTCCTGCTGCTCCTATTTTTATCATGTGGTCACCCCCCACATGGTGGGCAACCACTTCCTGAATCTACCTCCATTCAGGGCCATCAATCTGGTTGTATATATATATATTTGTGTCTTGTTCCCCTTCCCTATACATCTTTGTAACTACCCTATGTTAAATACCTTTTATTTATTGTTAAAGTTTTTGTTTTAACTTCCAATCAAAGCAAGACTATTCTTTGGGTGTTTTACCTCTTTTTCCTCTCTACATCTAATTTCTTTCTTTCCAAAAGAGGGAGAGGAGAAAGCATCCTATTAATGCATTGTTTCTGGGAAGCTTAAATCAGACCAATACAGTCATCTCCTAAATTTCATAGTCCTTTTCAATAATAAAATGTTATTTAAGCTATTGCAGGATTTTGCCTAAGTTTGTGGCAAAGTTATCTGATCTTTAAGAAAGAGAGGGAGTGAATGTTACATTAGTTTCAATAAAGTCAATGTGCATCATCTTATGGAATTAAAACTCACAGTGCTGTTATTTCAGATATGAAGTTTTTTTTATGGCCAGGCTCAGTATCTAATATTGCAATTTGTACTGATGTGAATGACAATAAAAATACAAGGTAAGGAGGAAACATTAAACATGATTCCTCAGGTTTGAGGCTGGCCTTTTGCTTTGGACTAAACAGCTGTTACTGCTCATATTCTCATTCAGGTAACCTGTGCTACTGGGGATGAGTTCTGATAGCAGCAGGGGAAGCCAGAAACTTGATTGTGTTCCATGTGACTTCCCATTTTCCCTGTGACACAATATAAAATAGAAGAAAAACACTGTGTCTTAAAATTACAGCCACATTTCAGCAGAAGGAGATATTATATATAGAGAGAGGCTGTATATATAAGAAATCCATAAACTCATGAACCTTTGGCAGTGTGGAGACATTTGAGGAATTTCCCTTTTAAACAACACCCTTAATATACCTTAATTTCTGTCTTCATCTACTTTACTCATGGACTTAGATGCTACTCAACACTACATAGGACGTTGTGCTGGAGGGCCTGTAGGCCTGAACAGAGGCTTATTTATGCCTACATGCCTGGACATGTTTTTCTGCCAGGACCCCTGGTTGTAAACAGGTTGTGTAATGCACGCACCCAGCTTGTGTCTCCCTGGTATAAGCCCATGTGATTCCCATATTTGGGAGAGTCCAGGCAAAAGCCTCCTGCCTATTATGGTAAGGTTTGGCTAACTGACAACCTGATTGGTCACTCTGGTGGCCAAAGAGGCCATTAATCTTGGCTCACAGTCTATAGAGAGGGATGCACAGGAGAGCCACTGTTCAGATTCAGCTCTGTTCAGATCTATTCAGCTCAGCTCTCTGACCCACCTGCAAGGATCAGCTAAGCTCTGACCTTCACCTAAGAGCTCAGACGCTCATACTTACACACTCAGATGCCATAGCATAACTCAGATGCTCACTGAGGCACAGACCTCATGCTTTGATTCAATTTGCAGCTAAACTGACTGCGTACTTTAGATGCAGAAGCTCATTCAAGCCTGCACTCATTTATATATATAAGGAGCTGACAAGCTATATTACTATCAGGACCTGATCCTGATCTTGATTTATCTACGGAGCTCAGTCTCCCAGCAGCCTGGCACACTGCATGCCTGCTGCTTTTGCCTGGTAAGAGAACCAGGAAGCAGACATTCTGGACTGTCTGCTAACACACACACACACGGCCTGAACCCATGTGAAAAGGACCGTGCCAAGAGCCAACACGGACATTCTCCTCCTGTTCCTGGAATCCTGCTAGCTGATAATCCCTGGACGCAGTATCCAGAAGAAGACAGCAGCATCGAGGCAGAGACCATCCCACTCCAGGAGAACAAAGGTTAGAGAAAGAAACCTGTTTACTCCAAAGACTGGGAAGATTCACCTATTCCCTCTCAAGCCGGGAAGATTCCAGCATCCAAGAGTCCACAGGCAAAGATCCCCTGAAGTCCAGACATTGGGCACAGGCTGTGACACAACCCCAGGAGGGTGATTAATAATTAAGAGCAACACGTACAATTAAAGATTCAATTCCTCTGTAATATAAGTTATCTCTGCCATAGAGCAGAAAGGGTTTCAGCCCCTCTGCTGGGCAAGTAGCATAGCTCCTAAGCGGCACTAAGCCAGAAGGGAAACTTCTCTCTCTGTGAATAGTTTGAAATAGTTTTGTCAGTTATTGACCAAATCCCTGTATGTATTATAGCCTAATTGTTTTCATAACGTTGCAGAAAAGAACTAAATATTGATACAAAGTGGTTGGGTGTGGTAAGAGTTCAAAAATATTACTTTTAATAATACCACCTCAAATTAATTTCTCACCTCTGCCAAATAGGCATAGGCATAGAGAATCCCCTCCACAACAGACATTCAGGGCAGAACCAGAAATCCTTGTATTTTCCCTGCCTCTTCCCACTTTGGCATGAAAATAAGTACTGAATATTAAGAGAAAAGTAACATAATCACTTGAGAAAACTTAAATGTGAGTGGTTTCCTGTCTATTGATGGATAAGATACAGGACAGAGATATATAATCTAATTTATATGGGTTTCTTATACTTATCATATAAAAGAATATCTATAATCTCATCAATAAACTTGATTGAACACAGGAATGTGTATTTTAAAAGCCTAACTTTCTGTCATTGAGGATACTAGTCAAAATGGACACCAACAAGGATCTCTCTGATCTGTCAGATCTGAAACGGAAATTTCTCCAGAGAAAACTCTCACTGGGGATTGAGAGACTGAAGCATCTTGCACGAGTGAGATGATGCACAGAACACTACTGGTTTCATATTTCAAAGAAGCAATTCAGGCAAAAGCAGTTTTTTTGGGTTGTTTTTTGTTTGTTTGTTTGTTTGTTTTTTTTTATGTCTATAAAGTAATCAACTAGCAGGTATTTTTTTAAGTCATACGTCTGCATGTGTCAGCCAGCATGCTGCACTGAGTGTCTTACTTGGTTTCACAATCCATAACACTTAATACCAAGTGCACAAGAAAGTGCACAAAAGAATTATTAATATACAGTAACAGTTCACCAAGAAAAGACATATGAAACCAGAAGCCACATCAGTTCTTCTGTAGAGTAGCTTCTGGAACACATGGTTACGTACATTTGTCTTATTCTGTAAAGATTTTCAGGTAATCTACTCTTTTGTTGAACAATCCATAGGTGTGACAGATGCAATAGCTGAAAAAAATGCACATGTGATAACACACTCTTTATATAAATCAGCAGTGTACTGGTAAAATTTACAGGTAAATATACAAGCTAGGAAGTATACCAAGATGGATACATAGTTAGCTAACTCACAGTACTGAAATCTGAAGAATAAATCCAAAGTATACATTTTCAATGAGAATCAAAGGTGGTCTACATGCAGCAAGGTGATCTGCAGTTTTACTACTTGTCCCACAGTCTAAATGGAGTAGATTTACATAGATGGTGCTTAAGAGAATCCTCTCCAACATGTCAACATTCATTTTTAGAAATTAAAAAGCAGTGGGGCTCTAGAGGAGCAAGTGTGAAGAATTCTCTATTTACATGAATATTGATAACCACAATAGTTATACAGTTACTTTGTAGCTTCATTCTAAGGTCAGCTGATACAGGATTTCAGAGGCAATTACAGTAAATGAAACTGTAGAATATCCTCATGGGATAGTCTGAAAATACCTTTGCAAGATGTTTTCTTTTTTTTTTTTTTTTCAATTATTATTCCTCCTAACCCTACAGCTACCACATCTAGCAGCTGCTTCCTTTTGACAATTCGTCACTCCTGAAAAATGTTTGCAAGCACTTTGGATAATTTTTAATTCATTCTTGCAGGAAATGAGGATTTGCTTCCTCACTTGGGATACCTGCTGCTAGGTTTATTCACTAATAAGCATGATAAATGTTTTAGCCTTTGATCAGTGCTAAATTAACAAGTAAGCTCCACAGAAAAGAGGTCTTTGAGGCTCAGGGGCTCAAGACAGTGAATGAGTTGGAAATATGATTGATTGTCTTGCTGTGAGAAATTTCCATAAAAAAAAACTTTTATCATGCAGTTATGTTCTGAACAATTAAATCAAAAGTTAAAGATATCTAGACTCAAAAGAAGACAAGAGGAAGGAGGAAAGTAACTAAACATCACACGACTTTGTTTCAATCTTTATATGCTGATTCCTCCAGAATTTTTTTGGCTTTGGCTTTGGACTGTCTGTTTGTTTCACTTTGTTTGGGTTTTGTCTTTTTGTTTGGCTTTTTGTTTGTTTTGTTGGGGCTTTTTTGGAAGATTAGATTTGGGACGGAGGGGGTTATTGTTGGGTTGTTTTTTGGTTTGTTTGTGAGTTTGGTGGGTTTTTTTTCTGTCTTGCAGGATTACTTTCACACAATAGTGTGTTTTATTAGAGGCATATATATCTTCATTCTTTTTCCACTGTGCTTGGTCTGGCTGGAATACACCTGATTTTTGATGTAGCATCCCATACCATTATGTGCTTTAGATTTATAGTCAAACCAGTTTTGATAACTGAACATTGTTACAGCAGTTATTGAGCCCTGATTTCACAGCATGAAGGCATTATGAGTTTTTAACTCTGTCACTCTTGGAGTAAATGCTAGAGGAGTGCATGGGGTGGGAAAGCTCATCAAATTTCATACTTTTATAACTGTCATATAATAATTATATTGGAAACTTACATCACTTCTAACTTTGACACTGATAATCTAAGAGTCACAGCAAGAGAACTGAAGTTAATTGGAAAAAGCATATTTTGAAAAGGATAAAAATAAAGGCAATATCAGGCTAAAATTTTCAGAGTGTATCATCTGTGCCTCTACATAGCATGTCCAGCCAGGAGGAGGAAAGGGATAGTGGAGAGAATCGAGTCTATTGGAATGTATTCATTAGGTGGCCTGGCAGCTCAAAAGTTCGGAAATACAGGGCTTGAGTTGACACAGGTGCTCAGTGTACTTCATTGCCATCCAATTGCAAAGGGACAGAGTCCATATCTATTTTTTGAATCACTGGTGGATCTCAAGAGTTAACTAAGTTGCAGGCTGAGATAAGTTTAATTGGTAAAGAGTGGAAGAAACATACTATTGTAACTGGTCCTGATGCGCTTTGCATTTTGGGAATTGACTTTTTGAGACAAGGCTGTTTCAAAGATCCTAAGGGTCACAAATGGGCTTTTGGAATAGCATCTGTAGAGATTGAGGATGGTAAATTGAAATTGTCCATTAGACCTGAACTTCCATGTTGAGGAATGGCTAAGAGAGAATGGGCACGGAGAATATATGAAATTGGTGGGTCAGCAGAATGAAGAGATTGCAACATGCTGATGTGACAAAGTGACCAAGGACACTGTCCTTGGGCAAAGTGGTAAACAAGGGGGAAAAGGATGTGTTTCCTGTTTTGAAGAAAGAACACATACTTGTTTTGAAGGAAGAACCGCACAAGTGCATCCCGTAGGGCTACAGATAAGCAATTGCTGACAGTGGAATACTTTAGCTGCTTGCTATAAAAGAACGCTACTGCTCCAATAAAGTTGTCACCTGCTTATAATCCATATTGGATGCGGTGTCCATTTCTTTCCTTCTCCCAACACTTTCAGATGAATCTGCAGTTGTGGGACATCATGACATAGAGGATCTGGAAGTGCCAATTGCTACTCAAACTGTGCACCACAGACAGTACAGAACTAATCGTGACTCTTTGTTGCCCATTCATCAGCTGATTCGTCAATTGGTGAGTCAGGCTGTCATCAAGAAAGTTCATTCACGTTTCAACAGTCCCATCTGGCCTGTGCATAACCCTAACACAGACTGGAGACTGACAGTTGATTTTTGTGCCCTCAACGAGGTGACTCCACAATGTGACTCGTAAGAGAAACAATTTCGAGAACTGAACAACAAGCAGACTTTGATCACATCAAATGAGAAGTAGTCCATGCAGTGGACATGGGACCTGTTCCAACTGCTCTGGACATTCAAACAATTCTGTACACAGCTGCCAGTGACAAAGGTCCAACTTGGAGTCTTTGGCAGAGAGCTCCAAACGAGACATGTGGTCATCCACTTGGTTTCTGGGGTCGTGGCTACAGAGGTTCAGAGGCAAATTACACTGCAACAAAGATACTAGCAGCCTATGAAGGAGTGAAAGCAGCTTCTGAAGTGATTGGAACTGAGTCACAATTGCTTTTAGCTCCTAGACTGCCAGTTCTTAACTGGATGTTCAAAGGCAAAGGTTCATCACCGCATCATGCCACAGATGCAACCTGGTCTGAATGGATGGCTTTGATAACCCAACGAGCACGAATGGGGAATCTTGACCGACCTGGTCTGGTGGAGGTGATCACCAACTGGCTGGAAGGCACAGACTGTACCAAACCTCCAGAGGAGAAAATAACTCGTGCTGAGGAAGCTCCTCCCTATGGTGATCTCTCTGATCAGGAGAAGAACTATGCTTTGTTCACATATGGTTCCTGTCATCTTTTTGGGAACAAGCGAAGATGGAAGTCAGCAGTCTGGAGTCCTACCAGGAGAGTTACCGAAGCGAGAGATGGCAAAGGAGAATCCAATCAGTTCGCTGAGGTAAAAGCTGTCCAACTTGCTCTTGGTATGGCTGAACATGAAAATTGGCCTATCCTTGTGATGGTTTGGGCTGTTACCCGCCCTCCCACACTTTTGGAATTGCCCCAGCTAACTCAGACGGCCTCTGGGAATATAAATGAAGCTATTTATTTTACAGCAGCAAATATACAAGCAGCTATTTACAATATATACAGTTATATACAGAAATATAAAAAAGATAAACAATACAGAAGCACAACTCCCCTCCCAGAAACCTGAGTCCCCAGGAGGGGCTCTCAAACCACCCCAACACCTTCCCCTTGCCCTCTCAAGCTTACTCCAGTTCTCAGAAAGAAGAGAGGTGCAGCCAAGAGGTTAGGGAGCAAGGTTAGTGGCAGCAAGGTTAATGAGATGTGACTAGGTCTGAAGGCAAAGGCAGAATGAAAGACAAAATGGAGAATATTATCAAATGTTTTCCTTCTTCTTCCAAGAACTCTCAGTGGGACTGTGAGCAAAGAGACACAATTGTTTACTTTTTCACTGCCCATTATCTAGTTCTTTTCACCAAAACATTCTAGCTTGCTTCAAACTAGCACAATCCTTTACCTCTACACCAACTCATGGATGGTAGCCAATGCTCTATGGGGTTGGCTAAAAGACTGGAAGAAGCATGGTTGGCAGAGGAAAGGAAAGCCTATTTGGTGTGCTGATCTATGGCAGGACATTGATGCACGACTGGAGAGAATTCCAGTGAAGGTGCAGCACATAGACGCACACATGCCCAAGAGCAGAGCCACTGAGGAACACCAACACAACCAGCAGAAAGGTCAAGCTGCTAAGATTTCTCAAGTTGATACCAACTCTGACCTTGACTTGATTGGAAACAATGAGGTGAACTGTTCTTAGCTCGGTGGGCCCATGACTCATCTGGACATCAAGGCAGAGATGCAACATACTGATGGGCATGTGATAGGTCAATTGACTTGTCCATGGATGCTATCACCCAAGTCATCCATGACTGTGACATTTGTGCTGCTATTAAGCAGGCTAAGCGAATCAAGCCCTTATGGTATGGTGAGGGATGGTCGAAGTACAAGTATGGTGAAGCCTGGCAGATCAAATACATCACTTTACCTCAATCTTGTTCTGGCAAGCAGTATGTGCTGACAATGGTAGAGGCCAGTACCGGATGGTTGGAAACCTATCCAGTTCCACATGCTACTGCACGTAACACCATTCTTGGCTTGGAGAGACAAATCATGTGGAGACATGGAACTCCAGAGAGAATCGAGTCAGACAATGGCACTCATTTCAAGAACAATCTTGTGAAAAACAGGGCCAAAGAGCATGCTATTGAGTGGATCTATCACATACCCTACTATGAACCAGCTTCAGGGAAGATTGAACGCTACAACGGTTTGCTGAAAACCACCCTAAAAGCCATGGGAGGTGGAACTCTGAAAAACTGGGACAAACATTTAGCACAAGCTACCTGGTTGGTAAATAGTAGGGGTTCAGTAAACAGAGCAGGACCTGCACAATCAGACTTGGTCCAAACAGTAAATCGTGATAAAGTTCCTGTTGTATGTGAAAAGAATCTGTTAGGGAAAACTGTTTGGGTATTTTCTCCTTCGGAAACCTGTCCGAGGGGTGGTATCTGCTGAAGGTCCTGGTCACACCTACTGGGTAATGCAGGAGAATGGTGAAATCCAGTGTATTCCACAGAGAAATCTAACCTTAGCTGAGAGAGTTTAAATTCAGAGTGTATAATACAAGCTGTAGGAGTTTTCTGTTCTAGGTACCACTGGCATCCAAGAATGAAAGGATCTACGAGAGAATCTACAGTACCTGAGCATGAACCCAACGTCACCTGGGAGTCCCTGTTCTCATCTCATCTGTGAGGAGACAAACTGTTCTGAGATTTTGAATCACCTACACCTGAGATAGCCGGAATGAAGCATGAACTGAACTTGTAATATACATTAGTGTAAATATAGGTTTAGATTAGATCAGTTCTTAGCAGTACTCTGAGTGAAGTAGATAGGGATGGATTGTGCTAGTTTGAAGCAGGATAGAATGTTTTGGTGAGAAAAAGTAGATCATAGGCCGTGAAAGGAAAACAATGGTGATGTCTACTCACCTCAGAGTCTTGCTGAAGAAATGATAACATTAGATAACACTCTCGCCATTTTGTGGCACTCTGCCTTGGATTGCTGGCTGAACAACATCTTACTCCCTAACCTCACCTTCCACTCACCTTTGCTTCTTAACATCTTGGCTGAACCTCTATTCTTCTTTAGGACTGGGTTAAGGTTGAGAGGGGCAGGGGGAAGGTGCGGGGTGGTTGAGAGCCCCTCCTGGGGACTCAGGTTTCTGGGGGGGGAGTTGTGCTTCTTTATTACTTTTACCTTGTATATTTTTGTATATAACTGTATATATTTTGTAAATATCTGCTTTTATATTGTGCTGATGTAAATAAATAACTTCATTATATTCCCAGAGCTGACTGAGACTAATCTGGGTGACTTCTAAAGTGTGGGCGGGCGGGTAATACCCAAACCATCACACAATGTCACAGAATGACAGAATGGCAGAAGAGCAGAATGGTAAGTGTTGGAAGGGCCCTCTGGTGATCAAGACCATCTACCATGCTAAAGCAGGTATGCCTGGAGCAAGTATAGAATAACTACTTAAATTACTGTGGATCAGGAATGCAAACTGATTTAGTATGTTCCAGAAGCAAGATGATCTACAATTATCAAGCATATATGTTAAATAGAGATATGCAAAATTGGTCTGCCAAATGGCAGCAGAAGGGACTCTTGTGAAGATAAGACAGCCCTATTTTGGCTAAAACTGATGAAGATAAGAAAAAATAGCATAATCAACTAACTTCAAAGTAGACATTGAAGGCTAGAGTGCTCAAGCAAAGACTTTTGCCCAGTTAGCAACAATTTTAATATTTAAAGTGACAATCCTTGGTGTGATAATGAGCCAAACTAACTACATGCTAAACATATATGACTATGTCACTCAACTCTCTTCCCAAATCATGCTAAACACCCAGAAGGCAGGACAAGATAAGGCTTTCTTCCCATAAAAGGAACATTTCAATGTGCTGTGGCATCACTACCAGCACCAACAAGGGTGGAGTGTGGGCCAGCAGTAGAGATGTAATACATTCAGCAGCAGAATCCGTAGCAGCACTTGGAGGCAAAGAGACAAGGACAGCTGATGGGCTGTACTCCTTCTCCACCCAGGACAGAGGATACCTTTCTTAGTAAGAATTGCACCTTCAATATACAAGTAACTTCTGCTGCATTTCTCTTACATATTAGTGTTATTTCTGACTTTTTTGGGTGTTACCTGGGACTTACTAATATGAGATCATCTCACATCTAGCGCATTTTTCACCATCAATTCCAAATATGTTGTACGTCTCGGTTCCAATTTAAATTTCCCAGAGACTCAAATATAATTGATAGAACCACCAATTTATAGGATGCCCTTCCCTCTTCTCCCGTCTTTCCCAAAGAAAACGAATTAGATGGAAAGGGAGGAAAGGCAAGCACACCCAAATATATAATCTCACTCTGATTTGGAAGTTAAAAGAAGAAAAGTTTAACAATAAATAAAATGCATATGAGGTAGGGAAGTTACAAAGATATAGAGAAGAGGAAAACAAGATACAAAATATGTAAATACAACCAGATTTGATGGTTAATGGGTTTGTCCACCTCATGGGTGATGGCCACATGGTAAAACAAAGAGGACCAGGATGGTGGTTACTGGTGAGCAGGGAGGCAAGGAGAGCACACCAACAGGAAGTCCCCCTGCTTTTATGGATCTTAGACAGGAAGTGGGAGTGGGATAACCACCTCACCTCGTAGTGTTCAGACCCACCTCTGGAGAGGGGTCAAGACCACCTGGGGTGAGGATCAAGACCACTCCTCCAGGAGGGTTAACCCTTTACAGCTTTGTTTGTCACTTTTCTTTTTTTTCAACTTACAATTTTAACTGTCTGGACCTGTGTCAGTTCAAGTCCTTGTTGGGACACTGAAAAAGAGAGGCAAATGTTAATGTTATCAAATAGTTTCAGTAAGAGTCCTATGACTCCGAGACACACAGACATCAGGATCTTACCCATAATGTAACAAGCAAGTTGAACAAGTACACATCCAGGTAGGCTTTGAAAGTCTATCCAGAGAAGGGGATTCCACAACCTCTCTGGGCAGCCTGTTCAAGTGCTCTGGCACACTCACACTAAAGCTTTTGCTTCAGTTCACGTTGAACTTCCCATGTTATAATTTGTGACCATTGCCCCTTGTCCTGTCACTAAACACCACTGAAAAGAAATTGTCCACATTTTCCTGACATCTGTTGTAGTGTGTTTAAAACAGAGATGACAGAAATGAAACTCTCAGATGAATTGGAGAGAAAACAGAATTATATTTGAAAAGAGAGATACAGAAAGATAAAAGCAGCTCCCACCTGACACAGGAATAGAGAAGGAAAGGAAAGCAAGATGCCCTCACAGTGAATTTATAAAGAGACAGCAGAATTCTGAGATGAAATCTCAATCTTATAGTCCCTAGAGGATTTTTAACCCTATAGTTCCCAACCTGGGGCATTCCACCACTTACTCAATACTATAATTTGTGCTGATCTAACTGGAAACCAACTCTCGATATAGTAAACAGTGCCATCCAAATCATTCACCTTTCTGGTGCTTTCTTCAAACTGATCTGTCACTCAGATCCTGGACACAATTCTCCTTCTCATCAAGTAAGAATTCTGAGATGGCATCGGTTATCTCAAATAAACTCAGAAACAACTTGTACATACTTTGAACTTAAATTCTCTCAGTCAAAATCAAACTCCTCTGTGGAGCACGCTTGATCTTACCACCTCCCTGCATCACCCAACACACATGTCATGGACTTCTCCCCATCAGGAAATACAATATTTCCCAAAAAATTCTTTCCACAAAGGAACTCTATTTTCATCTGTGTTGTGCTCAGTAGCACTCAACATCAAATAATGGACAATCCCTCTCCATTCTCACTCAAAGGAACTAACTCAGAAAGTTCCTTGGGAAAAAGCCCTTGAAAACAAAGGGGTGCAGGAAGGTTGGACCTGCTTCAAGAAAGAACTCCTGAAGGCACAGGAGCAGCTGTGCCATTGAGCCGGAAGATGAGCCGACGAGGGAGGCAGCCAGACTGGATGGGCAGGGAGCTGCTGAAGGAATTAAAGATTAAAAAGAGAGTGTGTCACCTTTGGAAAAGAGGGGAGGTGTCCCAGGAAAAGTTCAAGGAAGTTGCTAGGTCTTGTAGGGGAAAAATTAGAGAGGCAAAAGCTCATTTGGAGCTCAGGCTGGCCACGGCTGCCAAGGAAAATAAAAAGTGTTTCTTTAAATATATGAATGGCAAGAGAAGGGCCAAGGACAACCTCCAGTCCTTATTAGATAGAGAGGGGAACATAGTGACAAAGGATGAGGAAGAGGCAGAGGTGCTTAACACCTTCTTTGCCTCAATCTTCAATAGTGGGACAGGTTGTCTCCAGGACAGCTGGACTCCTGAAGTGGTGGATGGAGTCAGAGACCAGTACAGTCCCCCTCTAATCCATGAGGAAGAAGTAAGGGACCTGCAGAGACACTTGGATCCTCACAAGTCCATGGGACCGGATGGGATCCATCCTAGGGTGCTGAGAGAGCTGGCAGCCGAGCTGGCCAAGCCACTCTCCATCATTTATCAGCAGTCCTGGCTCACTGGAGAGGTCCCTGAAGACTGGAAGCTGGCCAGTGTGATACCCATTCACAAGAAGGGTCGTAAGGAGGAGCCAGAAAACTACAGACCTGTCAGCCTGACCTTAGTGCCAGGCAAGGTCATGGGACAGGTCATCTTGGGTGCCATCACAAAGCACCTACAGGATGGCCAAGGGATCAGGCCCAGCCAACATGGGTTTAGGAAGGGCAGGTCCTGTCTCACCAACCTGATCTCCTTTTATGATCAGGTTACCCGCCTGGTGAATGTGGGGAAGGCTGTGGATGTAGTCTACTTGGACTTCAGCAAAGCCTTTGACACCTTCTGTCACAACAAGCTCCTAGCCAAGCTGGCAGCTCATGGTTTGGACAGATTCACTCTGTCCTGGATCAAGAACTGGCTGGATGGCAGAGTTCAGAGAGTGGTGGTGAATGGTGCCACATCCAGTTAGCAGCCAGGCACTAGTGGTGTTCCCCAGGGATCAGTGCTGGGCCCAGTCCTGTTCAATATCTTCATTGATGATCTGGACGAGGGCATTGAGTCCATCATCAGTAAGTTTGCAGATGACACCAAGCTAGGAGCAGGTGTTGATCTGTTGGAAGGTAGGAGAGCCCTGCAGAGGGACCTGGACAGGCTGGGTAGGTGGGCAGAGGCCAACGGGATGAGATTTAGCAAGGCCAAGTGCAAGGTTCTGCCCTTTGGCCACAATAACCCCAAGCAGTGCTACAGGCTGGGGATAGAGTGGCTGGAAAGCAGTCAAGCAGAAAGGGATCTGGCAGTACTGGTAGATAGTAGGCTGAAGATGAGGCAGCAGTGTGCCCAGGTAGCCAAGAGAGCCAATGGCATCCTGGCCTGTATCAGGAACAGTGTGGCCAGTAGGACGAGGGGGGTTATTCTGCCTCTGTACTCAGCACTGGTCAGGCCACACCTTGAGTCCTGTGTCCAGTTCTGGGGCCCTCAATTCAAGAGAGATGTTGAGGTGCTGGAAGGTGTCCAGAGAAGGGCAACGAAGCTGGTGAAGGGCCTGGAACACAAACCCTATGAGGAGAGGCTGAGGGAGCTGGGGTTGCTTAGCCTGGAGACGAGGCTCAGAGGTGATCTCATTGTTGTGTACAACTACCTGAAGGGAGGTTGTAGCCAGGTGGGGGTTGGCCTCTTCTCCCAGGCAACCAGCAACAGAAAAAGGGGACACAGTCTCAAGTTGTGCCGATGGAAGTACAGGTTGGATGTTAGGAGGAAGTTCTTCCCAGAGAGAGTGATTTCCCATTGGAATGGTCTGTCCAGGGAGGTGGTGGAGTCACCGTCCCTGGAGGTGTTCAAGAAAAGACTGGATGAGGCATTTAGTGCCATGGTCTAGTTGACTGGGTAGGGCTGGGTGCTAGGTTAGACTGGATGATCTTGAAAGTCTCTTCCAATCTGGTTGATTCTATGCTTCTATGATTCAAATCTTTGCAGTCTGTGCATCCAAGCAACTACCCACTGCAAAGTCTCAACTACCCATTGCAGATTTTCTTAGAGTGCCTCTGGGCACAATCTGGATCATAGAATCATAGAATCAACCAGGTTGGAAGAGACCTCCAGGATCATCCAGTCCAACCTACCATACAGCCCTAGCCAATCACTAGACCATGGCACTAAGTGCCTCATCCAGTCTTTTCTTGAACAGCTCCCTGGGCAGCCCATTCCAATGGCAAATCACTCCCTCTATGAAGAATTCATCGCAAATGACATGTCTCCACCTCCGGGGCAGTCAAATGGCTAAGTCTAGATCACTTCCATTCTTCAAGCTGTCACTCCATTCTGCTTCTCAAGCATGCAGAAGTGAAGATTCCTTTGTCACAGATGAGTTCCATCTCTCTGAGTTCCAGTATCTACAAGAGTCCCGTTCTTCTAATTGTCTCTTGTACCAGGCCATCCACCACCCTTGAGAGTTCCATCCTACAGTTTCTCCACCCTAACTGCACAATCAGAAGTTAACCTGCCACACCACCAGTCTGTGCCCTTATCTTTCTTCTCCAATCTGAATGGGATTTGTTTAAAAATTTATTTAAAATTTCCCAACACCTCTCCATCCACCTTCTCAATGGATGACTGAAAATGAGAAAGATCTGGTGGTGGACAAGAAGTAGGTGGCTCAATAGGGAAGAAAATCACTACAAGGTCAGTGCTATTTACAGGAACCACTACCAGACCAGGACCATCCATCCTCATCAATGCCTCACTGGCCAAAGGAACCACTACTGTCAGGGAACCCTTGCAGTTCACCCTGCCACCTGAGCTCAGCACCAGGGGTGCCGCTGCCACTTCTGCCACCTCTGAAAACTCAGCAGGGATGTGTGGAGCCACATTGCCCTTTACCACTAATCCTGGCTGGCCCTCCTACAGAACCAGTAGGAGCACGTGAGAAGGGGAGCAAACCCCCTCCTCTGTCCATATTCAGTACCACCAGTTCTGTCACTGCAAATTCAAGAATGACTCACAGCAGGGGTAGAGGATCCCCATTGCTGCTCTCCATGGGTACCCTGGCAGAACACACTCCAAATGCAGGTTCGCCATTCACATCCACTGCCTGCCCATGCACACTGCCTGTATTGTGACAAGAGAGTTACCAAGGCATGGCCATTTCTTGTGGAGTCATTAGCTCACCTCTTGAACATGGAGTGGCTGTGCCCAGCAAGAAATTGGAAACGGCTTGTATCACAGTCACCACTGCAATCGGCCTGTCAACAAGGACAGAACTGCTTCCATGTGGCAACATCTTTGAAGCACTGCCCAGAGCTACAGGATCAAGGGAGGCTGCCATCATGGCCCAAGCTGCCTGTGTTTCCATGCCTGGGGCCACCTGTATTTCCACCGCCCACAAATTTGCATCAGGAAGAGAAGAAACAAACAGGTTTGCCAGATCCACTCTATCCCACCCCTCCAGCTCAATCTATGCAGTGCTGCTTGGGACCATGCAGTGGGTCAGGTCTAGCCGCAGCCACTTCAGGGATGGAGGATCTGTATTACATTCAATCATTTCAAAGTTTCCAAGTTGCTGACTGCTGCTTGCTTCTACCCTCTCTGCCACCCAAGAGGGGAGCAGCTCACTTGTCCAAACCTCCTCAGCCACCACTGCACCACGGTTCAAAACAGGTAAGTGCTTCCTCTCTGCAGACTCCCACCTCACTTCCCCACCACTTCATGACAGACAGCGACTTCAGAAGAGCAAAGCATTTTCTGATGAGCCACACTACTGCAGATGACAAAACTTCACTCTCAGACAGGATAAGCACATACATATACACTGCATATCATGGTCCTAACCCAGTAGAACCATAGAATCATAGAATCAACCAGGTTGGAAGAGACCTCCAAGATCATCCAGTCCAACCTAGCACCCAGCCCTAACCAATCAACTAGACCATGGCACTAAGTGCCTCATACAGTCTTTTCTTGAAGACCCCCAGGGACGGTGCCTCCACCACCTCCCTGGACAGACCATTCCAATGGGAAATCACTCTCTCTGGGAAGAACTTCCTCCTAACATCCAGCCTATACCTACCCTGGCACAACTTGAGACTGTGTCCCTTTCTTCTATTGCTGGTTGCCTGGGAGAAGAGGCCACCCCCCACCTGGCTACAATGCCCCTTCAGGTAGTTGTACACAACAATGAGGTCACCTCTGAGCCTCCTCTTCTCCAGGCTAAACAGGCCCAGCTCCCTCAGCCTCTCCTCATAGGATTTGTGCTCCAGGCCCCTCACCAGCTTCGTTGCCCTTCTCTGGACATGTTCCAGCACCTCAACATCTCTCTTGAATCGAGGGGCCCAGAACTGGACACAGTACTCAAGGTGTGGCCTGACCAGTGCTGAGTACAGGGGAAGAATAACCTCCCTTGTCCTACTGGCCACACTGTTCCTGATGCAGGCCAGGATGTCATTGGCTCTCTTGGCCACCTGGGCACACTGCTGGCTCATCTTCAGCTTACTATCTATCAGTACCCCCAGGTCCCTTTCCTCCTGGCTGCTCTCCAGCCACTCAGTCCCCAGCCTATAGCGCTGCTTGGGGTTGTTGTGGCCAAAGTGCAGAACCTTGCACTTGGCCTTGCTAAATCTCATCCCATTGGCTTCTGCCCACCCGTCCAGCCTGTCCAGGTCCCTCTGCAGGGCTCTCCTACCTTCCAACAGATCAACACCTGCTCCTAGCTTGGTGTCATCTGCAAACTTACTGATGATGGACTCAATGCCCTCGTCCAGATCATCAATAAAGATATTGAACAGGACTGGGCCCAGCACTGATCCCTGGGGAACACCACTAGTGCCTGGCTGCTAACTGGATGTGGCACCATTCACCACCACTCTCTGAACTCTGCCATCCAGCCAGTTCTTGATCCAGGACAGAGTGAATCTGTCCAAACCATGAGCTGCCAGCTTGGCTAGGAGCTTCTTGTGGCAGACAGTGTCAAAGGCTTTGCTGAAGTCCAAGTAGACTACATCCACAGCCTTCCCCACATTCACCAGGCGGGTAACCTGATCATAAAAGGAGATCAGGTTGGTGAGGCAAGACCTGCCCTTCCTAAACCCATGTTGGCTGGGCCTGATCCCTTGGCTATCCTGTAGGTGCTTTGTGACGGCACCCAAGATGACCTGTTCCATGACCTTGCCTGGCACTGAGGTCAGGCTGACAGGTCTGTAGTTTTCTGGCTCCTCCTTACGACCCTTCTTGTGAATGGGTATCACACTGGCCAGCTTCCAGTCTTCAGGGACCTCTCCAGTGAGCCAGGACTGCTGATAAATGATGGAGAGTGGCTTGGCCAGCTCGGCTGCCAGCTCTCTCAGCACCCTAGGATGGATCCCATCCGGTCCCATGGACTTGTGAGGATCCAAATGACACAGCAGGTCCCTTACTGCTTCCTCATGGATTAGAGGGGGATTGTACTGGTCCCTGACTCCACCCACCACTTCAGGAGTCCAGCTGTCCTGGAGACAACCTGTCCCACTATTGAAGATTAAGGCAAAGAAGGTGTTAAGCACCTCTGCCTCTTCCTCATTGTGATGGTTTGGGGGTTACCCCGCCCCCCCACACTTTTGAATTTGCCCCAGCTAACTCAGACGGACCCTGGGAATATAGATGAAGCAATTTATTTACAGCTAGCAGAATTTACAAGCAGCTATTTACAATATATACAGTTATATACAATTATATACAGAAATATACAAAGGATAAACAATACAAAAGCACAACTCCCCTCCCAGAAACCAAGGTCCCCAGGAGGGGCTCTCAAACCACCCCAACACCTCCCCCCGGCCCTCTCAACCTTACCCCAGTTCTCAGGAAGAAGAGAGGTGCAGCCAAGAGGTTAGGGAGCAGGGTTAGTTCTGTACTGCCTATGATGAACAGTTTGAGTTGCAATTGGCACTTCCAGGTCCTCTATGTCATGATGTCCCACAACTGCAGATTCATCAGAAAGTTCAGGTCTAACAGACAATTTCAATTTATCATCCTCAATCTCTACAGATGCTATTCCAAAAGCCCATTTATGACCCTTAGGATCTTTGAAACAACCTTGTCTCAAAAAGTCAATTCCCAAAATGCAAGGCGCATCAGGACCAGTTACAATAGTATGTGTCTTCCACTCTTTACCAGTTAAACTGATCTCAGCCTGTATCTTAGTTAACTCTTGAGATCCACCTGTGATTCCAAAGATAGAAATGGACTCTGTCCCCTTACAATTAGATGGCAATAAAGTACACTGAGCACCTGTGTCAACTAAAGCCCTGTATTTCCGAACTCTTGAACTGCCAGGCCACCTAATGAATACATTCCAATAGATTCGGTTCTCTCCACTATCCCTTTCCTCCTCCTGGCTGGAGGCAGGGCACCCCTAATGCTGAACATGGCATGTAGGGTGTACACAATGATTGGTGGTGTTGTGAGAGGAACTGCAACTGTTGGAACAATTGCAATTGCTCTCAGGAGCTGAAGAAGTGACAGCTACTTTTCTGGCATTACTGCCTCTGTTTCTGCCACTCTGCAGATCCCTGACCCTCTTTGAAAGAGCTGAAGTGGGTTTACCATCCCATTTGTTCATGTTCTCACCGTATGTGTCACGCAGAAGTATCCACAGTGACGCACGTGATTGCTGCTGTCTGGGTGGAATTTGTCTCCTCCTAGGCTGGAATTGCCTTGCAGGAGGTGGGCGTCTGTTCCTCACTGCAGAAACATGCACCCATTCAGATGATGCAGGAATAGTATCCTTTACCAGATTAGTAATGTTTTTGAGATCCTCCTTCAGTTCTTTCATGGTATTCTTAATCTCTGTGGTCATAGTTTGTATGGCAGAGACTAAACCAGAATGTGACAAGCTGTCCTCAATCTGCCTGAGCTGATCAGTGAATTCACCAACAGTGAAAGATCTTCCATTATCACTCCTTGCTAGAAACTTGCTGGCCAAGATGTTAGCATAGGATGAAGGAGCAAGCTTAATCAGCTTCTTCATGAGACCTGTTCCCAAAGGAATATCGTCAGGCTCATGAGTACCATGATCTCCATAAAGCACTTCCTTCACAGCAAACTCCTTCAGAAGCTTAATTCCCTGCTCAACAGTGTTCCACTTCTTGGCAGCCCATGGCAAATCATCTCGGGAAGGATATCTCATAGCCACAGCCAACAGAAGGCGTGTCCACAAGCTAACCCTACCAAGAGGACTTGCCAGGTGTTTGTCCACTCCACTCTCCTTAGTGAGTGGTCCCAGCTGCTTGGCAGACTTGTCTCCTACCTGCAGGGCATTAGCACCAATGCCACGGCATCTCACTAGCCAGCTTAAGATTGGCTCACCTGATTCCCTTGTGTATTCCTTCCTAACTTCCCTGACCTCTCTGAGTGGATCCTTGGAGCCTTGGATGTCATCTTCCTCCTCTTCTTCCTGTTGTTCTGGTGGTGCCTGGCCTAACACAATCTTCCTCATAGCATTCCTAAACTCATGGGAACCATCCTCTCTCTTGGCAGCTAACCTCACAGCACTCCTCTCACTTGAGTATTGTTGTCTCAGCACATCTACAAGGTCTCGCAGACTAACTATCTCATCCTCCTCCTCTTGCTGCTGATCACCAGAGGTTCCATCTCTTACATCCTCCTGCGAACCACTCTTTGTCTTAGCTTTTGCCTTAGCAGGTGCCAGAAGGGCCTGAGCAGCAACAGACTTGGATGTGTCTGCTGGAGGATTTGAATCTTTAGGAGTCTGACCTGGAGCATTTGAATTATTGGAGGTCTGACTTGGAGCATTTGTATCCTTAGGGGTCTGACCTGGAGCTTGTGAGTTCAAATCTGCCTTGCTTTTAACAGGAGGATTTTGGTTCTGGTCTGCTGGCTGGGGGTTTGAATTGGCTGAGCTGGTGTTATTAGGATTTGGACTGACTGGACTAGCGTTACTAGCACTAGCAGTGTTATTATTTGCCTGTCCTCCTGGGATGCCTGCCAACCCTGACGTGTTTTGATTGTTGCTAGGAACATTCTGATTTTGGATATTTGCCTGTGCTCCTGAGGCTCCTGCTGAACTCTGCGGCTTGTTTTGGTTATCCTTATCATTGTTTACGTTAGTGGCGGGAACATTGGCCGCGTTCCCAGCACTTGGAGAAGGAGGGGCAGAGGCTGGCAAGGGGGAAGCCGATAACTGTGTTCCTTTGTTTTGCTGTGAAAGAGACTGCTTCTGAGACACAGAATTTTTCCTAGTTCTTATAGAAGCTGGTTTTGAATTTTTCACCAATAATACCAAAATTAATATGAAAATTAAAATCATAAGAGCCATGATAATGTACAGCAACCCCGCCACAATCTCTTTCCTGTAAAAATCCTTGCATGGACTTGGCATTTCAGTTTGGGGCTGGATGACCCTCATGAGAGCAGTAGATAAAGCAGACTCTCGATTGATTGTAACATTATTGACAAAAACTCTTGTAATATCACTAGTAATATTCTCAGTGACACTAAAACCAGCATAACCAAGAATAAAATCACCCCAGCTCCAGAACATGTTTGAAAGCTTAACTTTAGCCTTCTTAAAAACTACATGAAGTAAGAAATAACCAATTTGATCTTTGATCCAGTTGTACACAAAAAACCAGAAAACAGGCCACATAGCAATCCCCACCAAGTACAATAGCTGCTTGATTAGCTTCATCTTAATTCCCAGAGCTGATTTCCACTCACTGAAATCTCTAGCCCCACGTTGGGAAAGCCAATTAAAAAATGTGATGGTTTGGGGGTTACCCCACCCCTCCCACACTTTGTATTTGCCCCAGCTAACTCAGACGGCCTCTGGGAATATAGATGAAGCAATTTATTTACAGCTAGCAGAATTTACAAGCAGCTATTTACAATATATACAGAAATATACAATTATATACAGAAATATACAAAGGATAAACAATATGAAAGCACAACTCCCCTCCCAGAAACCTGAGTCCCCAGGAGGGGCTCTCAAACCACTCCAACACCTCCCCCCGTCCCTCTCAACCTTACCCCAGTCCTCAGGAAGAAAAGAGGTGCAGCCAAGAGGTTAGGGAGCAAGGTTAGTAGGAGCAGGGTTAATGAGATGTGACCAGGTCTAAGGCAAAAGCAAGAGTGAGAAACAAAAATGGAGAATGTTTTCTTCTTCCCAGAGTTCTCAGCGTGACTGTGAGAGAAGTTGACATCAATTGTTTTTCATTTCACTGCCTGTTATCTAGTTCTGTTACCAAAACATTCCAGCTTGCTTCAAACTAGCACACTCATCCTTTGTCACTATGTTCCCCTCTCTATCTAATAAGGACTGGAGGTTGTCCTTGGCCCTTCTCTTGCCATTCATATATTTAAAGAAACACTTTTTATTTTCCTTGGCAGCCGTGGCCAGCCTGAGCTCCAAGTGGGCTTTTGCCTCTCTAATTTTTCCTCTACAAGACCTAACAACTTCCTTGAACTTTTCCTGGGACACCTCCCCTCTTTTCCAAAGGTGATACACTCTCTTTTTAATCTTTAATTCCTTCAGTAGCTCTCTGCCCATCCACTCTGGCTGCCTCCCTCGTCGGCTCATCTTCCGGCTCAGTGGCACAGCTGCTCCTGTGCCTTCAGGAGTTCTTTCCTGAAGCAGGTCCAACCTTCCTGGACCCCTTTGTTTCTAAGGGCTATTTCCCAAGGAACTTTCTGAATTAGTTCCTTAAATAGGCTGAAGTCTGCCCTTCGGAAGTCCAGTGTGGAGGTTCTGTTGATGCCCCTCCTGGTTTCTCCATGTATTGAAAACTCTCCATGTATTGAAAACTCAGTAATGTCTGCCTGAATTTGCTTCCAGCTCTCCATCACAATCTTACCAAAATGCACCATTTTTTTTTTTTTTTAGCTTCAATTCTGCATTTTCTCCAATTCAAACTATTCAAACCAGTAACCATCCCACTTCACCTTATGGGCCACCAATTATTCTCTACTGTTTTTTAAAGAGAGCTGACAGAAATTAAGCTCTCAAATTAATTGTAGAGAGAACAGAATTATATTTGAAGACAGAGATACAGAAAGAAATTACAAAGCACATACCACATCCATAGCGACCACCTTGAATGTTCTCCCAGCCAAAAACTAAATCTATAATCCCCAGTGCTCCAATCCTCCCCGCTCAATGCCTCTGCCATCCATAGGCCTAAACACAAGCCTAAGGAGGCCCTAAAACAGGCCTACTCCTTACACATTTGTCCCAATAAGATCAGATCATGCTCGACACAGGGCTGGAGGAGGAGGAAAAGAGAACAAGTTGGCCTTGCCTGAGTTTATAAAGAGATAGCAGAATTCTGGGATTGAATATGGGATTGAAGTTCGGAGCATTGAGAGCATTCAGACTCAGCTCTGATCCACAGCAGCACCCTGCTGCCCTGACCTGCTTGCATGGCCTAGACACCAGATCAGGCCTTACTCACTTGCAAGCACTATAGAGGCTCAGACCTCATGCATTGATCTCAAGGCACAGTTAAGCTGTCTGCGAACCCTTTGAGAAGCAGAGCGCATGCACGCCTGCATTTCATACATATATGGGGAGCTGAGACCCCCCTGCTTAAGCCTAGGGCTGCCATACATACTGGCTTGCTATCCTGCATTTATCTACGGAGCTTACGTCTCCCTGAAGCACGTCATAGACCCTGCTTATCAACTAAGTCTAGAAAGATCCAGGCCCTGCAGACACTCAGACAGTCTGCTAACCTGCAAACATAGTCTGCTAGCTGTGAGACCGTGTCAGAAGCTACATGGACAAATCCTCTCCTGCACCGGGGAAATCCTGCCAGCTGATCATCCCTGGACACAGCATCCAGAAGAAGCAACAGCTCCAAGGCAGAGACTACTTCACCCCAGGAGAGAAGGTTAGAGAAAACTCTATTTAACCCAGAGACTGGGGACCCTTATCACCCCTGCAAGCCGGGACAGATATCAGCTTCACCAAGACCCCAATACTGAGGCACACACTGAGACAGAATCCCGGGGAGGGTGATTAATTATTAATACTTAAAGCAACACATCTAAGCAAGCTTTAAATCTTTTGTAATATAAGTTACCTCTATCTGAAGAGTACACACAGTTTCAGCCCTTGCTGAGCAAACACTAGAGTTGTTAAGAGGCATTAAGCCTAAGAGAATTTCTCTCTGTCTATAGTTGTTAATAATTTGATACTTCCATTTAATAATCAATCCTTGTAAATATATCCCAAGCTATTTTCATAAACTTGCAATATGAACCTGGATTTCATAGTGGTTGGGGGTGGTACAAATTTGTAAATATTAATTTTAATAAATAACTTTATAAAAAATCAAAACCACCTCAAATTAATTTCTCACCTCCCCCTAACAGGGGAGGAATAGAGAAATCCCCTCCACGACAGCCTGATAGGCTGAAATAGGCTTATACATGTCTTGGCTTGCCCAGGTATGTTTTTTAGCTCTCCCTCTGTGCTAGTTTGAAGCAAGCTGGAATGTTTTGGTAACAGAACTAGATAACAGGCAGTGAAATGAAAAACAATTGATGTCAACTTCTCTCACAGTCTCGCTGAGAACTCTGGGAAGAAGAAAGTCTTATTCTCCATTTTGTTTCTCACTCTTGCTTTTGCCTTAGACCTGGTCACATCTCATTAACCCTGCTCCTACTAACCTTGCTCCCTAACCTCTTGGCTGCACCTCTTTTCTTCCTGAGGACTGGGGTAAGGTTGAGAGGGACGGGGGAGGTGTTGGGGTGGTTTGAGAGCCCCTCCTGGGGACTTAGGTTTCTGGGAGGGGAGTTGTGCTTTTGTATTGTTTATCCTTTGTATATTTCTGTATATAATTGTATATAACCGTATATATTGTAAATAGCTGCTTGTAAATTCTGCTAGCTGTAAATAAATTGCTTCATCTATATTCCCAGGGTCCGTCTGAGTTAGCTGGGGCAAATACAAAAGTGTGGGGGGGTGGGGTAACTCCCAAACCATCACAATTTTTAATTGGCGCCCAACGTGGGGCTAGATATTTCAGTGAGTGGAAATTAGCTCTGGGAATTAAGATGAAGCTAATCAAGCAGCTATTGTACTTGGTGGGGATTGCTGTGTGGCCTGTTTTCTGGTTTTTTGTGTACAACTGGATCAAAGATCAAATTGGTTATTTCTTGCTTCATGTAGTTTTTAAGAAGGCTAAAGTTAAGCTTTCAAACATGTTCTGGAGCTGGGGTGATTTTATTCTTGGTTATGCTGGTTTTAGTGTCACTGAGAATATTACTAGTGATATTACAAGAGTTTTTGTCAATAATGTTACAATCAATCGAGAGTCTGCTTTATCTACTGCTCTCATGAGGGTCATCCAGCCCCAAACTGAAATGCCAAATCCCTGCAAGGATTTCTACTCGAAACAGAGCATGGCAGGGATGCTGGGCATTATACTGGCTCTTGTAGTTTTAAATTTCATATTAATTTTGGCATTATTGGTGAAAAATTCAAAACCAGTTTCTGTAAGAGCTAGAAAAAATTCTGTGTCTCAGAAGCAGTCTCTTTCACAGCAAAACAAGGGAACACAGTTATCGGCTTCCCCCTTGCCAGCCTCTGCCCCTCCTTCTCCAAGTGCTGGGAGCGCGGCCAATGTTCCCGCCACTAACGTAAACAATGATAGCAAAAACAAAAATAATGGTCAGAGTTTAGCAGGAGCCTCAGGAGCACAGGCAGGTACCCAAAATCAGAATGTTCCTAGCAACAATCAAAACACATCAGGGTTGGCAGGCATCCCAGGAGGACAGGCAAACAATCCCACTAATGCTAATAATACTACTAGTGCTGGTAACGCTAGCCCAGTCAGTCCAAATCCTAATGACACCAGCTCAGCCAATTCAAACCCCCAGCCAGCAGACCAGAACCAAAATCCTCCTGTTAAAAGCAAGGCAGATCTGAACTCACAAGCTCCAGGTCAGACCCCTAAGGATTCAAACCCTTCAGGTGAGACTCCTAAGGATTCAAATCCTCCAGCAGACACATCCAAGTCTGTTGCTGCTCAGGCCCTTCTGGCACCTGCTAAGGCAAAAGCTAAGACAAAGAGTGGTTCACAGGAGGATGTAAGAGATGGGACCTCTGGTGATCAGCAGCAAGAGGAGGAAGAGGAGGCAGTTAGTCTGCGAGACCTTGTAGATGTGCTGAGACAACAATACTCAAGTGAGAGGAGTGCTGTGAGGTTAGCTGCCAGGAGAGAGGATGGTTCCAATGAGTTTAGGAATGCTATGAGGAAGATTGTGTTAGGCCCGGCACCACCAGAACAACAGGAAGAAGAGGAGGAAGATGATATCCAAGGCTCCAAGGATCCACTCAGAGAGGTCAGGGAAGTTAGGAAGGAATACACAAGGGAATCAGGTGAGCCAATCCTAAGCTGGTTAGTGAGATGCCGTGGCATTGGTGCTAATGCCCTGCAGGTAGGAGACAAGTCTGCCAAGCAGCTAGGACCACTCACTAAGGAGAGTGGAGTGGACAAGCACCTGGCAAGTCCTCTTGGTAGGGTTAGCTTGTGGACACACCTTTTGTTGGCTGTGGCTATGAGATATCCTTCCCGAGATGATTTGCCATGGGCTGCCAAGAAGTGGAACACCGTTGAGCAGGGAATTAAGCTTCTGAAGGAGTTTGCTGTGAAGGAAGTGCTTTATGGAGATCATGGTACTCATGAGCCTGATGATATTCCTTTGGGAACAGGTCTCATGAAGAAGCTGATTAAGCTTGCTCCTTCATCCTATGCTAACATCTTGGCCAGCAAGTTTCTAGCAAGGAGTGATAATGGAAGGTCTTTCACTGTTGGTGAATTCATTGACCAGCTCAGGCAGATAGAGGACAGTTTGTCACATTCTGGTTTAGTCTCTGCCATAAAAACTCTAGGTACAGAGATAAGGGATGGCATCAAAGAGAGTATGAAAGAACTGAAGGAGGATCTCAAAAATCTGGTAAAGGATACCGTTCCTGCATCATCTGAATGGGTGAATGTTTCTGCAGTCAGGAACAGACGCCCACCTCCTGCAAGGCAATTCCAGCCTAGGAGGAGACAAATTCCACCTAGACAGCAGCAATCACGTGCGTCACTGTGGATACTTCTGCGTGACACATATGGGGAGAACATGAACAAATGGGATGGTAAACCTACTTCAGCTCTTTCAAAGAGGGTCAGGGATCTGCAGAGTGGCAGAAACAGAGGCAGCAATGCCCGAAAAGTAGCTGTCACTTCTTCAGCTCCCGAGAGCAACTGCAATTGTTCCAACAGTTGCAGTTCCTCTCGCAACAACACCAATCACTGTGTACACCCCACATGCCATGTTCAGCATTAGGGGTGCCCTGCCTCCAGCCAGGAGGAGGAAAGGGATAGTGGAGAGAACCGAATCTATTGGAATGTATTCATTAGGTGGCCTGGCAGTTCAAGAGTTCGGAAATACAGGGCTTTAGTTGACACAGGTGCTCAGTGTACTTTATTGCCATCTAATTGCAAAGGGACAGAGTCCATTTCTATCTTTGGAATCACTGGTGGATCTCAAGAGTTAACTAAGATACAGGCTGAGATCAGTTTAACTGGTAAAGAGTGGAAGACACATACTATTGTAACTGGTCCTGATGCGCCTTGCATTTTAGGAATTGACTTTTTGAGACAAGGTTGTTTCAAAGATCCTAAGGGTCACAAATGGGCTTTTGGAATAGCATCTGTAGAGATTGAGGATGATAAATTGAAATTGTCCATTAGACCTGAACTTTCTGATGAATCTGCAGTTGTGGGACATCATGACATAGAGGACCTGGAAGTGCCAATTGCAACTCAAACTGTTCATCATAGGCAGTACAGAACTAACCGTGACTCTTTGTTGCCCATTCATCAGCTGATTCGTCAATTGGAGGATCAGGCTGTCATCGAGAAAGCTCATTCACCTTTCAACAGTCCCATCTGGCCTGTGCGCAAACCTACGGGCGACTGGAGACTGACAGTTG
Source organism: Pogoniulus pusillus (assembly GCF_015220805.1). Taxonomy (NCBI): domain Eukaryota; kingdom Metazoa; phylum Chordata; class Aves; order Piciformes; family Lybiidae; genus Pogoniulus; species Pogoniulus pusillus. The sequence continues at coordinate 67,464,705 of NC_087309.1, read as the reverse complement.
ACTTTCGTGCCCTCAACGAGGTGACGCCACCCATGAGTGCAGCTGTGCCGGACATGCTGGAACTCCAGTACGAGCTGGAATTGAAGGAGGCTAAGTGGTATGCAACCATAGACATTGCTAATGCTTTCTTCTCTATTCCCATAGCAAAGGAGTGCAGGCCTCAGTTTGCATTCACCTGGAGAGGAATCCAGTACCAGTTCAATCGTTTGCCTCAGGGGTGGAAACACAGCTCAACCATCTGTCACTCAGTCATCCACAATGCACTGGAGAAAGGTAAAGCTCCAGAGCACATCCAGTACATCGACGACATCATTGTGTGGGGCCAAACTGCTGAGGAAGTCTTCGAGAAAGGTAACAAAATCATTGACATTCTGTTGCAAGCAGGTTTTGCCATTAAGAGAGACAAGGTCAAAGGACCTGCCAAAGAAATTCAGTTTCTGGGAGTGCGGTGGCAGGATGGTCGCCGTTACATTCCTCAGGATGTGATCAACAAAGTCTCTACCATGGCAGTTCCCACCAGTAAGAAGGACACACTTTCTTTCCTTGGTGTGGTGGGATTTTGGAGACTACACATTCCTGGTTTCAGTCAGATTGTCAAACCTCTGCATGATGTGACTCGTAAGAGAAACAATTTCGAGTGGGGACCTGAACAACAAGCAGCCTTTGATCAAATTAAACGAGAAGTAGTCCATGCAGTGGGCTTAGGACCTGTGAGATCTGGTCCGGACATTAAAAACATTCTGTACACGGCTGCCAGTGACAATGGTCCAACTTGGAGTCTTTGGCAGAGAGCTCCAAATGAGACACGTGGTCGTCCTCTTGGTTTCTGGGGACGTTGTTACAGAGGTTCAGAGACAAATTATACTGCAACTGAGAAAGAGATTCTAGCAGCCTATGAGGGAGTGAAAGCAGCTTCTGAAGTGATTGGAACTGAGTCACAATTGCTTTTAGCTCCTAGACTGCCAGTTCTTAACTGGATTTCAAGGGTAAAGGTTCATCACCGCATCATGCCACAGATGCAACCTGGTCTAAATGGATGGCTTTGATAACCCAACGAGCACGAATGGGTAATCTTGACCGACCTGGTCTGGTGGAGGTGATCACCAACTGGCCGGAAGGCACAGACTGTTCCAAACCTCCAGAGGAGAAAATAACTCGTGCTGAGGAAGCTCCTCCCTATGGTGATCTCTCTGATCAGGAAAAGAACTATGCTTTGTTCACAGATGGTTCCTGTCGTCTTGTTGGGAACAAGCGAATATGGAAGTCAGCAGTTTGGAGTCCTACCAGAAGAGTTACCGAAACGAAAGATGGCGAAGGAGAATCCAGTCAGTTTGCTGAGGTAAAAGCTGTTCAACTTGCTCTTGATGTGGCTGAACGTGAAAATTGGCCTATCCTTTACCTCTACACCGACTCGTGGATGGTAGCCAATGCTCTATGGGGTTGGCTAAAGGACTGGAAGAAGAATGGTTGGCAGAGGAAAGGAAAGCCTATTTGGTGTGCTGATCTATGGCAGGACATTGATGCACGGCTGGAGAAAACTCCAGTGAAGGTGCGGCACGTAGATGCACACATGCCTAAGAGCAGAGCCACTGAGGAACATCAACATAACCAAAAGGCAGACCAAGCTGCTAAGATTGCTCAAGTTGATACCAACTCTGAACTTGACATTGACCTTGATTGGAAACACCGAGGTGAGCTGTTCTTAGCTCGGTGGGCCCATGACTCATCTGGACATCAAGGCAGAGATGGAACATATCGATGGGCTCGCGATAGGTCAATTGATCTGTCCATGGACGCTATTACCCAAGTCATCTATGACTGTGACATTTGTGCTGCTATTAAGCAGGCTAAGCGAATCAAGCCCTTATGGTATGGTGAGAGATGGTCAAAGTATAAGTATGGTGAAGCCTGGCAGATTGACTACATCACTTTACCTCAATCTCGTTCTGGCAAGCAGTATGTGCTGACGATGGTAGAAGCCAGCACTGGATGGCTGGAAACCTATCCAGTTCCACATGCTACTGCACGTAACACCATTGTTGGTTTGGAGAGACAGATCTTGTGGAGACATGGAACTCCAGAGGGAATTGCGTCAGACAATGGTACTCATTTCAAGAACAATCTTGTGAAAAACTGGGCCAAAGAGCATGGTATTGAATGGATCTATCACATACCCTACTATGCACCAGCTTCAGGGAAGATTGAACGCTACAATGGTTTGCTGAAAACCACCCTAAAAGCCATGGGGGGTGGAACTCTGAAAAACTGGGACAAACATTTAGCACAAGCTACCTGGTTGGTAAATAGTAGAGGTTCAGTGAATAGAGCAGGACCTGCACAATCAGATTTGGTCCAAACAGTAGACGGTGATAAAGTTCCTGTTGTACGTGAAAAGAATCTGTTAGGGAAAACTGTTTGGGTATTTTCTCCTTCGGGCGAAGGGAAACCTGTCCGAGGGGTGGTTTCTGCTGAAGGTCCTGGTCATACATACTGGGTAATGCAGGAGAATGGTGAAATCCAGTGTATTCCACAGAGAAATTTAACCTTAGCTGAGAGAGTTTAAATTCAGAGTGTCTAATATAAGCTGTTAGGAGTTTTCTGTTCTAGGTAACATCGGCGCCCAACACTGAGAGAATCTACAATAGAATCTACAGTACGTGAGCACGAACCCAACATCACCTGGGAGTCCCTGTTCTGAGCTTTTGAATCACCTACATCTGATTGAAGTGTGAACTGAACTTGTATATATTGTTTTAGTGTAAATATTGGTTTAGATTAGATTGGATAATTCTCAGAGATGCTCTGAGCGAAGTAGACAGGGGTGGATTGTGCTAGTTTGAAGCAAGCTGGAATGTTTTGGTAACAGAACTAGATAACAGGCAGTGAAATGAAAAACAATTGATGTCAACTTCTCTCACAGTCTCGCTGAGAACTCTGGGAAGAAGAAAGTCTTATTCTCCATTTTGTTTCTCACTCTTGCTTTTGCCTTAGACCTGGTCACATCTCATTAACCCTGCTCCTACTAACCTTGCTCCCTAACCTCTTGGCTGCACCTCTTTTCTTCCTGAGGACTGGGGTAAGGTTGAGAGGGACGGGGGAGGTGTTGGGGTGGTTTGAGAGCCCCTCCTGGGGACTCAGGTTTCTGGGAGGGGAGTTGTGCTTTTGTATTGTTTATCCTTTGTATATTTCTGTATATAATTGTATATAACTGTATATATTGTAAATAGCTGCTTGTAAATTCTGCTAGCTGTAAATAAATTGCTTCATCTATATTCCCAGGGTCCGTCTGAGTTAGCTGGGGCAAATACAAGTGTGGGGGGGTGGGGTAACTCCCAAACCATCACACCCTCCTTCTGTTTTGGGGAGAAGCAGCCATGGGGAAGAGACAAAGAACCTGAAGCCACTTAGTCTAAGGATTGTGGCCTGCCCAGACTTTACAACCTGTGGTAAACAAGGTACACACACTTAGCTTATACCTACCTTGCACAAGGCCTATGCTTTTCCCAAATTTGGGTAAAGCAGGACTATTGCTTCACCTAATACGGTCAACCTTGGCTAACTCCAATTCTGATTGGTTATTCTGTTTCCAAAGGCCCATTAGTCTCAGACTACATTGATAGAAAGAGATACACTGGTAAACTCAATGTGCTCTGCCACTGTATTCATGCATGCTGTTGCCTGCTGCTATCACTTATTTCCTCAGTGCATCCTGAATTGCCTGGAAACTCCACCACCTCTAGTTAATCAGGAACAGCCTCTAAATGCCTCCCCACGATTGGTCTGCATAGCCAGCATAACATCATGCTAAGAATGCACACTGCAAGACATCCTGCTTACACCTCAAAGTCTCCTGCCACGACAGGAAGTCCTGGATGCACAGATCATCTAGAGGACCAGGTCAGAGACTGTCTACTTCCTTTCCCCAGCACTCTGGAGCCTAGGAAGAATCAGAATTCTCAGCGGTTGACATGACAGTAACAGGATTCCTTGAAAGCATTTGGGTATTGTCTGAAGCTGCAGCTAGCCTCATGAGTTGGGAAATTATATTTTGAGTAAATACTTTAAGCCTCTTGTAATTCACCATACCTTTCTGCCAGAAGCAGAAAAGAGCTCCTTCAGTCCATCTAGTGGGCAAGCGGTATATTGACCACAAATGGTATTTGACCACAGGAACCTTCTCTTCCAGTTCAATCAATGCTTATATATTTTTGCAAGTTATTTCTAGACCTAGTTACTCCTCTGTATAGCATTTCCATGACCATATGAAGAACTGATTATTATTAAAATTAGTAGTCGGGAGTGGTGAGAGTTCTGAATATCAAAATTACTAAACAGTATGAATTTTGAAAAAATATCATAGAATCATAGAATCAAGCAGGTTGGAAGAGACCTCCAAGATCATCCAGTCCAACCTAGCACCCAGCCCTATCCAGTCATCTAGACCATGGCACTAAATGCCTCATCCAGGCTTTTCTTGAACACTGACAGGGACGGTGACTCTGCCACCTCCCAGGGCAGCCCATTCCAATGCCAATCACTCTGTGAAGAACTTCCTCCTAACATCCAGTCTATTTCCCAGCTCTTCTGGCCTGGTGATAAGATTTGGTGGAGTTTTCTCTACTCCATACAGGTATGATATGTATATTACGTAGTGAAGCTAATGGCATGCACAAGAAATTCCCGGACTTGGGGCTGCAGCTGCATGTGTCTCTGTCCTGCAGGTGATGCATGGGGCCAGGGAACTTAGCCAGTTCCACTAACTGTGCATCTCACATTAACTAATTGCCCCTCCATTATACCATCAAAGACACATACAGAAATACTCTTATGAAAACGGTAACCTACATTGTCCTATATCACAGAGTTTTATTTTTTTCTGTATATATACAACACCCTAGTAAACTTGTCACCAGTGCTAGTACTCTCAAATTTTCTTTTTCTTCAAAGAAAATACCAACATTTCTATCTTCACTGATGCAATTCAATAAAGTAATAGTGTAAGGCATAGACCACAACTTGGTTCCACAACCTTTATGAGAAAATACTTCCATCATTTTCATATCACCTTATCATCTCCCTGCACTAAGTGGATTGTCATTATAAAGGACCTGGTCTGAAACAATGTTTCATTATAAATGTCTCTTCCCTTGAGGCCAGTAGTCAGAAATTACTGTGGGAAACATCTCAAAGCAGCCAAATTTTTGCACCTCTTTGCTCAATTTCTTCTTAGAATATTGTGCTAGTTTGAAGCAAGCTAGAATGTTTTGGTAACAGAACTAGATAACAGGCAGTGAAATGAAAACAATTGATGTCAACTTCTCTCACAGTCTCGCTGAGAACTCTGGGAAGAAGAAAGACTTTTTCTCCATTTTGTCTCTCACTCTTGTTTTTGCCTTAGACCTGGTCACATCTCATTAACCCTGCTCCTACTAACCTTGCTCCCTAACCTCTTGGCTGCACCTCTCTTCTTCCTGAGAACTGGGGTAAGGTTGAGAGGGCCAGGGGGAGGTGTTGGGGTGGTTTGAGAGCCCCTCCTGGGGACTCAGGTTTCTGGGAGGGGAGTTGTGCTTTTGTATTGTTTATCCTTTGTATATTTCTGTATATAATTGTATATAACTGTATATATTGTAAATAGCTGCTTGTAAATTCTGCTAGCTGTAAATAAATTGCTTCATCTATATTCCCAGAGGCCGTCTGAGTTAGCTGGGGCAAATACAAAGTGTGGGAGGGGCGGGGTAACCCCCAAACCATCACAAATATAAAATTGTCTGTGCAACAGACACATTTTTTTATTTTTGTTCCAGATTTGATAGACACTTACGTTTTGTTTCAGGTCTTGGTTTTTCCTTTGGTATCAGAAAAATCCAGCTTTTATGAACTTTGGCAGCAAAAGTAAGAGTTTTTTTGTATCAGTGTTTTGGTTCAGACTGATGTGAATCTGTTTTGTTCCTCATTTCTTCTTTTTCTTCCTGTAAACATTGTAATGTTTCCCTAAGAACCCAACTTTTGCCTACAATATCTTTTCCAGGAGAAAGTAAATATGCTTTTTCAAAGAATCTCACTTTGTATCTTGTTCTTTATACAGTAGTCTTTGGAAGTCACAAGGTAGAATATTTCAATGTTTGTATTAAGTGATAGTTGTAAGTTAACTCTAGTAAAATGGACCATATTATCCAAGAATCTACATGAAAAGCACTGGGATAGGTCTGGAGAATGATTCCTATTTTCTTCACAACCTCATTGGCATTTGATGCCAGAGGTAGTACTATTTTGCAAAAAAATAATTTGTAAAAGTATATAAAGATGGAAGGAGAAAACCCAAAGGCACTACTCTTGTTCTCACCCTGTGAAATCTGTGTCCTACCAATACACTTGCAGAAACGAACTGAAGTTTTACAAGAATGAATCACTGGAACACACCATCACATCAGCAGCACTATTGACTCAATATTGAAATGTGCTGTTAGAACACATGAGTGTATATGGAGAGGAGGAAAAAAGAATAACAGAGATTGGATATACTATTTTTATAGGTGCTTATTCCTCAGAACAACACCATACGTGGAGATATGCACCATAGGGGCAGGTAGTCAGCAGATTAGGTCAATATAATTTCACTGACATGAAGACAAAGATATATATAGCCAGTCTTGAGGAAGATCTGACCATATTTTCTCCAGTGGGAAAGAAAAGTATCAGGTGTACACAAGTTATACAACAAAGTTCAGTAAAAGTTTAATAATTTCTCACATTTTTATGTCTGCAGAAACTCATTATTATATCCGGGAAAATGCAGCTTCAGCTTTTTTTCCTTCTTCTGTGTAGCAATCTACAAAATAAAGTAGACACACGTCAGAAAAATTCTTGTCAGTGCAGTAAGCTGTATACATTGCCAAGCTGCAGCATTTAGTCAATCATCTGTTTGTAGGCTTCCTTCTCCCTGCATAACAAAAAGCCCATTTCCCTTGTATTTGCCACAGACTTGTTTCTTAAGTCATGTTGGTCATGCATATTTTTAATTTCGTTCTGCCAAAGCCACTGAGATTGCATATGTGCAGTCAGATACTGTACTTGACTCTCATGAAATTATGCTTCAGCTTCTTTTCAGTTCATAGGATTACATGAATGAAGCTCATTAGCTTTTCTTCTGGCAGTCTTTTAAGTTATTGTTATAAAAACTTTAAAAAAAAAAACTCTGGAAGCTTTAAAGATAACAGTATTAGACCTGACAGGACTTTGTAAATATATTTCATGTTAGTTTTTATGCTGTACAGTTATACAGTATAAGAATCCAAAATATTAAAACAATGAATTAAACTAACAAAAATTTTGTTTTGCTTTCACTAGAGACCAAAGATTCTTATAAGAAGGCCCCTTGGCTAAGGAACAAGACTTATTTATTGTTGTTTTAATAGGAAATTCTTAGCAGTATAATTAGTTCATCTGTTTGTCCCTTTGAAAATTAATTTTCACTGACCTGTTTTCTTTGTGATAGTAAGGCTGAAACTTTCTTGGACTCACCTAGGAAAAATAGCCACAGCATGCAAAGAGACTACATCTCAGTCAGAAGCAAGCAACCAAATTCCTCCTTTGTCTTGCACAATCTTCTGCAGGTTAGCACTTTCTGCACAACCTTGACTCCTTTCAAGTTAGCAGTCAAAAACTTAAGGGCATTCAGGATTTTTCATAGAAAGATGGTAAATCAGCATACATATATTATAGTACTCAACAATAAAGTAATGAAGTGGTGTTGTGGTTTGAGGGTTTCCCAAAAAAAGCCATGCACAAGCTAAGTGTGTGTACCTTGTTTACCACAGGACCCTGGGCAGGCCAGAGTGCTAGAATCAGTGGCTACAGGTTCTTTTGTGTCCTTTTTCCATGCTTGCCTCTCTGATGGAGCAGAAAAACATATCTAGGCAAGGCAGGTCATGTATAATCTTATTTTAGGCCTATCAGGCATACCACGACACTAGGAGACAAGGCCAAGGAAGAAAATGAGCACTGCGGTTTTGGTGGTTTTGGTGGTTTTGGTTTAGTTGGGTGGATGGTTTTAGGGGAGTTCTTATGTATCCTGCAACTGCATTAGGTGTTAAGAATTTATGTATGTCCTACCTTTCCCTGCACATCATTAAACACAACTTTACTGTATTCCTCTCCAATTCTACTGCCCTTTTAAAAGAACGAGCAAAATAATCTAAGTATGTTGAGCTCTTAAACAAAAAACTATGACAAGTGCTCTTTGGAGCATATAGCAACATTGAGCTACTAAATCTAATGAATAATTTATAGTATGGATTTCTTTTCCTCCACTCCCCAAATAAATCTTCTATGGTTTAAAGTTGAAACAGTTTCAACATAAAAGGCTTGTGTCTTCCTTATATAAGGTATGACAACTATGTATTTAACTCCTTTTAGACAGAATTATGCACAGATTTTGTAAGAAGCGAATAATTGCTCTGTTCACCGAGCCTTAGTATATAGCAAAAGAGAAGTCATCTCCACTATCTCATCTGCATTTGTTTTATGAAGAGGGGCCTAGGATGTCACTTTGTGCCTCCCAACTTGGAAAAAAAATACCACAACTATAATGATGAAATCCAAGAAATAGATTCATTTTAACATACACTTCCTTTTGACTATACGTAGAACAAATTAATTTGTGGAAATTTACATTCTGCTATGCTCTGCCTGTTAACATTTCAGGATTTAGACTCAGGTCATATATTTTTGCAACCTTGGAATGCAAGAGGCAGTCTCTTATGCCTCACTATTCCAGATGAGGAAGTAGAGCTCTGACAAATGTACCAACTAAAGTCTACTGCATCTCTGCCAAACACATGTGAAGCAGGGTTTTTTGGAGGGTAAATTCAGGCAAAATTGTAGCCTTTTGTTTTGTTTTGAAAGAAATAACAAATGCTGCTCTCCTGAAGCAAAAGCCATCAATTGATCAAATCCAGGATCTCCAGTGTAATTTTTTTTTCATTTTGTTACTAGCATTATTATGTTTACCATAGGCTAACCAAATTAGATATCCCATCTTGAACATACGCAACAATGTTTTATTCTGAATGACTATTAATATTTAGGACTCTGAGCAGACAAATGTATATTATATGGAAAATTTCAGGATAGCTTCTCCATGAAGTGCAAAACCAGCCTCGTTGAGTATATGACAATGCCTGGATGGATCTTTGTCTCACATGTAACTTATTTTCTCTCTGTGGGCTAGTAGCAGTCCAATTTGAAGAGACCTGTATTGTCCAAGCAGTTAGCCTCTATGATACTAATTAATAAAGTAAGATACTGAGAGTAAGTGTGCTAGTTTGAAGCTAACTGGAATATTTTGGTGAGAAGAATGAGATTATAGTCTGTGAAAAGGAAACAATGGTGATGTCGAATTCACTCATAGACTTGCTGAGATGTATAAAACCAAGAACAAAAATATAGATAACACAGTTGCTCTCTGGCTATGGCTACCTGCCCTTCTCTCCCTAACCTGCTGTCTGTGTAACTAATCCTTCTGCTTTTTAACTCCCCTGGCCAATTCTCCAAACTCATCTTGAATGTAAGGCAAAGTCTGAGATAAGGAAGAGGGGAGGAAAGGAGGTGGAAGAGTGGTTGGGAGCCCCTCCTGGGGACTCTGGTTTCTGAGAGGGCCGTTGTGTGTCTGTACTATTTTTTTAAACTTATATATTTCTGCATATATTGCAAAAACCTGCTTGTATATTGTGCTAAGCTGTAAATATAAAGCTTCACTCTAATTTCCAGCTCAGCTGAGTCTAGTTTGGGTGATTTCATAAGAGTAGGGGGGGGTGTGGGTAACACCCAAACCATCACAGTAAGTGACACTGTGTGGCAAATCACTGTAATTTGATTTTTTCTTGTTATCCGAAAATTAGTATAGAGGAGGTATATCTGGGTACAGTCAAAAGGAAACAGTAGTGTTCAGGATTCAAAAGTATATTTTAAGAAGAAACAGAGAAAATGGCATCCATAAATGTTGAATCAATTTGATAGACCATTACCTAGTATTGAGAAACACTAAAGACAAAACAGACCTTGTATATGATTTTATATCTTTAGCCACAGATGATAAATTCCTGAAGTGTGGATTCAAGTTTTTTCAGCGAATGGATTTTAAAAATGTGTTTACCACATTCCCATCTGTGAGTCACCAGTATAATACTAATCACTATCTGTATGACTGAGTTATAGCACTCTGTCAGAGATGTGTAAATGTGGATCTGTGAAAGGAAGAGTTTTTCTTTGCAGATGTGTTAATGGGAAACTAAATTATGATGATTAATTCTGCTTGATCTAGATTTATAAAGTAACAGTGAATCATAGAATCATGGAATGGTTTGGGTTGGAAAGGACCTTAAAGATCATCTAGTTCCAACCCCCTGCCATGGGCAAGGACACCTCAAACTAGGCCAGGTGGCTCAAGTTCACATCCAACCTGACTTTGAACTATCAGTGTTGGTGTGGTGATTTCACAGCTTCTCTGGGCAGCCTGTTTCTCTGCCTCACCACCCATTTTAGGAAGAATTTCTTCTTAATATCTAATCTAAATCTAGCTTTTTCCTATTTGAAGCCATTATGCCTTGTCCTATCACTACATGCTGTGGTGGAGGGGCAGCAGCCCCAAAATTGAGGCTTCACCATGCCTCCACATGCCCGGACATGTTCTTCTGCCAGGACCCATGAGGCAGAAGACAAATTGTGTAACACACACACATGCCCAGCCCGTGTGCCCCTGAGGTCCGGGCACATAATCCCTATTGGGAGGTCCAGGCATGTCTCTACTGCTTATTGGGGTAAGGTTTTGTCTTGGGTTCACTTGCAAGTTCCCAGAGACTCTAATAAATTTAATAGACCCAATGACAATTTATAGAATTTATAGAGTGCTCTCCCCTCTTCCCCCTCCTTTCCCAAAAGATAGGGAGTGGATATAGGGAGAGAGAGATAAGCACACCCAAATAAATCAATCTCACTCGATTTGGAAGTTAAAAGGAAAAGTTTAACAATAACTTAGAAAGAAGGTATTGGAGGTAGGGAAGTTTACAAAGGATAAGGAAGGGAAAACAGCAAAATACAAAAAAAGGGATGGATACAACCCCAGCAATGTGATGGTGTCTCTGCCTCATGGCTGCCACGTGGTGTGCTGGTATGCAGTGTGTGTGCGTGTGTCGAGAGGGAGCAAAGAAAAGAGGGCGAGGAGCAGGAAGCTCCTCTGTTTTATAGGACAGGAAGTGAGGGGAGTGGGCTAACCATCACCTGGAGTGTGGCCCACCCCTGGGGAGGGGCCAAGACCCCTATGGTCAGGTTAAGGGTTACGCCCCCCTGGAGTGTTAACCCTATACAGTTTTGGCTTACGGCCAACCTGATTGGTCATTTTAGATGTCCAACGAGCCACAAATCTCTGCCCAGAGTCTATAAAGAGGGGTGCAAAGGAGCACCACGTGGTCAGACCGTTCAGAGGTTCAAATCATTCAGAAGCTTAGAGCATGCAGACTCAGCTCTGATCCACAGCAGCACCCTGCTGCCCTGACCTGCTTGCATGGCCTAGACACCAAATCAGGCCTTACTCGCTTGCAAGCATTACAGAGGCTCAGACCTCATGCATTGATCTCAAGGCACAGTCAAGCTGTCTGCAAGCCCTTTGAGAAGCAGAGCACATTCATGCTTGCACTTCATATATATATGGGGAGCCAAGAGCCCCCTGCCTAATCCTGGAGCTATCTTGATTAATCTACGGAGCTTGTCTCCCTGCAGCACAGCATAGACCTTGCTTGCCAGCTATTCTGGAAGTCTGGAAAGATCCAGGCCCAGCAGACCTCTTTCCAGATGGTCTGCAAACCTGCAAAAACAGCCTGCTAGCTGTGAGACCGTGTCAGAAGCTACATGGACAAATCCTCCCCTGCACCCGGGAATTCCTGCCAGCTGACCATCCCTGGATACATGGCTTCCATAAGAAAAGGCAGCATCGAGGCAGAGATCACCCCAGGAGAGAAGGTTAGAGAAAACTCTATTTAACCCAGAGACTGGGGACCCTTATCACCCCTGCAAGCCGGGACAGATATCAGCTTCACCAAGACCCCAATACTGAGGCACACACTGAGACAGAATCCCGGGGAGGGTGATTAATGAGTAATACTTAAAGCAACACATCTAAGTAAGCTTTAATACCTTTGTAATATAAGTTACCTCTATCTGAAGAGTACAGTTTCAGCCCTTGCTGGGCAAACACTAGAGTTGTTAAGAGGCATTAAGCCTAAGAAATTTTCTCTCTGTCTATAGTTGTTAATAATTTGATATTTCCATTTAATAATCAATCCCTGTAAATATATCCCAAGCTATTTTCATAAACTTGCAATGTGAACCTTCATAGTGGTTGGGGGCAGTACAAATTTGTAAATATTAATTTTAATAGATAACTTTATAAAAAATCAAAACCACCTCAAATTAATTTCTCACCTCCCCCTAACAGGGGAGGAATAGAGAAATCTCCTCCATGACACATGCCTCTGTAAAAAAATCTCTCTCCAGATGTCCTGTAGGCCTTTTTCAAATACTGAAAGGGTGCTATAAGATCTGCCTGGAGCCTTCACTTCTCCAACAACCCCACATCCCTCAACCTTTTCTCATACGAGAGGTGATCCAGCCCTCCAATCATCTTACAAAATTTCCTTGTCCTTCTTAAGATGGAGGCTGCAGAACTGTTCACAACACACTTGTGAGATTTATGCATTGTCCATGCATCTCCTGTGAATAGTTTTGTCATGAGATAATTGGCTGATAACTGAGCATTCTGATAGCCCAAGGGGATTAATTTTAAATGTAATAAAGAATATTAAAAATGACAAGAATATAGTACTTTTTCTCTTCACATCCAGAATATCCAACAATGGAAAACTGAGAGACTGAGTAAACATCAACTTACAAATAATCAGTTAAGTTCTATACTCCTCTGCCTACTATATACATGGCTTCTTCTTTCAGGAATCTTATTCAGATTTTTCTCTTTGTAAAGAAACTACTAGGCTGACAGCACACAATAAATCATGTCTAACAATGTGCTTAAAAACTGGCAAGACATAGCTTGTACAGTGACAAATACAGCTGACAAACAAGCATATACATCTGTTTGGTAGGATTTATGAGGGAGCAATATAAACAGGGGTATGAGACAGCTTTTAAAGAGATATTGGAAAGTATTTTATTTATTTCTTACTGATAGCCAAAATGAAAGTAAAATTAAAGGAATAAAAAAAAAATCAGACTAACATAACTTTTTGTCACTTAAAAAGCAACTAGATTATGAAAAGAAACTGTAGATTAATATTTTGATTGTCATCTCCTATTTAGAAGAAAACAGATGACTTAATAAGAAAATTATTCTAAAGCATACCAATTAAGAGTTAGCGTGCTGCAGCTATTTTTCACACATGCATTCAGGTATAAGTCAGTTTTCAATCCTGTCTCCAAAGCTTGAAGTAAAAAAAGAAGCAAAATATTAATTTCTGTAAAATCAAATACCAAACCATTATTTCACACACACACACACACACACACACACTTTAAAAAAATACGTTGTCATAGTAAGTTAACTTAAAGGAAAGGTCAGCAGGTGCAAATCTTTCACAACTGCTCCATTTCCTGAGTGAAATTATCAAGGTGTTGGAAGGAAAAGTACTATGGCTGAATTCTACTGAAATTATTAAGGCTTACTTGATACTCTAAAAAGTAGTAGTGATTTAAGTAAACTCTAAGTTCATTCTTGTTCTGTCAAAGCAAATAGAAATCAGTTTTCTGATTTATCGTGGAGGGCCTGTAGGCCCAAAAACAGGCTTATTTATGCCTTGCCCTGACTGGACATGTTTTTCTGCCCAAGTCAGAAGTAAACACATTACATGGATAAAAGGAGCACAACAGACCTGGTGCCATAAAGTCTGGCCTGCCAGGACCCCGGGTTGTAAACAAGTTGTGTAAGCCCTGTGTAAGCCCCCGCACACCCAGCTCATGCTTCCCTGGTGTAAGCCCATGTGATCCGCATATTTGGGAAAGTCCAGGCAAGTGGCATTTGCCTATTATGGTAAGGTTTGGCTGACTGCCAACCTGATTGGTTATTCTAGTGGCCAAAAGGGTCATTAATCTTGGCCCACATTCAATAAATAGGGGTACACAGGTAAACAAAGTGCTCAGACCCTCAGGCTCAGACCCTCCTGCTCTGACCCACTTGCAGTGTGGACTCTCCCTGCCTGCGTACCTTAGTTGCAGAGCTTACTTAAACCTGCCTATATACATACATATATATATATATATATATATATATATATATATATATATATATATATATATATATATATATATGGAGCTTATAGTCTCCTAGCCAGCTGGGCACATCTGCATGCCACTGTGTTTTGTCTGCACACAGTCGGCCTGCTAGCCACGTGAGAACTGTGGTAGAGGCTGCACAATATTCTCCTCCTGCACCTGAGATCCTGCCTGCTAAGTATTCCTGGACAGAGCATCCAGAAGAAGCCAGCAGCACAAAGGCAGAGATTGCATCCTTCACGAGGAGAACGAGGTCAGAGACAGTCATCTCCCCAGAAGCTGGGAAGAATCTCCTTTTCTCCTTGTTATGGAGGGGTTTGAGTCTGCATTTGGGGTTAGATATGAGGCCGATTTTGAAGTTTTTTAAAATAATTTAATAATATATATAAAGAGAATTTCCCCCAAACTTATATACAGTTAACCCACACAAATTCTTTGTACGCAGTTAGTGAAACTATTTTACAGAATGTCTATTTACAGCAGGATTAAGCAATTTGGTAGAGGTTTGGAAATATTCTGGTTAGAGAGTCTTGTGGCATAAAGTGCCACTGGCAAAGTCAATGAAATTTCTTAGCTACTCAAATTGAGAGAGTTCAATTACTCACTAATTAGAACTCACAGTCTCTGTGGTCCCAAATACATGTAGCAAAAGCCATGTAGTTGATCCTCGTGGATCTAAATAATTCAGTTCAAATTTTTGGGGCAGGCTAAGAAGATTCCATGGGCCTGATCAGGCTGATGCGGCAAGCTGGAGTGGTGTAGGCTGGAGAGGCAGCCGGCCAGGAACGTCTTGGTCGATCGTCCAAGGATCCATGCAAAGTACCATGGGACAAAGAGTCATACACAGCAGATAAAGGTAGTGGCCCCAGGCAATGAAGAGGCTGGGAGAGGTGAGCGGAGGATGGTGGCAGGAGGCGAGAGGCACTTTGTTTCCCTGAATCATCCTATTTATCAGATGTGGGCCAAGATTGATGGTCCTTTGGCCACTATAATGACCAATCAGTTTCACAATCAGCCAAACCTTACCATAATAGGCAAAAGGTGCTTGCCTGGACTGTCCCAAATATGGGGATCACATGGACTTCCCCCGGGGAGACACAAGATGGGTGTGTTGGGGCTTACACAACTTGTTTACAACCAGGGATCCTGGCAGAAAAATATGTCCAGGAAAGCGTAAGCATGTGAATAAGCCTATTTGGGCCTATGTGACCCTCCACCACACCCCTCAAGCTGGGAGGATTCCAGCCTCAAAGTCCACAGGCAGAGATCCCCTGAAGTTTGGACACTAGACATAGGCTGTGATGTAGCCCCAGAGGGTGATTATTGATTAATAAGAGTTATAAGTAATTGCTTTAATACCTCTGTAAATATCTGTTGCCCCTGCCATAGAGCAGAACCAGTTTCAGCCCATTCTGCTGGGCAAATAGTATATAGACCCCAAATGGCATTAAGCCACGGGGAAAAACTCCTCTCTCTGTTTATAGTTTGAATGTTGCTAGTTATTAATAAGTCACTGTAGCTATTTTATCCTAGAATGTTTTCATGACCATGTAAGATTCCTTTTAATATTAATATACAGTGGTTGTGGATGGCGAGAGTCCAGAACATTGAGTTTAATAAATATATATATTTTTATAGAATATTATCTCTCACCAATTAATTTCTCCCCTCCGCCAAAATCGGCGTAGGCAGCAGAATACCCCACCGTGACATGATTACAGTACAAATCCTCCCTGAAGCCAGTAGATATATTGGTGTGCTACCTTCCTGAAAAGCAAAAGTATGCTTAAAAAGGTAGAGGTAAAAACAAAATTTAAAATATTTTTTAAATATCAAGAAGCTTCCACAGGTAAATTAACATAGGTGTTTATTTTGTTTTGAAAGAAATTACTTTAAAAATAAGTATGCTTAAGTTAATGATTTGTTAAATGGTAGCTGCTAGATACAAGACTTAATTGAGAGCAGTTCTGAATACATAAATAAAAATATTTTCTGATTACAAAGAAAAATAAGAATTTTCATAATCAAAATAATTAAAACATGAAGGGATGAAAAACATTAATGCAGTTTAGGACTAGGTTTGCTTTATGGACTGATTGCTGACTGTACCTTCAATGATTTTTAAAGGAGCATTCTCTTCATGAAATAGTCCACTGTTCTCTCCATATATGATATTTTCTTTCATTGTATAAGTCTTAACCAAAATCTTTGCTAGTCAGAGACAATGACATAGCATATTTCCTGCAAACCAAACCATCTCTTCAAGATTAGCATATGGTTTGAGGCCTGCATAGATGGGTTTACTGTGAAAGCTTCTGCCAAGCAAGGTTGCATGTAGCAAGATTAAGACAGTATTCACTTGTTTCTGTTTGTCATCTTACAGGAACACATTTTATTCAAAATATCTTTATATATTTCCAATTTTTAAGAACTTCCAAAACCTAGATGTTTTATCAGATATGTTGGTGGTATATTATAATACAGTGAGAAATTAAGGATGGTGCAGCAGTGTTTTAGAAAGTTAAATCGCATAATTAACAAAACCAACATTATATCAATATTAAAAACATCTTAGCCAAGTACATCATAGAATCTTAGAATCATAGAATCAGTCAGGATTGAAAGGGACCACAACGATCATCTAGCTCCAACCCCCCTGCCATGGGCACGGACACCCTGTCTGAGATCAGGCTGGCCAGAGCCTCATCAAGCCTGGCCTTAAACACCTCCAGAGATGGGGCCTCAACCAGCTCCCTGGGCAACCCAGTCCAGGCTCTCTCACCACTCTCATGCTGAAGAACTTCCTCCTCATGTCCAGCCTGAATCTACTCATCTCCAGCTTTGCTCCATTCTAGCTAGTCCTGTCACTCCCTGATATCCTGAAAAGTCCTTCCCCAGCTTTTTTGTAGGCCCCCTTCAGATACTGGAAGGCCACAAGAATGTCACCTTGGAGCCTCCTCTTCTCCAGCCTGAACAGCCCCAACTCTTTCAGTTTGTCCTCATAGCAGAGCTGCTCCAGCCCTCTGATCATCCCAGTGGCTCTTCTCTGGACACGCTCCAGCACTTCCACATCCTTCTTGTAATAGTCTTGCAGTACTCCAGGTGGGGTCTCACCAGAGCAGAGTAGAGGGATAAAATCATCTCCACCTGCTGGCCACACTTCTCCTGATGCAACCAGGATCTGTTTGGCCTTCCGGGCTGCAAGTGCACACTGCTGGCTCACATTGAGCTTCTCGTCCACCAGCATCCCCAAGTCCCTCTCCTCAGGGCTGCTCTCCACCCAGTCAGTGCCCAGCCTGGATTTGTGTTTGGGATTGCCCCGACCCAGCTGCAGGACCCTGCACTTGGTATTGTTGAACCTGATGAGCTTGTCTTGTGCTCACCTCTCTAGCCTGTCCAGGTCCCTCTGGATGGCATCTCTTCCCTCCAGCATGTCTGCTGCATCACACAGCTTGGCGCAGATCTTATACCTCCATTAGCTTCTTGTCTTCTAGTTTCAAAGGCTGTCTATATAACAAGCAATAATACATCTCTATGTCAATTTGCAAATAATACATATATTCAAAGCCAGAATGCAGTTGAGAATACTAAAATTAGTAATGCTGTAAATATTATCACTTTTAAACTGATGTGTTATCTCTGTAAGCTTTTGTGTGCTATTATTTCAGGCTTTGAAATCTACTTTCATTTTGCTACCAGAAAATTAGAGGCTGCTGGAAATAAAAATTCAGATTAATTATCCACACATAAGCACAGTCACTGCCTAGCAAAATTTGATGCTAAGAAGTTTTTTGAGATAATTCTCTAAATACCCAACAATTTGCCAAGACAGACGGAGTTATATTTTATCCTTTCAGCTACATTTTCCACTATGTCATTCTATGCTTTCCCCTGAGTTTTAATGTATGTTAGAGCTTCATTAGAGTGCATATGCATCATCCTACTTAGTAGGATTATTAGTGTAATTAGCATTGCTGGTGTGCTGCTTTTTCTACTGCCAAGCAGTAGTGTCTGAACAGAAGTCTGGGAATTTGTTTTGCATTGTGATGTGTGCTGACACTAGATGAACTTACGCAAAGTTCTTAATCCGCACTACAGGGGAAATTTCTCAGTGTAACCTTTTGATTATTACTTAATATTTCTGTAAGTTGACATTCTGTTCCTAGAGAGTTGGAGAAAGAACAGCACGATCAGTATGTAACAATAAAAATAAACTAAATTCCCACAGATCAGCATTTGCTTCATTAAATTAGTGCCAAAGTTAATTTAGTGCCAGCTTCTCACTGAGGACTTCTACAGTCACCATTGCAAGCAACAGTGCTGGCCTTGATTGTTGGTCTGGGAAACAATATTACTTTAACAGAATATTACAATAAAAAATAAGATAATGTCTAGACATTGGTTGCTTGGTCTTATAAATAAATATGTGCATTTAATAAAGCACTTGTTAACTCACAAGTTAAAAACAAGTGCATCTATGAAAAAATAACTCCATAACTGAAACAGTATTTAACTATTCATTCTCTGTGGTAAAGGGTTGGACTCTATGATCTATGAGGTCTCTTCCAACCTTGATGATACTGTGATACTGTGATTATATAATACTCTGAACCACAGATGTATCTTATTCATATTTCCCTTCATTTGTACAAGTCTGTACTTACGAATTGTCTGATTTAGTGATCACTGAAAGGACCTGTGGCAGTTTGGCTATTTCCTGCCCCCCCACACTTTAGAAGGTACCCCAGCTAACTCAGTTGGACTCTGGGAATATAAATGAAGCTATTTATTTACAGCAGCACAATATACAAGCAGCTATTTACAGTATATACAATTATATACAGAAATATACAAAGTAAAAACAATACAGAAACACAACTCCTGTCCCAGAAACCTGAGTCCCCAGGAGGGGCTCTCAACCACCCCTGCACCTTCCCCCTGCCCCTCCCAACCTTACCCCAGTCTTAAGGAAGAAAAGAGGTTCAGCTAAGAGGTTAAGAAGCAAGGCTAGTGGCAGTGAGGTTAGGGAGATGTAGCTCAGTCCGAAGCCAGAAGCAGAGTGAGTGAAAAATGGCGAAAGTGTTATCTAATGTTTACCCTTCTTGCTCCCATACCTCTCAGTGAGACTGTGAGGGAAGTTGACATCACAATTGTTTCCTTTTCACAGCTAATTATCTACTTTTTCTCACCAAAACATTCTAGCCTGCTTCAAACTAGCACAGGACCACAGAAGTTATAATTTCTGAGTCATTCTCAATCTTTTCTGAGGAATGTTGTGAGGAATTTGAATATATTCTATACAAACTGATTCTAAGGAAAACAAAACTATACAAAAAAATTGTCATAGCCTAAACCATGGAAACATAGTGCTATAACATGGCATGATGTAAATATCAAGGTTAAGTGACAGCTCGTAAAGAATCTGGACTTAGAGAGTAATTTAGATTCAGAGGATCTTAATGTTGTTGTCTTGTTAAATGCTTTGATCAGAGCACGAGTAACTTGAATCAGGTCGCTCAGGGCCTTACCCACTTGTGGTTTTAATATCTACAAGGATGGAGACCTGTTTATTTGTGTGATGGTTTGGGTGTTCCCCGACCCCCCACACTTTAGAAATCACCCAGACTAGACTCAGCTGGCTCTGGAAACAGGAGTGAAGCTATTTATTTACAGCTAGCACAATATACAAGCAGATATTTACAGTATATACAGTTATATACAGAAATATACAAGGTAAAAGGTAATACAGAAACACAACTCCCTTCCCAGAAACCTGAGTCCCCAGGAGGGGCCCTCAACTACCCCTACACCTTCCCCCTGCCCCTCTCAACCTTACCCCAGTCCTAAGGAAGAATAGAGGTTCGGCCAAGAGGTTAAGAAGCAAAGGTGGGTTAGGCCAAATGGAAGGTGAGGCTAAGGAGTAAGTTGTTGCTCAGCCAGCAACCCAAGCAAGAGTGAGAGAAAATGGTGAAAGTGTTATTTAATGTTTTCATTTCTTCTTCAGCAAGACTGTGAGCAAAGTAAACATCACCACTGTTTTCCTTTCACAGCCTGTTATCTACTTCTTCTCACCAAAACATTCTACCCTGCTTCAAGCACAATTTGATTTTACATGGAAAGAAAGAAAAAAAATACTTTTATTTAAATAGGAGAATTTGTATGTAAACTTTCATAATCTAGGAACCTGCATTTGTGAAATGTCAAAAGAAGACTTACCTGTGAGTTGTGTGAAATTCAAAAGTCATCAACAGGATTTACTTTGCTTATTAATTTCTTTTGAAATAAGTACATCAGATTTGCAATCTCAAATTAGATGCAAATGTCAAATGAATACTAAATTATTTTACTATACCATTAAAAATAAGAACAATGGCTGATGTTGTGAACATGAATGCACAGGCATCTTATAAATGCTTTTCTTTACAAAATTTATAAACGGATTTTCCAAGATGATCATATATTTCAGTGATGGGGTTAGATTACTTAACCACGTACACATCATTAACTGTACATAACGTTTGACTGCCAAAAAGTCATAATAAAAATGATTGTAAGAGGGGTGATAATGTTGAAGGCAGACTTCTAACCAATGAAGATTCAGAAGTATAACCTTGTTTCCTCACCTTACTTCTGCAGACTGTACTTAAAGCACTTAATTTTGTCCTGGTGTCTTCTAAATCACCTCTTGTAAACTTCTTGCTAGGATGTGATTCTCCCGCTCTACTCTGCTCTGGTGAGACCCCACCTGGAGTACTGCATCCAGTTCTGGAGCCCCTATTACAAGAAGGATGTGGAAGTGCTGGAGCGTGTCCAGAGAAGAGCCACTGGGATGATCAGAGGGCTGGAGCAGCTCTGCTATGAGGACAAACTGAAAGAGTTGGGGCTGTTCAGGCTGGAGAAGAGGAGGCTCCAAGGTGACCTTCTTGTGGCCTTCCAGTATCTGAAGGGGGCCTACAAAAAAGCTTGTGATCTCTTCCAACCCTGACTGATTCTATGATTCTATGACCTACTCAGTTTCATCACGGCTTTTCATTCTAACCATGCTACATAGTCATCTGATATTGCATGGCACTCAAAAAGCTGATGAACTCTCTAAGAAGATTAGCAATAGTGTTACGTCTCCAGACTGCTAGTTATGATTTTATCTTGGCTGGCAATAAAACAGCAGTTTCCTCATCAAGAACAGAAGCAATCACTGGGATGTGTTTAATGGAACAGATGAAAAATACTTGCATGTCGTGGCACGCCAAGATATCATCTCTTTTCACCATCAAATACAGCTTATATTACACAGAAAACATAAAGATTAATCCGTCCTTCTGCATCAGTACATAGAAAGTACCCAATCTCAGTCTCACAGAAAAGCAAACGTATCAACCAGGACAGAAACTTTCACAAAGTTATTAAATCACTTTCTTAACAGAAATATATACAAAATAATTTAAAAAATTAAAACACTGAAATTGTTAAGAAACACTATAAAGTGTAACCAAATTAATTATGTCTCTGTATATATATATATATATATATATATATATTTCTCTCTTTATTTATTCTAACTCCATTTAAGTCTTGACTTTTCAGACAGTAAGTTTTAGGGGGCATATGTAACTATGAAGTCTTTTCTTCTGTACCTAGTAGCTCATTTAACATTTTTAGTCATTTTGTGCTTGTGGATATCCAGATGCATCAACTAAATATGCTTGTTCAGTAAAAAGTGTGTAAAAAAAATGAATTTTGAGAGTAAAACAATCAAATGTCCAATCTATATTTCTTCAGATCAATGTGAGACGGCAGTGAAGAAAATAATATCCAGAATTCCTGTAGTTTCTGATACTCTACAGCTAGCTGGACACCTGCCCCAAGACATAAAGACATTGAAAGTTCCTAGAAAATACACTGAAAGTACTGTTACTGGTGCAAATCTCTCAACAGTCACTAGAATTTCAGCTGAAGAAGTTCTACTCAACTTGCCTTCCTACCATCATTTAATGCCTGCTTTTCAACCCTAGTGTGCGCTTAGGCATGACAAAGTGGGATTTGCAGGAGCAGAACTAGGAAGGTGAATGTTGCAGTGGTTGCTGATAGTGCTTTCTCTTTAGAAGATTTCACCACAGGAAGATCAGAGTGAAGTAACTTCAGCATTGAAACCAACATATGGATTTAGGGAGTTAAATAACACCAAATATCAATCATCGTTACCTCAGCAGCATATCTAAATAGGGTTTAGATGCAGAAGGAGGGGACACCAGTGAATGGCAGAGAGAAATTTGTAATACAAGAAATGTTAATACAGTCAGGGTTTCAAATGTGTGTATGTCTGAATATGTTTTGAGGGCACCAGTGGAGTTGCAAGCAACAGAGGGATGCAAACTTTAGAAATAGTTTTCTATGGCATTTAGGGGAGGAGGGCAGAAGAGGAGGAGGGATGGAGGAAACATCTGCTGTTTTGAAGCTATTTGTGACTTTGAATTTATACTTTACACAAAATAAAATGCTAGGTAGGGAAGTGATTTATAGCATGCCACATTAAAAAAAAGAAAAGTTAAGATCAGATTTAATATTTTTTAGAGCATACAAATATGAAGACATTTTCTGTCTCAAAAAAAGGAGATTATATATACTATTTTTTCTGTATTTGAGGAATCTTAGAAAAGCTTTCATTTTGTGGTATAGTATGGTAGGTCATGGGTGTTAAAGGCTTGTTAGTGAAGCTTGTTATAGCAGAGGATCAAATATGAAAAATCTTGGGATTCCCAACATTGACAATAATTATTTGGATTATTCTGTATTAAGGTATGTAATAAGTGAAAACTCTTCCATCTGTTGTTACAATTAGTATCACTATTAGATAACATTTGTTGACGTGTCTGTGTGTGTTATCATAGCTCAAAAACAAAATAAGTGTTAAAAAAGCACGTACAAAAACTCTAATAATGTTCTCAATAATCTGAAGGCTGGATTCTCTGCAACAGTACCTGAATACTTATTCACTGCCATTATTTCTCCAAAGACAGTATGGGTACTACGGATCCCTTGAGGATCTACTGTTTGGACTGTATGATATGTCTTGGCATACTTCATGAAGTTTGTAGATGTTTCACAGAATCACAGAATTAATCAGATTGTAAAAGAAGATATCCAAGATCATTGAGTCGAACCCGTTACCTAACATCTTCGAATTAACTAAACCATAGCACTAAGTGTCTCATCCAGCCTCTGTTTTAAACACCTGCAGGGATGGTGGTGACTCCACCACCTCAAAGAGCAGCCCATTCCAATGGGCAATCACTCTTTTTGTGACGAACTTCCTAACATTCAGACTAAACCTGCCCTGGTGCAGCTTGAGACTGTGTCCTCTTGTGCTGCCACTGGTTGTCTGGCACAAAAGACCAAAAACAGCAAAAGCTACATTTGTTAACTCTTTAGAGCTTCCAGTAGCTATGGTTCAAAATAAAGTCCTTTGCAAGATACAGAGGTAAATTTCCAAACTGAAATGAGAAATATCTTTAAATATAAAGTTTCAGTTGATTATTGTCAATCACTGAAAGGATTTCTTGTACAATATAATTTTCTATAGCTATCTTGGAGCCAGTGCCGTCTTCATGTCATACAATTAAAAGGATTCTATTTAACTGGAAAAGTTCTTCTGAGACCTTTTGAGTTCTTTTCCTAACCTATATTACCTAATTTAGGTTTTTAACTTTCTATTATTCCTCCAATGCAAACTCCATTACAATAGTACCTTGTCAAGCAGCATGCAACAGATGCAATCAATTTTGAAAGAGGCACCTAGATGAAAAGGCTTTTTATTATACTACTCTATCTGATTTGCAGTAAATTTTCAATGGGGAAAAGATGCTATCTTTGAGAACTGGAATATTCCTATATGTTTTCTACCTATGCTCACTAATTAAATATATAGTAGAGCTTGCAAACCTATAAAATTACAGCTGACTTCATACTGATTAAGTTTAGACCATATTGCTAGTTACATTACTGGCTCCAGTTAAAGGCTACTTGCATGTTACAGAGAGGTATGTATTCCTTGCTGTTGTGGAGGCAGGAATTAATGTGTGGCCAAGTCGGGAATTTTTATACAAAAATAGTTATTTTATTTTCCCAAAAACCTGCCCCCAAAACTATATATGCAAAGATTAATTTAGTTTAATTAACAGATTCAGTTGCTTGAGAATTATCTATGGGGATACCATCAATAATCTGACTATTTTGGAAGTCAGAAGTTGGAAAAGGCTTTAGCTATTAAATGATAGCAGTTTCCTTACTAATAAAGCGGAGCTGAGCCAAAATAACTCACGATCAGGCAGACTTCCTCGTGAGGTCTGTCCCTCTGTTCCTTTTCAGCAGTTGCAGGTGGATCGTTAAGGGTCGTTAGGCTTACAAAGGGTGTCAAAAGGTGAAGCAGTCTTTGAAGATCTTTCTGTATCCAGCGTAGGCACGCGAGGCGAGAGAGGTGGGGGAGCACGAAGGTTCAGGCAGTATCCAACTCCAAGCCAGACGAACTCCAAGGCGGGAAACCCCAAAGGCGGGAAGACCCCAATATTTATACCCTCGCTAGACAAAGGGCAGAGTTACTACTTCCTTAGGCGCGAAAGTGCACAGCCAATCCCAGTCCGATTACAGAGTGGGCACTGCACAGGGCACTCCTCGTGCGGGCAGGACCCCTTTGCTCACCCCCTTCCGCGCCTGCAGGGCAGACAAGGCGGGGGTGGGGAACAAGGCAGCTTTCTCTCTCCCCCGAAGTCACGGCAGGAGAGGAATTTAGGAGTATACAGGACTCCAGGACACTTGCAAATACAGAAATCCAAGGATAACTTGGTTATGTAATTATATCTGTTCATTTTACTACTGGAGGAAGGCAGATTCAAACACGAGAAAGACAATGTTGTGTTTGTTTTGATTTTTTTCTCAAGTATTAAGTTTTACATAGAGTATATGGTTTAGATCTACATGCCAGAGTTTGATTTTAAGAAAGTTAAAGATGTAAGGGTGTCTGCAATGATTACAGCTCAGAAAAGAGCAGTTTATCAATTAGTAATGGTGTGCCCCATCTGGAATAGCAACAAGTCAAGTGGATTATTTCAATGAAACTATTTCTTCTCCTATAATGTAGTCTGAGGGCTTCTTGTAAGATTCAGTTTTCATTTTTAAGTGAAAGAAAAACTGACTCTTACCTCATTCAGATTGCATGTTGGCTTGTGTTTTGATACACCCTTTAGACAGAATAGAAAATTATTGGAGTGTGTTGGGAGTTGCAGAGGAGATTTAAGGAGAGGACATTCAAGAAGGGAAGATGAGATTCAAGGAGAGGAGATTTGAGGAGAGGACATTCAAGGAGATGAGAATCCAGGAGGGGAGAGGAAATTCAAGGAGAGGAGATTCAAGGAAAGGAGAGAGGAGGTTCTAGAAGAGAAGTGGAGATTGTAGGAGGAGACTGTAGGAGAGGTGAGGAGACGAAAGGAGAGGAAAACTGTATTTATATTAATATTTATATTCATAAGATCTAAAGCTTGTGAAGAGCAATAATGGACATATTTTCAAATCACTTCTTAATTTTGTAGATTGAGTTCAGAACTTGCCTCTGCTTTCTGAGCTTTTATTTGTTAATTCAAGTCCTTCATTTTATTATCTGTACTATTTCATTAAGTAAGATAATAATTACCCTGAACACTTTGGATTACATGAGATTTGATGGAGAAACACATCAAACAGGAACTGGTTATAGGCAGGTATTTACTGAGTTTTCAATGTAAATGCTCTAAGTCATTGCAGTGTAGCATAAAACGTTCACAACTTTTCACGTGGTAGGTACACAACTGAATTCTGAGTTGATATTATTGGCTTGATTTTCAGCTTAAACTGGTAGCATAAATACATAAAATATATATTCTCCATTTTGAGATTCTGAACAATATCACATGATAATGTGAACAGGAAAGAGCAAATCTGAGAAGAGAATTGATTTGACTTCACTTTCTTCAGTTTGTATTAGTAATTTTGCTTAAAGTCTTCAGAAGAAGACTAGAAATATTCATGCTTTTCTGGCCACAGTCTGAACCTATTCTTGTACTTTTCAGCTTTTTATCTGTGCTGTGATAGGGCATAAGGATATGTTAGTCTTTCACATCATTCTACTTTTAGAAGAAAAAGGACAGATCAAAGGCATATCAGATAGCTCATATTGTAAAATATGCTGTAAAATTATAGCGCGCAACAACTTATTTATCCAATGAGCTGGTGTTTGTTGAAAGTAACACCATTTCAAATGTACTCTGACACTGATCTCAGTGGTTATGGGATATGGTCAGTCATTCATTTTCACCTTGGAATTTATTTTAGTTTTTGAGTATAGTTCTTATAAACAGGAACAGCTTTTTGTGCTGCATAGCCCATGGCAAGGCCAGAAAAGGTCAGATGTTGATGCAGATGCCTCTGCTGCACCAGAATGAAGTGATTTGGCACCCCTATTGCCTACCTGCCAAGCTAGCACACTGGCCACTGTGGGAATTACTTTGGGCAGGAAATCAGAGATAGTTGAATGCATTGAAGGGAAAGAGATGAAGATGCAATGATAGAAAATCTGGCACTGTGAAGGAAAAGGTGGGTCTGTCAGGAAATGCCACACAAAATACCACCTGAGTCCTTTAGCCTCCAAGTGTATCTTGCTGCTAGTGCAGCAACAGTTCCCATGAAGCAAAAGAGGGAAGATGTAAGGTCCAAAGGAGCCATGTGCTCAGCAGGAAGCAGTGGTGTTGCAGAGCACCAAATGAGTGCATCACAACTGCCAGAAATATGCATTGCTGGTTTTGTTTGAGATGCATATGTTATCTCTTTGACAACTTAAATCTGCTTTTAGGTATAAATCACTAAACAGCTTTAAAACAAGACAAAAACACAGTCGAATTTATACCATGTGTCATTTGGTCTTGTTTTTGTTTAGACTCCTATCCATTCCCACAATGGCCATTATTCTTCCATTCTGTTTCATTATATGATATATTAGGGGAGGAAATTTAGGAAAGCACAACCCATGCCTACATATGCATATGCTTTAATAAACTCAAGATTTTGGGGAACTAAGGAAATTACATCCCTTTCAGCAAATATGTGAGACAGTAATATATTGCCTACTGCTGCATATTGATGGTGGACAAAACCCCCAGACTTTCTCAGGGCAATCTAACTGTACGTGGCTGGTATATTTCAAGCAAAATGAAGAAGAGGATTCTCATAGATTTAAAATAAATCTTTCTCAAACCAGAGTTTACTGTCTGGTATTCCTTTGCTTATTTGCATCAACAATATGTCACCTGATCTGCAGATCCTGAATTGCTAGTGATTTTAACTGCTTCTAGTCACAGTTTGTAAATAATTTCAGCTCTGTGACATTCTTTAGTCACTAGATTTTGTATCCTGTATTCATAAGCACAAATCGAATATTGTTACCTACATCAGCCTGACAGCTTTGTTTATCTTTGATACCTTGATTTATGAACATGCTTTATGAAAGGCTGTCCAGGTAGAAAGCACCTTTACCTATTCATTGTCTGCTTCCCTAATATTTATGAGACAAGAAAACCTGGAGGGAAATATCTGGATTTCTCCTTGCAAAATTGCTGTAGTGAAAAACTGAACAAATAAAGTTAATAGAATCATGAACATAATGTAATATCCATTTTTCCTGAGCAACGATTTTTTTAATGTTCTAAATACTAGGAATATCATTTTCATTGTTATAAGAACCACATAGACAATGAATCAGAGTAAAAACATAAATGCACCTATGCTTAAAAATACGTATCATTTGCCACTGCTGAATCTGGGCCCTGCTTGGCAGCTTGCAGACGAGTAGAAGAGCATGAGATACATGTACTTATGTGACCCTGTATTAAACACTGTCTTTATTTTGACCTAGTGTCTATATTGCATATGATTATTTTTTATTTGTTTGGGTTTGTGCATTTGTTTTATTGACATTTGATTAGACTTTTAAAATCTGCATGTTGTCCAAAAGGATAAGATTTAAGCATTTTGGTGAAAGGTTTTAGGAGACACTGTGGCGAAGAACAGGCTACTCACTACTCTGTAGGACACTATCCCAGTCACAAGTTCTGTTGACTTTTAATGATGCCAGCTCTGTATTGACACCTAACTTCACTGATAACCTTCAGCAATAAGCCCTGTATGTTGAACTGTGTGGTTTGAAGAGTAAGTCCAAAAGGAGTACTTTACCTTTCCCCAGTGCTTTTGCCTCTCTGCCCTTCTTCATAACAGTCTTCCTTCTGATCCTTCTGGCTCAGTACATATAAGGTCATAGAGTTTTGCACTCCTATAATATGAGTAATGCAAACATGTCAAAATCTTGCAAGAATGAGCCAGTTACCTCTCCAACACAAATACCAGATAATCTGTTAAGGTGTTGGGAACCTTTCTGGCACTAGCTTTCTTGCTGAAAGTGCAAATCTTCTGAAAGATTTGTTTTCCTAGCAACTAGTTTTCTGAACTCCTGAAGATGCGACCTGTTTCTGCATAAGTCTGGATTAATTTCAAGGATGTGTCCTGGATAATCCTCTACAATAATCCCTTTCAACTATTAGAAACTACAAGCAGATGAAGCAGCTCTTGGTGAAAACACAAAGGTGTTCTGTGTGTTTTAGCTCTAATATGTTGAAGCTGCTTGCCTCAGCAAATCTGCAAGAAAATTAAGGAAATTTATTTCAGAACCGTTGTATTTTTTCCCCTCACTTCAACAGCTCTCCTCCTTCTAATCTTCAAATTAGACATTTACAAGACACTGTGTGCCCCAGACTCCATTTTTTTTATACACTGCTATATACATTAATGTCCCACAGATTGCAGATCATGTTTTTATCACCTTTATTCTTCTTAAAATGAGACAGAAATTCTATGCACTGGTTTGAAACAAAGTTGGAGTGATTTACATGTGTAGACATAAAGCATTTTTATACTAATTATGGTTTTACATTTACTTAGTATATCTAATTGCCTAGCAATCTCAGTCAGAAAGAAGTATATATTCTTAAAGAAAAGGTAGTAATGCACAACACATAAACAATCCATTTCTTTTTCTTTCTAGTAACTGATAATTTGCTTATTTTAAAAAGCTGGTGTAACGAAGATGGAATATGTTGCACCCTGGGGTCTTTAATACCGTACCATAAGAAAAAATCAAAGAAATGTAAATGTGTTCTCATTAAACACAATGGCCCAGATTCCAGTAATATACTGAATCATTCTGATCCAGTTTCATTAGGGTGACATTGCCATGACTTTGGCTTTCCTGCCAGGGAAAATAATTCCAAGGCAAAGCTCTACTACATGTAGCACAAGGTGAAATTCTATTCGCTCTTGCCTGACCACTGTAATGATGTCAATCGAGAATCACAGAATCATAGAATCAACCAGGTTAGAAGAGACCTCCAAGATCATCCAGTCCAATCTTTCACTCAGCCCTAGCCAATCAACAAGACCATGGCACTAAATACCCCATCCAGTCTTTTCTTGAACACCTCCAGGGATGGCAACTCCACCACCTCCCTGGGTAGCCCATTCCAATGGCAAATCACTCTCTCTGGCAAGAACTTCCTCCTAACATCCAGCCTATACCTCCCCTGGCACAACTTGAGACTGTGTCCCCTTGTTCTGTCGCTCATTGCCTGGGAAAAGAGACTGACCCCCACCTGGCTACAACCTCCCTTCAGGTAGTTGTACACAACAATGAGGTCACCCCTGAGCCTCTTCCAGGCTAAACAACCCCAGCTCCCTCAGCCTCTCCTTCTCATAGGGCTTGTGTTCCAGGCCTCTCATCAGCTTCCTCATCCTTCTCTGGACACATTCCAGTATCTCAATATCGCTCTTGAATTGAGGAGCCCACAATTAGACACAGCACTCAAGGTGGGTCCTGTCCAGTGTTGAAAATAACCTCCCTTATCCTACTGGCCACACAGTTCCTGATACAGGCCAGGATGCCATTGGCTCTCTTGGCCACTTGGGAACACTGCTGGCTCATCTTCAGTCTACTATCTACCAGTGGTCCCAGCTCCCTTTCTTCCTGGCTGCTCTCCAGCCACTCTGTCTCCGACCTGCAGTGCTGCTTGGGGTTGTTGTGGCCAAAGTGTAGAACCCTGCACTTGGCCTTGTTAAATCTCATCCCATTGGCCCACCCATCCAGCCTGTCCAGGTCCCTCTGTAGGGCTTTCCTTCCTTCCAACAGATCAACACGTGCTCCTAGCTTGGTGTCATCTGTAAACTTACTGATGCTGGACTCAATCCCCTTATCCAGATCATCAGTAAAAATGGCAAACAGGCCTGGGCCCAGAACTGATCCCTGGGGGATATCACTAGTGAATGGCTGCCAACTGGATGTGGCACCATCCATGATCACTCTCTCAGCCCAACCCTCCAGCCAGTTCTTGACTGATATCAGAGTGAATCTGTCCAAGCCATGAGCTGCCAGCTTTGCCAGGAGCTTGTTGTGGCAGATGGTGTCAAAGGCTTTGCTGAAGTCCAGGTAGACTACATCCACAGCCTTGCCCACATTCACCAGGTGAGTAACCTGATCATAAAAGGAGATCAGGTTGGTCAGGCACCTGCCTTTCCTAAACCCATGCTGGCTGGGCGTGATCCCTTGGCCATCCTGTAGGTGCTTTGTGATGGCACTCAACATGACTTGTTCCATGACCTTACCCGTCACTGAGGTCAGGCTCACAGGTCTGTAATTTCCTTGTTCCTCCTTTCGACCCTTTTTGTGGATGGGCATCACATTGGCCAGCTTCCAGTCTTCAGGGACCTCTCCAGTGAGCCAGAACTGTTGACAAATGATGGAGAGTGGCTTGGCCAGCACATCTGCGAGCTCTCTCAACACCCTAGAATGGATCCCATCCGGTCCCATGGACTTGTGAGGATTTAAGTGGCTCAGAGTTCCCTTATGGCTTCCTCCTGGATTATATGGAGACTATATTGATCCCTGACTCCATCCACCAGCTCAGGAAGCCAGTTGTCTGTGAGACAACACATCCCACTGTTGAAGACTGAGGCAAAGAAGGTGTAAAGCACCTCTGCCTTTTCCTCGTCTTTTGTTACTATATTCCCCTCTCCATCTAATAAGGAATGGAGGTTGCCCTTGCCCATTCTTTTGCCATTAATATATAGAAACATGTTTTATTCTTTTTAACAGCAGTGGCCAGCCTAAGTTCTAAATGGGATTTTGTCTATTTTTTTTCCTATGAAACCTAGCAACATACTTGAACTCTGTGCTAGTTTGAACCTAGCTGGGATATTTTAGTTAGAGGAATTAAATTATAGGCTGTGAAAAGGACACAATGGTGATGTCTACTTCACTCATAGGCTTGCTGAGATGTATTAAAAACAAGAACATAAATACAGATAATAGAGTTGTTCTCTCTCTGGCTCTGGCTGCATGTAACTATCTCTCTCTAACCTGCCATCTGTGTAACTAATTCGTCTTTTTCCTAACCCCCCCTGGCCTATTGTCCAAACTCACCTTAAATGTAAGACAAAGTATGGGATAAGGTAGAGGATTGGAAAGAAGATGGAAGTGTGGTTGGAAGCCTCTCCTGGGGACTCTGGTTTTGTGAGGGGTGCTGTGATTCTGTATGACTTTTTAACTTGTATATTTTGGTTTATAGCTGTATATATTGTAAATATCTGCTTGCATATTGTGCTAAGCAGTAAATACATCTTCATTCTTTAATTTCCAGATTGGCTGAGTCTATTCCGGGTGATTTTCACAAGAGTAGGGGGGGCAGGTAACACCTAAACCAGTACATCTTTATTTTGGCACCCAATGTGGGGCCAATTAAATTTGATTGATTGATAATTAACTCTGGAAATTAACATGAAACTATTGAAGTTTATTTTCTATTTTGCATCCACTATTGGTGTGATTTTTTCACAATTTTTTAAAAGCAAAAATTGGTGCCCTTTTGTTTGATCTAGCTTGGAGGAAAATTAAAGGAATGTTCTTTGATTTCAGAGAGTATCTTCTTGGCTGGGTTGGCTTCAATATTACTGATGTTATTACCAAATCTGTTTTTAACAAGCCAGTAAATAATATAACTGCTGCAATGTATTCTATAGCATTAATGCATGTGATTTTGACTAAAATGGAGTTACCAAATTCCTGTGCCGATTTTTCTATATGTAACACAGTGGTATATTTATCATGTATGAATATAGCCTTAATAATTCTGGCTTTAGCCCTAATTCTGGTATTGTGAACAGAAATCTGAGTGTAGCTCTTTAACAAAACAGAAAAAGAGACAAGCGTCCTTGTGCAAAGAGACAGAGATAAGCTGAACAGAAAATGAAAACAATGTCAGTTCAAGGGAAGAGCAAAGAGGCCGAGGCCATGTCCACCACTGCACCTCCTCCCGCAGATCCTAGGACAACTAACGAAGTTTCAGTTGTTGACAAAAACATGGCAGGCAGCCAAAGTACAGGTCTAGATGTTCAAGACTCTGCTGTTTCTTCAGCTAGTTCAACTCAGGCAGCAGAAACCCCTAACACTAAACCAGATTCAAACTCCTAGGCCTCAGGTCAGACCCTCAATAAATCAGAAGACACTTCCAAATCCTTTTCAGTTCAAATATTTCTCACTCTCGTAAAAGCTCAGGCTAAGATGAAGAATTTAATAAAGAGTGGTTCAAGAGATGGTTTAGGAGAGGGGATCTCTGGTGCACAAGAGGAGGAAGAGGACAAATACATCCTCAAAGATTTAGCCAACGTACTCAGATCTCAATATTCTGATGAGAAAAGTTTTGTGAGATTGTCTGCCAAGGACGATGTCTCTGAGGAGTTTAAGAGTGCTCTTAGAAAAGTTCTGTTTCTAGGCCAGGGACAGCCAGGACAACCAGAGGAAGAGGAGGAGGATGATATGTAGGATGAACTACAGGTAGGAGACAAGTCTGCAAAGCAGCTAGGACCACTCACAAAAGAGAGTGGAGTGGACAAATACCTAGCAAGTCCCCTCAGTAAGGTTAGCTTGTGGGCACGCCTCCTGTTGGCTATGGTTACGAGATATCATTCCCAAGATTATTTGCCATGGGCACCTAAAGAGTGGAAGGTGATCACCAACTGGCTGGAAGGCACAGACTGTACCAAACCTCCAGAGGAGAAAATAACTCATGCTGAGGGAGCTCCTCCCTATGGTGATCTCTCTGATCAGGAAAAGAATTATGCTTTGTTCCCAGATGGTTCCTGTCATCTTGTTGGGAACAAGTGAAGGTGGAAGTCAGCAGTCTGGAGTCCTATCAGGAGAGTTACCAAAGCGAGAGATGGTGAAGGAGAATCCAGTCAGTTCGCTGGTGTAAAAGCTGTCCAACTTGCTCTTGGTGTGGCTGAACGTGAAAATTGGCCTATCCTTTACCTCTACACCGACTCATGGATGGTAGCCAATGCTCTGTGGGGTTGGCTAAACGACTGGAAAAAGCATGGTTGGCAGAGGAAAGGAAAGCCTATTTGGTGTGCTGATCTATGGCAGGACATTGATGCACGGCTGGAGAGAATTCCAGTGAAGGTGTGGCATGTAGACGCACACATGCCCAAGAGCATAGCCACTGAGGAACACCAACACAAGCATCAGGCAGACCAAGCTGCTAAGATTTCTCAAGTTGATACCAACTCTGACCCTGACATTGACCTTGATTGGAAACACCAAGGTGAACTGTTCTTAGCTCGGTGGGCCCATGATTCATCTGGACATCAAGGCAGAGATGCAACATACCAATGGGCACCTGATAGGTCAATTGACTAGTCCATGGATGCTATCACCCTGTTGTGGAGGAGTTTGTCTGGGTTTTGGGGGAATGAAATATGAGGCCAAATTTTAAAAAGTTTGAAAGATTTAATATTATATACAATAGGAATCCCCCTTCCCCAAACTTACTTGCAAGTACCCCACACAAGTTCCTTGTAGGCGGTTGCGAGATTATATTACAGAATGTCTATGCATAACAAATTGGGAATTTAGCAAAGGTTTGAAAGGATTTAGGAAGAGAGTCTATGGCATGAAAGTGCCACTGGTAGGTTATAAGGCTATTGAGAGATTCTGGCTTAGATAGCGTTTTTCGGTTACTCACTGGCTGGAGTCAGTTTGAAAGGTCCCAAATATCATGGATTCGAACAATTCAGGGGTTATTGGGGCGCGCTGTCTGAGCTTCCACGGGTACGAGCCAAGCTGGGTGCTGAGGTCTGGAGGCTCGCGAATCGGGGCACTGACGAGTTGACTCTGTAGCTTCTGTGCATCAGTGCGATCAGTGCGATCAGTGCAGTGCGATTTTATTAGGATAGTGCAGTGTCTTATATAGTTCTAAGAGGAGGTGTACCCAGACAGACTGGGGCTGGCACAAGTGGACAAGACAGATTGGCTCAAAGTTATGTGTAAGGCACAGATAGGTTATTCTTTATCAAAACAACTTGTGGTTCCACCCCAGTGGCTGTCAGGGTGTCCCGGGTTTGGGCTGATCCCTCCCCCAGGAAGAAATTCACAACACAGACCCCCCCTTTTTTGAAAATCAGGGAAAGATGAAATTGTATTTTCTTATAGTATAAGTATAACAATGTAAAGAGAAATAATAACTAGAGAAGGAAGGAAGGAAGGAAGGAAGGAAGGAAGGAAGGAAGGAAGGAAGGAAGGAAGGAAGGAAGGAAGGAAGGAAGGAAGGAAGGGAAGGAAGGAAGGAAGGAAGGAAGGAAGGAAGGAAGGAAGGAAGGAAGGAAGGAAGGAAGGAAGGAAGGAAGGAAGGAAGGAAGGAAGGAAGGAAGGAAGGAAGGAAGGAAGGAAGGAAGGAAGGAAGGAAAGAAGGAAGGAAGGAAGGAAGGAAGGAAGGAAGGAAGGAAGGAAGGAAGGAAGGAAGGAAGGAAGGAAGGAAGGAAGGAAGGAAGGAAGGAAGGAAGGAAGGAAGGAAGGAAGGAAGGAAGGAAGGAAGGAAGGAAGGAAGGAAGGAAAAAAACACAATACAATAACCTTAAGGGAGATCAGGGAGGGGTCAAGCGGCGGCAAAACAGCAGAAGCAGCAGTAGCCAAAACAGCAGCCGGAGGTGACAGGCGAAGCTGCAGCAGCAGAAGCCAGTGGGAGAAAAGGGGAGAACAAGCTGTGCTTCTAGACATTAAGTTCTTGATGCTCCAATGAAAATATATTATCTACTGTTGCCATTTATGTGGCCTATCCCTGGAATGTTCATCTCTCCCCTATGTCTGAGCTAGAAGATCAGCTCAAATGGCCACAATCCACCCCTTTAATATAATTTACCATTGCAGCATCAAGTCATTCTATGTAACTAGGGATAACATCAGTATCGTAGATGGTCATTTTCCAGGCTTCAAGCATCTTTCTTCAATTTTCGGTCATTCGTCTTCTCATTTCCGTCTGTCTCAGGCGTTGGCTAGCACAATGGTTTTCTAGAACACTCAGATGTTTTCTTTGATGAATGGAGTAGAGCACGACTCTTGGCACTCTCAGGGCTCATACTCATGGATAGCGGGCTCTTCATGGCTTTTGGGCACCACAATCATCTGCAAAAGAACTCATAACAACATATCTACATTCTTTCTGCCAATGTCAGATTCCTTTGTGGCACACATTGTATTTCACCGTTTTTTCTGCATAACCCAATATATATGACCAGGTCCTTCAGCAGAAACCACCCCTCGGACAGGTGTAGCCTCCCGTGAAGGGGAGAATACCCAAACAGACTTGCCCAACAAATTCTTTTCACGAATGACAGGAACCCTGTCACCTTCTGCCTTTTGTAAGACCTCTGAATGAGCTGGGCCAGCTTGGTTGGTGGAACCTCTACTATTCACTACCCAAGTGGCTTGGGCTAGAGGTTTCTCCCAGTTCTTTAAGGTTCCTCCCCCCATTGCCTTTAAAGTTGTTTTCAGCAAGCCACTGTAATGTTCAATTTTGCCTGAGGTGGGTGCATAATAGGGGATGTGATAGATCCACTCAATGCCGTGCTCTTTGGCCCAAGATTTTATGAGATTGTTTTTAAAGTGGATACCATTATCTGATTCAATTCTCTTTGAAGCGCCATGTCACCACAGGATTTGTCTTTCCAAACCCAAAATGGTGTTACGTGCAGTAGCATGGGAAACTGGATAGGTTTCCAGCCATCCGGTGTTTGCTTCTACCATAGTCAGCACATATTGCTTTCCAGTCCGAGAACGAGGTAGAGTGATGCAATCAATCTGCCACGCTTCACCGTATTTGTACTTTGCCCATCTCTCACCATACCACAAGGGCTTCAGACGCTTGGCTTGTTTAATAGCAGCACAAATATCACAGTCATGTATAACTTGTGTTATGGCATCCATGGAGATGTTGATTGCTCTATCCCGTGCCCATTGGTAGGTAGCATCTCTGCCTTCATGTCCTGAGGAATCATGGGCCCACCGGGCTAAGAACAGTTCACCTTGGTGTTTCCAATCTAAATCCAAATCACAATTTACATCAGTTTGAAACACCTTGGCAGCCAAATCTGCCTGATGGTTGTGCTGATGTTCCTCAGTAGCTTTACTTTTGGGCATGTGAGCGTCTATGTGTCGTACTCTTACAGGGATTTTCTCTAGATGGGTAGCAATATCCTGCCATAAGTCAGCAGCCCAAATTGGCTTTCCTTTCCGTTGCCAATTATTTCTTTTCCAGTCCTTTAGCCAACCCCATAAGGCATTAGCCACCATCCACGCATCAGTATAGAGGTAAAGCATGGGCCAGTTCTCACGCTCAGCCACATCAAGAGCAAGTTGGATAGCTTTTACCTCTGCAAACTGGCTCGACTCACCTTCTCCAGCTTTTGCTTCAGCCACTGCCCGTAGAGGGCTCCAAACTGCAGCTCTCCATTTTCGCTTGTTTCCAACAAGGCGACAGGAACCATCAGTAAATAGAGCATAGTTCCTTTCTTCTTCAGACAAATCACTGTAAGGAGGAGCTTCCTCAGCCCGACTTATTCGCTCCTCTGGAGGATTTATACAGTTTGTACCTTCCGGCCAGTTGGTGATCATCTCCACTATGCCAGGTCGTTCAAGACTCCCCATGCATGCTCACTGTGTTATGAGAGCCATCCACGTAGACCAGGTAACATCGGTTGTGTGACGTGGCTATGACCCCTTTCCCTTAAACATCCAGTTCAAAATTGGTAATCTGGGAGCCAAAAGAAGCTGAGAGTCTGTTCCTATTACTTCTGAAGCAGCTTTCACACCTTCATAAGCAGCAAGGATCTCTTTCTCTGTTGGTGTATAGTTTACTTCTGACCCTCTATATCCTCTACTCCAGAAACCAAGTGGTTGGCCGCGTGTTTCTCCTGGGGCTCTCTGCCATAGGCACCAGGTTGGACCATTATCACTCGCAGCCGTATACAGAATGTTCTTAATGTCTGGACCAGTTCGAACAGGCCCCAAACCCATTGCATGAACTAATTCTTGTTCTATCTGATCAAAGGCTGCTTGTTGTTTAGGTCCCTGCTGAAAGTTGTTCCTCTTTCGAGTTACATCATATAAAGGTTTTACAATTTGGCTGTACCCAGGGATGTGCAGCCTCCAAAATCCAACTGTTCCCAAGAAAGACAATGTGTCCTTCTTATTTGTGGGATTTGCCATGGCAGAAACTTTATTTATCACATCCATTGGAATGTGACGGCGACCATCTTGCCAATGAATTCCCAAGAATTGAATCTCTCTAGCAGGTCCTTTCACCTTGTCTCACTTTATGGCAAAACCTGCCTTCAGCAGAACGTTGATTACTTTGTTACCTTTCTCAAAAACTTCTTGTGCCGTGTTCCCCCAGACAATGATGTCATCAGTGAACTGCAGGTGCTCTGGACCTCCACCTTTCTCCAATGCATCATGGATCACTGCATGACAGATCGTTGAGCTGTGCTTCCACCCCTGGGGCAAACGATTAAATGTATACTGAATCCCCCTCCAAGTGAAAGCAAATTGAGGCTTGCATTCTTCTGCTATTGGAATAGAAAAGAAAGCATTAGCAACATCTATGGTTGCATACCATTTGGCCTCCTTGGATTCCAGCTCATACTGGAGTTCTAACATGTCCGGCACAGCAGAACTCATGGGCGGAGTCACTTCATTTAGGCTGCGAAAATCAACTGTAAGTCACCATTCTCCATTTGCTTTTTGCACAGGCCATATGGGACCACTGAAAGGTGAATGGGTCTTTTTAATGACATCCTGGCCCTCCAGATGACGAATCAGATCATGTATGGGCACCAAAGAGTCATGGTTTGTTCTATATTGCCTGTGGTGTACAATTTGAGTGGCAACTGGCAACTTCACATCCTCTACAATATGCTGCCCAACAACTGCAGACTCATCTGAGAGCTCAGGCCTAGCAGACAACTTCAGTTTATCTCCAACCGCTTCTACAGTTGCTATTCCAAAGGTCCACTTAAAACCCTTGGGATCCTTAAAGTGCCCTTCTTTCAGAAAGTCAATTCCCAAGATGCAAGGTGCATTTGGACCCGTTACAATGGCATGCCTTCGCCAATCACTCCCAGTCAAACTCATCTCTGCCTCTAACCTTGTCAATTCTTGAGAGCCTCCTGTAATTCCAGAAATAGTAATAGACTCCATTCCTTTACAGTTTGAAGGCATCAATGTGCATTGTGCACCTGTGTCCACTAGAGCCCTGTATTTCTGAATTTTCAAGGTACCAGGCCATTTAACATATACATTCCAGTATATCCTGTTGTCTTCCTGGTCCCTGGCCTCCTCCTGGTAAGAGGCAGGGCCCCCCTAATGTTGGCCACTACAAATGCAATTGCCACAGTGTTTAATGATGTTAGTTGAATCATGGCCAGAACCATCTGAGTCATGTGGGGAAACTGAGGCAACTACTCTTTTAGGCTTCTCACTCTGTAACTCTCTCACTCTTTTTAGGAGAAGTGAGGTAGGTTTTCCATCCCATTTATTCATGTTTTCACCAAACTGGTCACGAAGGATTAACCAAAGAGACCCACGTGACGGTTGTCTATTTTTTAGTGAGTTAGGCTGATTTGGTCTTCTAGGAGGACACCTATCCCTGATGGCCGAGACATGTACCCACTCTGAGGGTGAAAAAGAATGTTCACTGTCCTCCCACTGGGATAGGGAGGTTTTAAATTCCTCCTTGAGTTGTTTCATGCTATCTTTAATCTCTTCAGTCATAGTATTTATGGCTGACACCATAGCATTAACCGTAAGGCTATCCTCCATTTGCCTCATTTGATCAGCGAATTCACCCACAGTCAGAGAACTTGTTGCATCATCTTTCCTCACCATTTTACTTGCCAATGTATGGGCATAATTAGAGAGAGCGAGCTGAATAAGTTTCTTTAGGAGAGCTCGGCTCATAGGTATCTCCTCAGGGTTCTCTGTTGTATCATCTCCATAGATTAGCTCTCTTATGCTTATCTCTCACAAACACTGAACCCCCTGTTCAATTGTATTCCAGTGTAAGGGTCCCCAGGGTAAATTATCCCTGTTGGGGTACCGCAGTACCACAGCTGTCAATACTCATGACCAGAGGTTAGAGTTGCCACCGAGATGTCCTAAGTGCTTATCTATGCCATTGTCTCTCGAGAAAACTCCCAACTGCCTTACTGTCCAAGGGTTTATTTCTATGGTGTCCATGTCTCCATGCCAGCATCTGTTCAGCCAACTCATCAGCAGTTCTCGCTCTTTCCGGGCATAGTCTTGCCTTATATGCCTGACCTCCCTCCTTGGCAATGGGGCTTTCTCCTCATCATCACTATCATCCATCTCCTGAATATGTTTTTCCTTTGCTTTAGCCTTTCCACTCCTTGTGCCCACAAGGGTACTAGCCTTCACACCAGCTGATGTACCTTCTCCTGGATCCTCTTCCCTTTGCTCACCCTGCTCTGGTTTATCCCCATCATCATCTGAGCTATCACAACCCCCAAGGCTAGCTGCCATTTTTCTCCTCATTTTAACCGGGGCAAGGGAGACCTTATCTAAAGTAAACTGTGTCTTACTCTGGGAGGTGGCTTTCACTGAATCATCTGAATTTTGTTTGTCTGCCTGGCTCTGTTCCTCACGTGGTAGTGGGGCTGAGGCAGAAGGACCCTTCCCCACAGCAGCAACAGCAGAGGCTCTGGTGTCAGCGACCCTCCTACAGATCAAAACGTTCGAGCCACATTTTCCACAAACCAGTTCCTCAACTTTATCTGTGCAAGGAACTTTGCCATAGCCCACACCATCTGCAGCCAGATCCGGTGCCTCCGCAGCAGCCTTTTGTGACTGCACTTCTGCAGGGGTTCTATCGCCTCTACTTTTACTTTTCTCTGTTCTATTCGGTACAAACGGGAACCAGATTGTTTCCTGCCTCCATGCTTCAGGGTCAGCGGGGTACGGGCCATGTCCAACCATTTTTCCTCCTCTCAAAGGCTCCGAGGCAGGACGTTTTGCTTCTCTGTGAGCAGTCCATCTGCCCGGTGCCGTGGCCCTCCCTCCCACGTTTCGGTCGCAGACTGTTTCTTTAACCGTTAGCTCCCTGCTATTGCCTCTGGAGAAGGTAAAAACCTCACTTACAGCCTATTTGTTCCAGCATCTCTCTTGTCTTCACACTACAACCAGACCTACAATAGCAGCCAAAAACATCAAGTTCACACATATTAGGCAGGCTACTGGGTAGCTCATCTCTTCCAAATAACTCCTAGTCTCTGACACCAACGTCACATACGGCACACCCTCAATGACATTCCTAAACCCTAAAATATTCCTAACATCTCCAACCTTTGTTAGCACAGCTTTTACCGAGTCCCAGATCATCTTAGCGAAGAATGAACACACCTGGTAATGCATCATAGCTGTAAAACACTGCTGAACCGATAGAGTCAGAATTGAGGCAATAATAGGCCAGAATATATCAAACAATTTCTTTTTTCCCTGATGTTGTTATTCTGATTATCAATCAAAAGGGAAAAAAAAACAAACCAAGATCATGCCCCACATTTGGAAAAGTGCCAAAATTAATGTCCCAGGTTTGGGATGATCCCTCCCCCAGGAAGAAATTCACAACACAGACCCCCCTTTTTTGAAAGTCAGGGAAAGATGAAATTGTATTTTCTTATAAGTATAACAATGTAAAGAGAAATAATAACTAGAGAAGGAAGGAAGGAAGGAAGGAAGGAAGGAAGGAAGGAAGGAAGGAAGGAAGGAAGGAAGGAAGGAAGGAAGGAAGGAAGGAAGGAATCATAGAATCATAGAATCATAGAATCAACCAGGTTGGAAGAGACCTCAAAGATCATCCAGTCCAACCTATCACCCAGCCCTAGCCAGTCAACTAGACCATGGCACTGAGTGCCTCATCCAGTCTTTTCTTGAAGACCCCCAGGGACGGTGCCTCCACCACCTCCCTGGGCAGCCCATTCCAATGGGAAATCACTCTCTCTGTGAAAAACTTCTTCCTAACATCCAGCCTATACCTACCCTGGCACAACTTGAGACTGTGTCCCCTTGTTCTATTGCTGGTTAACTGGGAGAAGAGGCCAACCCCCACCTGGCTACAATGTCCCTTCAGGTAGTTGTAGACAGTAATAAGATCACCCCTGAGCCTCCTCTTCTCCAGGCTAAACAGGCCCAGTTCTCTCAACCTCTCCTCATAGGATTTGTGTTCCAGGCCCCTCACCAGCTTTGTTGCCCTTCTCTGGACATGTTCCAGTACCTCAACATCTTTCTTGAATTGAGGGGCCCAGAACTGGACACAGTACTCAAGGTGTGGCCTGACCAGTGCTGAGTACAGGGGAAGAATAACCTCCCTTGTCCTGCTGGCCACACTGTTCCTGATGCAGGCCAGGATGCCATTGGCTCTCTTGGCCACCTGGGCACACTGCTGGCTCATCTTCAGCTTACTATCTATCAGTACCCCCAGGTCCCTTTCCTCCTGGCTGCTCTCCAGCCACTCAGTCCCCAGCCTATAGCGCTGCTTGGGGTTATTGTGGCCAAAGTGCAGAACCCTGCACTTGGCCTTGTTAAATCTCATCTCATTGGCCTCTGCCCACCCATCCAGCCTGTCCAGGTCCCTCTGCAGGGCTCTCCTACCTTCCAACAGATCAACACCTGCTCCTAGCTTGGTGTCATCTGCAAACTTACTGATGCTGGACTCAATGCCCTCGTCCAGATCATCAATAAAGATATTGAACAGGACTGGGCCCAGCACTGATCCTTGGGGAACACCACTTGTGACTGGCTGCCAACTGGACGTGGCACCATTCACCACCACTCTCTGAGCTCTGCCATCCAGCCAGTTCTTGATCCAGCACAGAGTGAATCTGTCCAAACCATGAGCTGCCAGCTTGGCTAGGAGCTTCTTGTGGCAGACAGTGTCAAAGGCTTTGCTGAAGTCCAAGTAGACTACATCCACAGCCTTCCCCACATTCACCAGGCGGGT
The DNA here is from genome assembly GCF_015220805.1 of Pogoniulus pusillus. Lineage (NCBI taxonomy): Eukaryota > Metazoa > Chordata > Aves > Piciformes > Lybiidae > Pogoniulus > Pogoniulus pusillus. Next base: position 67,421,902 of record NC_087309.1, on the reverse strand, counting down.
AACCTGATCATAAAAGGAGATCAGGTTGGTGAGGCAGGACCTGCCCTTCCTAAACCCATGCTGGCTGGGCCTGATCCCTTGGCTATCCTGTAGGTGCTTTGTGATGGCACCCAAGATGACCTGTTCCATGACCTTGCCTGGCACTGAGGTCAGGCTCACAGGTCTGTAGTTTTCTGGCTCCTCCTTATGACCCTTCTTGTGTATGGGAATCACATTGGCCAGCTTCCAGTCTTCAGGGACCTCTCCAGTGAGCCAGGACTGCTGATAAATGATGGAGAGTGGCTTGGCCAGCTCAGCTGCCAGCTCTCTCAGCACCCTAGGGTGGATCCCATCCGGTCCCATGGACTTGTGAGGATCCAAGTGACTTAGCAGATCCCTTACTGCTTCCTCATGGATTAGAGGGGGACTGTACTGGTCCCTGACTCCATCCACCACTTCAGGAGTCCAGCTGTCCTGGAGACAACCTGTCCCACTAGTGAAGATTGAGGCAAAGAAGGTGTTAAGCACCTCTGCCTTTTCCTCATCCTTTGTCACTCTATTCCCCTCTCTATCTAACAAGGACTGGAGGTTGTCCTTGGCCCTTCTCTTGCTATTCATATATTTAAAGAAACACTTTTTATTTTCCTTGGCAGCTGTGGCCAGCCTGAGCTCCAAGTGGGCTTTTGCCTCTCTAATTTTTCCTCTACAAGACCTAGCAACCTCCTTGAACTTCTCCTGGGACACCTCCCCTCTTTTCCAAAGGTGATACACTCTCTTTTTAATCTTTAATTCCTTCAGCAGCTCCCTGCCCATCCAGCCTGGCTGCCTCCCTCGTCGGCTCATCTTCCGGCTCAGTGGCACTGCCTGCTCCTGTGCCTTCAGGAGTTCTTTCTTGAAGCAGGTCCAACCTTCCTGGACCCCTTTGTTTCTAAGGGCTATTTCCCAAGGAACAAAGGAAGGAAGGAAGGAAGGAAGGAAGGAAGGAAGGAAGGAAAGAAAAACAAAAACAATACAACAACCTGAGGGGAGATGGGGGGAGGGTTCGAGCGGCGGCGAAGCAGCAGAAGCAGCAGTAGCCAAAACAGCAGCCGGAGGCGACAGGCGAAGCTGCAGCAGCAGAAGCCAGTGGGAGAAAAGGGGGAGAACAAGCTGTGCTTCTAGACATTGAGCTCTTGATGCTCCAATGAAATTATATTAATTTATCTATTGTTGCCATTTATGTGGCCTATCCCTGGAATGTTCATCTCTCCCCTATGTCTGAGCCCTCAGCAGATGTGCATAGGTTGCTCACAGTGCCTTCCAGCTCAAGGACCTTTTCCCATAAAAAGGTCTCATGGTTGCAGCTCATGCCCCGCTGCAGAAGAAATTCTCCCACAGCTGTGACCCCGCGATTGATGGCCCTTGGGCCACAATTCTGTCTAATGAGGGCTTGCCAACCCTCCACCACACACCCAAATCATCCATGGCTGTGACATTTGTGCTGCTATTAAGCAGGCTAAGTGAATCAAGTCTTTATGGTATGGTGAGAGATGGTGAAGCCTGGCAGATTGATTACATCACTTTATCTCGGTCTCGTTCTGGCAAGCAGTATGTGCTAACGATGGTAGAGGCCAGCACCGGATGGCTGGAATTGTATTTAGTTCCACATGCTAATGCACATAACACCATTCTTGGCTTGGAAAGACAAATACTGTGGAGACATGGAACTCCAGAGAGAATTGCATCAGACAATGGCACTCATTTCAAGAACAATCTTGTGAATGACTCGGCCAAAGAGCACAGCATTGAGTGGATCTATCACATATCCTACTATGCACCAGATCAGCAAAGACTGAGCACTACAATGGTTTGCTGAAAACCACCCTAAAAACCAAGGTGGGTGGAACTCTGAAAAAAATGGGACAAACATTCAGCATAAGCAACCTGGATGGTAAATAATAGAGGTTCAGTAAACAGAGCAGAACCTGCACAATCAGACTTGGTCCAAACAGTAGATCATAGGATCATAGAATTAGTCAGGTTTGGAAGGGACCACAACGATCATCCAGTTCCAACCCCCTGCCATGGGCACGGACACCCTGCCTGAGATCAGACTGGCCAGAGCCCCATCCAGCCTGGCCTTAAACACCTCCAGGAATGGAGCCTTGTGGTGGTTTGGCTTCTATCCTGCCCCCACACATTTTTTTAGAAATGCCCCAGCTAACTCAAACAGGCTCTGGGAATATAAATGAAGCACAGGAGGGGCTCTCAACCACCCCTGCACTTCCCCCTACCCCTCTCAACCTTTACCCCAATCCTGAGAAAAGAATAGAGGTGCAGCCAAGAGGTTAAGAAGGAAGGTTAGTGGCAGTGAGGTTAGGGAGATGTGGCTTGGTCTGAAGACAAAGGCAGAGTGAGAACAAAATGGAGAATATTATCTAATGTTTACTTTCTTGTTCCCAGACTTCTCAGCGGGACTATGAGAGAAATTGACATCACAATTGTTTTCCTTTCCACAGCCGATTATCTAGTTCTTGTCACCAAAACATTCTAGCTTGCTTCAAATTAGCACAATCCACCCCTGTCTACTTTGCTCAGAGTATATCTGAGAATTATCTGATCTAATCTAAACCAATATTTACACTAACACAATATATACAAGTTCAGTTCACACTCCAATCAGATGTAGGTGATTCAAAAGCTCAGAACAGGGACTCCCAGGTGACGTTGGGTTCATGCTCACGTACTGTAGATTCTCTCGTAGATTCTTCCAGTGTTGGACGACGATGGTACCTAGGACAGAAAACTCCTAACAGCTTGTATTACTCTGAATTTAAACTCTCTCAGCTAAGATTATATTTCTCTGGGGCACACACTAGATTTCACCATTATCTTGCATTACCCAGTAGGTATGACCAGGACCTTCAGCAGATACCACCCCTCGGACAGGTTTCCAAAGGAGAAAATACCCAAACAGTTTTCCCTAACAGATTCTTTTCATGTACAACAGGAACTTTATCACCGTCTACTGTTTGGACCAAATCTGATTGTGCAGGTCCTGCTCTGTTTACTGAACCCCTACTATTTACCCACCAGGTAGCTTGTGCTAAATGTTTGTCCCAGTTTTTCAGAGTTCCACCCCTCCATGGCTTTTAGGGTGGTTTTCAGCAAACCGTTGTAGTGCTCAATCTTCCCTGAAGCTGGTGCATAGTAGAATATGTGGTAGATCCATTCAATACCATGCTCTTTGGCCCAATTTTTCACAAGATTGTTCTTGAAATGAGTACCATTGTCTGACGCAATTCCCTCTGGAGTTCCATGTCTCCACAAGATCTGTCCCTCCAAGCCAAGAATGATGTTACGTGCAGTAGCATGTGGAACTGGATAGGTTTCCAGCCATCCGGTACTGGCCTCTACCATCGTCAGCACATACTGCTTGCCAGAATGAGATTGAGGTAAAGTGATGTAGTTGATCTGCCAGGCTTCATCATACTTGTACTTTGACCATCTCTCACCGTACCATAAGGGCTTGATTCGTTTAGCCTGCTTAATAGCAGCACAAATGTCACAGTCATGAATGACTTGGGTGATAGCATCCATGGACTAGTCAATTGACCTATCACGTGCCCATCGGTATGTTGCATCTCTGCCTTGACGTCCAGATGAGTCATGGGCCCACCAAGCTAAAAGCAGTTCCCCTTGGTGTTTCCAATCAAGGTCAATGTCAGGGTCAGAGTTGGTATCAACTTGAGCAATCTTAGCAGCTTGGTCTGCCTTCTGGTTATGTTGATGTTCCTTGGTAGCTCTGCTCTTAGGCATGTGTACGTCTACGTGCCGCACCTTCACTGGGATTCTCTCCAGCCGTTCTTCAATGTCCTGCCATAGATCAGCACACCAAATAGGCTTTCCTTTCCTCTGCCAACCGTGCTTCTTCCAGTCTTTTAGCCAACCCCATAGAGCATTGGCTACCATCCATGAGTCAGTGTAGAGGTAAAGGATAGGCCAATTTTCACGTTCAGCCACATCAAGAGCAAGTTGAACAGCTTTTACACCAGCGAACTGACTGGAGTCTCCTTCACCATCTCTTGCTTTGGTAACTCTCCTGGTAGGAGTTCAGACTGCTGACTTCCACCTTCACTTGTTCCCAACAAGACGACAGGAACCATCTGGGAACAAAGCATAATTCTTTTCCTGATCAGAGAGATCACCATAGGGAGGAGCTTCCTCAGCATGAGTTATTTTCTCCTCTGGAGGTTTGGTACAGTCTGTGCCTTCCAGCCAGTTGGTGATCACCTCCACCAGACTGGGTCGGTCAAGATTCCCCATTCGTGCTCGTTGGGTTATCAAAGCCATCCATTTAGACCAGGCTGCATCTGTGGCATGATGCGGTGATGAACCTTTGCCTTTGAACATCCAGTTTAGAACTGGAAGTCTAGGAGCTAAAAGCAATTGTGACTCAGTTCCAATCACTTCAGAAGCTGCTGTCACTCCTTCATAGGCTGCTGGTATCTCTTTCTCTGTTGCAGTATAATTTGTCTCTGAACCTCTGTAACAACGTCCCCAGAAACCAAATTGTCGACCATGTGTCTTGTTTGGAGCTCTCTGCCAAAGGCTCCAAGTTGGACCATTGTCACTGGCAGCCATGTACAGAATGTTCTTGATGTCCGGACCACATCACATAGGTCCCAGGCCCACTGCACGGACTCTTTCTCATTTGATTTGATCAAAGGCTGCTTGTTGTTCAGGTCCCCACTCAAAATTGTTTGTCTTACGAGTCACATCATGCAGAGGTTGGTTTGACAATCTGACTGAAACCAGGAATATGTAGTCTCCAAAATCCCACCCTTTTTATTGGTGGGAACTGCCATGGTGGAGACTTTGTCGATCACATCCTGTGGAATGTAACGGCGACCATCCTGCCACCGCACTCCCAGAAACTGAATTTATTTGGCAGATCCTTTGACCTTGTCTCTCTTAATGGCAAAACCTGCTTGCAACAGAATGTCAATGATTTTGTTACCTTTCTCGAAGACTTCCTCAGCAGTTTGGCCCCACACAATGATGTCGTCGATGAACTGGATGTGCTCTGGAGCTTTACCTTTCTCCGGTGCATTGTGGATGACTGAGTGACAGATCGTTGAGCTGTGTTTCCACCCCTGAGGCAAACGGTTGAACTGGTACTGGATTCCTCTCCAGGTGAATGCAAACTGAGGCCTGCACTCCTTTGCTATGGGAATAGAGAAGAAAGCATTAGCAATGTCTATGGTTGCATACCATTTAGCCTCCTTCAATTCCAGCTCGTACTGGAGTTCCAGCATGTCCGGCACAGCTGTGCTCATGGGTGGAGTCACCTCGTTGAGAGCACGAAAGTCTACCATGAGTCTCCAATCGCCGTTGGCTTTGCGCACAGGCCAGATGGGACTGTTGACAGGTGAATGAGCTTTCTCGATGACAGCCTGACTCTCCAGTTGACGAATCAGCTGAAGAATGGGCAACAAAGAGTCACGGTTAGTTCTGTACTGCCTGTGGTGCACAGTTTGAGTAGCAATTGGCACTTCCAGATCCTCTATGTCATGATGCCCCACAACTGCAGATTCATCAGAAAGTTCAGGTCTAATGGACAATTTCAATTTACCATCCTCGATCTCTACAGATGCTATGACAAAAGCCCATTTGTGACCCTTAGGATCTTTGAAACAACCTTGTCTCAAAAAGTCAATTCCCAGAGTGCAAGGCGCATCAGGACCAGTTACAATAGTATGTGTCTTCCACTCTTTACCAGTTAAACTGATCTTAGCCTATATCTTAGTTAACTAAGGGTCAAATCAAAATTAATAAACAATATTAATTTTGGGGAAAAAATAATCTCACAATAGTTAATTTCCCCTTCATAAGAGGAGGCAGCAGACTTCCCTGTGGGAGGGGTCTGGCCAGCACATGGGGCCCTCTGTTCCTTTCAGAAAAGGAATCACCAATAACAATTACCCTCCTCTTTCTGTCTCCAATACTACCTCACCTTCAACCTCTAGTGCCCTATATCTGTTGTGCAAGGGCAACTGAGGAGGTGAGGGGGGCTAGAAGGGTTTTCCCTTGCCCCCTCTGATAGGCACTTGTGTCCATTCTCCCTTGTTTCTTGGGTCACCTCCTTCTGCAAAGAGGGTCTGCAGAGCCTGGTGCCCTAAGTCCAACTCTCTTTCACATTCCCTTGTAGCCCTTAACCTTTCCACTTTGTCCTTCAGTTCAGCCACTAGTTAAGCAGGCCATTGATCTGCTCACACCTAAATGCAGACATTGTCTCTGCCACCTTCAACCTCGAGTGCCAGGCTCCAACACTCATTGCAGCCAGTTGGCTGAATGCCTGCATGCCTATGGTTGGGGTCTGTTTGGGTGCCCACAGTTTTACAAGTAACCTTAGACCAAGTTTTCACCATGTCTCACTTCTTTCAAGGGACTGATGGGAGTTGGTGGGGTGTGAGTTGTGGAGGGTTTTTTGTTTGTTTTTATTTCCTCCATCGTGCTGCAGGCTGGGCTGAGGTGCTCTCTTCCCAAATTAGGGTCTGCCGCCACTGCTGCTTTTCCTTTAAGTCACCCATGCACCTGGCACTGGCCCCGCTGCGTCACCCCTGAGTGTGCATCTACGCCATATATCCCACCACACCACATTCTCTGTTCAAGAGATCCCCAAAGTAAAGAAAAAAGCTTTGAAAAAGCTTCCCAAAAAATGTGTTCCAGTGGAACTAGCCTCAATACTGCTCTCTTCCTGAATCAGGGTCTCATGGTGCTGCTGCAGGAAACTCCTGCACTGCTGTGTTGTTCTTAGAGCAAGTATCAAAGAAGTTGAAGTTGCCCATGAAAATCGAGTCCTGTGAATGCAAGGCTACTTTAAGCTGTTCATAGAAGGCCTCATCCACTTCTTCCTGGTCAGGTAGCCTGTAGCAGATACCTACTATAATGTTACCCATACTGGTCTGTTTTATTCCACACCTGTAAGGTCTCATTTGATACGCCATCTGTCATGGAGAGTAGCAAAAGCTCTCTAAGCTTTTGCTATATTGTGTAGTTTCTAATGCCTCACATTAAAAGCCAGAAGCATCGAAAAACCAAAACAATCTTTCAGTCCCATGGGAAGATTTCTCCCTAGGGTAAGTGAAAGGTAAACACTGGCCATGTTTCCCTTTCACTTGGCCTTGCTTTCCAGACAACAGGGTATTGTTTTGGTTAGTAGAAACGACTATCTTAGGCCTGCCCAGCACCTGCAGGAGGGCTGGCCTAAGGAGTGGTCTTTATATTGTTTAGGTAATGTTGTCCAATTGTATAAGTTGCTTACTGTTTTTTGCCAATGTATGTGAACAACGTAAAAGTGGTCCGAACTAGTGGGCAAGTCCTATTTGAACATTATAAAAATGGTGGACAGGCCAGGATCGAGGCCCTTCTGGGTTTTTCCAGCCTTTCTGGTTTTTTTCCCTTCTGGACCTCACCTTCGTCTTGTCCTTCCTCGGACTTCTAACAACAACAAACTGATTGCCGATCTAGCCTCGCCTCGGGCGGACACGCCGAGCCGCAGAGGCTGGAAGCCTGCACATACCTGGACCCTCACCGGGAGAAAGGGACTCCCTACCAAGCTACAGACTGTGAGTAGCTGACGAACTGTTAATTCAAACCCCAGAGACTCAAAAGAACTCTCTTTAAACATCATAGACTCTTTAATTTGCCATTCTCTGAAATGTTATTTCGACCTCAATCAAAAGAATTCACAGTGGTGGTGTAGTTTCGGGAAGAGGGAATTCGCATTCTTTGCAATAAATCACTGATAAAATAGTCAACGCCTCGCGTATTTCCCCCATAAACTCTGCCGCGAAACTGCGTTCCACGACACCATCCTAGACAGAACTCCATGCACTCTACATGGTAAGGTCTATGCAAGGGACACCACTATTCAGGTCAGCAGATTCCTCAAGTTCTCCTTAGTGCACACAGGCTTTGCAAAGTTTCTGAACGTTAGTGGTGGCTCAGCATGGTGCCACAGAGAGATCCAAACACCTAGCCGTATTCTCAAAGGAGGCAGATGGGAGGTACACACTAGCTCTTTCCTGAAGTACGTATTTCCGCTTGCATTTATGTAGTGAATCTCTCTCCCATGAGAGACCTACGTAGAGTTCTCTGCACAGAATTGTTCATGTAGACTTGTCCAATGGTAATCTGCCCAATGAGAGATAGCTGTGGAGAGTTGGACATGTTGAGTTGTCCCATTCACCACTCCAGCTCTTCTTTCACGTAAAGGGCAGCTATCCTCATCTTCACACCTTGTCCTTCCTAAGGAGCTTGTTTTCCTCCACTGTAACACTCCAGTAATGTGAGCCATCCCACTACAACCTCACAATTCCAGGGAAAGTATAGCTCACAGCAGCATACAGATCTTGAATTTCTCGTGTCTGTTTCATGTAGCATACTTAACACCTGGCTGGGATGAGACACCCCATCCATATGCCCCTACAGCCTCTAAATGAGTGTAGTTTTATGCCGGTTTCTAAATAGCAACGTTCCTTGCAGTGCTCTAAATCCAAATCAACGTTCAGCAGCAGCACACAGTACTTGGCACAAACCAAAGTGCAGTACAGACTCTTCTGGGAGTTTATCATAGATGACAGTATTCCAGGGCATCATCTTTGCTTAATAATGTATCCTCAGATCAATTTTAGTCTGAATGAGACAAAAGGGAAATTACTGATTATTATTTTTAATTGTTACATTAAAGATAATAGAGATTACACAGGGTCTTATTGCTCTTAAGACAAGCAGTACCACGGTTCTGCTTTTCAGACACTTCTATTTATATGCCTCCTTAGACTGTGCTATTGAAAGTTGATGACAACATAATCTTTTGGTCTTGATAGAGGCAACAACATGGCAATGACGGAACTCTTGTTCTTAGATGGGATTTGCTTTAAAGGTAAAAATATTTCTTTTAATATGGATAGGAAAATTAAAACTGTGGGAAAGTAATACTATGTGAAGGTAAAAATATTGGCAGCTATGTAGACTTCAGCATAAATCATGTAAGTATTTTTTTTCATTTTTTCATTATTGTGTTTTAACTTTTTTCCCCTGTATAATCAGATTGTAGATGCAGTCTTCTCTCTGTTCATTGGTTGAAAATAATGCTAATTTATTATCAGGTCAGTTTAGAGGATCCCTTTATGATTACATTCCAAATAAATTCCTACTACATACAGGGGAAGTAGATAGCTGTGTAGGACACAAAGCTACAAGGATGACCACTCTTGTGGCCTGTGTCAAAGTCTGGATAAGCTAACCTGCTTGCAGGTTGGGATATGAGGGATTTCACTCCTAAGGTTACTCCTTTCTCATCTGTGTTTCTTCTTTGACGGAATCACAGAATTAACCAGGTTGGAAAAGACTCTAGGATCATTTGAGTCCAACCCATCACCTAACCCTTCTAATTAACTAAACCATGGCATGAAGTGCCTCATCCAGTCTCCTTTTAAACACCTTCAGGGATGGTGACTCCACCATCTTCCCAGGCAGATCATTCCAATGGCAAATCACTCCTTCCATGAAGAATTTCTTCCTAATGTTCGGCCTAAACCAGCATTGGCACAGTTTGAGACTCTGTCCTCTTGTTCTGTCACTGGGTGACCAACCCCCACCTGGCTACAACCTCCTTTCAGGTAGTTGTAGACAGCAATGAAGTCTCCCCTGAGCCTTCTCTTCTCCAGGCCGAACAACCTCACCTCCCTCAGTTGCTCCTCATAGGGCTTTCTCCCACATGGACCCATAAACTCGAAAACTGTAATTTTGTCTATCTCGTTTTTAATGCCTCTGACAGCTGCTATCAGTTTATAAATCAAATGAGAGAACTATGATGTTATTCTGCCACCTGTGGATACAGTTCAATATTGTGAAATATTTGTCAAAAATGTATTAAAACAATTTAAATAAATATTTCATTATACATCCATAGATCCATACCTGCACAATGATGTAAACAGTGTAAAATGTATTAATCTCCTAGGACAATATTTGTTTAACCATGCAAGAGACTGAAAATCATATTTGCACCAGATATGAGGACTTGGCCAATATACTATATTCACTAGATTGCAGTCCTTTGTTATTATTTGTTTTTTTTATTCTTCCTTACTGTACAGCCCTCATTGTGGTTGTAAAGTGTCTCAGATTCTATGGAAAGGAGAAAGATGCTTCTATTCAAATTGTTCCAGTGAATTATATGTTCCAAGTAATAAGTTGCAACATCTCTAGAAATTTCGCTGGTAGAAAACGTGTTTTAATCCTAGACTCTTGTGTTATGGCCAGTAGGGTATTACACAATAAAATGGCAGAACTACTGATCGTGGATATCTCCATGACAGCTCTGTCTGTGTCTGACATCAGTGGTCTGTGTCTGAACACACCCACAGGACTGACACTCAAGATGACTATGGCATAGCAAGAAGCATGGCTTTTGAACCAAACATAGGATGAAGTAATGGCAACTCATCAGCCCCTCAGGATGGTTTAGATGCAGATATGCCCAGTAACAGCAGTGTAAGTATTCAGCCAGATTTAGCGGACAAAATGGTCACAAACTTTCTTCTTATTGTCTAAAGAGTTAGATCTGGGCCAGGAGTCAAATTGTAATCTAAACCCCAAATTCTGCTGATACGTTATGCTGAGCAATAGAGCACTTTCTACAATTCAGTTCTATGTCTCATTAAGTAAGGATTCAATGGCTTCTCATAGAATAAACAGAATGGCCTTATCTATTACCTTTTCTGCAATTTTAACAATAATTCTACGTATGTCCACTAATATGAGAGAGAGTAATAACAAATTAACAAGCTAAAATTCTTACTTTTTACTGAGACTTATTAAGGTGCTTTTTCTACTGGCAGTGCTGAGACATTATCTAGGATTTTAATGCTTCGTTACCCATAGGATGCCGGAGCACCTCTAAGACCACTGCAGTCACTTGAGACACCCTAGAAAGGGGCCTCTGTGTTTAAATGAAAGAATAAAATGACAAGGAATGGCCTCTAATTAGGCCAGCTCTAATGGCCATAGCTATAAGGCACTTTCCCAACTGCTGTGATACAACCATGTCGTGGAGGGCCCATAGGCCCAAAATAGGCTTACATATGCCTTACCTGGACATGTTTTTCTGCCCAAACCAGAGGTAAACACATTAAATGGTTAAAGGGGGCACAATAGGCCTGGTGCCATGAAGTCTGGCCTGCCTAGGGTCCAGGTTGTGTAATGTGTTTGTGTAATGTGCTTGTATAAGCCCACACGCTCAGCTGATGCCTGCCTAGTGTAAGGCCTGTGTGATTTCCATATTTGGAAGGTCCAGGCCTGTGGATTTTCCCTATTATGGTAAGGTTCAGCTAAGTGCCAAGCTGATTGGTCATTTTGATGGCCAATGGGCCATTAATCTCAGCCCACATTTAATAAATAGAGGTAGACAATGTGCTCGCTCACTCTTATTATTATGCTTAAGCCTGCCTGTATCTACAGAGCTCAGTCTCCCATGCAGCTGTGCACCCCATTGTAGACCCGCTGCTTTATTATTGCCTGGTGTGTGCCACTGCTGCAAGTTGCCAGGAGCAGACTCCACTTGTCTGCACGCAATCGGCCTATACAGTCAGCATGACACTGTGCTGAGACTGTATGGCATCATACCTCTTCTGCACCTGAAGGTCCTGCCTAAGAATCCCTGAACAGAGTGCCCAGAAGAAGCCAGGAGGACAAGGTCAGAGACTGTTCCTTCTCCATAAGCCGGGAAGATTCTCCTTTCCCCTAAAGCCGGGAGAATTCCAGCCTCACCGTCCATGGGCAGAATCCCTGAAGATTGGACACTTGTATAGATTGTGACGTAGCCCTGGAGGGTAGTTGATAATTAGTAAGAATTTGTGAGTAAATGCTTTAATGCCTCTGTAATTCTCTATTGCCTTCTGCCATAGAGCAAAAGGGCTTGGACCCATCTACTGGGCAAACGGCATATTGACCCCAAGCGGCATTTGAGCTGCGGGGAAAATCCTCTCTCTTGTTTATAGTTTGAATGTCTGCTAGTTCTTAACAAGTTACTGTTTGGTATTATTCCTAGAATGTCTTTCATAACCGTGTAGATCCTAAACAATATTACAATTCAGTGGTTCGGGGTGGTGAGAGTTCAGAATATTGAAGTTAACAAATTATATATTTTTATAGAATATCATCTCGCACCAATTAATTTCTCCCCTCCACCACAATTGGCACAGGTGGCAGAGTCCCCTCTGTGACAAACCAGAGTTTATTTGCATTCACTGGGTAGCCTGCTTTCACAGAATTACAGAATTAATCAGGTTGGAAAAGATCTTCAAGATCACCAAGTCCAACCTGTCATCCAACACCATCTAGTCAACTAAACCATGGCACCAGGTGCCACATCCAGTATCTTTTCGAACACTTCTAGGGACAGAGACTCCATCACCTCCCTGGGCAGACCATTCCACTGGACAATCACTCTTTCTGTGAATTTTTTTTTCCACAAATTCAGCCTAAACATTCCCTAACACAGCTTGAGACTGTGTCCTCTTGTTCTGTGGCTGATTGCCTGGGAGAAGAGACTGACGCTCCACTGTTTACAACTTCCTTTCAGGTAGTTGTAGACAGCAACCATTGCAGACAGCAACAGTTGTAGACAGAGGGAGCAGAAGAAAGCAATACAGATAATTTGGTCGCATAGGAAAAGTGGTCCTTTCCTTACTTAAAAACAAACTTTTCTATTACACAAAATAACATATACACGTTGAGTTGCAGAAAGGATCATTACAGCAGCCTATGTAGCCAACATAACATTTTTAAATTGGCATTTTCACACATGATCCTTTTCTCTCTAGTAAACTGCAAACACAATCTGACACTGACTGGGATTTCATAATGTAGCCCCCACTGCATGTCTTTTCTATTTCTGTAAGGAAAACATCAGCATTCAAACAGTAAACATGTAAACCTACCTGCCAGAAAAATAAATTCTTATATCAGTATATTTTCCCATACAAAGGTTTTTTTAAAACTATTTCTTTATGTGAATATCACATCTTCATTTGTTTTCCTTCCTATCTGCTACCTTCAACTGTTTCCAGAAAGGCAGTCAGGAAGATGACAGGAGCGCCACATCTCCCCACAGTACGTGACTGTTTAACCTCGAGTCACTTCAGCTATGAAAATTGAGAATGCAACTTTGAAAAAACATTTTGAATGTGACAGCAAAATTACTTTGTGATGTTTATACATTTTTCATAATGCTGTTCCCAGTAGAACTGATTCCTATGTTTCTTAGAGCAACAGTATGAAGAAGCAGGCTTTTAAAAGGATGGGGTTTTGCTGATGCTGCTTTCTCTGTGTCTGGTTAGCTAAGAGAATACGCTGTAGCTTAGTGCAGAAGAGTAATAAGAGTGATGCTTTAGGAAGTCTCAAGGAGCATGGGTGCATCTCCTTGTACATGGCTGCTCTCAAAGAGGAGGGAATGTGTGCATGTGTAAAGGAGCACAGGAGCACTATGGCAGATGGAAACAGAGTAAGACAGCCAAGCAGAGGACCTGGACAATGTGTTACAGAGCTCGATAAATCCATAGAGTTTCTTTATGCTCTGCAAGGTCATAGATGATGCTGGCACTGGTCTCCTAGCAACCCACTCTACTAACCTACTTTTGTCCCAATCACTAGAGAATGGATTTAATGCTCTGAGCTGTGTTTCAACATGTGGAGGAAAGAATCAAATTGATGCTGGGTAATTGCTGATGTGCGAAATGCTAAAAAGCATTTTTCTGCTCTGTCTTCCCTCAATATCGGTTGCATACAGAAGGCTTTTTCAATAAAATCAAACAACATTAAAGAATTCCTAAGTTTAACAAGAATGTTAATTGCTATATAAACTGCAGAAATGTAATGTGCAAAGTAAATTGTGTGTTTATTTATGTAGGAGCATAACACGAGCTCCCTATGAAGAAGGTTCTATCATAAAGAGGATTTTTTTAAATGAAACTAAGAAGCATAAAATTTAAAATTATCTGAATGAAACATGGCTTTTTAAAGTTCCAGATCATGTATTCAATTAGTTAAACAACTTTAGAAAAACATAGTAATTATTAAAAATATCTGTATTTGGTATATGAACTGCACAAATGTTTCTTCGACATACAGATAACAAAGCAGAATCTTTAGGCAACAATAACTCACAACTATAACCATATTGAATGAACTCCTCTTCTGTAGATTATGAGTAATATGCATATACTGAATAGGACACAGCTTCACCTTCTCTAAATAATATGCATTTGTGCTTTCTTCATCAAAAAAATGTACAGTCCTATTGCAAAATATGTATTAAATTCTACAGCAAGAAAAAATCATGCATTCATTTCTCTGCTTGAGGAATGCTCCAAATTCTAAGTAAGTATAATTTGGGTTTATGTGACTATTTCTTATCGATATATTAATCAGATTTCCTGTATCTGATGTACTAGATTAATTCTTTGCCAGATATATGTAGATATTATAAAAATCAGATGAAACTACCTTTGTGTGCTTTGATAACAGGCATTCTTAGCCAGCCATAAGACATAAGATTGACAGAGGATCAAATGTTCTCATTTTACATATGGCAAGTGACTATTTTCGCAGCACTTGTACTGTATAGAACTTGGCTATGCTCTTCATTCAGTAGGATTTTCAGTTCAGAAACAACATACAACAAAAATACAAACCCCAAAAACTGAACCAGCAACCTAAAACTCAACAAGGGAAAAATCACAGCCAGAAAATACTCAGCAGAAATTTGAAGAGAAAATAAAAAACACAAAACAAACCACAAGGTCCTAAGCAGAGCTGGAGTTCAAAACTCTGTTCTAGAAAATAGGATGGTTTAAACACCCACTGTTAAGTAAGCAGAACTGTACCAAACAAAGTATACACTTCCATCCTCAGTCTCTCCCACGTGGCTCTGGTCTCAATCAGGTCTTGAGGTCTCAAAGGGCTGCACTGCACAGTCTTTTCTCTAAGACAGTTTAGTGGTCTTAAAACACTTAATGAATGCCACTCAAATATATTGCCTTCTGAGTGATTTCAACTCCAAAAGTCAGGCTTTTAGTCCTACGGGCTTCTTTAGGTTTATTTTTGAACATTACAATTATTTGCACTAATAATATTTGTCTATTAGTCCAGAGTGCATTACTAAATAGATGTGTGTGGGGGAGGGGAAAAGCTGTTTTTTGAAAACGAATGAAGAAAGCTAACCTTACTTTCAGCTTAGTTATTCTGCGGGTTTGTATTAATGAGTTCCAGTTGCACTCTGTGGTAACAGAGGTGTAAAGATCTTGACTTGTTAAGTTTTAGCCCTTTTTTATACTTCTATGGCTAAGAAGTGGACACAATTGCATACACATAAGCATGAAGAAATAAGAGGTATTCTGAAATTATGTGTAGAGAAATGTGTTTCTATATTATCTTGTAATTTGTGATGGTTTGGGTGTTGCCCACCCCCCAACACTTTAGAAATCACCCAGACTAGACTTGTCTGGCTCTGGAAATTGAGTGAAATTTATTATTTACAGCTTTGCTCAATATACAAGCAGATATTTACAATATATACCGTTATATACAGAAATATGCAAGGTAAAAGGTAATACAGAAACACAACTCCCCTCCCAGGAACCTGAGTCTTCAGGAGGGGCTTCTAACCACCCTTCCACCTTCCCCCCCTCCCCTTCTCAACCTTACCCCAGTCACAAGGAAGAATGGAGGTTTGGCCAGGGAGTTAGGAAACAAAGTGTATTGATCAAAAAAACAGCAGAGAGGCTAGAGAGAGAAATGCAGCTTGGAGCTCCCCAGCAGAAGTGTCATCTATGTTTAGATTCTTGTTCTTGTATCTCTCAGCAAGCCTGTGAGTGAGGCAGACATCATTCTGTTTTCCTTTTCACACCCTGTAATCTAGTTCTTCTCATCAAAACATTCTAGCTAGCTTCAAACTAGCACATCATTGTAGACTGAAATAATATATTAAATAGCCTGTAGAGTTTGTTGCCTGAGCTCCAATCCTACCTGCAGATTTTTCAAGACTCATTATGTTCATTTGTGTTTAAGACAAACTGTCACTGTAGCTGTAATTGTAATTCAAGTTGAAGTACAGTACATGCATAGTAACTAATTCATAGCCCTTGTTAGTGTATTTGAGATCATAAGCTCTGTGTGTGACAAACATTTCTTAGCCAAAACAGGCTAAATTTTCCCAATTTAACTCATTTTGTATTTGTAAAAAGAAAAGAACATAGACTTAAGCAGCTACAGATGAGATTGCTTAACTCATAATAACTCATTACAATGTAGTAACTTGTTCAACTCCAAGTCAGCTACAGGCAGGCACTCAAAATGAAGACTGAAGAAGCTTGGTTTGTGTGTTAATGGGCTTCTGTCTTTAAAAAGAGTTGGGAAATGGAACTTTTTAACATCGTAGGTTTCAAAACACTTACTGTATTCTCATTGGCATACTTGAAACCTGAGTTCTTTCTGCTACTGAAGTACAGCTTCCTACTCACCTAAGCTCTTCCTAACTATGCTCTGCATATCACAGTGAATTGTTTTCAAGAAAGGTCCCATCGCAGTAGTAAGAATAGTCAGTAGTGGTAGAATCATATCCTCCTGGTTGTATTCATCTTAGTCTGGTAAATGTTTTTTTTAATATTTTCTTGTTTGGGGATTTTTCCAGTGCTTCAGAGATTTTTAGAGATGACAGCAAACGTCCGTTGTAGGAGAATGAACAGAAATCAGATTCATAAGCAGAATATGGCAGCTCTTAGCCTTTACTCTTCTCTGAGCGCGTGGTGGTACAAACGAGGAGCTGCAGCGATGCCAGACCCTGATTTGGTAAGAGAGCAGCACCGAGGCTAGCTCCGCTGAAATGTACTTGAGTCGAAGCTTTTTCGAAGCCTTTTCAAAGTTTTTTTTTTTTTGTTGTTGTTGGTTTTTGTTCGGGGTTTTTTTTTCTTTTTTTTTTTTTTTCACTTTGAAGCCATCCCGATCGCAAAAACCCAGAAGAAATCAGGGAAGAAGCAGCACACGTGGTGAATGTGCACGCTCGAGGGTGACGCAGTGGGGGCGGTGCCGGACACGAGGGCGATTTAAACAAGAAACAAGAGCGATGTCAGACCCTGATTCAGGAAGAGAGTGCCACCTCTGCTCAGCCCATCCCGCAGCACGGCGGAGAAAGAAAGAAAAAAAAAAACCCCTCAAACAGTCAAATCCAAACCAAAAAAAAAAAAAAAAAAAAGAAACCAACCCATACCCAAACCAACTTCTGTTAGTTCCTCAAAGGAAGTGAGACATAGAATCATAGAATCAACCAGGTTGGAAGAGACCTCCAAGATCATCCAGTCCAACCTAGCACCCAGCTCTACCCAATGAACTAGACCATGGCATTAAGTGCCTCATCCAGGCTTTTCTTGAGGACCTCCAGGGACGGTGCCTCCACCACCTCCCTGGGCAGCCCATTCCAATGGGAAATCACTCTCTCTGGGAAGAACTTCCTAACATCCAGCCTGTACTTCCATCGGCACAACTTGAGACTGTGTCCCCTTGTTCTACTGGTGGTTGCCTGGGAGAAGAGGCCAACCCCCACCTGGCTACAACCTCCCTTCAGGTAGTCTTAGACAGCAATGAAGTCACCCCTGAGCCTCCTCTTCTGCAGGCTAAACAACCCCAGCTCCCTCAGCCTCTCCTCATACGGTTTGAGTTCCAGGCCCCTCACTAGCTTTGTCACCCTTCTCTGGACATGCTCCAGCACCTCAACATCTCTCTTGAATTGAGGAGCCCACAACTGGACATAGTACTTAAGGTGTGGCCTGACCAGTGCTGAGCACACGGGAAGAATAACCTCCCTTGTCCTACTGGCCACACAGTTCCTGATACAAGCCAGGATGTCATTGGCTCTCTTGGGTGAAAACTTGGTCTAAGGTTACTTGTAAAACTGTGGGCACCCAAACAGACCCCAACCATAGGCATGCAGGCATTCAGCCAACTGGCTGCAATGAGTGTTGGAGCCTGGCACTCGAGGTTGAAGGTGGCAGAGACAATGCCTGCATTTAGGTGTAAGCAGATCAATGGCCTGCTTAACCTAGTGGCTGAACTGAAGGACAAAGTGGAAAGGTTAAGGGCTACAAGGGAATGTGAAAGAGAGTTGGACTTAGGGCACCAGGCACTGCAGACCCTCTTCGCAGAAGGAGGTGACCCAAGAAACAAGGGAGAATGGACACAAGTGCCTATCAGAGGGGCCCCCCTCACCTCCTCAGTTGCCCTTGCACAACAGATATAGGGCACTAGAAGTTGAGGGTGAGGTGATTCTGGAGGCAGAAGCATCACCATCTAGGGTGTCAACAAATTAAATCAATTATCCCCTCACATCAGAACTAGTGTGCAAAAGAAAATGAGGAGGGTAATTGTTATTGGTGATTCCCTTCTGAAAGGAACAGAGGGCCCCATATGCTGGCTAGATCCCACCCACAGGGTTGTCTATTGCCTCCCTGGGGCCAAAATCAAGAATGTCACCAGAAGGCTGCCTACTGTAGTGCAGCCTTCTGATTACTATCCCTTGTTGGTTATACAGGCAGGAAATGACGAGGTTGATACCAAAGGTCTAAAAGCAATTGAAAGGGACTGCAAAGCACTGGAAAAGTAGTTGAGGGATCAGGGACACGGGTAATCTTTTCATCTATACCCTTAGTCATTGGTTGGAATACTGAGAGGAATAGGCAATCGCACATGATTAACAAGAGGCTTAGAGGCTGATGCCACCAACAAAATTTTGGATTCTTTGACCTTGGGGAACTTTATATGGCCTCAGGTCTGCTAGCAACACATGGGATACAACTGAGGGGGAGAAAGATCCTGGCACAAGAGTTGGCAGGGCTTGTCAAAAAGGTTTTAAACTAGACAGGAAGGGAGAGGGCTTTAAACACAACAGTACTAGAGACAAACCAAAGGAGGCCTATGGTGGTAAGCCAGAGATAGGGATAAAACCAGCAGCTCAGCTGAAGTGCGCGTACAGTAATGCACACAGTATGTGTAACAAACAAGAGGAGCTGGAAGCTTTGATGATGATAAATATTTAGTACACATGAAAACTTATTAAATGTTGAATACAGTAAATGTGTTTAAAAAAAAAAAAAAAAAGAAAAAAAAGGAAAAAAGTGTCTGGATATCTTGCAGAAATGGCTTTTTGTTAATAGAAAACCTTAGTGGTTAAAACACAGTTTAAATTTCACTCAGAGTGAGTCAGTAGATAACTTAATTGAGAAGTAAAAACAAAAGCGGAGTTCTAGAACAAACACTGACTTAGCATTATGTAGAAAAAAGTAATTATTTTATATTAAGCCTTGCCTTCATAGGGTATATTTAACTGATTTGGTGTGAGTCAGCCACTACATCTGTATTTTTGAAGATCACTTAGCTGTTCATTTTCAAGTTTGAAATGATTAGATATAGGGCTGGGTTTATTCAAATTAAGATGTTGTTGAGGCAAAATAAAACTGCACAGAAATTAGTTTGATTAAGTTGGTTTAAAAACAAATTTAAAACCACCTAAAACCAGACAGAGGCCGAAGACAGATTTTAAACCACCAAGTAACAGATTTAGAAACAAGGAGTTTCCAAAAAATGTTAGTGTTCTGAGGCACACCAAATTCCTTCTTCCTCCCCACTACTCCGTATCTGGAGGTTTTACTGGGGAGAAGGCAACACAAAAAGCTCCTTTTCCCAACCCACACTGCAGGCTTGAAAGCAGAACTGCAAAAGGTGCCTTTTCCACACATGTACTGATTCATATGGAAGCCTGTCCAGGATTCAGCTGGTGGTTGGCTGGATTCTTCTCACTCAGTATATATGGCAAATGGACACTTTGTTTAGGAAAAGCATGAATACAGTGAGGAAAAAGATGCAGGGTTCCCATCTTGACAGATTTCCTGTGTTGCAGAGGGAGATTTCTATGTACCTACACCTATTTGGTGGAGGAGAGAAATTAATTGGGGTGATATACATTTATATAAAAGTATAGATTTATTAAATTCAATATTCTGAACTCTCACCACCCCTAACCACTGTATATTAATATTCAGTTCAGTGCATGGTTATGAAAACAATTTAGGATAAAATATGTACAGGAATTTGTTATTTAACTAGCAAACATTCAAACTATAAACAGAGAGAGGAGTTTTCCCTGCGGCTTAATGCCGTTTGGGATCTTTATGCTATTTGCCCAGCTGAGTGGGCTGAAACTCTTTATGCTCTATGACAGAGGCAACTTATATTTACAGAGGTATCAAAGCTTTTACTCACGATTCTTATTAATTATTAATCACCCTCCGGGGCTGTGTCACAGCCTGTGCCTAGTGTCCAATTCTCCAGGGTCTCTGCCTGTGGACTCTGAGGCTGGAATCTTCACAGCTTGAGGGGAAATAGGTGAATCTTCCCAGTTTTTGGGGAAATAGGTTTTCTCAAACCTTTATTCTCCTGGCAAGGGGTGATCTCTGCCTTGGTGCTGCTGGCTCCTTCTGGATGCTGTGTCCAGGGATTCTGAGCTTGGCAGAATTTCAGGAGCAGGAGAACAGTTGTTCACGGCTTCAGGCCATGTGTGAAGACAATCCAGAGTCTGCTTCCTGGTTCTTTCAACAGCAGTGGCTTTTACCAGGCAATGATAGGCAGTGGGCATGCAAAGTGTGCACAGCTGCTGGGAGTCTGAGCTCCATAGGTAAATCAATGTAGGATCTAGTCCTGGTAGCAACAGCATGCAGATGTGCACAGCTGGCTTAGGAGGCTATAGGCTCCATTTATATATATGTGCAGGCTTAAACGAGCTCTGCATCTAAGGTACGCAGGCAGGTAAGCTGCGAATGAATCAAAGCATGAGGGCTTGAGCCTCTGAGATATCTGAGTGGCTGAGATATGCAGGGTCTGTGCCTGTGGGTCTGAGCTGAGCTGTGAGTAGGGTCAGAGCAGTGTCTGAGCCATGCAGTTGAGTCAGAGCAGCAAGGCACTGCAGTGGGGGTCCGAGCTGAGCTGAGCTGTGGATAGGGTCAGAGCTGAGCACGTTGTTTACCTGTGCACCCCTATTTATTGACTGTGGGCCGAGATTAATGGCCTCTTTGGCCACAAGAGTGACCAATCAGGTTGGCAGTCAGTCAAACCTTACCATAATAGGCAGAAGCTACTTGCCTGGACTTTCCCAAATATGGGGTTCACATGGATTTGCCCCAGGGAGACACAAGCTGGGTGTGTGGGGACTTACACAACCTGTTTACAACCAGGGGTCCTGGCAGGAAAACATGTCCAGGAAAGGCAAGGCATAAATAAGCCTCTTTTGGGGCCTACAGGCCCTGCACAACATCCTGCTCTGGAGAGTTCGTGTTTTACAGCGTTCCCATTTTGGAGAGTTCCCACATGTGGATGGCTCCCACCTTTGCATGGCTCTTGTTTTGTACCATTCCCACTTTTGCATAGTCTCCTGTCATTGCACCATCCTGTACAACACCGCTTTTGCACAGTTCATACCTGAGGACCCACAAGCCTGCAAATTCTGCAAATCCTTAGGTCCATTTGAGAGGGACTTGCAAGTGACACCAAGACTTGACTTCTCTCAGACAGCATCATGCAGCCTGACTTCCTGTTCAATACCTGAGCTGGGGAAGAAGCCAGCAATTTGGCTTTCCCCCTGTGCTGTAAAGACAGTGTCACTTCCACAAACTTTGTCTTCTGGAAGGTCTCTTGAGACACTTTTGAATTTAGCAGGTCTTTCCCTCGTCTTGGTTTTTTGCCACTTGGATCCACCACTGGATATAACTTGCATTTGAGAGAGGCTGCAGGCAGAGAAATTCACCAAGAGATCATCACTAATTTCCTGCCATGAGTAAAAGTGGTTTCCCTTAGATTCTCTCTTCAGCCTGATTTCTAAGTGGGGTAAATCTGGGATGTAGCTTAGCTTTTTTTTCAATTTCTGACTTTCCTAAATCCCTAAATTTGGTCATAAACATCCTTTCAAGTTTTCCCAACAGAGAACAAAGATTAACAATATTTCTGTCCAGACACATAAGATCTGTTCTTACAGATTTCTGTGTTGTGAAATTACAGTGCAAGCAAGACCAAATATCACCACAAAACTATTTATTAAAGGATAAAGTTGAACAAAATAGAGGGAGAGAGAGAAGAGGATGAAAAGGGAGAGGAAACAATGGAGAAAAGAGAAGAGCAGGGAAGGAAAAGAGCAGAGATTATATCACCATCAGCTGAAGATGGGGGCAAGGAGAAAGATGTGTGCACGGCCCAGGGATGGTCTTCTGTGGAGTTCGTCAGGAGTTCTTCTTCTGTAGTTTATCTGTGGAAGTAGTTCCTCAAATTCTTCTGATGGAGGTGTTCATAGATCAATGTCCAGATGCAGCTCCCCAGGGAATCTCTGTTGATTTGCATTCCTGAGTCTTCGGCCAGGAACCTTGGCTGAGTCTGAGAAGTTAATAAAGGCAATCTTTATCTTTGTTGATTTGAACAAGGGAGAGACGATTTAGACCACACCACCAATGAAGATAAAAGAGAGAAAAAGAATACAAGAGGAGGGGAAAGAAAAGGGAAAAGAAAAATTTAAGGGAAAATATGGAAGTTTTAATACAATTTTCACAAAGTACATTTGATCAGGTAATAGCCCAAATTTCTTTTACACTAGCATTAGATACAAATTGCATATTGGATACTATGTGGTGAATCAGTTGTATAAAACAGGGAATGATATATGCAAAAAAAGTAACAATGCCAAACCACATAGCAAATAACACAAAATCTGTTTCACCCAAGGCCCTCATGGAAGCCAGGAGAACCAGCCCATATCCCATCCTTCCCAGGTGTGGACAGGTATATGAGTTAGTTTTTCTAATCCCAGAAGATATTTGTTTCACTACTTTATTGTTGTCATCAATTTGTAAACAACAGTTAGAATCATTTAATTTTCCATGATCCCCTCCTACTACTGCTAACAGATAATCAAGAAGCATTTGATGTTTCCTATTAGCAGTTCACATTTGTGTAGATTTATCTGCTAACAGATCAAGGGCCCAAGCTACTTCATTGTTGATTATTTCTCAGACTGCTTGTAATCTTATGATGTGGTTTAAGTTATAGATTGGTTCTTGAGCACAACTAACTCATTCATGGGAGTTCCAGGTAGCAGGACCATAGTATTCAATAATCCATTGGGGGGAGTTGGCTCACACTTTCCCCATTTTTGACCACTACCCTGTGCCAAATGAGTGGAGATAGTGCTTCTCTTTCTTCCCAAATTATCATATACTCCACCTAGGAGTAAGAAAAACAGTAGGTGAATCAGTCCAATATAGCATACCCCAGTCCAATCAGGTGGTAACTTTTTATAGGCCTGGTGCCCACATATCCAGTAATGTCCCTTTAAGGCAGTCGGTCCATTCTCAAACAGGCCTGTGGGGGTCATGGACACCTGGAAATATGTAGAATTTTTCATGCCCAATAGGTTAGGAAAAAGGACATTGTTCCATCTCCCCTCAGAATGTGTACAATCCACCATACTGCAATACCAAGCACCTGAATCACTTTTCCACTTGCACCTCTGTTTGAGGAGTGGACCATATTTCTCACTAAGACCATACACACGAGGCATATTCAAGGCAAAAGAACAAGGCTGAAACACTTAACAAAACAGAACAGGATCCATTAAATCCGTATCCCCCTCACCCTGTCAATCCTTCAGTTGGAACTGAAGTGAGTCCATTGAAGCTTAGGTAAAGCTTCCCTGTGGATCTCATGAATCTGCAAGAATATGAGGAAAGTGCAGTCCTTGAAAGATTTCTGCTGTAATGGTGCTGCAAGGAGACTTTTTCCCCAAGAGTTGCAGCCTGCAAAATTTAAGAGGTCTTTTTTATGGGACCAAAACAAGTCCTTCTGACAATATGTCAAGGAAATCTTCAGCATTACAAATTAAGAAACCAAGCATTCCAGAAGCAACTGGTACTTTTTTCTTTTAGATAGTCAAATCCCTCAGATACTGATAAGGTGTCTGTACAGGACACAATGCCCCCCCCCCCCCCCCCCACCCCAGCCCTTCATAAGAGACTCCCTGAGCCTCCCCAGGTGAAGCTCTTAATGGAGTTGGCTTAATTACTTTGAATGGATCTGTAAGTGTCTTTGATTGTTTCATCTTAAAGCTAAGCTAAATGTAAACCAAACCTTTCTCCCAAACCATGTGCAATTTTTTTTTTTTTAATGAGTTCTCAAGTCTCTGACCAGAGGTGGGTCTGACTTGGAGCTGTGGGAGCTTCTCAAATCATTTTACAGAACCTTACTACAGCAGATGCCCTCCCTGCTACCAAAACCCCATCACACACAAATCCAACACATTCAGAGTTGCTCATAGTCTGAGGAGACTTGAGAATTGTTATTAAGTATAAAACAAGTTCAAGTGACAGAATCAGAGAATGCAAAATTAGGTAAAAGCAAAACATTATAATAACAGCCTTTCAAGAGTGTAAATGTGTTTTAAAATGTTATGTATTTGTAACTACTACGTAAGATTACCCTGGGGTTCAATAGAGCTGAAAATATTGCTACAAGGTTCTGATAATATCTTCTAGTATTTGTTAATCAACTAAATTAAGCCTTCAACTAAAATTTTGGGAAGATTTGTAAATGATCAGTTGATTAAGCTATTGTGATGGTTTGGGAGTTACTCGCCTCTCCCCCCCGCCTCCCCTTATGAAATCACCAGACTAGACTCAGCCAGCTGGAAGTTAAGGAATGAAGCTGTATTTACAGCTTAGGGCAATTTACAGGCATTGTGTATATGCACAATATACACAAATATTTACAGTTATATACAAGTTAAAAGTAGTACAGAAACACAAAATCCCTCCCAAAACAATCAGATTGCCAGGATGCTCCTGACCCAAGCCTACTCCCCTCTTCCACCCTCTTTCCCTTCCTTCAGAAATAATCTGATTGATCCCTATATATCTCACGTGATAAATCTGGAGAGATCTGAAGTGAGATGTTAAAAGACGACAAAGAGGTTAGGGGAAATAAAGAGTTAGGTTAGATTAGAGTTAAGGCAGATGCAGTCACATACACATGGACTAGCAGAGTGAAGGAGGTGTGTGAGAAGTGAGTGTCTTATCTATATTTTGACTAGCTGTGATTCTCAGCAGAAGAATGAGTGATATATATTACTGTTGTGGGTTTTTTTTTTCCTTTCTTCTCACAGCTAAGGACTTGATTTCTCTCAGTAAAATATTCCAATTAGGCTCAAACCAACATGGCTATCCAGATGTGATGTTGGGTTTCAGCTGGCACAGTTGTTTTCAGAATCACCATTTTAAAAATTGGTGGAAAACCCTAATTATCCAGAATCTGATGTAAGGTTAACAAATATGGATGGACATTTCTTTGTATAGAGAGACACATTGGCAAACTCTTCTCAGAGAACCTTGCAGAGTTCTTTGGAAATACCTCCATGCATTGAGACCTCTGAACACCTAAATCTCAATTTAACACTGCAGTTCATTCAGCAAACAGAAAACTTAAGAACTTTAGGAGACAATGATATATTTATTAGCCTAATTGGTTTTGTTTCTAAGCTACATGTATTAGCTTCTTGCTCTCTTAGCTCTTGTAATTTATTCCATCTCCTTTGTTTTTTTCCCTTATGAAATTTGTTCCAAAGTAATTTGCTGCTGAAGTCGGATACCTCAGTGACTGTTTGAAGTGTTAACAAATAATTTCTATCTAATTCATCAGCCATTCCCTAGTTTCCTAAAGGGAAAAAACAACAACAACAACAAACAACAAACAAACAAAAAAAAACAACAACCTGGTCCTAATTTGACTTTGGTGAATGGAAATAATTCAACACAAACAGAGTTCAATTTCAGATTTACAATGAGCTGAAGTTCCTTAGGTCATTAGCACAGAAAGTTTTCAGAGCACTCAGGAATCTATAACAAACTAAAACTATGACACCTAATTTACCTTACTCTCAATACCATTACAGGATGCACCACTGAGCATTCAGGTGCTGTCTTTAGTGGCAATAAATAATAAACCTAAATTACTTTAATTTCATTTTAAAAATGAAAAATGATAGCATTCCTACTTACCTTCAGGAATAATGTTCCTTTCAAAGTGTAGATTCACCATAAAAAATTCCTTGTTTCTTAAAAGCAGCAACTAATGCCGAGATATACAATGTATTTATAACTGTGGTGGAGGGCCACATAGGCCCAAATGGCCATGTTTACAAGCCTATACTTGCCCAGACATGTTGTCCCCCCAAAAGGTGTTGTCCTGCCCAAACCAGGGGAAAACAAATTAAGTGGGACAAAGGAGTACAATGAGACTGGTGCCTTCGAGTCTGGCCTGTCTGCTTGCAAGGTTAAAGTAAACACGTTGTGTAAGCTCATGTGCCTAGGGTGGGGATCCACCTGAGCCCCCTCCATATTTGGGGGTACCGGACCCGTGGATTTCACCTTACTTGGTATGTTTTGGCCTGCTGCCAGACTCTTATTGGACAGCATTGTGGCCAAGGACCATCAATCTCAGGCCCACATCTTATAAAGGGGGCAATTCAGAGTTCCTGACACCCTCCTCCACCCACCGCTCCTAGCTGCTTTGCTGCTTTTGGGGCCACCGCCGCTGCATGATTCTGACCCACAGCACTTTGCACCAGCTCAGGGAAAATCGACCAAGGCACTCCAGGCCAGCTGCCACCCCAGCCCATTGTTCCCAGCTCGATCGTGCCCATGGAGCCTCAGACAGCGCCCCCCAATAATACCTGAATTGAACTATTCAGACCTACAAGGGTCAACAATGTGGCTTTGCCACACATATTTGGGATCACCGAGCCTGTGTCTCCAGACAGTGAGTAACTGAGCAATCTCGATTTAAGCAGCCTAGACTTTCAGTAATTTTACTAGTGGCACTTTTATGTCACAAGACTCTCTATCCAAAACCTTTCCAAACCTCTACTAAATTCCTGATTTCTGCTGTAAATAGACATTCTGTAAAATAATTTCACAACTGCATGCAAAGAACTTGTGTAGGTTAACTGTATGTAAGTTTTTTTGGGGGATTCTATGTGTATATGATATTAAATTATTTAAACCCTTTCAAATTTGGCCTCATATTTAGTCCCCCAAAACCCAAACAAAACCCCTCCACAACAATAACTAATAATTCTTTAAGACCTTCAAATAAAACAGAAGCAGTAGACTTGAAAATTTTCTCATTTCTACAGCTGTGAAAAATGCATCACTAGGAAAATCATTTAAATATTAGAGTCCGTTAACATGAGACAGTCAATTTGTACAGCTCAATCTGCCTGCATATATTTTCAAAGCTTGTAAAGCTCTGAAAAACATCCAATCAAGAATTGGTTTAATGCTGTTGCAGAGGGGGATTTCTATACCTATGCCTATTTGGCAGAGGTGAGAAATTAATTTGAGGTGATATAAATTTTATATAAAATATAATTTTTAAAAATATTTATGAACTCTCACCACCCCCAACCACCGAATATGAAAACTTAGTTTTGTGTAAAGTTATGAAAACAACTTAGGACAGAATACATGCAGGGATTTGGTTATTTAACTAGAAAAACATTCAAACTATAAACAGAGAGAGGAGTTTCCCCTTTGGCTTAGTGCTGCTTGGGAGCTTATGCTGTTTGTCCAGTAGAGGGGCTGAAACTCTTTCTGCTCTATGGCAGAGGCAACTTATATTAGAGAGGTATTAAAGCTGTACTTACAAGTGTTGCTCTTAATTATTAATCACCCTTCCGGGGTTGTGTCACAGCCTGTGCCCAGTGTCCGGACTTCAGGGGTCTCTTTGTGGACTTGGATGCTGGAATCTTCCCAGCTTGAGGAGAAATGATAAACCTTCCCAGTCTCTGTGGTCTTAGGTTTTCACTAACCTTTGTTCTCCTGGAAATGGACGATCTCTGCCTGTGATGCTGCTGTCTTCTTCTGGATACTGTGTCCAGGGATAATCAGCTTCGCGGGATTACAGGAACAGGAGAAGAATGTCTGTGCTGGCTCTGGCACGATTCCTTCACGGGTTCAGGCTGTGTGTGTGTGGGTGCAGACAATTCAGAAGTCTGCTTCCTGGTTCTCTCCAGGCAATAAGCAGCAGGCATGCAAAATGTGCTAGGCTGCTGGGAGTCTGAGCTCCGTAAAGCAATATAGCTTGCAGATATGCGCAGCTGGTTTAGGAGGCTATAGGCCCCCTTTATATATATTATGTGCAGGCTTAAATGAGCTCTGCATTTAAGGTACACAGGCAAGAGCTGCGTTTGAATCAAAGCATGAGGTCTGAGCCTCAGAGACCATCGGAGCTATGCAATGGCATCCAAGCGTGTGGGTCAGGGCAGCAGGGTACTGCAATGTGGGTGAGTCAGAGAGCTAAACTGAGCTGCAGGCAGGGTCAGAGAGCTGAGCACGTGGTGCACTTGTGCATCCCTCTTTATGGACTGTGGGCCGAGATTAATGGGCCCTTTGGCCACAAGAGTGACCAGTCAGGTTG
Source organism: Pogoniulus pusillus (assembly GCF_015220805.1). Taxonomy (NCBI): domain Eukaryota; kingdom Metazoa; phylum Chordata; class Aves; order Piciformes; family Lybiidae; genus Pogoniulus; species Pogoniulus pusillus. The sequence goes on along the minus strand of NC_087309.1, from coordinate 67,393,318 downwards.
GCAGTAAGCCAAACCTTATCATAATAGGCAGAAGCTGTTTGCCTGGACTTTCCCAAATATGGGGATCACATGGATTTGTCCCAGGGAGCCACGAGCTGGGTGTGTGTGGCTTACACAACCTGTTTACAACCAGGGGTCCTGGCAGAAAGAACATGTCCAGGCATGTATAGGCATAAATAAGCCTCCGTTCAGGCCTACAGGCCCTCCATGACAAGCGCATATATGAAGGCAAAAGAACAATCTCTCCATTCTGTCAGCTATTCTTATCAATGTGATCTTCCTTTTGCAAAGATACCTTTAGCCTTCAGTAGCAAAGTCACAGATAACTTTCAGCACATTAGTTTTCAGTATCTAACCTAAGTGATTCTATTCCTGGTTTTATAAGGATTAACATAACAATATTACCAAAAGAATTCTGAATTCAGCTATGTGATTGCCTTGAGCAATAGCTCTGAGATACACTTAAACTATGAAAAGAGTAAAATCAAAAGGACTTGTATCTGGTTTTGCATATGAAAAGGTAGTTTTGTTTTGAACTGTGCATACTTCAGTGACAGCAAGGTGAGGTTGCAAATACTAAGCTTGTAAATATTGGTTTTGTTTTTTTTTTTTTTTTTAATAAGGCAAGATTTCAACATACCCTCATGACTTTTGTATCATCCCACAATCTTTTTTTTTTTTTTTTTTAGGTCTTCATATACAGTTTTGGCTACATAACTGAATGGAATGAAGCTGATGAAACTGTAGATTTTGGGTTGAGACCACAATTTGAAGATTTTTTTTTTCCTCATGTTTACTCTGTTTCACCAATTGATTTGGGTTGGATGGGACCATCAAAGGTCATTTTGTCAACCCTTCCTGCAGTGAGCAGACACCTCTAACCAGATCAGGTTACCCAGGACACTATCGAGTCTGATCTTGTATGTCTGCAGGAGTAGGACCTTGACCACATCCCTGGGAAACCCATTCCACTAGTTTACCACTCTCATAAAGAACTTCCTCCTAATGTCCAACCCATATCTAACCTGCTACAGTTTCAAACCACTGCTGCTTGTCCCATTGTTGCAAGCCCTTCTGAAAAGTCCTTTCCAAGCTTTCATGTTGGTCCCCTTCAGATACTGAAACATAACTACAAGGTCTCCCCCCTCCCAGAGCCTTCTCCTGCCTGAATAACCTCAATTCTTTCAGCATGTCTTCATAGGAGAGATGCCCTCTGATACTGTTGGTATCCCTCCTCTGGAAGTGATCCATCAGGTCTGTGTCCTTATGTTGGGAGCCCAAGGGCTGGACACAGTACTTCAGGTGAAGTCTCACTACAGCAGAGTGGCAGAATCATCTCTTCCAACCTGCTGGCTGTGCTTCTTTTGATGCAGCCCAGGATGTGATTGGCCTTTGGGGCTTCAAGTGCACATTATTGGCTGATGTCCAGCTCCTCATTCACCAGTACTCCCAAGTCCTTTTCTGCAAGGCTGTTCTCAATCTCGTCATCCTTTAGCCTGTATTGATATAGAGGGTTGTCATGACCTAGGTCCAGCACTTTGCCTTATTGAACTTCACAACATTCACCTCAGCTCATGTCTCCAGCATGCCTAAGTACCCCTGGCTGGCATCCCATCCTTCAGTCTTATCAGTCACAGCACTCAGCTCAGTATGATATGCAAATCTGCTGATGATACACTTAATCTTTCTCTCTGTATCACTGATGGAGATATTGAACAGTACAGATCCTTGAGGTACATCACCTATCACCTGTCATTGTCACCAGACATTGAGCTGTTGACCACAATCATCCAAGCAATTTCTTATCCACTGAACAGTCCACCCAACAAATCTGTGTCTCTCCTGCTTAGAGAGAAGGATATAGTGGGGGGACTGTGCCAAAGACTTTACAAAAGTCAAGACATATGACATCTGGTGGTCTTCCCTGATCCACTGATGTAAAAACATCTAGGTTGATCAGCCAGAATGAACCCTTGGTGAACTCATGCTGGATGTCTCAAATCACCTCCCTGTCATCCATGTGTTCCAGTGTAGTTTCCAGGAGTTTATTCCATGATCTTCCCAGGCAGACATGTGAGACTGACAGGTTGGTAATCTCCAGAGTCTTCTTTTTTACCTTTTTCAACATTGCACATTTCCCTTCTTCCAGTCTCCGGGGACTTCACCTGACTGCCAGGACTTTTCAAATATTACAGAGAGTGTCTTTGCAACTACACTCTGGAATTGGTTGGACTGGATGATCTTTGAGTTTTCTTCCAAATGGATGTTTTCTGTGATTTTGTGTATCTCATTAGGTCACATAGATGCATCTATGTTGAGGTTCCTCAGGTTGTCCTGAAATTGATCTTCTCTTTAATGTGGGAGGGACTTTACCCCACTGGTCCATTTATGTGGGAGGACATATAGAGCAAGACCACCAGTAAAGTCTGAGGTAAAAAGTTACTCAGTACCTTAGCCTTCTCCTTGTTTACTAACACCAGCTCTCCATTCTCCCTCCTCAAGGTGGGTATGCTTTCTTTAACCTTTCTTTTCTGGTTAATGTGCCTGTAGAAGTACCTATAGAAGTCCTTGTTATTCTTTGCATCCCTTTCAAGGTTCAGCTCTAGTTGTGACCTAGCCTTCCTGACTTCATCCCTACATGGCTGGGCAGTGTTCCTATACTCCTCTTGCTCTTTCTTTTGATCAACAGGTCTCTCTATTCATTTTTTGCCTGATTTCTTGCACATGGGGATTGGGAGATCTTATTCTTAAAAGTGTTCTTAAAAATCTGCTGGCTGTGTTCTACTCCCTTGTTCTTAAGGATCTTTTCCCATGGAACCACATTGACTAACTTCCTAAAATCAAGAGTCCTTACTCTGCCTCTTACTTGTTACATACCTTTAGGACTGCAAAATCCAATGGTGCAGGATCACTGCAGCTCAGGCTGTCCTCAATCTTGACATCACTGATGAGTTCACTTATGTTTGTGACCATCACATGTACATGTATCTGTCTAGCACAAAACGATGAGTTATTTTAATAGATAATAAATGCTGTTAGGTTTTAACACAATTTAAAACACAAACGCTAATTCAGCAAGATCTATTAAAGAACCGATACAACTTTTAACTTCAAAGAATCAAAACTATATGGAAATTACAGCTCATTCAAAAACAGAAAGATCTTTTTTTTAATTGTCAGATAACATGAACCTGGAATTACCATGTAAAAGTGTGGTTTGTTTTTTTTTTCTCAGCTACTATTTAACCTTGATCAGAGATAATAGCAAGCAGTCATATTTATTGTTAGGAGATTTTATTCTGTCTGGAGGGGGTTTTTTTCTGCTTCACTGAACCTTTCTGCAGCATTTTTTTCAACCTTGTATTCTCTTAATTATCCTACTTTAGTAGAGTGGTTTAAATCCTTAATTGAGTATGATTATGTAAATCCTATTTTTTTTAATTTCAGATGGCTCTGGTATGTGCTGTTATGTTCAGGTTACCTGGATCCACATATTATTAAATAAAGCAAAAAACAAAAATCATCAGAAAGAAACTAGAAACTTTGCACATGCTGTAAAAAAAAAATCACAACATTTCAAGTTGACCTAAGCAACTCCTGTCTAAGGCTAAGATTGAAATACTATAAAAGTAAAACAGGTAATACTGCAAGGTTGCATTGGCTGCTTTCTGTATCTCTTAAATGTCTTGGGCAATTACAACCAAAGATATCACAATATCACAGTATCAGCAAGGTTGGAAGAAACCTCATAGATCATCAAGTCCAACCCTTAACCACAGAGCTCAAGGCTAGACCATGGCACCAAGTGCCACGTCCAATCCTGCCTTGAACAGCTCCAGGGACAGCGACTCCACCACCTCCCCAGGCAGCCCATTCCAGTGTCCAATGACTCTCTCAGTGAAGAACTTTCCCCTCATCTCGAGTCTAAATTTCCCCTGGTGCAGCCTGAGGCTGTGTCCTCTTGTTCTGGCTCTGGCCACCTGAGAGGAGAGAGTAACCTCCCCCTGGCCACAATCACCCCTCAGGTAGTTGTAGACACCAATAAGGTCACCCCTGAGCCTCCTCTTCTCCAGGCTAAACAATCCCAGCTCCCTCAGCCTCTCCTCATAGGGCTTGTGCTCAAGGCCTCTCACCAGCTTCGTTGCCCTTCTCTGGACACGCTCAAGCATCTCAATGTCCTTCCTAAATTGGGAGGCTCCTGAAGGGTTTTGGTGCTGCTTTCTCATCCTGTGTGGGAGGCATAGAAATCTTTTGTTACCATTCTCCACCTCTCTTAAACATGAGAGGCAAATTTAAATTTAGGATGCAAACACCACATTACTCACTTTCCTGGAAATGCAGGGATTGGCTTAGATAAGGCTGTTCATCTGTTAGGAGAAATGGCCTGTCTTCTCACTGGCTTCCCTTTCTCTGTGTCACTATATATATTAATATGAAAGCCTTAAAAAAATCCCAACTAAATAAAACACACAGAAAAGGGTTGAGAGAAAAAAATAAAAAAAAGTAAAATGTTGTTATGTGTTTAGGACAGCAGAATTATATCTCAATTATAAAGTCTGCAAAACCAGATATCTAAGAGTTTGTTTGCAAGAGCTTTTTGTTTGATGGAGTGATTATTTTTCTTTAAATGTTCAGTTCATCTCAGAGAGATCTGCATATCTTTGCATAGATACTGAAAACCCACACTCCAGCAGACAAAGTGTCAGTGTAAACACGTTAAGTAAAATGCTTGTTATTCCAAGGTTAAAAAAACAAAAGGACACCAGAAAATATGTGTTTTACTTAATTTGATTGAACCTGAACATTGTTTTTTTACTACTTGTATTCTTCTTTTGCTTAAATATCAATAAAAAGCAGGAAAATGCCTGCATTTTTTTTTTCAAAAGTGTGAAACTTTTCAAATTAAGAATGATAATAAAAATCTATAATATACTAATAGATTTTAATTCTCTAAGTGTCATGGAGGGCCTGTAGGCCTGAACGGAGGCTTATTTATGCCTATACATGCCTGGACATGTTCTTTCTGCCAGGACCCCTGGTTGTAAACAGGTTGTGTAAGCCACACACACCCAGCTCGTGGCTCCCTGGGACAAATCCATGTGATCCCCATATTTGGGAAAGTCCAGGCAAACAGCTTCTGCCTATTATGATAAGGTTTGGCTTACTGCCAACCTGACTGGTCACTCTTGTGGCCAAAGGGCCCATTAATCTCGGCCCACAGTCCATAAAGAGGGATGCACAAGTGCACCACGTGCTCAGCTCTCTGACCCTGCCTGCAGCGCAGCTCAGCTCTCTGACTCACCCACATTGCAGCGTCCTGCTGCTCTGACTCACCCACATTGCAGCGTCCTGCTGCTCTGACTCACCTGCAAGGCCCAGACAGAGCTCTGGCCCTCACTTGCAGCATTCAGAGGCACAGACCTCATGCTTTGATTCATTCACAGCTAATCTGTCTGCATACCTTAAATGCAGAGCTCATTCAAGCCTGCACATTTATATAGAAGGAGCTGATAGCCTCCTATAACCAGCTGTGCACATTTGCAAGCTGTCTTGCTTTATCTACAGAGCTCAGACTCCCAGCAGCCTAGCACACTTTGCATGCCCATTGCTTATTGCCTGGTAAAAGCCATTGCAGCTGAGAGAACCAGGAAGCGGGCTTCTGGATTGTCTACTAACACAAACACCCACAGCCTGAGTCCATGAAGAGACCTTTGCCAGAGCCAGCATGGAGATTCTTCTCCTGTTCCTGTAATCCTGCAAAGCTGATTATCCCTGGACACAGTATCCAGAAGAAGACAGCAGCATCGCAGGCAGAGATCGTCCACCGCCAGGAGAACAAAGGTTAGTGAAAACCTAAGACCACAGAGACTGGGAAGATTTATCATTTGTCCTCAAGCTGGGAAGATTCCAGTGTCTAAGTCCACAGGCAGAGCCTTTGAAGTCCGGACACTGGGCACAGGCTGTGACACAACCCCGGAAGGGTGATTAATAATTAAGAGCAACACTTGTAAGTACAGCTTTAATACCTCTCTAATATAAGTTGCCTCTGCCATAGAGCAGAAAGAGTTTCAGCCCCTCTGCTGGACAAACAGCATAAGCTCCCAAGCAGCACTAAGCCAAAGGGGAAACTCCTCTCTCTGTTTATAGTTTGAATGTTTTTCTAGTTAAATAACCAAATCCCTGCATGTATTCTGTCCTAAGTTGTTTTCATAACTTTGCACAGGACTAAATACACAGTGGTTGGGGGTGGCAAGAGTTCATAAATATTAATTTTTTTAAATTATATTTTATATAAAATTTATATCACCTCAAATTAATTTCTCACCTCTGCCAAATAGGCATGGGTATAGAAATCCCTCCTCCTCAACATTAAGTAATACTAGTGGAGCTATTCCTCCTTCCAGGTATTTAAATGTTGAACTAATATCAATAATCTTTCTTACATTCCATTGCTCTGTCACAACAGACATATTTTGAGGAAAATTGTTGTTAAGCAATGTCAGACAAATAAAGAAGATCAATAGAAACTTGGGCACAGGGAACAGAAAAAGCCACCTTATTCATGGGAGAGCAATACTTTTAGTTTTTCTGAAATGAAAGAATATAGAACTAGAGTATGTGTTAGCAAAATCTATCTGGACATCGGTTTCTTTGAACGAGGTGAAAGTAGTAAACATGATTTGAGGTCATGCATCTTTTGTATGTACGTACATATTTTAATTGAGGACAGAAGGTGTGCAGTATCTGAGAACTAACTGCCAATTTGGTTATACAAATTGGTTTTTTTATTCCAAATGCATATTGCTCCTTTCCAAAAACACACACAGCTATTTTAGTGTTTCTCTTTCCACTCAGTAATTAAATTTTGGCCACTGAAGCACAGTGAAAGGATTAGCTTGTTTAGGGGGACAGAATAGTCTCTTCCAGTGCTTTAAAAGGAATGTGTTGGCCACATATGTGATTCAAAAAACACATTCTTTTTGTGCATAACATATATTTTTCCTAGAATTGGTGATCTGATCAATTTTGTAGTTTTAATTTTTTTTTTCATTTAGAATTATTAAAGATAAGAAAAAGTGCATTTTTCATGGAGCAGTCATGAATTTGAAAAATATACTTTTTGTGATAAGTTTCATGAAATCATAGAACCATAGAACATCCTAGGTTTAAAGGGACCTGAAAAGATCATGTAGTCCAACCTTTCAAGGGAAAAAGAGTATGGATACAATTAGCACCGGAGCTGAAATAACCCCATGCTTGGGATTAAGAGTCTGGAAAGCTGCCTGACAGAAGGGGTTTGTTGTTCAATAGTCAGCTGAACATGAGCCAGCAGTGTGCCTGGGTAGCCACAGTAGCAACAGTATCCTGGCCTGCATCAGGAATAGTGTGACCAGCAGGACCAGAGAGGTGAGTGTTGCACTATATTCAGCACTGGAGAGGCCATACCTTGAGAATTGTCTTCAGTTTTAGGCACTTGCACTATAAGAAAGACATTGAGGTGCTGGAATGTGTCCAGAGAAGGGTGGTGAAGCTCATGAGGGTTCTGGAGTACAAGTCTTTATGAGGTGAGGGAGCTGAGGTTTTTTAATCTGAAGGAGCCTGACGGGAGACTTTATTGCTCGCTACAACTACCAGAAGGGAGATTGTTGTGAGGTGGGTTTTGGCCTCTTCTCCTAAGTAACTAGTGATAAAACATGAGGAAGTGGCATCAAATTACACCAGGTGAGGTGTATGTTGAACATTAGAAAAAACTATACCAAAAGGGTTATCAGAGACTGGTACCAACTTCCCAGAGAAGTAGTTGAGTCACTGAACTTGGATATATTTAAAAGCAGTGTAGATGTGGTGCTCAAGGATATGGCATAATATTGGCCCTGGTAGAGTTAGATAATGGTTGGATTAGATATTGAAAGTCTTTTCCAAACACAGTGATTCTGTGATTCTGTCAAAGTGGCTGCAAAGGACAGCTGTGAAAATGATCAAAGGGCTGGAGCACCTCTGCTATGAGAAAAGACTGAGAGATTGTCCAGTGTGGAGATGAGAAGGCTTCAGGGAGGTATTACAGCAGCCTTCCGGTATTTAAAAGGGGCTTACAAGACAGCTGCAGAAGGATTTTTTGCAATGGCATGTAGTGATAGGACAAGAAGTAATGGCTTCAAAGCAGAAAAAGCTAGATTTAGATTAAATATTAAGAAGAAATTCTTTCTAATGTGGGTGGTGAGGCACTGGAACAGGCTGCCCAGAGGAGCTGTGGAGTCTTCAGCACTGGAAGTGCTCAAAGTCAAGTTGGATGGGCCTTGAGCAGCTTGTTCTAGTAGGTGATGTCCCTGACCGTGGCAGGGTATTGAATCTAAATGACCTTTAAGGTCCCTTCCAAGCCAAACCATTCAATGATTCTGTGGCTGATTCTATGACTCTCTTGGTCTTGGTGTCTGCACAGCTGTTTCTAACTGTTTTTCTCACTTTGTTCTCTCATTTTATCACATAGGCACTGTCATTTTGGGTTCGGACCCAGCTATGTCTTGTGGTGCACATACTGGATCTGGCTGAAACTAGCTGGGTCCATTGCAGGGTAGCTTCAGACCTCTCCTTAGAGAGGCCACACCTACAACACAACCCCAGCCTTCTAAAAACGCAATGCCAATCCTCAATACAGATATGGTCACATGTGATGGAATGGAAACAAATTTATTTCTCAACATACTGTACAGCAAACAAAATAAATGGAAGACTCGGAAACTATAGGTAGTCATCTGACACCTTTATGGGATTATGTGGTATTTGTTTCCTGGTTTATACTATGAAGGTATATTTTACTGTATGCCCAAGACAACCCATGATATTTAGCTACAGTAATGTTGACAATAATGATTTTCAGTGTTTCATTAGTTTGAAATTAAGTGTGATTAATATTTGCCATTTCTGGGTGAGTTCACTTTAAGAACTGTGTAGATAGTACATTGCAAGCACGTGGCAATCAAGATTGCACTTCATATCAGCAAGATGTACATCATGCTTAGGAAACTTATTTCCAAAGTCCCCTGGGCAGCAGTCCTTGAGAACAAAGGGGTCCAGGATAGTTGGACCTACTTTAAACAGAAGCTCTTAAAGGCACAGGAGCTGGCAGTTTCCATGTGCCGCAAGATGAGCCAGCAGGGAAGGCGACCAGCCTGGATGAGCAAACAGCTCCTGAAGGAATTGGGGGAAAAAAAGAGGGTGTATCACCTCTGGAAGGAGGGGAAGGCTTCTCCTTATGTGTTTAAGGATGGAGCCAGATTATGCAGGAGAAAAATTAGAGAGGCTAAGGCCCAGCTAGAACTTAGGCTGCCACTTCTGTGAAAGATAACAAAAAGCACTTTTATAAATTTATCAACGCTAAAAGGAAGGGCAAGAAGAGCCTCCACTGCTTACTGGACCAGGAGGGGAACATTATAACTGATGACGAAGAAAAGGCTGAGGTCCTGAATGCCTTCTTCACCTCAGTTTTCAAGAGTAAGGAGGGAGGAGTTCAGGGCAAGTGGCCTCTTGAACTGGGGGATGGGGTCGGGGAGCGGTGTGTTGCCCTGGAAATTCATGAGGAATTAGTTCAGGACCTGCTGAGCCACCTGGACACCCACAAGTCCATGGGACCAGATGGGATCCATCCCAGGGTGCTGAGAGAGCTGGCAGATGAGCTGGCCAAGCCGCTCTCCATCATTTTCCAGCAGTCCTGGCTCACCGGAGAGGTCCCAGGAGACTTGAAAATGGCCAACGTGGTCCCCATCCACAAGAAGGGTCGGATGGAGGAACCTGGGAACTACAGACCCGTCAGCCTGTCCTCAGTGCCAGGGAAACTGATGGAACAGGTTATCTTGGGAGTGATAAGAGCGCACCTAAGGGATGGCAAAGGGCTCAGGTCCATCCAGCATGGGTTTAGGAAGGGCAGATCCTGCCTCTCCAACCTGATCTCCTTCTATGATCAGGTGACCCGCTTGGTGGATGTGGGGAGTCCTGTGGATGTGGTCTATCTGGACTTCAGCAAGGCCTTTGACACTGTCCCCCACAGCAAACTGCTGGCTAAGCTGTCAGCCCACGGCTTGGATGGCAACACTCTGTGCTGGGTTAGGAACTGGCTGGAGGGCCGAGCCCAGAGGGTGGTGGTGAATGGTGCCACATCCAGCTGGCAGCCAGTCACTAGTGGTGTCCCTCAGGGATCTGTGCTGGGCCCCATCCTCTTTAATATCTTCATAGATGATCTGGATGAGGGCATGGAGTCAGTCATCAGCAAGTTTGCAGATGACACCAAGCTGGGGGCAGATGTGGCTGGGTTGGAAGGCAGAAGGGCTCTGCAGCGGGACCTTGACCACCTGGACAGATGGGCAGAGTCCAATGGGATGGGGTTCAATAGCTCCAAGTGCAGGGTGCTGCACTTTGGCTACAACAACCCCATGCAGAGATACAGGCTGGGGTCGGAGTGGCTGGAGAGCAGCCAGACAGAGAGGGATCTGGGGGTACTGATTGATACCCACCTGAACATGAGCCAGCAGTGTGCCCAGGTGGCCAAGAGAGCCAGTGGCATCCTGGCCTGCATCAGGAATGGTGTGGTCAGCAGGAGCAGGGAGGTCATTCTGCCCCTATACTCTGCACTGGTTAGACCACACCTTGAGTATTGTGTTCAGTTCTGGGCCCCCCAGTTTAGGAGGGACATTGAGATGCTTGAGCGTGTCCAGAGAAGGGTGACGAGGCTGGTGAGAGGCCTTGAGCACAATCCCTATGAGGAGAGGCTGAGGGAGCTGGTATTGTTTAGCCTGGAGAAGAGGAGGCTCAGGGGTGACCTTATTGCTGTCTACAACTACCTGAGGGGTGGTTGTGGCCAGGAGAAGGTTACTCTCTTCTCTCAGGTGGCCAGCTCCAGAACAAGAGGACACAGCCTCAGGCTGCACCAGGGGAGATTTAGGCTGGAGGTGAGGAGAAAGTTCTTCACTGAGAGAGTCATTGGACACTGGAATGGGCTGCCCGGGGAGGTGGTGGAGTTGCTGTCCCTGGGGCAGTTCAAGGCAAGGTTGGACGTGGCACTTGGTGCCATGGTCTAGCCTTGAGCTCTGTGGTAAAGGGTTGGACTTGATCATCTGTGAGGCCTCTTCCAACCCTGATGATACTGTGAAAAAAAAAAAATAGTTTTCAACAGCAGAATTTCATGTTTAATCCTCCATTCTCAAAAGGCCAAGGTGACACAATGACTAGTGTCAACTCAAGTTTTATAGTTTCTGTAGCTCGTAAATTTATCCCAGACCAATGAGGATTGAAAATGAGTCTCAGTGTCCAATGGAAGATCTTTTCGGCAATGAATTTTGATTGTTCTGCTCATAAGAGAATGCAAACTATATGAAAAGAGGAACTTGAAATGTCCCCTGATCCTATTAGAGGGTCATTATTCCAGGTCATGAATGCATTGCACTAGTGATGTACCATAATAAATGCTGACAACTATGAAGTACCAATTATGAAGAGAGCCAAGTAACAGCCAGGGTTATACACTGAATGACTCATTTATAAAGTAGTGCAGAAAAAATAAGTGCAATTGAAAGCTGATATATACGTATGGAAAAGGATATCTTCATGTTCATATCTTGTATACAAGTTAATTCCTTCACTTGAAAGGAAGAGCCTTCTGTAGAATTTAGGATATGTATTTATTTGTTATCTAATAGCTTTTGGAGAAGAAGCTGACATAAGGTCCATAGGGGTCAACAACTGTCAGCTCTTTCAAGACAGTATATGTGCCTTCCTTCAAATGTTATTACATGAGACATTTTTCATTTTATTATATTAGTACTCCATTGTAATTAACATCTTTTAAAAGTGGGTTTTGTCAGAGCACTACCAAATAGGACTGAAACTCTTTCAGAGATGCTCTGAATGCATCACACACCTAAAAGCTAGGGAAGGTTGTCCAAATTATAGGTAACAGTGTGGTAGAGGTATCATCCTCTCTATCACAGGTTACTTCTAAACACATTTTAAGGCAGAATCCTTTAAACCAGCACAGCTATCCACTCTAATAATTTGTCTTCAGAGACATAGATTGTAGCCTATTATTCTTCTTGTAACACTTTCTAATTTACTGATGATATCTTGAATCTTACTATGAGATCATTTTTCATTCTCAATTAAATGTTATGGGAAAAACACAGGCATATTAGAAGCACACAAAGTCCTGGGATTTTTCACTACCAGATCAAAATATTGGGAAAAAAATCATATTAGAATTAAGTTTAATACAAGGATGTATTTTGATTGAAGAACAGCTGTAACTTTGCTTCTAACTACAGAGACAGTCATTATTCATACAAATGTCTTTACTTCTTCAAAGTTTCCAAGTTTTGCTTAGTTACTTGAGTGAGGTCAGAACATAGACTGTCTCCATCTCAGGCTTCAGTGTAGAGCTGATGTCTGACTCCAGTGATGCCTGCACTTTAACTTGCATTTGGCTTAATAAGCTATTAAAGAAAAAAAAAAATCATCTAAGTATCTGTATTATTTTAAATAGCTATTTGGTTATATTTTTTTTTCCAACTCAGGGTAAACAATATAATTTGTGTAGGAGACCCTAAGTTGAGCTTTGCAAAGAACTTAGATCTGTCTCCTGCTCTATGTTCCTGTGTCAGACTGGGATGTAGCTTTATTGTTATAATCTAGTTCATTGTGAAAGGGCCTTCAGTTAGAATCTCAGATATTATATACATTTGCTTAAAGCCTTTTCTTGAAACAGCTTCATAAAGATATTTCTACAGTGTTAGTATGGAGGATAATGAGTAGCATCATGATTGTCATCTTGCACGAAGCCATAAAGAAAATTTGTTTTCAGGATCAAGTCTAATAAATGAGGCTACAGAGACAGAGCAAGCACACTTTTAAAGATCTAGGAAGTCTGATTACTACTTGTCATTAAAAATTAATGTGTGCAAAGGAGGGAAGCAATCATCCTAAAAGGAAATTTTTGCAAATATAGTTATCTGATATGTGGGTGTGGATATAAAAAAAACGTGACCACTGTTGAACTGAAAAAGAAAAATGTTTACTAGCTGATAGAAGCAAAGTAAGAATACTCTTTGAAGATAACAAGAAGTTCACCATACATTTATGATAATTTGTAAATTTCTTCCTGCCAAACTAGATTTAGCCTTGAATAGGAAAATTTTCTTGATGATTGAGGATACACCAGAGGTTGATGCACAATCTAAATAGTCAGCAGAGAGCTATGTGAGGGAGCAGTCAGCTGCAGGATGTCTATGTGCTACAGTTTGGTTGTAAGCAGGAACATGAATGTAAATGAGATAAGAACAACTACCAAAACCTTTCAAGATTCCTGGTAGCTTTCCTGCTGAACTTACTTTAAGAGGAAAGTATGCATATTGCAACACCTGTCTTTCTTTCTTTTTATTTCTTGTGCAGGTACGAGACAGAAGCAGTGAAAAAATTCTTACTTCAATTCAGATACCACATACACAGATATACTCAGATACCAAATACAGATACAAGCACTGAAAAAACATGCAGAATTGTATTGAAGAAATAATTGAAATATGAGCCTAGATTGGAATTTAACAAATATTTCTGTCTGGTTTACAGTGACAAAAGACTTAATGACTTAGAATAAAAAACCAAAAAGAAGATATATGGGATCAGAAAATTTAGTTAGTTAGTGAGGAGACATATGCTTATATTGTTGAGCAATTTTGTTTGTTTTTAATTTTTCCTCTGCATTTCTTTTAAAATTATACAGTCTCTAGTGCTAGATGTTTTGTTCAAATAATAATTTGATGTTGAAGTAAACTTGATGAAGATCACTTGAGACCATCAGCTGCACAATTTTAATAATATTAATTTCTGTAAGGAATGTATTGAGATCTGCAAAATTACTTCATTTGTTTTGGGGGTTTGTGCTTAAAAGGACTAATTGCAAGTAAAAGGTAACAAGCATATCTAACGGTAAGAACAAAATGTAACACAAATTCTTATGTTTAGTCACACAAAGCACATATTTCACTTCAGTTTTCCTCATCTGGTATCTTTTTGTTTTTCAAATGCAATAAATGGGAAGGTATCATATCATACAACCTGCATTGTCCTTTCCAGCCTTGCTCTGTTATTGTCAATTTCTGATTACTATTTCTACAAAGCATACTAGTTTAGGAGACAGCATAGAAATAAAACATTAGAATGGACAGCTTTCAAAACATAAGTCCCTCACCTTGACTTCCATTTTTCAAGCAGGCATTCAGCTAGCACAAATGCTGTCTGGCTACTGAAAAAATGAAGGCAATGACTCCCCCTTGGCCTTCTTTCTGTACATCATTCATAAGATACTATCAACACAAATGTGTCAGTGCAATTCATCACTCAGCCTTACTGTCCTATCTTGGTGATGCCTGCTTTCTCTAGGCTGCTGCCACAGGCTCTCTCTTTCAGTCTTGCAGGAAAAAAAAATTAAAAACCTTTTTCAAACATAATAAGAGAGGTAACAGCACAAAAGAGTCTGTTAATGGTCATATCTTTCTGTCAGTTCACTTCCCACAGGCTGCTCTTCTGGATTTGAAATGTAAAGCCATCTAACAGAGATGTACAAGCTGATGTTATTGTTTCACCTGGTACCTCAAGTACTATGCTGCAGAATGACTGCCTAAAGGTAAGCATAATGGTTACCAACATGCAACTGCCAATCCCATGACAAGGCAAAGCATGCTACCTGTAGAATCATAGAGTTGCTAGACCTCTAAAGTCAATGTAACACTGCTATGACCATTAAAGTATGTCCCAGAGTGCCATGTTTACAGGGTTTTTTTTTAAACACTTCCAGGAATGGTGGCTTCACCACCTCTCTGTCCAACATATTCCAATGTTTGACCACTCAGTACAGATTTTTTTCCTAATATCAAATCTAAACTTCTCCTGGCACAATTCAAAGCCATTTCCTTTTGTTCTGTCATTTGATGCTATGGAGAAGAGATCAACACCCAATTCACTACAACCTCCTCTCACGTGGTTGTAGAGACCATTGACATCTCCCCTCAGCCTCCTCTGCTCCAGAATAAACAATCTCATCTCAAACACCTGTACCTCACAAGACTTGTTCTCTAGACTCTTCATCAACTTCATTGCTCTTCTCTGGACATGCTCCAGCACCTCAATGTTCTGCTTGTATGGAGGGGCCCAAAACTGAACACAGTGCTCAAGGTGTGGCCTCACTAGCACTTAGTACATGAGCATGATCCCTTCTCTAGTCCTGCTGGTTACACCATTCCTGGTACAGGCTAGGGTGTTTTTGGCATTCTTGGCCACCTAAGCACACTGGCAACTCAATTTCAGCCAGCTTGTCAATCAACAACCCCAGGTCCTTTTCTGCCAAGCAACTTTCCAACCACTCTTCCCCAAGCCTGTAATGTTGTGTAAGGTCAATAGGACTCGATTGCAGAACCTGACACTTGATATTGCTAAACCTCATACAAATGACCTTGGCTCATTGATCCAACCTGTCCAGATCCCTCTACAGAGCCTTCCTACTTTCAAGTTGCCACCCAGTTTAGTACCATTTGCAGATTAATGAGGATGCACTCAAACTTCTCACTCAGATCATTAGTAAAGATATTAAACAAGAGCCCTGGGACTCCACTTGTGAATGGCTGTCAACTGGATTTAACTCTATTCACAAGTGCTCTTTAGGCCAAGCCATTCAGCCATGTTTTGCCCAGCAAAATGTCCACCATCCAAGCCATGATAAGCCAGTTTCCCCAGTAGGATTTTGTGGGATGCAGTGTAAAAGATTTACTAAACTCTGCATAAACAACATCCACAGCTTTTCCCTTATTAGTTAAGTCACCTTGTCATACAAGGAGATTAGGTTCATCAAGCAGGATCTCCATGAAATCTTGATGACTGAGCCTGATGACACTGTTACCCTCCATATGATGCATAATGACACTCAAGATGAGCTGCTCCATGACTTTCCTGGCATCAAGGTTAGACTGACAGGATTGTAGTCCCCTGGATCCTCCTTCCAGCCTTTCTTGTAGATGGACATCATGTTTATCAGTCTCCAGTAATTTGGGACCTCCCCACTTAGCTGAGATTACTGACAAATGACAGGAAGTGTCTTGGTGAGCAGTTCCACCAGTTCTCAATACCCTTGAGTGTATGCCATCGAGCCCCACAGATCTGTGTCTGTTTGGTGCAGCAGGTCACAACCATCTCTGTCTGGGTTCAAGGACTGTCATTCTGCTCTCCATCTCCATCCTGCAGCTGAGAGGGCTGAGCATCCAGTGAATGAAAGACTGTGCTAGTTTGAGGCTAACCAGGATATTTTAGTGAGAGGAATTAGATTATAGGCTGTGAAAATGAAACAATGTTGATGTCTACTTCACTCATAGGTTTGCTGAGATGTATGCAAACAAGGACACAAACATAGATAACACAGTTGCTGTATGTCTCTGTATGTCTGCACTTTCATCCCTAAACTGCTGTCTGTAACTAATCCTTCTGCTTTCTAACTCCCCTGTTCAATCCTCCAAACTCACCTTGAACATAAGGCAAAGTCTGGGATAAGGTAGAGGGGTGGAAAGGAGGTGGAAGGGTGGTTGGGAACCCCTCCTGGGAACTCTGTTTACTGGGAGACGTGTTATATTTCTATGTTATTTTAATTTGCATATAACTGTATATATTTGTGTATATATGCTTGTGCTAGTTTGAGGCAAGCTAGAATGTTTTGATGAATAGAACTAGATAATAGGCAGTGAAAAGGTAAACATGGTTGTGTCTCTTCTCTCACAGTCTCGCTGAGAGTTCTGGGAAGAAGAAGTAAACAATAGATAACATTCTCCATTTTGTCTTTCATTCTGCTTTGAGCTTCACACCTAGCCACATCTCATTAACCTCACTGCCACTAACCTTCCTTCTTATCCTCTTGGCTGCACCTCTATTTCTCTCTAAGAACTGGGGTAAGGTTGAGAGGGGCAGGGGAAGGTGTTGGGGTGGTTTGAGAACCCCTCCTGGGGACTCAGGTTTCTGGGAGGGGAGTTGTGCTTCTGTATTGTTTATCCTTTATATATTTCTGTATATAACTGTATATATTGTAAATAGCTGCTTGTATATTGTGCTGCTGTAAAATAAATAGCTTCATTTATATTCCTGGAGGCCTTCTGAGATAGCTGGGGCAATTACAAAAGTGTGGGGGGGCGGGTTAATGCCCAAACCATCACAATGCTTGTATATTGTCCTAAACTCTAAATATAGTTTTATTCTTAATGTACAGCTCTGCTGAGTCTAGTCTGGGTGATTCCATAAGGGAACAGGGGGAGAGTAACACCCAAACCATCACAAAGGCTCAGTCAAAGAAGATGCTGAATACCTCAGCCTTTTACTCGTAATTTACCACTGTGCTTCCCACTGCATTCGACAAAGGTCAGAGATTCTCCTTAGCCTCTAACTTCATGGGTGCTCTTCAAGAACACAGAATACTTACCATTTTGACTTCCCCTAGACACTCTTAACTCCCTTTCTGGTCTTAGGAATTAATTTGCCAGTAAGCACAACAAAGAAAAAGAGTACAAATTTTGATGTATCCAGTGATGTTAATAGTAAAACTGCAAGAAGAAGGGTACCTTTACTTACTGAGTATCAAGATGTGTTCCCCCTGTTTTGTATCAGTACCCAAACAGTATTCCATATATGAATACTAAGCAATCTTTCCTTTAAAAGCTAGCACCTTTACACCAGCCATTTAAGTGCACATGACACAGCTGATCCATCTGTAGTTCAGAGCATTACCACAGGGCATTTCTGCTACGAAGAATTAATTTGTGGTGGGATCCATTAGAGTCTAAAGTAATACTTCAAGTAAGTTGTGTTATTATTTCTTCTCCCCTCTGCTTTTATCTTCTCTCCAACCAATCCTCATGCTTCAGGGCATATTCTTATTACCAGCTGAGCAAGGGAGAAAAAAAGATTCCTAGTTGTGTAGATTTATATGACTAGATGAACTGTTAAACTGTGTAGTTTCTCTGAAATATCTAGTAGAACTAGGAAGAGGTTGCTGGACTTGATTAACTGCTGATATGTTTTTACAGATCCCCTAGAATGGGTTCAATATAAAGAATAATTTTCTCTTGGTATTAAGAAGTACTTGTCTCAATCTATTTAACAGAAGTAACTGGAAGTTTCCCTCTGGGTTTTGTTGTTCATGTTTAGATTATGTGGCCATTTTGTTGTGGGGGTTTGTAGGTTTTTGGTTTGGGTTCGGTTTTGGTGGGGGTTTTTTGTTTGGTTGGTTAGTTGGTTGGTTGTTTTGAGGTTTTTGTTGTTTGCTTGTTTTTTTGGTTGGTTTTTTTGAGGGGGTTGGTGTTTTGTTTTGTGTTGGAGTTCCATTTGTAGGTTTGGTATGTTTTTGTGTGTGTGGTTTTGTTTATTGTTTGTTTCCTTAATTATACATTTGTCTGTTGCTCTTCAGATGTGACATGCAGCCTGGTGATTGTCAACACAACACTTTAGCCTATGTTTTTTCCCCAGCGCAGAAAAGCTGGCAGGAGAAAGCAGTGGTGACTTGAATCTATCCATTAATTTTAAAGGACTTTGTATCTGGCCAGTAGGCATGGATCTGTCAGAATTCTAATTCATCTGATGTGTACCATTATAAAATGCTTCATCACTGGCAGGCAGTGGATGAGTCCCTAGTTTGGTGCACTGGAGAGTGGATAAGATGCAAATTTTGTGTTCTTTCACTGTGGTTACAATGGTTACAAGCCCTTTGCACGAGCTGCAGATCTTCCTTGAGGTTCATTGTAAAGTAGGACAATATTTTTCCCATTCCACTACTTTTTTCCTAGTTTTATGAAAAAAGCAGTAACATTAATGAGGAAGATAAAAATATGGCATGTATTTGAGAGAGTGAAAAAAATAGATTTCTGTCAGTTTAACTCCTCTGCCATGCCTTTTATATTCTATTAATGGTAAATCCCTCCATGTCATCTGCCTGCCTCTTAACCCTGTTTCACACAGGATATAGTTAGATAAAGGAGAGCTTGCCTCGACAGTGAGACATGCTAGCTAGTACAGTTCCCAATAAACATTCAGATTGAATTTGTGTGGATAAATCTGCCAGCAGTAAATCACTTTTTGGTACCTTCAGGTGCAAACAAGCTGTAATGTTTCAGCTTTGGAACACTTTTTTTTTTAGCCCGTGTGGGCCTGAGTGAGATGCCTGCTGAGTAATGTTTTTTGTTTGGTTGTTTTTTTTAGTGAAGTACATGCTGTTCCTTCAAACATATCTTTTCCTGGCAGCGCAACAATAAAAGTTCTTTAAGCAACTGATCTACTATCAACAATAATGAAGATTACTTGGTTGGAAATACTGAAACCTTGTTAGAGTCAATATATTCAAATAGCTAAGTGAAAAACTTAGGCAGCTGAACTAAGCATGGTATATATATATGCCCCACAAAATGTAGCTGTAACAACTATATTTCTATAAACACACAGTTCTTGGTAGAGATTCCTGTTTCTGGTGAATCTCATGTATTGATCATTTGCTCATATTCCACTTCTATCAAAGCAGAACTCTCTCCCACAACCCATATAAAGGACAATATAATTTCTCATTCATCTGACAAGAGATCTAATGGTAACAGTCTGTTCAAGCTTGATGCAGTGCAGTCCAGGCAAAATTATGCAAAGGAAGGGAGGTTGCTGCAGAGGGAAATGCAAGTTTAGTCTATGCCAGGAATTCCAAGGGAATTCCCTGCCTGAAATTGCTTTTAAGATGCTCTGATTTAGCTACATGAGAACACCTTGGAAAGTACTGCCCACTTGTGCTAGTTTGAAACAGGCTAGAATGTCTTGGCGAGAAAAAGTAGATAATTGGCTATGAAAGGAAAACATTGGTGATGTCTCCTTCCCTCAGAGTCTCGCTGAAGAAGAATGTAAACATTAGATAACACTTTCGCCATTTTGTTTTCACTTTTGGGCTGGGCTTTGACTGAGCTGCATCTCCTTAACCTCACTGCCACTAACCTTGCTCTTTAACCTCTTGGCTGAACCTCTCTTCTTCCTTAAGACTGGGGTAAGGTTGAGAGGGGCAGGGGGAAGGTGTGGGGGTGGTTGAGAGCCCCTCCTGGGGACTCAGGTTTCTGGGAGGGGAGTTGTGTTTCTGTATTACCTTTTACCTTGTATATTTCTGTATATATCTGTATATATTGTAAATATCTGCTTGTATATTGTGCTAGCTGTAAATAAATAGCTTCATTTGTACTCCCAGAGCCCGTCTGAGTTAGCTGGGGTACCTTCTAAAGTGTGGGGGGGGCGGGTAACAGCCAAACAACCACATATTTTAATTTGGCTTCCCCAACGTGGGGCAAAATTAATTTGAGTGGCTGTTAATTAACTCTGGGAATCAGAATGAAGCTAGTAAAGCAGCTGTTGTACTTGGTTGGAACTCTGATCTGGTCCGGGATCTGTTTTTTGGCATTTAATTGGATAAAAGCCCAAATTGTTGCTTATTTTCTTAATTTAGCTTATACGAAGGCTAAAGCTAAAGTTACAAACTTTTTCTGGTCCTGGAGTGATCTCATTCTCGGGTATGCTGGTTTTAATGTCACTGAAAATCTTACAGGGGTATTTGTCAATAATATTACAAGCAATCAAAATACTGCTTTATCTACAGCCCTCATGAGAATAATTCACCCCAGAGCTGAGATGCTAGACCCTTGTAATGACTTAAAGCAAATTGTGGCATGTCTGGTGTGTATTATCCTGGCTCTTATAATTTTTGATTTTATAATGCTTTTAATATTCTGTGTGAAAAATTCGAATGCAGTGTCTGTAAAAACTCGGAAAGTTTCTGTTTCAAAAGCAAACGGGAAAGCGTCTCAAATACAACCTCTTTCCCAGGCAAATGCAGGGACAGTCTCATATCAACAAAATACTAGTGGAAATCAAAATAATTCGGGAACACAACCTTCTCCCCAGCCAGTCCCTGCACCTCCCTCTTCAGATTCTGGATAAACTGCCAATGTTCCTAACAATAATGATAACAAAGATAATAACAATGACAACAAACAACAATTGGCAGATATCCCAGGAGTGCAGGCTCAAAATCAGAATGTTCCTAATAACACTGATAACACCAGCTCAGCCAGTTTGAATTCCCAGCCAACAGACCAAAACCCTGTTAATTTTAAGGCAGATCTGAACTCCCAGACCCAGGTCAGACCCCCAATGATTCAAACCCTCCAGCAGACACATCAAAGGCTGTTGTTGTGCAGGCCTTTTTGACACCTGCTAAGGCGAAAGCCAAGACACAGTTTTTGACAAAGTGTGACTCAAAGGAGGATGAAAGAGAGGGGACCTCTGGTGAGCAAGAGAAGGAAGAGGAGGCATATAGTCTGCGGGACCTGGCGAACATGCTGAGATCCCAATACTCAAATGAGAAGAGTGCTGTGAGTTTGGCTGCCAAGAAAGAGGATGGTTCTGATGAGTTTAAGAGTGTTATGAGGAAGGTTCTGTTTCGAGGCCAGGGACAACCAGATCAACAAGAGGAAGAGGAGGACGATGACATCCAGGACTCCAATGATCCACTCAGAGAGGTCAGGGAGGTTAGGAAGGAATACTCAAGGGAATCAGGTGAGCCAATCCTAAGCTGGCTAGTGAGATGCCGTAGCGTTGGTGCTAATGCCCTGCAGGTAGGAGACAAGTCTGCCAAGCAGCTGGGACCACTCACCAAGGAGAGTGGAGTGGACAAATACTAGCAAGTCCTCTTGGTAAGGTTAGATTGTGGACACACCTTCTGTTGGCTGTGGCTATGAGATACCCTTCCCGAGATGATCTGCCATGGGCTGCCAAGAAGTGGAGCACCATTGAGCAGGGAATTAAGCTTCTGAAGGAGTTTGCTGTGAAGGAAGTGCTTTATGGAGATCATGGCACACATGAGCCTGATGACATTCCTCTTGGAACAGGTCTCATGAAGAAGCTGATTAAGCTTGCTCCTTCATCCTGTGCTAACATCTTGGCCAGCAAGTTTCTATCAAGAAGTGATAATGGAAGGTCTTTCACTGTTGCTGAGTTCACTGACCAGCTCAGGCAGATAGAGGACAGCTTGTCACATTCTGGCATAATCTGTGCCATAAAATCTCTAGGTACAGAGATGAAAGAAGGCATTGAGAATGGCATTAAGAACAGCATGAAAGAACCGAAAGAAGATCTTAAAAACATTGCCAATCTGGTAAAGGATACCATTCCTGCATCATCTGAATGGGTGCATGTTTCTGCCATCAGGAACAGATGCCCACCTCCTGCAAGGCAATTCCAGCCCAGGAGGAGACAAATTCCATCTAGACATCAGCAATCATGTGCGTCACGGTGGATAATTCTGCGTGACAAATATGGTGAGAACATGAACAAGTGGGATGGTAAACCTACTTCAGCTCTTTCAAAGAGGGTCAGGGATCTGCAGAGTGGCAGAAACAGAGGCAGCAATGCCAGAAAAGTAGCTGTCACTTCTTCAGCTCCCCAGAGCAACTGCAATTATTCCAACAATTACAATTTCTCTCACAACAACACCAATCATTGTGTACACCCCACATGCCATGTTCAGCAGTATGAGTGCCCTGCCTCCAGCCAGGAGGAGGAAAGGGATAGTGGAGAGAATTGAATCTGCTGGAATGTATTCATTAGGTGTCCTGGCAGTTCAAAAGTTTGGAAATACAGGGCTTGAGTTGACACAGGTGCTCAGTGCACTTTATTGCCATCCAATTGCAAAGAGACAGAGTCCATATCTATTTTTGGAATCACTGGTGGATCTCAAGAGTTAGCTAAGTTACAGGCTGAAATCAGTTTAACTGGTAAAGAGTGGAAGAAACACACTATTGTAACTGGTCCTGATGCACCTTGCACTCTGGGAATTGACTTTTTGAGACAAGGTTGTTTCAAAGATCCTAAGGGTCACAAATGGGCTTTTGTCATAGCATCTGTAGAGATCGAGGATGGTAAATTGAAATTGTCCATTACACCTGAACTTTCAGATGAATCTGCAGTTGTGGGGCATCATGACATAGAGGATCTGGAAGTGCCAATTGCTACTCAAACTGTGCACCACAGGCAGTACAGAACTAACCGTGACTCTTTGTTGCCCATTCATCAGCTGATTCGTCAACTGGAGAGTCAGGCTGTCATCGAGAAAGCTCATTCACCTTTCAACAGTCCCATCTGGCCTGTGCGTAAACTGAACAGTGACTGAAGACTCACAGTTGATTTTCATGCCCTCAACGAGGTGACTCCATCCATGAGCGCAGCTGTGCCGGACATGCTGGAACTCCAGTACGAGCTGGAATTGAAGGAGGCTAAATGGTATGCAACCATAGACATTGCTAATGCTTTCTTCTCTATTCCCATAGCAAAGGAGTGCAGGCCTCAGTTTGCATTCACCTGGAGAGGAATCCAGTACCAGTTCAACCGTTTGCCTCAGGGGTGGAAACACAGCTCAACGATCTGTCACTCAGTCATCCACAATGCACTGGAGAAAGGTAAAGCTCCAGAGCACATCCAGTTCATCGACGACATCATTGTGTGGGGCCAAACTGCTGAGGAAGTCTTCGAGAAAGGTAACAAAATCATTGACATTCTGTTGCAAGCAGGTTTTGCCATTAAGAGAGACAAGGTCAAAGGACCTGCCAGAGAAATTCAGTTTCTGGGAGTGCGGTGGCAGGATGGTCGCCGTTACATTCCACAGGATGTGACCGACAAAGTCTCCACCATGGCAGTTCCCACCAGTAAGAAGGAGACTCAATCTTAAGTGTGGTGGGATTTTGGAGACTACATATTCCTGGTTTCAGTCAGATTGTCAAACCTCTGCATGATGTGACTCGTAAGAGAAACAATTTCGAGTGGGGACTTGAACAACAAGCAGCCTTTGATCAGATGAAGTGAGAAGTAGTCCATGCAGTGGGCTTAGGACCTGTGCAATCTGGTCCGGACATTAAGAACATTCTACACCGACTCATGGATGGTAGCCAATGCTCTATGGGGTTGGCTAAAGGACTGGAAGAAACATGGTTGGCAGAGGAAAGGAAAGCCTATTTGGTGTGCTGATCTATGGCAGGACATTGATGCATGATTGGAGAGAATTCCAGTGAAGGTACGGCACGTAGACGCACACATGCCTAAGAACAGAGCTACCAAGGAACATCAACATAACAAGAAGGCAGACCAAGCTGCTAAGATTTCTCGAGTTGATACCAACTTTGATCTTGACCTTGATTGGAAACACCGAGGTGAACTGTTCTTAGCTCGGTGGGCCCATGACTCATCTGGACATCAAGGCAGAGATGCAACATACCGATGGGCACGTGATAGGTCAATTGACTAGTCCATGGATGCTATCACCCAAGTCATTTATGACTGTGACATTTGTGCTGCTATTAAGCAGGCTAAGCAAATCAAGCCCTTATGGTAGGGTGAGAGATGGTCAAAGTACAAGTATGGTGAAGCCTGCAGATTGATCAACAAATGCAGTTACCTTATGTATTAAAGCATGTGGCTGAAACTGTAGTGTGGAAGACGGTTGTATTTAAAGCTTTATTGGGCAGCTTAACATCCAGGACATGAATATGGACTGGCTGTGTGCAGAGAGAACAGAGGTGTCAAAAATGTTTGTTATTTCTGCAATAGCAACTACATTGTTTGTTAGAAAAAGCTGCTGAAGACCAAATACAGGATCATATTCCAAATATGTAAAAGAGCCTGACACTGTTGGCTCAGATATTTTATGTCGGATTTATTTCCTTAATGCCTACCAAATTTGTAAGACAAAGAGATAGACTGACTTCAGACTTTTTTGTTTCCTTCTGACTTCTTGTGCTAGTTAGAAGCAAGCTGGAATGTTTTGGTAAAAGAACTTGATAACAGGCAGTGGAATGAAAAGCAATTGTGTCTCCTTCTCTCACAGTTACGCTGAGAACTGTGGGAAGAAGAAAGACTTTTTTCTCCATTTTTGTTTCTCACTCTTGCTTTTGCCTTAGACCGAGACACATCTTTCTAACATCACTGCTTTCTAGCCCTGCTCCCTAACCTCTTGGCCACACCTCTCTTCTTCCTGAGAACTGGGGTAAGGTTGAGAGGGCTGAGGGAGGTGTTGGGGTGGTTTGAAAGCCCCTCCTGGGGACCTTGGTTTCTGGGAGGGGAGTTGTGCTTTTGTATTGTTTATCCTTTGTATATTTCTGTATATAATTGTATATAACTGTATATATTGTAAATAGCTGCTTGTAAATTCTGCTAGCTGTAAATAAATTGCTTCATCTATATTCCCAGGGTCCGTCTGAGTTAGCTGGGGCAAATGCAAAGTGTGTGGGGGGTGGGTAAGAGCCCAAACCATCACACTTCTGATCATCCCTTTCCATGTAACAGGAAAAAAAATGTTTGAAAGTTCAACAATAACCATTTCTTTCTTCTCCAATTCATCCATTATTCAGTTTACAATAGATTCTTTTTTTCTGACAAAGAAGTTCTTTCAGCTAGTTCCATAGGAGTCTATGTATAAAAATACTCAATATTAGCACTCTTCTTAGCAGTAATAGTTTTCAACTTGTTGGTACTTCTGACATTCGTCTATTTGACTAGCTGACAAAAAGCAAGATTTCAGGACATTATCAAAAATACACATGAACTTTCTGAATTTCTACATATGAGATAACTACGTTGTTGTGTACTTAGTATCAACAGTCAGCACAATATGATACCTTTTGTGATGGTTTGGATGTTACCTGACTCCACACACACACACACACATACACACTTTGGAAATCGCCCAGACTAGACTCAGCAGGCCCTGGAAATTGAATGAAGCTTTATATTTACAGCTTAGCAGAATATACAAGCAGATATTTACAGTATATATACAGTTATATACAGAAATATACAAGGTAAAAGGTAATACAGAAACACAACTCCCAGAAACTGAGTCCCCAGGAGGGGCTTCCAGCTACCCTTCCATCTTCTCCCACCCCTCTACCTTACCCCAGACATTGCCTTGTGCCCAAAGAAAGAATGGAGGGTCGGCCAGTGGGGTTATGAAGCAGGTGGATTTATCAGGTTGCATTAGAAAGAAAAATGCATCCCACAGCCCAGACAGAGAGTGACTACCTCTCTATTTTATACTCTTGTTCTTAAACATCGAAACAAGCCTATGAGTGAAGTAGACATCATCATTGTTTCTCTTTCACAGCCTGTAATCTAGTTCTTCTCACCAAAACATTCTAGCTAGCTTCAAACTATCACAAGGAGCTTTACAGTTGCTTTTTAAGTGAATTATTATGAATTACAATCGAAATAATTGGGAAAAGAAAGTTTTCCTCTTTGAAAAAACAAGAAAAATGCTTAGAGGATGCAAGTGACTGAATTTACTCAGACTCTGTACATGTTTATTCTATTATGATTTAATTTTTCTTCTTTAAGAACTAAGCAGTTTTGAAGTTGTTTTGCATTTCATTTATTTTGCTTTTATGACTTCACCTTTTCAAAGAATAGACAAAATGCATAGCTTTACTTCACATTTAATTAGCTATGATTATGACCTATTGGCATAATTCTGCTGGTTATTAGGAAATGCTAGCAGGCACTTAATCTGATGTAGCTTCTCCCTGAGCACATGACCTATGAAGTCTGATCACTCTAGTACACTCTGAGAAGTTATTGGTATCTTAGGATAGGTTGTTCATTTTGATACCTTAATTTTGTGTGTTTCAATAGTGTTTAATGTTTACTATGAATATCAAATCTAAAAAAAAAGGGGGAAAAAGTATTAATCACTGACTTTGAACAGTTGTAAAATAAAGTATATTAAGGAAGAGCAAAATACTTTGATTAAAACCTCTTTGCCCATTCAGTTTGAGGATGTTATTTTATTAATCTTCTAGTAATCACAAGACTAGCCAGCCTAAGTATGTTTTGAACTAATAATTTATTTAGAATGTAAACAAGATTGTTAAAAAGGAGACAACACATACAATATGAAGGCTATTTTCTCATATCATAAAATAATATATTAGTCTTGCTTTTATGGTTGTCTACGTGCACAATGCAGCAAATGAAAATAAATAGCAATCACAGTATCACAGTATCACAGTATCATCAAGGTTGGAAGAGACCTCACAGATCATCAAGTCCAACCCTTTACCACAGAGATCAAGGCTAGACCATGGCACCAAGTGCCACGTCCAATCCTGCCTTGAACAGCTCCAGGGACAGCAACTCTACCACCTCCCCGGGCAGCCCATTCCAGTGCCTAATGACTCTCTCAGTGAAGAACTTTCTCTTCACCTCGAGCCTAAATTTCCCCTGGCGCAGCCTGAGGCCGTGTCCTCTTGTTCTGGTGCTGGCCACCTGAGAGAAGAGAGCAACCTCCCCCTGGCCACAACCACCCTTCAGGTAGTTGTAGACAGCAATAAGGTCACCCCTGAGCCTCCTCTTCTCCAGGCTAAACAATACCAGCTCCCTCAGCCTCTCCTCATAGGGATTGTGCTCAAGGCCTCTACCAGCCTCGTCATCCTTCTCTGGACATGCTCAAGCATCTCAATGTCCTTCCTAAACTGGGGAGCCCAGAACTGAACACAATACTCAAGGTGTGGTCTAACCAGTGCAGAGTACAGGGGCAGAATGACCTCCCTGCTCCTGCTGACCACACCATTCCTGATGCAGGCCAGGATGCCACTGGCTCTCTTGGCCACCTAGGCACACTGTTGGCTCATGTTCAGGTGGGTATCAATCAGCACCCCCAGATCCCTCTCTGTCTGGCTGCTCTCCAGCCACTCCGACCCCAGCCTGTATCTCTGCATGGGGTTGTTGTGGCCAAAGTGCAGCACCCTGCACTTGGAGCGATTGAACCCCATCCCATTGGACTCTGCCCATCTGTCCAGGTGGTCAAAGTCCTGCTGCAGAGCCCTTCTGCCCTCCAACTCAGTCACATCTGCCCACAGCTTAGTGTCATCTGCAAACTTGCTGATGACTGACTCCATGCCCTCATCCAGATTATCTATGAAGATATTAAAGAGGATGGGGCCCAGCACTGATCCCTGAGGGACACCACTAGTGACTGGCCACCAGCTGGATGTGGCACCATTCACCACCACTCTCTGGGCTCGGCCCTCCAGCCAGTTCCTAACCCAGCACAGAGTGTTGCCATCCAAGCCGTGGGCTGACAGCTTAGCCAGCAGTTTGCTGTGGGGGACAGTGTCAAAGGCCTTGCTGAAGTCCAGATAGACCACATCCACAGGCCTCCCCACATCCACCAAGCGGGTCACCTGATCATAGAAGGAGATCAAGTTGGACAGGCAGGATCTGCCCTTCCTAAACCCATGCTGGATGGACCTGAGCCCTTGGCCATCCCTCAGGTGCACTGTTATCACCCCCAAGATAACCTGCTCCATCAGTTTCTCTGGCACTGAGGTCAGACTGACAGGTCTGTAGTTCCCAGGTTCCTCCGTCTGACCCTTCTTGTGGATGGGGACCACGTTGGCCATTTTCAAGTCTCCTGGGACCTCTCCGGTGAGCCAGGACTGCTGGAAAATGATGGAGAGCGGCTTGGCCAGCTCATCTGCCAGCTCTCTCAGCACCCTGGGATGGATCCCATCTGGTCCCATGGACTTGTGGGTGTCCAGGTGGCTCAGCAGGTCCTGAACTAATTCCTCATGAATTTCCAGGGCAACACACCGCTCCCCGACCCCATCCCCCAGTTCAAGAGGCCACTTGCCCTGAACTCCTCCCTCCTTACTTATGAAAACTGAGGCAAAGAAGGCATTCAGGACCTCAGCCTTTTCCTCGTCATCAGTTATAATGTTCCCCTCCTGGTCCAGTAAGCAGTGGAGGCTCTTCTTGCCCTTCTTTTTAGCATTGATAAATTTATAAAAGTGCTTTTTGTTATCTTTCACAGAAGTGGCAGCCTAAGTTCTAGCTGGGCCTTAGCCTCTCTAATTTTTCTCCTGCATAATCTGGCTCCATCCTTAAACACATAAGGAGAAGCCTTCCCCTCCTTCCAGAGGTGATACACCCTCTTTTTTTCCCCCAATTCCTTCAGGAGCTGTTTGCTCATCCAGGCTGGTTGCCTTCCCTGCTGGCTTATCTTTCGGCACATGGGAACTGCCAGCTCCTGTGCCTTCAAGAGCTCCTGTTTAAAGTAGGTCCAACCATCCTGGACCCCCTTGTTCTCAAGGACTGCTGCCCAGGGGACTTTGGAAATGAGTTTCTTGAGCAAACTGAAGTTTGCCCTCTGGAAGTCCACAGTGTGGGTTCTGTTATAGTACCTCCCTATCTCCCTGCATATTGAAAACTCCACTATCTCATGATCACTGTACCCCAGGCAGCCTCCCACTGTCACATCTCCCACCAGCCCTTCTCTGTTGGAGAGCAGCAGGTCAAGCTGAGCTTGACCCCTAGTAGGCTCACTAAACAGCTGGGTCATGAAGCTGTCCTCCATGCACTCTAGAAATCTCCTGGACTGCCTCCTCTCTGATGAATTAAGTTCCCAGCAGGTATCTGGCAGGTTAAAGTCACCCACAAGAACAAGATCTGATGATCTTGAGACAGCCTCCAATTGTTTGTAAAATATCTCATCTGTTTCCTCATCCTGGTTGGGTGGTCTATAACAGACTCCAACCAGGATGTCAGATTTGTTAGTCCTCCCTCTGATTTTAACCCACAAGCTCTTAATCCCTTCGTCCCTCACCTCAAGCTCAGTGGCAAGGAGTGACTAATACACAGGGCCACTCCTCCTCCTCCTCTTCTCCCTTGCCTATCTCTCCTGAAGAAGCTGTATCCCCCCAGTACAGCACTCCAACCATGCCTGTCATCCCACCAAGTTTCTGAAATGGCAACTATATCGTAGTCACCCTCATGGACCAGGACTTCCATTTCCTCCTGCTTGTTACCCAAGCTGCGTGCATTGGTGTAGATGCACTTCAGCTGGGTTCTCGATTCCTCAATTGACCCTAGTTTCCTTCCCACTCTCTCCTTCTCAGAGAGAGTAATTGCCTCACCCACCCCCTTCAGATCTAGTTTAACTCACAAATATTTAAAAAAAACTATTTGAGAATACAAATAATAACTACTCACAGAAAAATGACCAACACAACTTCCATACTCTATAAACTGAGAATGGACACAAATGATCCACGAAGAATATCTGTTACAAAATCTCTGTTTCTCTTTGGTGCCATAATGCATTAAAGTTTCAAGTAGCATTTAAGTAAATCTAGATGTTTTCAAACAAAAACAGAGGGAAGCAGAAATTGTGAGATATTTGCCAAGCTTCACAACAGAATGATGTTGTGAAATGGCTATGCTTGAAGACAAGCAAGTCTGGATTTAGCTTCTATCTATTAAGGATGAATTACAAATAATTATATCATGATGCATGGCAGAATAGATTAACTCTTTCAATCAGGTGATACTAACATCATTTCCCCTTTAGCCATAACAGAAAATACTGAGCTCTGTTTCCATTAGGAGATCAAATCAGTTACACAAGTCTGAAACATAATTTGGTTTAGTAGAGTTCATTCACAGAAAGTGCATCCAGTCCTGTTGGTTTGAACAAAGTAATACGAAACCACAGCAGGCAGGCAGATTTTTTGCAGGCTGATTTTTTAGCATGTTTCTTTTTCACAAAAGAAGTGTGTGCACTTTCCTCCTCCTTGTTGCCATAGGCAGACACAATTATCTTCTGGTTTTCATATGTCTTTAAACACATTCAAATGAATGCACTAATTCTACTTACAGAATTCGTTAGGTTTTCCCCATCATGCAACTCTAGACCCCAGACTGATAAACAACATACTACTCTGCTGGGACATTGAAGCTCTTAAGTCTAAGTGACTGCACAAGATCATGCTGACAGTACAGTCATGTTTGCTAAATGTTCCAGCAGTCCCAGACTGGGTGTCTGCATCCAGTGTTTTGGATACCAAGGTGGTTAATGTGTTCACATACTGGATATCTCTAATATTTTGTGAGCATCAGTCCACACCTGTGCTGCATTTCTGTTGTTTTAATCACATTTTAAAAGGGCTTCACCTTTCTTCCACTTACTTGAAACAGATTTCAGTTTTAACATGTTCATCTACTGTTCATAAAGAGCAAAAATCTAATTGTATTAGATATCAGTGCTTAGTACAGCAGTACTAAAGAGATAACAGAGAAAATACTGACCTTTAAACATTGATTTGTGGGGAATAATCTGAGATTCATCAGTCAAAACCTCTCTTGCAATAGATTCTTGCATGGCAATATCAAATTAATTTAATTTAATCTCTCTGAGTTGTAGTACCTGTAGATCAAACAGCTGAAACAATATGACACCCTTTGCAGAGACCTGGGCTGGTCTTATTTGTTGTGATTCTGATTCAGGACTTCAGGAAGCCATTTAAAAGATTTCAACTGACTTTCCCAACAAATTAAGCATATATTTATGTGCCATATAATAGATCTTTTGTTGTTTGGTTTGTTTGTTTTGTGAGGGGAAGTAAAGGGTACACTTTTCATCCAGATGGTCTGAGGTGATACATGCACTACAGATCTGAGAGGGAGAGTGAGGAGGAAGAAGGAATGCCATTAAAGATACCAATTGCAAAAAATCACCTTTTACAATAGCACAAATTTTACAAATATTTAGATTATTAATTATGTATTCTGGGAGATGAACTGATGTAGGAAATTTGAACAGACAGGTTATTTTTTAGGAAGTCTGAATTGGTGAATATGTAAAATTTTAACAAAGAAGAGTCTTTCTGTTGATTTTCTTCTCACTATTGCAAGTTCTCTGTTTAAGGTACAAGCATAATTGAGCTTTGTTTTCTATGCTTTGACCAATGCTTGTGTGCATGCTTAAAATGCAAAAAGATCCTCACACAGTAAACAGCTGAGCCTTGTAAATGCTATACAAATTACAAAGTGAATGTGCTATAAAAATCTTGAGTTATATTGTATACAGTACTGCACAAAGTCTCATAAAAATAACCCTGTGATTTTCTTCAAATCAGTCTTCAATGATGTTTATCTGAGTTCCGAAGTACACCAAGTCTGTTAAAATTCAGATGAACCTTGTGCAAACACCTCTAAAGATAAACTTCTCTATTGAACAGAATTCAGCGTGTGCTGACTCACTTTTATGCACAACTGTTTTACAGAGCAGGAAAGATAAATGCAAAAATTAACCTTCAAACACAAAACAAATTAATAAGTTGGTTGCCCAGTTGGTGCCCAGTGATTAAGTCACTTTTTTTTTTTTTTTATATTAAGTAAGCAAAATCCCACATGTTGGAGATTTCAGACCTGTGAAATTAGTCTGAAGTCAAGGAGCATGCTGCCCGTCAATGCTACAAAATGAAGGTTCCTATAAAGAAAATGCAACACTGTAGAAATTAAATTTCTTCAATGTTGTTTTGTTTGGGGTAACAGAGAGTGACTAAAGGATATGTAATGTTCTGAGTATATTCTCTGTGGATGTAAACTTGAGAAAACATGCCTGTTCAGACCCAGTGGGAACATTAATATTAAAAATAAAGGGTGTGTGGGGTGAACACAGTTTGTTCCCAAGTTGTTAGCTTTACATAAATTATGTACTCATTTCCAAATTTCAGGCTTATATATTATATGTTTTATTTAAAAAAAAAAAATCTACAAAATGTTGAAGGAATACATTTTGCTAGAGTGCTGTTGACATTAAGGTGCCTTACACTGTACTGGAAACACTACATAAGTGAACATCTATCATAATGTACAGAGAAGTGAAAGCCTGATGAGTAACTTTTTTTTAAAAAGTATAACTTCTTTTTTGTTTCAGGTATTAACTTCAGAGACAACATTGTTAAGGATGATTATGCAGCTTTCCTAATAGTAAAGCAGAAAGTGAAAGTAAAGTAAACAGAATGCATTTGTGCTGGAAAGAGCTTGTTTTCTGTTGGAGACAAGCAGAAAAAGCAATAGTCACATACAACATATGAATATTACACAGAGATACCCTGCTGATAGCAGGATTTAAAACTAGCAGAAAAATACAGAACAATAAATAAAATTTGTTTCTGTAAGTTATGACCATTTTGATCTCTTAACCTACTGGCTTTAAAATTGCTGTAATGCTCATAAATAGAGACTTTTATTTCCATAAAAGCTCTTTGCAGATTGCATCCTTTTAGAACATTGTTAGCTCATCTGATTTTTTTCCTTTTTTTTTTATTGTTGGTTTTGTTTTGTTTTTTAAGATGAGAAATGAGACTGAAGGAGAGACCTGTGTGCACATATTGCTTTTTAAATGTGTATTCCCAGAGGCAGAGCCTGATGATCATATTCCAAGGAAAGAAAGTTAAGCCTGTGGATGATTTTGACAATATTGATGAGATCAATAATAGCCATGCCTGTGTGCAAAATGTGTGTGCATAAATACTGTATAAACGTTGTTAAATAAAAGACTGCTGCATTAAATAATATGACCTTGCTACCTTTTAGTTGCAGGCTTGGAGTGCAAACTTGTTTTAATTAGCAGTCAGCAAGCAGACTGTAACTTCACTGAAGGAGCATTGAAGAATCACTGCCTATTAACAACCCAGCGGTAAGTAAGCCAGTACAAATACTTATAACCAAATAGTGTGCATTTCAGGAGTGGAGAGGATTAGCTATTGGGCACACAACACAGAGGAGGAAATTGCTTTATTCCCAGTACTGCTGGGTACCAGGAGGCAATCACTGTGCCTCTGGCCCATTAACAACATTCAGAGTGTTGCTTCCCATAGAAGGGGTTATTGGCTAACCACTGGGTGACCAATTAAATGCTATGAATAAGTCCCAAACCAAACAGCATGGGGCCTGTTTGTGGCACAGTGGTGTCATTACTAAAGTGAAAAACTTGATGAGAAAGGAACATATTTAATTATAGAACTATACAAATGGCTAATTAGGACCATAAAGTGAAATGAATGACTTTCCAGTGGATTTTTGAATGTTACTGATAACTACTTTCTCTTTGGAGACTGTGAAAATGATCTACAGTGTTAGCCTGCATGTTATGGTAATAGATGGATCTTCATTACTGGGGATATGTTTGACCTGGTTGCTCAGGTAGCATAGGCCATCTTTGATTCCTCTCTCGGCAAGGGTTCTCCCAGTGCAGCTCCTAGTCTACCTTGGGTTCTGCTTGCTTTCACATCCCCTTCTCAGGTTTAGAGGCAAAAAGGGTTACCTGTAATAGAAATTTCCTCTCACTTTGCAATCAAGTGTCTCACTAATTCTGCAACAGCTCAGACCCATGCTTAGTTTTGGCCTTTAAAATCACTAATGGGTTTGAAAGAAATCTTTCCACTTCATAAGCCTCCCTAGGATCTTACAAACTCCTGCACTTGTATCAGTTATTTTAATCTTTACCACACAAAGTAGAGATACCTTTAAATTACTTAGTCTGGTTTCCAAAGGAGACCCCAGAGCTCAATGATTTCTTAACGAGTAGTGAACTTTTCATTTCTTCTCTACATGTATCCTCAAAATGAGAGAAGGGATGTTTCTACTACACAAAAATAGACTTGATTTTTTTCACCAAGGTTTTTTTTTTTTTTTTTTTTTTTTTTTCCAGCCACACAGGCACTCTGGGCCTAGAGAGGATGCTTAGCCTTGTAAACAATTCATCCAATTATTTATCAACTCAATTAATGGCAACAGTAAAAGGAGAAGCTGAATATTGCTTAGTATAGTACAGTACTGCAGTACACATATTATGTGCTATGATGTATCTGTACTAACGCAAAGTAGTACAGACAGAGCAAAGCCAAGTCATCAGAGCCCCTTAATGTTTGCAACATCTTTGCAAATAACAGCCTACAGTGTTACAAAGGTCATGCTTATACCTGGTTTGGTAGTACCCTTAGGTGTGCTGATGCCAGGAGTCTTGCATGGTCAGCGCACAAAAAAGCTGAGGAAAGGTCGGGATCAGAGGAGTCAGAATGCTTACCTGCCTAGCTAGAAACAGAACCAGTTTACCGTCTCTCTTAATTTTTGTGAGCTTTTTCCACATTTCTCTGTCCATTCTCCATGACATCCAGGCTGTTTTACCCTAAATGATTAATGCTAAGATCTTGAAAGCTTTAACATTACTCTCAATGCTTTATGGCCTTGATTTTCAGGTCATCCATCATCATATGAGTACACACTAAATTTTCTGTCCTAATATATGTAGAATTAACGTAGTTCTTTGTTGATGACTGGAAAAATCTATTAATGTGTTCCAATAAAGAGCATTCTGAATTTTCAAGATGCCGTTCTACCCTAATTAAGTGATTTGATTCTGTGAGTGTTATTGTGGATCCCCACTATGTAGCATCAAGATGATAAAAGGCTACATTGAAGCTTAATTTGAAGTTTGGCTAACCCATCCTATGAATCTATTTCAAAGTGACATTGACTACTTTCTTCACTTTGACACCTCATCAAATATGAGACTAGTGTCTAGACTTAAATAATATTAGTTGGGTTTGGGGGTTTTGTTTTACAGGGGTGGAAGGGGTTTGTGTTTTTTTTTTTTCATTGTTGATGGTGTTTTTGTTTTGTCTCCATTTTTTTAAGAAAAGGAGACTTGCAAACATGTGATGTTGAATCTGTTGTTTTATGAGCATATAAAAGAAAATAATTTCAGTCGAAGGAGATTTACTGATTTAAACCACAATATTCAAAGCACTTGGTGCACGAATTAAGAGACTTTTCAAAATCAGCAGATAATGATCAGCAGAAGCCATATGATTAGCATTACTTTACAGAGAGCAACTTCTACAACATTTCAGATTAGAATGCATCAAGTTTTTTAAATAATTGTAATGTTGCAATTTGGCAAAAGAAACAGGAAATCGAAATTTCTCTGTGCACAGTCAGAAATACATTTCTTTGCAATTTTAATGTGGATTAAATTAAGAAGCTGGTGTGTGATTGATTAGTACATGATCAGACAGAGAAGCACCAGAATGAAAATAATTTGTCATGAATCTTTCTATGGTGTGCAGCAATAACAATATTCTGAATGTGAAGTTTATCTACAGATGCAAAAAAATGCATTTCTTCATGTAATCATTTTCTCTGTGTTTCCTTCTGAAGACAGGGTAATGCTGAAAAATAAATTTGCACACTAATTATAACTATTTGTCTCTAGATTGTGTTATACAGCAGCAATTGCAGTGTAAGTTTTTCAACATCGATCTGAAATTATGACAAAAGATCCATCTTTAGAATTGACATATTTCCTGAAGATATGTCTTTAATTTATTTCATTTATTAAATACTATCCAATGAGAAGCAGACAATAAAACTGTGAAGCAATCAGATATCATAGAAACTGTGATAATATTTCACCTAAACTTTAACACAGGAAACATTGTTCTAGTAGTGTTACTGTGATCAAGGGAAGATGTGAACAAAATGGTGAGTAGCTATTAAAAAATTAATATTCCAGCTGTAGCATGGAGAATACTTTGTTTATTTCTACTTTACGGAGAGGTCCAAAACAAGGAGGGTTTTTTTTAAATCTTCTCATATATCTTCTAATTGATAATAAGGCTGGTAAAGTCTGTTGTCGTTATTGCTATAGAAAGGCTCCTTCTGCTTACTTGCAGATAATTGGTATGATCCTATTCTGAAACTGGACTGTACAATTGCCCCTTCCAGACTATCCAAATATTTGATTTTTATTATAAGACAAGAAAGGGCTTCTTTTTATGCTGAGCAGCTGTAGTAACAGACTGTACACAGTACAAATTTAATGAAACAACAGCAACAAACATAGAAATATGATCTGGCATTCTGCTTTAATATGAATATATAGAGACATCATTTATCAATGAAATATTGTGCTTGTGCTAATGCACTGTAAAACTAAAGTATTTTAACTAAAATACTTGACATAAAATTGGAGTATTAAGCTTTTCAGACATTATGAATGCAAATCAGAATTCTTTTTATCCCTCTGGATCACTGACACAGCCTGCTAATATTTTGTAGTTTGAAATATTATTATCATACATCACCATAATGTTTTTATTTGCAATGTACTCAAAACTAACAATACTTTAGTGTAGCAGTTTGAAAAACAGTAACATGTCCCACTACCAGAAATCACGAATTTACAACATTTTATGACTATAGGGCATTACCATCCTGGACAGGGCATTCTCGGCCACTCTACTGCTTTCTGGGTCCCAAGCGTGCAGGAGCATCTTTTGCATGTTTTGGGGATTTTGGATGGTGTTTTCACTTTCTCTTTCTTTCTGTTTTATATATACTGATGTAATCTGATACTTTCATAGTGGAGGAGTAAAATATTCTGTCTTAATTGACTAAGAAAACTCTCTCTGCCTTTTTTTTCTCCTCTCTGTCTTATCTCTTGATAAGACGGGACAGAAGAGTTAGGAAGCAGTAGGAGGAGTGGGGGATTAAAACTATAACACTTAGGTAGACAGTTTCCTGACAATTATAGTGAAAAGTTGTCTCTTCATTTGTGTGAACCATGAATGGAATGGAAGGAGTCATGTAAAATTTTAAGGTAATGAATATAGGAAGTACAATAAAGCTTAATATAAAAAATACAGCATATACAGTATTGAGTCATAACAGATAAACCACGTGGACTATTTGTCTTGATCTACTAACTAAAGCTAAAATTACTTCATAGCGTGCCCATATTCTATGCTATATTTACTCCAAAGTATACCATACCTCAGCAAGAAAATGTTCTAATTTGCATTACCTGTGTGAAACAGACCATAGACTTAAAATGATGAAGATAATTTTCTTCAGGCCTGAAAAAGGCGATCTCAGGTGAGGTCCACTGCTCA
The DNA here is from genome assembly GCF_015220805.1 of Pogoniulus pusillus. Classification (NCBI taxonomy): domain Eukaryota; kingdom Metazoa; phylum Chordata; class Aves; order Piciformes; family Lybiidae; genus Pogoniulus; species Pogoniulus pusillus. The sequence continues at coordinate 67,355,447 of NC_087309.1, read as the reverse complement.
AATAGTATTCAATTTCTAGTACTTTTAAGAAATGAGATCTTTAAGTTACATCATTTCACACTTGTGACATTCAACCATAATGCTGTGAATCTTTTATCAGTCAATAGGCAACAAAAAAAAACCGTTGCCTTTTGTGGTGGAGGGACAGCAGCCCCAAAACTGAGGCTTCCCTATGCCTCTACATGCCTGGACATGTATTTCCGCCAGGGACCTATGGCAGTAAACAGGTTGTGTAACACATACACACAGAGTCCATGTACCCCTGGGGTCTGCCCAGATAATCCCCTATTGGGAGGGTCCAGGTAAACAGCTACTGCCTATTAAGGTAAGCTTTGGTTTGCTGCCAGCCTGATTGGTCACTTTAGATGTCCAAATGAGTCATGAATCTCAGCTCAGAGTCTATAAAGAGGGGTGCAAAGGTGCACCACATGTTCAGAAGTTCAGAGCATTCAGAGCGTTCAGACTCAGAGGACCAAGCTCAGCTCGCTGATCCACCTAGCAGCACAGACCTGCTTGCATGGCCTAGACACAGGATCAGGCCTTACTCTCTTGCATACTTATGAGGCTCAGACCTCTAGCATTAACCTCAAGGCTCAGTTATCCTGTCTGCGAACCCTTTGAGAAGCAGAGCACATGCACGCCTGCATTTCATACATATAAGGGGAGCCAAAAGCCCCCTGCTTAAGCTCAAGAGCAGCTGTACATACTGGCTTGCTATCCTGCATTTATCTACAGAGCTCAAGTCTCCCTGTAGCCCAGCAGACCCTGCTTGCCCAGCATGTACTGCTTATCAGCTGTTCTGTAAGCCTGGAAAATTCTAGGCCCAGCAGACCCCTTTTCAGACTGTCTGCTAACCTACAAACACAGCCTGCTAGCTGTGAGACCGTGTTAGAAGCTGCACAGATAAATCCTTCTCCTGCACTGGGAAATCCTGCCAGCTGATCATCCCTGGACACGCACAGCGTCCAGAAGCCACAGCACTGAGGCAGAGACCACTTAAACTCCAGGAGAGAAGGTTAGAGAAATCCTGTTTATCCCCGAGACTGCGAGCCCTTATCAATTCCTCTGCAAGCTGGGACAGATTTCAGCTTCACCAAGACCCAAATACTGGACACACGCTGTGACACAATCCCAGGAGGGTGATTAATGATTAATACCTAAGAGCAACACATTTAAGCAAGCTTTAAGTCCTTTGTAATATAAGTTACCTCTGTCTTAAGAGCACACACAGTTTCAGCCCCTACTGGGCAAACAGTATAGTTGTTAAGAGGCATTAAGCCTAAGGGAATCTTTCTCTCTGTCTATAGTTGTTGATAATTTGATATTTCCATTTAATAATCAATCCCTGTAAATATATCCCAAGCTGTTTTCATAAACTTGCAAATGAACCTGATTTCATAGTGGTTGGGGGTGGTACAAATTTGTAAATATTAATTTTAATAAATAATTTTATAAAAAATTAATACTGCCTCAAATTAATTTCTCACCTCCCCATAACAGAGGAGGAATAAGAGAAACCCCTCCATGACACCTTTAAGTTGAGAAATAAACAGAAGAACTGCAGCACAAAGAGTCCTTGCTTGACAAATCAGAGGCAATTTTGAAAATATCTGAGTTGAAAGTTGTATTCTATTTCACACAATTGACCTTTGGAGAAACAATTAATTAGTAGACAAGAGAGGAAATATATTATGTCTTTGTAAAAAAAATGCAGTTTATGAATTTAATTTTGATGTTGGAGATGTTAACATTTTGCTGAGGGACTCAGGTAATTTCTGTATCCTCTTCTGCCACTGGTTTTGCAAACCTTGTCAAGATTTTTCATTTATTACATTGGTATTTCTTAGGAAGTAAATCAGGTTAGAGCCAAGGTACCTTCAATCTTTGATTTTTTTTTTCTGTTTTATTACAGCCTTATGTAATGATAAAGTAATTCATAAAGTACTTTGCAACAACATACTGCATTTATAGGACTTAAATACTCATGAGTACAAATTTTGATCTAGTGTCTTACGAAGTTTCTATTCTTATAGGAAGGCAGTAACTGTTTTGTTTGTGATGATCATGGAAACAGCAAAATGAGTCTTCACCATGCAAACACTTATCTTAGTATAGACATTAGCAGTGGGGAACACATAAACAGTGTGGCATCCAGGATGCTACATCTATGGCCAAGTAGGAGATCGACTTTTCTCCCTTGTACCTCTGTGGGAGTTTTATCTCTGGACAGGGATATGATACGTTGATTCATTTGATTCTGTCAGCTTTTTGAGTGGTGCAATTGGGAAAGTGGTATAGGGAAGTTTACAGAAGCAGAACTCATTAATGTAGATGAGATTCCTTTTCTTCTCCTGAATTTGCTGATCCTCAAAGAAGATTTTCTATAGGATCTTTCAGAAAAAGAGAAATTATACCATGTAGGGGAAGAAGGATTTTGCTCATTTTCTTGTCACCTCAAGACAAATGGATTTTAACCCTTTTCACTTATAGAGGTCAAAGAAGCAATGAAGTTTTGCTACTTGGCCTCATCAGCATTAATCCTGTACAGCTAGTCAGCTAATTCTTTCTCACTTGTGCAGACTGTCAGAGCTGCTGGACAAACCCATGTTTAGCATGAGCCAGAAGGAAGTTCTGGAAGAACAGTCAGGATCCATGTGTATGCATAAGGTCAGTGAAAAGGACTCCTGATTTTGAATAGGTGAAGAGCAAGTTTGCAGATGACACTAAGCTGGGGGCAGATGTGACTGAGCTGGAGGGCAGAAGGGCTCTGCAGCAAGACCTTGACCGCCTGGACAGATGGGCAGAGGCCAATGGGATGGGGTTCAAAGCTCCAAGTGCAGGGTGCTGCACTTTGGCCACAACAACCCCATGCAGAGATACAGGCTGGGGTTGGAGTGGCTGGAGAGCAGCCAGACAGAGAGGGATCTGGGGGTACTGATTGATACCCACCTGAACATGAGCCAGCAGTGTGCCCAGGTGGCCAAGAGAGCCAGTGGCATCCTGGCCTGCATCAGGAATGGTGTGGTCAGCAGGAGCAGGGAGGTCATTCTGCCCCTGTACTCTGCACTGGTTAGACCACACCTCGAGTACTGCGTTCAGTTCTGGGCCCCCCAGTTTAGGAAGGACACTGAGATGCTTGAGCATGTCCAGAGAAGGGCGACGAGGCTGGTGAGAGGCCTTGAGCACAAGCCCTACGAGGAGAGGCTTAGGGAGCTGGGGTTGTTTAGCCTGGAGAAGAGGAGGCTCAGGGGTGATCTTATTGGTGTCTACAACTACCTGAAGGGTGGTTGTGGCCAGGAGGAGGTTGCTCTCTTCTCTCAGGTGGCCAGCTCCAGAACAAGAGGACACAGCCTCAGGCTGTGCCAGGGGAAATTTCGGCTCGAGGTGAGGAGAAAGTTCTTCACTGAGAGAGTCATTGGGCACTGGAATGGGCTGCCCGGGGAGGTGGTGGAGTCGTCGTCCCTGGGGCAGTTCAAGGCAAGGTTGGATGTGGCACTTGGTGCCATGGTCTAGCCTTGGGCACTGTGGTAAAGGGTTGGACTTGATGATCTGTGAGGTCTCTTCCAACCTTGATGATACTGTGATACTGTGATACTGTGAAGAGCTAGGTGTTTGTTCTTCAGTAAAAATAAAGAGTTTTAATCTGCATGCTGTGATGCTGTTAAAGCTTGATGTTTGGCTCCACTTAGAGTACTGCAATCATGTTAAAAGACTGATGACAGGCATGCAGTAGCTGAATGCTCAAACTGTACTGAGAGCAGCTATCAACAAAAAGAGCCTTGAGTTAAATCCCTGCCCTGGACTTCAGTTGATCTCTCAGTCTTCACAGCTCTGCTTTATGGTTGTCCCTTTCAGCACATATTTTATGAGAAATAACAGTAATTTATTGGAAGCCAAAAAAAGCTGACTACATGTTTCTATATGTTTTATGACATCTGGAATACTTCAAATATGATGAATGGCAACCCAAAAAAAAAAAAATATTCTTTTCTGACTGTGTCTTCAAAGAGACATTAAAGAACAGTATTAAGAATGCACTGGAGATGTGTTATTTTGCTGCTTGAATACATGCTTCAGAAAAAGTTCAGAGAAATCCTGATCTACCTCTCGTGTCGGAGGAGAGGAAAGAGCTATCAAAAGAAACAAATGCTGAGTTAGTCAGTTGCCTAAGCCTTTTGAAAGGATAGTGAGTCTTTAAAGAACTATATTTTAGTATTTAGAAAGGAATCCCAAGCAAATTCTGCAATTTCTTGATGAGAATTTGACAAAAATATAATCTGGTCCAAAATCCTCAATGGGACTCAGCTTCCACAGAGCACTTCTACTAAAGGCAGAGTTAGTCATATGTGAACAGAAGGTTGGGGTATGGTTCAAATCCCAGCACTCCCATCTGTTAGTTTAAATATTAAGAAATTGGTGATGCAAGGTCAGTGAGGGTACTTCACATAAAGCAAAAAGCAATGCTGTGTTTCAGATGACTTCCAGAAGGAAAGTGCAAAGGAAGAACTGGAGATTGCCTCTAAAAAAAGATGTCAGAATTTGTCTGATGAGGCAAATATGCCTGATGAGTCTGCCAATATTTACTGTGAGTTTGCTTTGATAAATCTACCATATGTATGATCTGAATATTTTCCTTAGGAGATTCTATGATACTGAAATAGTGAAGATAATAGCAAAATTGCCTAGTACTTACTGCTTTTCTCCATATTCAGGAAAAAGCCCTCCATATCTGATAAAGCTTTTTCCTGAATAAAAGGCTGGTACATCAAATTTGATCATATTTTAGTGGAAGGTATTTTACCATAAATTGTGTTTATTTCCCCCCCCCCCCCCCCCTTTGTTAGTGAACAGTTGGCATAAAAGACTCTTTATAACTGCTTGACTGCTCTTCCTGCTTCATATGATGAAAAGAAAATATTTGATAACATGATCCTATTCAGATTAATAATCTCTATACCATTCTTTTTCTTTACCATGTGCATCAATTTTCTGCACTTAAAACAAAAAGGGTGACAAGTGTACAAATTCTTTCTTGGGACCATTCAGGTAATCTGAGACTGCACTGCTGAAACAAAGGTATGGCTACACTGGCGTACAGTAGAGAAACTTAAGTTCACAAAATAAAGTGTGGCATGTTGCCCTTGAGGGTTCAGAAAGTGCCCACCAAGATGCTCTACAACTCTTCTCCTCAACTGGTGTGATGGTTTAATGGACAATTTCAATTTACCATCCTCGATCTCTACAGATGCTATTCCAAAAGCCCATTTGTGACCCTTAGGATCTTTGAAACAACCTTGTCTCAAAAAGTCAATTCCCAAAATGCAAGGCGCATCAGGACCAGGTACAATAGGATGTTTGTTTCTGCCACTCTTTACCAGTTAAACTTATCTCAGCTTGCAGCTTAGTTAACTCTTGGGATCCACCAGTGATTCCAGAAATAGTGATAGCCTCTGTCCCTTTGCAATTGGGTAGCAATAAAGTGCACTGAGCATCTGTGTCAACTAAAGCCCTGTATCTCTGAACTTTTGAACTGCCAGGCCACCTAATGAATACATTCCAGTAGATTCAATTCTCTCCACTATCCCTTTCCTCCTCCTGGCTGGAGGCAGGGCACCCGTTCCACTGAACATGGCATGTGGGGTGTACACAGTGATTGGTGTTGTTGTGAGAGGAATTGCAATTGTTGGAATAATTGCAGTTGCTCTGGGGAGCTGAAGAAGTGACAGCTACTTTTCTGACATTGCTGCCTCTGTTTCTGCCACTCTGCAGTTCCCTGACTCTCTTCGAAAGAACTGAAGTAGGTTTACCATCCCATTTGTTCATGTTCTCACCATATTTGTCACGCAGAATTATCCACAGTGACGCACGTGATTGCTGCTGTCTAGGTGGAATTTACCTCCTCCTGGGCTGGAATTGCCTTGCAGGAGGTGGGTGTCTGTTCCTGATGGCAGAACCATGCACCCATTCAGATGATGAAGGGATAGTGTCCTCTGCCAGATTGGCAATGTTTTTAAGATCCTACTTCAGTTCTTTTGTGCTATCTTTAATGCCATTCTTTATCTCTGTACTTGGAGTTTTTAAAGCAGAGACTAGGGCAAAATGTGACAAGCTGTCCTCTACCTGCCTGAGCTGGTCAGTGAATTCACCAACAGTGAAAGACCTTCCATTATCACTTCTTGATAGAAACTTGCTGGCCAAGATGTTAGCATAGGATGAAGGAGCAAGCTTAATCAGCTTCTTCATGAGACCTGTTCCAAGAGGAATGTCATCAGGCTCATGTGTGCCATGATCTCCATAAAGCACTTCCTTCACAGCAAACTCCTTCAGAAGCTTAATTCCCTGCTCAATGGTGTTCCACTTCTTGGCAGCCCATGGCAGATCATCTCGGGAAGGGTATCTCATAGCCACAGCCAACAGAAGGTGTGTCCACAATCTAACCTTACCAAGAGGACTTGCTAGGTATTTGTCCAGTCCACTCTCCTTAGTGAGTGGTCCTAGCTGCTTGGCAGACTTGTCTCCTACCTGCAGGGCATTGTCACCAATAGTATGGCATCTGACCAGCCAGCTTAGGATTGGCTCTTCTGATTCCCTTGAGTATTCCTTTCTAACTTCCCTGACCTCTCTGAGTGGATCGTTGGAATCCTGGATTCATCCTTCTCCTCTTCCTCTTGTTGATCTGGTTGTCCCTGTCCGCGAAACAGAACTTTCCTGAGAGCGTTCTTAAACTCATCAGAACCATCCTCTTTCTTGGCAGCCAACCTCATAGTGCTCCTCTCATCAGAGTACTGAGATCCAAGCATGTTTACCAAATTTCAAAGACTATATGTCTCCTCTTCCTCCTCTTGCTCACCAGAGGTGCCCTCTCCTAAATTCTCTTTTGAATCACTCTTTGTCAAATGTCGTGTCTTTGCTCGGGCTTTGGCAGGTGCAAAGATGGCCTGCGCAGTGACAGACTTTGACAAGTCCACTGGCGGGTTTGAATGACTGGGGGCCTGGCCTGAGGCCTGTGAGTTCAGATCTGGCTTAGAGGTAGAAGGGTTCTTGTCTGCTGCCTGGGGATTCGAACTGGCTGAGTTAGTGTTATTAGTTGAGGGAACATCTTGTGTTTGATTATTTCCCTGTACTCCTGGGAATCCTGCCATGTTATCATACCCAATAGGCACATTGGCAGCTTTCCCAGAATCTAGAGGGGGTGGTGTAGTGGTAGTTGTTCCTTGCTGTGCCCCTGAGTTATCTTTGTGTTGGGTGGGATAGCTGGGCTGTTTATGCGACACTGTCCCTTTCTTTTTAGTTCTTACAGGCATCACACTCAAGTTTTTCCCACAGAATGTTATAATTACTATAAAATCAAAAATTGTAAGACCTAAGATCACACACACCAAAAGTGCCACAGTCTGATGTGAATAAAAATCTGAACAAGGATCTGCCTGACTTTTAGGTAAAATAACTCTCATGAGGGCTGTAGATAAAGCAGAAGTACTACTTCCATTGACTGTAATGTTACTGGTGAATACCCCTGTAACATTACTGGTAAAAGACTCAGTGACATTAAATCCAACATAGCCAAGGATGAAATCCCCCCAACTCCAAAAAAAATGGATGTGAGGTTAGCTTTGATCTTCTTAAAAATTGTATTAAACAAAAAATAACCAATTTGGGCTTTGATCCAACTATAAACAAGAAAACTGGATGATCTTGGAGGTCTTTTCCAACCTGGTTGATTCTATGATTCTATGATTCCATGAAAACAGAAAATAGCCCACACAATAGCCCCCACAAAGTAAAATAGCTTCTTCATTAGCTTCATTCTGATTCTCAGAGTTAATTAACAAACACTCAAAATGAATTTGCACCGCGTTAGAATGCCAAAATAAAGATGTGATGGTTTGGGTGTTCCCCAACCCCACACACTTTGGAAATCACTCAGACTAGACTCAACTGGCTCTGGAAATAGGAATGAAGCTAATATTTACAGTTAGCACAATATACAAGCAGATATTCACAGTATATACAGTTATATACTGAAATATACAAAATAAAAGATAATACAGAAACACAACTCCCCTCCCAGAAACCTGAGTCCCCAGAAGAGGCTCTCAACCACCCCTTCACCTTCCCCCTACCCCTCTCAATCTTACCCCAGTCCCAAGGAAGAATGGAGGTGCGTCCAGGGGGTTAGGAAGCAAAGTGGGTTAGTCCAAAATGGAGGGTGAGGTTAGAGAGATGCAGCTCAGCCAGCAGCCCGAGTGGGAGTGGTGCCAAGTGTGTTATCTATGTTTTGATTTATGCTTTTATACATCTCAGCAAGCCTATGAGTGAAGTAGGCATCACCATTGTTTTCCTTTTACAGCCTGTAATCTAGTTCTTCTTACCAAAATGTTCTAGCTAGGCTCAAACTAGCACAACTGGACAGGGGGAAGAAATGTGATGAAAGGCTCATGGGCTGAAATAAGGACAAGGAGAAATTACTGTTACATGCACAACATAATTGGTTTCGGGAAATAAGATAATAAGAAATTATGACTAAAAAGATCTTTCCCCCCCATAACTCATTTCTTCCAGACCTCAGCGAGTCTGAACTTCATGAACCCTCCCCTCAGAGCAGTTCAGGGGGACAGGGAATGGGAGTCACAGTCAGTTCATTCCAATGTGCTTAACCCTCCTTCTTCCTCAAGGGGACGACTTCTCAGATTCCTCCCCTTCTCCAGTACGTTGTCACTCCCAAGGAAGACAGTACTCCATGAACTTCTCTAATGTGATTCCTTCCCACAGGCTGTAGTTCACAAAGTGTTCTAATATGGATCCTTCCCACAGCACTCAGTCCTTCAGCAACAGGCTGCTCCAGAAGGAGTTTCCTGCGGCACCACAGATCATGTAGAAAACTTTCTCCAGTATGATTGCCTCTGTAGTCACAGGTTCTATCAGCAGCCCACAAGAACACAGGCTCTCCACAGTATCACAGCCTTCTCTGGGGCACATCCAGCTACTCTGATATTGGATCATCCACTCACAGCAAAGTGACCTAGTCATCTGCTCCACCATGCACCTGCCTCAGCCACAGAGGAAGGCTTCACCACAGGGCAATCTCCACTCTACTGCTTGAGCACTTCCTCACCCTCCTTCTTCCCTAACCTGACCTTGGTTTGCAGAGCTGCTTCTCTTGCATTTTCTTACTCCTCTCTTCCAGCTGCTCTTCCACAGCCATTTTTGTCTCCTTCTTAAATATATTATCACAGAGATATTACCATCGTTGCTGAATAGCTCAGCTTTGATGAGTGTCAGGTCTGTCTTGGAGCAGGTTGGAATTTTCTTCCAGCCTCTCCACTCTGCCCAGTCCCCTTCAGTTCCCATATAATCCCTTTATCCTTGACACATAAACCAAGTACATATAGTTCTTCCAGTGGAAGTCATCTTTATACTGTTAAATCCTTCAAGGTGATATTGAGAGGATGGGAGGGGCAGCTGGAAAGGAGGCATATCTCTAGTAGTTGCCCTATTCATGGATTCATAGAATGGTTTAAGTTGGAAGGGACCTTGAAATTCACCTAGTTCCAACACTCTGCCTTGGGGAGGGACACCTTCCACTAAAACAGGTTGCTCTAGACCTCATACAACCTGGACTTGAACTTCCAGAGAGGGGTCATCCACATCCTCTAGGGGCAACCAGTTCCAGTGTCTCATCACCCTTACTCTGAAGAATTTCTCTCTAATGTCCAGTTTAAATCTTCTCTCCTCAAGATTCAGTTCATTCCCTATCATCCCATCACTATAAGCCCTTGTAAAAGTCCATCCTTAACTTTCTTGGAGACTACCTTCAGGTACTGAAAGACTGATGTAAGATCTTCCTAATAACTAGAAGAAAGCATATTGATCTAAATACTGGTAAAATGGGAAGGAAATAAATTGACATAGTCCTTGGAAGCTGGTTTTCCACAATCACACATTATCTTCTGCATAGGCATTTGCTACTGCTTAGGTGAATGTAAGATAGATGAGGAAAATATATCTGGAAAGCATTAAACTTCATTGTCTGAGACCAGTTTAAAGTGGGAAAAGTTAGCTCAAAGTTAGCATAGTAATGGAATTAGATTTATTCTAGACAGAAATGTGATAAAGCCTAGACAACTTGAAGTTTAGGTCAAGAAGCTCACAGCTGCTCCCATTTTGACAATAGCATCAAAACACTGCAGTTTTTTAAGTTGTTTAAAATTTTGAAGTTACTGCTTGGTCTGATGAGATTATCTCTCACAGAACCATGTAACACCTTGCCTTATCAATTGACTGCATAACTATGACTTCTTGTAATTGGATCTGTGATTATTTTCTTTTTTTTTTAATCCTAAATTTTTCCCAGATTACTGTAATGATGCTTGTTAGCAACATTTTCCTCATCATAGCTGAAATTCTAATAACAGATATTTGTGAAATTGTCTATACTTTTGAACTGACTACATATAGGAAGGCTACTTTCCTGCATCTTACACTTATTTTAAAATGATATATCATGATCATTGTCCTCATACCTGAGATTCTTTCTGTTACTGGTATGCGAAAAATTCATCTCTTCTATTTCAAACAACTTGTTCTTTTTGCTTAAAGATACAAACCAAAAGTTGAGACTTGAGGGAAAACTGTAAAATAAAACAGCTCTTCATGCCAAGTTACTGTAATTTTAGTATGGTACAACCAGGTGATGATACATTAGCCAAAAATTCTGTCAAGTAAATTCAGTGATGTTCATTAATTTGTACTAAGTCTTCAAGCTTTTCAGCATCTTTTTGTGCTGCTTTTCTTTGGAGTGGGAAGTCTTCTAGGACAGTTAATTTTTTGACACCATACAGAATTTGTGTTCAGTGAGACAGAAGGAATTTTCAAAGATAAGAACAACACCCTTTCCCTTCCTGTGTGTGCACAAGCCCCTTCAAATGACACTCAGTGACTGACATCTTCCTTTGTGTATTACAGTATCTTGTCAAAAGTGATGGCAACATACTTGTGTTTTTCTGAATTCATTTTGAAAAATCTAATTTTGACTTTAAGGTCTGAATAGCACAGCCAACTTACTATATCCTGTCTAGTATTGATAAAGTTCAGTCTACCAGTAACCACAGTGATCCTTAAGGGAAACTGAATAGCAGAAGTGGTAGTAATGAGATCTTCCATTAATTTACCACTCTTACAATTTTCATGGTGATTAGTTCACCAATATTTTATATTTCAGTCTTTTTAAAAAAATATGAATCAGTGTATTTTAGCATTTAATACTTCTAATTCATTTTTATCATGTCAAGTAATTTTCCTCATGGATGATATAGTTTTGTTTCAAGGAAGGACAATATTGCCCTGTTGCCATTTCTTTGTTTAATAGTGGTGGTGTTGCTGTTGCTTTGTTTCTTAACACCTGTGATAAGTACAAATAATAAGAGAGATTGTTAGGGCACTCATGGTTTTACATTGAGGATGAAAACATTTAGTCACATAGGCATTTAAGGTAATTAATCTCAGCAAATTTAGCATGAGTTATTTCTGAATGGTTTTATCCCCTGAAAACATAGATCAAATGAAGATTTGGCGTGACAACTCAATATTAAAGACTTTGGGTTCATCCTGCACGCAATTTGGCTAATGAGAAAGATGCATTTCTAGCAATTGAAAGATTTCATCACCATTGTCTATAGTGTTTATCATCATGTTGTTTTTAACTCACTGCAATTGAAAAAAAATCTATAAATCAATTAGAATATAAATTATCTCATGACTAGCAAAATATGTAAATATAAACAAAATGAAGGTACTTGGAATTAACAATATAAAAATGGATAAAAGTATTACTGCTTAGATGCAATAGAAAACACACAGAATATTTTCATAAATGTGACATAAGTAAATTTGCATACATAATCATCTGCAAATTAGTATATATAAAAGTGAAATTAACTCAATTTTGAAAGTTGAGATTTTCATATTAAGAGACATCATTCTAGTTCTGCAAGAAAAATGTCACTGCAACAGTAGGTCCGAAATGGAAAAAGATGAGTGAAAGATGAAGTTCCAAGAAATGTAGTCAGTGTTTGTTACTAAGGCTGTGGTGTTCTTTTTACAAACTGTCTTAGAACCCTAAGTGAGACATGCTCTACAACATAAGAAATTTTTATTTGCTTTATTATGTTAACATTAAGTAGATGCCTAAGGAACAACAAAAAAAAAAAAAATGTGCCAGGTTGAGCCTAATTGGAATATTTTAATGAGAGACATTAGATCATTGGTTGTGAAAATAAAATAATGATGAAGTCTATTATCATTCATTGGTTTGCTGAGAGGAACAAAAAGCCAAAATGTAAATAATCTCTCTCATGTGGGGCCGTGTTGCTGAATCTATTCACTTCATCTTAACTCCACTCTACTATATCACCACTAACAAATAGCAAGTAAGCTTTGCTGGCCTTTGCTTTTGTTTGCCTGCCTGGGAAGGGAGATAGAGAGGCAGAAAGAGGGGATAGCTTTGTGCCCTTCTGGGCAGTTTTCTTTGTCCAGGAGGGAGTTTGGATTTCTGTATTATTTCTAATTCATATCTAATTGTAAATACTTGCAAACATATTGTGTATATATGCTTGTAAATTTTGCTTTGCCATAAATCTAGCTTCATCTTACTTCCAAGCCATCTGAACTGGTCTGGTAAATTCCAATAGTAGGAGGGGGTGAAAGTTCCTAATTAACATCATTTTTAATTTGATGTGGGCTAGCTCAAGTTGCTTTAAGGCTAATTAATTTTGGAAGCTAAGATGAAGCTTTTATGGGTGCTGTGGCACTTTATTTACCCAGCATTATTGTATTTATTTTATGAATGGTTGATTGCAAAACTTGGCTGGTTGTTGACTCATATGATATAGAAAAAAGTGAAATCCATGTTTGCAAAGTTAAGTGATTATTGTTTTGGTTAGATGGGCTATAATTCTACTGCTTATAAGAATGCTACTGTGAGTGTTTCATAAGATTTAATGGAGTTGGTTCTTCCTGTGAGAGCGGCAGAGTTTGTGGAACTATGAGATGAGGTTTATAAAAGAAGTGCTGTTGTATGCCTTTTGTGTTTAATTCTGGTACTTATAATTTTAGTAATTGGGCTATTTGTAGTGCTGTGTGTAGAAGGCTTACATCTGCCACTTTAAGGAGACATTCCTATAGTTCATGCAGACGGCAGAGAAACCAGACTCCTCAAATTTATGAGATAAGATTAGCTGCTCAAGGTCAGGAGAAAGAACAACTGACACTTAATAAGAGTTGTGAACAACCCACGGAGGGAGACAGGGGGAGATGGCCATTACTAATGAAGCAAAGTCAGCCATTACTATTGAGGCACGGACACTTCCGCCTGCAGATGATGGAACAGGTCCAACAGAATCTGGAAAGCATGCCAAAGGCTTACTTGATCCTGATAATGATGCCAGCAGCCAGGCAACAGCTTCTGATTCAGTCAACCCAGCTGTGGCTGTGTCCAAGGCTCCTGTCTCTCCCAGTCCAGCTGCTACCCAAGTCTCTCCCATTGCTAACACTCCTCCAAATCCATGTCCCAGAGAAATGACACAGAAAATAATCCTGTGTTACAAGACCCCTTGGAGGGGACTTCCAAAGCTTTCTTAGTTCCAGCAAAGGCAAAGGCAGAGACTAAAATTTGAATAAGCAGTGATTCTAAAGAGGATCTAGGAGAAGGCATGTCCAGCAGACCAAATGAGGGAGAGGAGGTGGAGGACAAAATTAGTCTTAGGGACATGGCTAAGGTATTGAGGCCAAAGTATAGTGATGATGGTTACAGGAAAGGCTATTTGAAAGTACCTGTTAAGAAGAATCAATGTTCTGAGGAGTGTAGGAATGTCCTTACGAGACTTTTATTTTCAGACCAAAGAGTGAAAAGGAATGAAAGAGATCAGACAGAGAAAAAAGGAATACCAGAAGGAGACAGGAGAACCTATTCAAAGCTGTCTAGGAAGATGTGATAAAAATGCCAGTGTTCTAGAGGCAGGAGACAACCCTGCAAAACAAATAGGGCCACTCACAAAAGAAAGTGGAATTGACAAATACTTAGCAAGCCCTCTTAGTAAGGCTATCCTGTGGACACACCTCCTGTTGGCTGCGCTAATGAGGTACCCTGCTGGAGATGATTTGCCGTGGGCACCTAGGAAATGGACTACAATTAAGCAGGAAATTAGGCTTATGAAGGAGTTTGTTGCTTTATGGAGATCATAGTACATAGAATTCTGATGAAATTCATGTTGGACCAGATCTTTCAAAGAAGCTTATTAAATTTGCTCTGCCATTTTATGCTAATATTCTGACAATAAGATTTGTAGGAAAGAACAACGATAGAAGGTTTCCTACTGTTGGTGAATTCACTGCCCAAACGAGGTAGATAGAGGACAGTTAATTTCACAATTCCATGGTGTCTGCCATAAAAACTATGGCTACAAAGATAAAACATGACATGACAGATAGCATGAAAGAGCTGAAGAAGGATATTTAAACCTCCATATTAATTTCCATATCCAAACTGGTGAAAGAGAAAGACAACATTTCTTCACCTTCTGAATGGATAAATTTTTCTGCCATCAGAAACAGACATTCACCTCCCAGAAGGCTGTTTCAACCCAGGAGGCAAATTCCACCTAGACATCAGTAATCATACGGGTCTCTTTGGATAATCCTACATGACCAATTTGGTGAGAACATGAATAAGTGAGATGGTCAACCTATTTCAGTTCTTTTGAAAAGAGTGAGGGAATTTCAGAGTGGCAGAACCAGTGGTAACAATGTCAGAATGGTAGCTGTCCTTCCTCAGTTTCCCAAAACAACTGCAATTATTTTTACAATTCCAATTACTCCCACCACAACACTAAGCACTGCAGGCACACTACATGCTATGCTCAGCATTAGGAGGGGCCCTGCCTCCAGTCAGGAGGAGGAAAGGGACAACGGAGAAAAGAGAATCTATTGGAATGTGTTCATTAGGTGGCCTGGCAGTTCAAAAGTTTGGAAATACAAGGCTTTAGTTGACACAGGTGCTCATTGTATTCTATTACCATCAAATTGTAAAAGGACAAAGTATATCGCTATTTCAGGAATCACTGGCAAATCTCAAGAGCTAAGTTGCAGGCTGAAATAAGTTTAACTGGGAAGGAGTGGAAGAAACATAGTATTGTAACTGGTCCTGATGCACCTTGCATTCTGGGAATTGACTTTCTGGGACACAGATAGTTTCAAAGACATGCAGGGACATGACCAACAAGCAGCCTTTGGTCAGATAAAGCAAGAAGTAGTCCATGCAGTGGTCCTGGGACCTGTTCCAACTGCTCTCAACATTAAAAAAAAATTCTGTACATGGCTGTGAATGGCAGTGGTCCAGCTTGGAGTCTTTGGCAGAGAGCTCCAAATGAGACATGTGGTCATCCACTTGGTTTCTGGGGTCATGGATACCGAAGCTCAGGGCCATATTACACTCCAACAAAGAAAGAGATATTAGCAGCCTATGAAGAAGTAAAAGCAGCTTCTGAGGTGGTTGGAACTGAGTCACAACTTCTTTTATCTCCTAGATTACCAGTTCTGAACTGGATATTCGAAGGTAAGCGTTCATTACTGCATCATGCCACAGATGCAATGTCGTCTAAATGAATGGCTTTGATAATCCAACAAGCAAGTGGTATATGCTTTATGCTTCTTTTACAGCTCTTCCAGGTTAAGGAATTACAGTTTTGCTGAGCCTTTAATTTCCATTTCACCTGGGGGAAAAAAAATTGCCATATGGCACATGGCTATTTCTACGTGTCATATGGCAAGCATCCAGCTTACAATTATGACATTACTGCAACAGTCTATTCTTTGTGTTTTGAATATTTGGCATTTAGCTTCGTAACCATTTCTTAGAAGTAGTCACTTCTGCTTTCTTTACTTCCCTCTCCTCTCCTCCTCTTTTCTCTCCTTTCTTCCACTCTTTGACTCCGTCATGCTCAGCTGAGAGGGAAACAAAATTCAGGAAGCACTATGTAAGATAACAGCTATCTTTTCTTCAGTCTATCATTTGTTTGGGACAAAACTGACAACAGGCAACTGAAGATAAAATCCGATAATCTGTTCTCACTGCCACAAAACACAATTTCAGATTTTGTATGATTTGTTTATATTTTCATGGTTTAGATTCTATTAAGGGTAAGTCAAAATAAGTGATTTCATTCACTGAACACTGGATGAGCCATGTACATCGAGAATCAATTTGCTGCTGATGCTTTCAAACCTGTCATACAACATCTGTGTTACAGCATTCAGTCATCTATTTTGTTAACTATCCTGCTTTAAAGCCTTAGATGGAGGCTATGTGGGAGGGAAAGAAACTGAAAGTAAATGTAATTGTAATTACAATAATTTCATACTATTTTGTAGTAGCAACAGATCTCAAATTGCAATGTAGCACTCCAGAGAAGATCTGAGTCTTAAAGTATATTGGAATTAATAACTGCATTCTGTTAGTGCACCAACTTACATATAGGGAAATAGTAAAGTTTAGAAAGGAAGAGGGGAAATAGTATAATGGTATTTTATTCCAAGTCTGGAAATCTGTCTTGATTGCCTTAACTCCTCTGAGGATCATATAATTTACCCTGAATTTCTTAGAATCTTGCCTCTGACACCCTCTTCACAATCTAATCTATTCTAAGTGAAATATATACATAAATGCAATAAAAATGTTTGTATATACAATTATGTGTGAACAAGAGATGGGGAGGGAGACCATGACAAGAAAGTAAGTTACCATATTCCAAGACTGTTGCTAGAGAATGTTTTTAAATTCTTAATTAAGATCATAAATTTTCACCAACATTTTTTCCCAGTTTCAATGATAAAAATAAAAAGCCATGTGGCTTAAATGAGAGTTAGAAACTTGTGTATAAAGAAAGATTTGGTGGAGAGCTATGCACTTCCGATTCATATTTCCCTGCTTAGATAAACAGAATGTGAACCATGCATAATTTGGTCCTGATTTGTTATTTTTTTTAAATTTATTTGCTTTAGCACATACATTAGGGTAGTCAATTATAATGAGTATCCTTTGTTATTCCCACTCTAATTACATTGACAATCCATTTTGCCGGAGATAAAATGTGGTCATTTTTTTCCTATTGAACTGAAAATGCAAAGGAAAGTCAAATAGGAAAAATACTATTTGAAGTTGAAATTCTCCTTTACTAAAAACTAACTAATAACAACAAAAAAAAAAATCTAAGGATCTATGTTACACACGTCTTTTAACTACCTTCAAAGGCATGATCAAGTAGCAGACTGTGTATGCTCAATACAATTCATACATCCATTGGCCAGTGGTAGAGAAGAAGTCTGAGGGAAATAAGGAGGTCTACCTTATGAAAGCAGGAAAAAGCAAGTTTCAAAATGAGACAACCTTTTTTGAACATTATAAAATACAAAAATTCTGGTGAATAGTATGAAGAGCCCATGCAGTCAAGTTTCTCTTCTCATTAAAAAAAAAAGGAGCCTATATAAATTGAAGTGACAATGCAAGCATCTGCAGAAAAATGAGAGCTTTATTAACAACTTAGTTAAGTGGCAGGAATAAAATTAAAATAATAGGGAAAATGTAATGACAGAACAATGGTTCTATATTCTTGTGTTACTGAAAATCTTAAAGTAAAAATAATTACACATGCTAGACAACTCATACCAATGGACTGTGTTCTGCCTTTAATGATGGATCTCATTACAACTGAATGTGGCTTTAATCCTCTTGTCTCTTTCTGCACTGATTTTGAAGATTAGCATTCTGGGAGACTGAGTCATCAGGTTATTCTGAACAAGTTTTGCAATCATTGACTTCGACAGAGTTCTGATCAGTGTAGTATGAGGTTAAAATAATCCTTGCTCTTCTTGACATTTTGCCTCTCATTTTCTGTTAGAGAGACAATCAGCTGGCTGTGAAAGATTTAACAAGTGAAGGCAGTTTAAAGTATTCTCTAAAACTGAGTTAATGGCACAAAATAATGGGGAACCAACCTATTATAAGGCCTAATTTAAACATACTTTGCCAAATGAAAGTGTAGCCTTTCACCTGTAGTGCTGTACATCCTATCCACATTTGTCTTTCCATTTAACTTCTGCAGAACAGCTCTGAGGTGTCTAAATACTTGAAGCTGAAAGCATGTAAGACGGATATGACACCATATTTTCTTCCTCAGTAGCATGCAGTCTTGCTGAATGTGAAAGAAGGAAGTTTATGTGGTTCTGTTTTTCCAAGTGTAAGGTGCATATGGGAACATTTATGTAATATCAATTTATTGAGATTTGCTTTCCAAATTGAAGACCATTCCTCATGTTGGTGTTTTCGAGTTGAATCTGCTTTTGTTCTTGCTTCTTCTAGACTTCAGTGGTCAAAGGCACCAAGAAAATTGGGTGCCGAGTATTAGATGAAGATTGGATGACTCATGTCTGAAAGCCCTTGAGAGAAAGATTCTGCAGGTCAGAATTATCTGCTGCTCTTTAAAATACTCTTACACCATGCTAGATTTTAACCTCTGAAAAAAAATAATTGTTTCTTTCCTTGCATTGTTCTGACAAATGCATGTAAATAATGACCCACTTTTGTACATCTCCTGAGACAGTATCTACTGCAATATTAGAAAAATAAGAAATACTTTATGCCATGTGTTGAGTTGAATCTGCTGATGTGCATGGTGACTTCTTCACCTTTTAGGGGTTTCAAATATTCTCCAGATACCAAAACCAGCCTGTTTTTCTCATCATGCCCCCTAAATGTGTGCCTGCACTTGTCCAAAAATCTTTCCCAAGAGTATCACTTGGAAATCTGCCCCAAGACTGGACAGTTATGAGTGGCCAGGTATGTAATAGAGTATGGACCAGTGCCTAGGATGGTTGTTAACTCCAGCATTTTGGAATTTCACCCCCAAGCAAGTGCAAAATCCTGACAAAATGGTGAAATATTGGGAAAAAGTCTGCTGTCACCCCAGGTGCTCCCAAGAGACAGAAATCACTCAGTGTGGTGGGACCCACATTGAACCCTTCTCATCACTCTTCACTGTGCTCAGAGAAGGTCTCTGGACCTACAGGCAGGCTAGCAGGTACTGTGTCCAACAGCAAACCTGGCAGCTGGACTACAGAGCTAGTCTGTGCTGATATCAGCTGCTTCTATGTGGAAGAGTAAATATAAAAAGAAAGCAGTTTGTCTAGCAATGGATGAGGATGAATCAAAATCAGTACAGGAACAAGAGGAAAAGCCAGGGCTGGACACTCAGTCTTTATTTCTGCTGTTGGAACATGGCCAAGGACAAAAGGTGGATGGAATGACTGGCAATGTGAGGGAAGTGTCTCTCCATCTCTACAGACCTCTGTACAAATGCTTTCATAAATGTCTTCACAGTAAAAGAAGAGCTAAGGAGAATGTCCACCCACTACTGGATGTGGGTGGGAATCTGATGATGGTGCTGTCTGAGAGAAGTCAAGTCTGGGTGCCACTGGCAAGTCCCTCTCAAATGGACCTAAGGATTTGCAGAATTTACAGGCTTGCGGGTCCTCAGGCATGAACTCTGCAAGAACGTTGTTGCACAGGATGGCGCAAAGACAGGAGACTATCCAAAAGTGGGCATGGTACAAAACAAGAGCCATGCAAAGGTGGGAGCCATCCACATGTGGGAACTCTCCAAAATGGAAACGCTGCAAAACACAAACTCTCCAAAGCAGGATGTCATGGAGACCCTGTAGGCCTGAAAAGAGGCTTATTTATGCCTTGCCTTGCCTGGACATGTTTTTTTTGCCAGGATCCCTGGTTGTAAACTGGTTGTATAAGCCCCCACACACCCAGCTCGTGTCTCCCTGGGGTAAACTCATGTGATCCCCATATTTGGGAAAGTCCAGGCAGGTAGCTTCTGCCTATTATTGTAAGGTTTGGCTCACTGCCAACCTGATTGGTCATTCTAGTTGCCAAAGACGCCATTAATCTCAGCCCACATACAATAAATAGGGGTGCACAAGTAAACAACATGCAGCTCAGCTCGGACCCCATGCTCAGCTCAGCTCTGACTCACCTGCACAGCTCATCTGCCTATAATATGTATATATAAGGAGCCTATAACCTCCTAAGCCAGCTGGGCACATCTGCATGCTATTGCTATCAGGACCAGGTCCTGCATTGCATTTACCTACGGAGCTCAGACTCCTAGCAGCCGCACACACTTTGCATGCCTGCTGCCTATCATTGCCTGGTAAAAGCCACTGCCGCTGAGATAACCAGGAAGCAGACTTTGGATTGTCTGCACACACGGCCTGAAGCCATGAGGAACCGTGCCAGAGATGATGCTCTTCTCCTGCTCCTGAAACCCTGCTAGCTGAATCCCTGGACAAAGCATCCAGAAGAAGCCAGCGGCACCAAAGGCAGAGATCGTCCCTCACCAGGAGAACAAAGGTTAGAGAAAACCAATATTTCCCCAGAGACTGAGAAGATTTATCCTCTCCCCTCAAGCTGGGAAGATTCCAGCCTCAGAGTCCACGGGCATAGATCTGGGAGAACTGGACAGTAGGCACAGGCTGTGACACATCCCCGGAGGGTGATTAATAATTAATAAGAATTGTGAGTAAAAGCTTTGGTACCTCTGTAATGTAAGTTTCCTCTGCATAGAGTTTCAGCCCACTCTGCTGGGCAAATAGCATAAAGATCCCAAGCGGCATTAAGCAGTGGGGAAAACTGCTCTCTCTGTTTATAGATTAAAAGTTTGCTAGTTGCTTAACAAATTCCCTGTACATATTTTATCCTAAATTGTTTTCATAACCATATATGACCCTTAATATTAATATTCAGTAGTTGGGGGTGGTGAGAGTTCAAAATATTGAATTTAATAAAGCTATATTTTAATACAAAATTATATCACCCCAATTAATTTCTTCCCTCCATCAAATAGGCATAGGTACTGAGAATCCCCCTCTGCAACAGGTGTCCACCAGGTTCGGTACTGGATCTTGTCCTCTTTTGTATCTTCATTAATAATCTGTTTGAAGGGTTTGAGTGTACCCTAAATAAGTTTGCAGATGACGCCAAGCTAGGTGGCTGTGTCAATCTGCTTGAGAGTAGGAAAGCTCTGCAGTGTGATCTGGTCAGGTTAGACTGATGGGCCAAGGCCAATTGTATGAAGTTCAACAAGGCCAAGTGTCGGGTCCTGCAGCTGTGTCACAAGAACCTTATGGTAAATTACAGATCTGAGGATGTGTGGTTGGAGAGCTGTAACATGGTGGGTATTGCTTGATAGTTGTCTGAATATGAGTCAGCAGTATGCCTAGGTGGCCAAGAAAGCCAGTGGCATCCTGGCTTGTATTAGAAACACTGTGGCCAGCAGGAACAGGGAGGTGACCATCCCTCTGTATGCAGCACTGAGTCAACCTTGACTATTTTGTTCAGTTTTGGGGCCCTCACTACAGGAAGGATACTGAGGTGCTGGAGCATGTCCAGAATATGATAATATGGCTTGTGAAAGGCCTAGAGCACACGACCCACGAGGAGTGTCTGAAGAAGCAGCTAAAGGGTGACCTTATCACCCTCTACAACTATCTGAAATGAGGTTAGAGTGAGGAGCAGGCCAACCTCTTCTCCTTGATGACTGAGAGGACTAGAAGAAATAGTTACAAGCTGCACCAGAGGAGGTTTAGAATAGATATTAGTAAATGCTTCTTCACTGAAAGGATTATCAAACATTAAAATTGTCTGCCCAGGGAAGAGGTGGAGTCACCATCCTTGGGGTTATTCAAGGGTATTCAAGCAGCATGTGGACCTGGTGCTTAGGGAAATGATTCAGCATTGACCCTCCAGTGCTGGGTTAGATTGGATGATCTTTGAGGTCTCTTCCAACCAGATATGTTCTGTGGTTCTTTGATTACATCTACAAAGGACCTGGACCAGTTTGAGTGAATCCAAGAGAGCATGTTTTATTCCCAACCTGTGCAGTCCTGTGTTTTGACCATGAGGAGCAGCCTCTTTGTTGTCCAAAAGTGAGAACCTGGGAGGTACACACTATGGAATACTCTGTGGTTTTACTTACATGACCATGGGGATGACATGAGTAAGAGGGATAGCAAACGCACTTCAATCCTATGTGTCCAAGTTTGTAAATTACAAGGACATTCTCCTTGCAAGAATAGTGCCCCAGTTTCCAGTCGAAAATCACCCAAAATGAGCAGGAAAAGAATATTCTGATTCTGATCCTCATCAAGGGACTTCCGGAGCACTTTCACAAGGTGCAAGTGATTCCTGTCAGAATCAGGTGTACTGCCTGTAACCACGTGGAGGAGACAGACAATCAGTTCTATTGGGTTGTATGGATCTGATGTCTTGGCAGACTGAACCCACAAGAGTATAAAGCTTTAGTACATACAATAGCACAGCGTATTCTGATGCCATTAAACCATGAGAAGTGGAATCTATCTTTATTTTTGGTATGACAGTAGAATCTCAACAGCTGGATGTGCTAGAAGCAGAGCACTGGAATGCAGGCCAGAATCTGCTTTCACTTGGTGGGATGGAAGGAGTCACTGAAATTGTCTGCCCTATGGTTGGAAACACAGCCCCACCATTTGGATTGATCACGGACTGATCCATACTGTACTGGAATAGGATGGAACTTCAGAACATTTGCACCAAGAAGCCTGTTGTGTACTGCAAGGCTATCTCATTGTGAGTGCAAATGGGCAGTGAATGATATATGATGTATGTTGTATGATGTCAATTGATGCTGGGTATGACATAGATGGTATACAATAAGAGATGAACAACGTCATGGATTGAGTTGAATTTGCAGATGAGCACTTGATACCATGCCAGCTTCAAAATGAAAGTGCTGGCTGGAGCAAAGTATTATGAGGCTTCAAGTTCAGATTGTAATACAAGAGGCTTCCTGTTTCGTTTGCCCCTTCTGATTTCTGGTTTTAGAGTGTTGGTCTTTCCTGCTGTGCTGGCTGGTGCATGCTTAGGTGTGAGAAGCCTTTTTATCACTGTCTTCTGCTGCTGTTTTTGCTTTGGCTGAAGTAATCCTATAGTCTATGATCTTTAGACTCCTTAGCTCAACCCAGAGGTTTTTTTGTGTTACTTTCCCTACCATGTGTGTGTGGGCCAGGGCGCTTGCTCTTGAATATGGGCTGTGTTAACCCAGAACACCTTAATACAAAGAAATTACTTCTGTGAGAACATTTCATCTCTTAGCTTTGCTACACTCACCTTTCTCTTAGTGTATTTCAAAAGGTGCTGATTTCTTCTACAGATTACTTCTTGTTGCATTCACATTTGCCAGAGAGATTTTGAAGGCTCCAATTTGTGTGTGTGTGTGTTTTGTTGAGTTTTGTGTTTTCAGGGGTTTTGTTGTTTTGGTTTTGGGGTGTTTTTGGGGGGGGGAGTTGTTTGGGATTTTTTTTGGGGGGAGGAGGTGGGGAGGTTGTGGGGGTGGTTTGGTTGGTTGATTGATTGCTTTGATTGGCTGGTTGGTTGGTTTTGGTTTGGTTTGGGTTTATGGTGCCCATAGCTTCTGCATAGTAGTTTGGTTGATTTCTTTCCTTAGAGGTGGGCCAGTTTTATTGGTTCTCTTCTTTAGCTTGAATAAAATAATTCTTTACATTTCTATTTTTCAAATAAGTATCAGTAACTGGACCATTTCTATGCTTGTTATAGATGTCTACATGAATTATTTCCTTACATTCATTTAGCAGGTATCATGAAATGATACACAAAATGGTGCATTATATTCATCTCTCAGTTCTGAAATATAAGTAACCAGATATTATTAAAAAAATGTATGAGAATAAAAGCCATGCAAATGACATACTCCAGATAGGAAGAAGCAGCTACAGCTCTGTAGAATTAAACAGCAAGATGAATACATGTAAATGTATAATTAAAAACACACGTTGGTGTATGAGTAATGTTTGCAAAGTTGGATGCAAACATTGCTTAGGAAAAAAAACCACTCAGAAAATTTGAATCAAAACTTCCTTTCTTGCAGGAGAAATAATCTTCAGTTATGCTCTGTTTTTTCTCTTTCTTGAGTTAGTTTTTCTCATTTGATATCCAGCATCAGAAACTTGAAGATCAAGAGAAGAGCTGGATGCTGACAATAGTACATTTATTTCAGTACATTTTTTTCTTCTCCAGAAATTACTAAATCATTAATACTGTTTTAAAAGTTATTGAAAAGGAGAAAAATAATATTTAAGATTTTTTTTTAAAGAGTACAATACTTTTTGCAAGAAAATCTCAAGAGAAAATAGCACAATCTATATGCAACTCATTGTGTACAGACTAGCTCATTAGGTTTTCTTATTAATAAAACTTTTTTTGTTGATGAACATCATTTGCAAGCTCTTTGTTGATTTTAAAGTTGAAAAAAATTGAAAACTTTTAAAATATTTGAGTTTCTTAAAACTTCTATGTCCCATTAAAAATTATTTCCCATTTTAGAAATATACATTAATTGCATTGAAAGAAAGTGAAATAGACTTTACAAAAAAAAAAAAAAAAAACAAACCACCAATAATTTTAAAAATCAGAGCACTTTCTTTACATTTTTGGTGTAACTTACAGGTGTTCAGGTTTTCAACTGAGCCAGAAAAGAGTTTTCTAGTGAAACTCTGCAGAGCATAAATACTGATTCCTGTATGTCATGCAGATGTCGTTTCACTGTGGGGCTATTCATAATGTTAAATTCACAGCCACTGCATCTGTCATGATTGATCCACTTTCTTTACCTGATTCATTTATCGTGGTCGACTTTGACAGTTAGTTTTAACTGAGGGTAGTATTCATCAAATTTGTAAACACAAAGCCTTGACTTCTAATACCAGTTTCCTTATTCAATATTTAGGGCAGTTTTGTTTATAATGCAGAATAACACCTCTACAATAAAACAACACAGGAGTTGTTTTTTTTTTTTATAGAGATAGAATGGAATATCTGTGAGGAAAATCTTCATATGACTTTCAGGGGGAGGTGGATGTATCTTCTTTGACTGTCTCCTTCAGAACTTCCTGCTTCCTGAAGCGTGAACTGTGCTGACATTAGAAGATAAAACAACAAAACAAAGAATATAATCAAGCCAAATACTGAAGCCATATAACTGAGACACGTGTTTATTTCTTTACCTCTCTTCTATCGTTTTATATTAATTTTCTACCTTTTATTATCTTTGTGGGCTTAGTTAATCAAATAGAACTTAGTAAGTATTTCTAAATGGCATATGCAATGCAAAGTCAATTACTTTGCAATTGTTTCTGTCATGTCTGTGGTCCATTACCTGAGCACAAACTATGAACTCAGAATTATATATTTGCAATTGTCATTACATTCATTTAAAGCTTTTGCTTTGTTTATATAAGTGGTCATTTTTTTGGTTTCATTATTATTCTCAATAACTTACAAACCTATCTTAAACAACTTAAGAGTCAGTAGAGAAGCTACTATAATTGACTATTTACAAAAATTGCACATAGTTTGTAATATGTAATTCAAGATGGAGTTTGGGTAGCAAGTGTCATGGAGGGCCTGTAGGCCAGAAAATAGGCTTATTTATGCCTTGCCCTGACTGGACATGTTTTTCTGTCTAAACCAGAGGTAAACACATTAAAGGGATAAAAAGGAGGCACAACAGGCCTGGTGTCATAAAGTCTGGTCTGCCAGGACCCCTGGTTGTAAACAGGTTGTGTAAGCCTCCACACACCCAGCTCGTGTCTCCCTGGTGTAGGCCCATGTGATTACCATGTTTGGGGAAAGTCCAGGCAAGTGGCATTTGCCTATTATGGTAAGGTTTGGCTGACTGCCAACCTGACTGGTCATTCTAATGGCCAAGGGACCATCAATCTTGGCCCACATTCAGTAAATAGGGGTACATAGGTAAACAAGGTGCCCAGACCCCTGCTTGGATGCCACTGTTCACACTTGGAGCCTCACTCACAGCTCAGACTCCCATGCTCAGACACTCAGATCCTCATGCTCTCACCCACTTGCAGCGCGGACTCTCCCTGCCTGTGTACCTTACTTGCAGAGTTCCCTTAAGCCTGCCTATATATATATATATATATATATATATACACATATATGTGGAGCCTATAGTCTCCAAGCCAGCTGTGCACATCTGCAAGCCACTGTTATCAGGATCAGATCCTGTATTGCCTGCCTTTACCTACGGAGCTCAGACTCCTGGCAGCCGCACACATCCTGCATGCCCACTGCCTATCATTGCCTGATAAGCGCCGTTGCTGAAAAGTTAACCAAGAAGCAGACTCTGAATTGTCTGCACATGCTATCGGCCTGCTAGCCATGTGAGAATTGCGCTGAGACAGTACGACATCCTACTGCTGTGCCTGAGATCCTGCCTGATAAGAATCCCTGGACAGAGCACCCAGAAGAAGCCAGCAGCACAAAGGCAGAGATTGCATCCATCGCCAGGAGAACGAGATCAGAGACTGTCTTTCCCCAGAAACTGGGAAGATTCATCCTTTCCCCTGAAGCCGGGAGGATTCCAGCCTCAAAGTCCACAGGCAAAGCTTCCCTGAAGTCTGGACACTAGGCACAGGCTGTGACGTAGCCCTGGAGAGTGATTGATAATTAATCAGAATTGTGAGTAATTGTTTTGATGCCTCTGTAATATCTGTTGCCTCTGCCATAGAGCAGAATCAGTTTCCCACCCGTTCTGCTGGACGAATTGTGTTTAGACCCCAAACGGTATTTGCCGCAGGGGAAAACTCTTCTCTCTGTTTATAGTTTGAATGTTTGCTAGTTATTTACAAGTTACTGTAGATATTTTATCCTAGAATGTTTTCATAACCATGTAAGAATCCTTTTAATATTAATATACAGCGGTTGGGGGTGGCAAGAGTCCAGAACATTGAGTTCAATAAACATGTATTTTTATAGAATATTATCTCTCCCCAGTTAATTTCTCCCCTCTGCCAAAATCAGCGTAGGCAGCAGAATACCCCTCTGCAACAGCAAGGAACAGAAAAATCTGCTTGTTAGGAATGGAGTGCAAAATTTCAGCATATTTTGGACCCATTTTACGTCTAGCATAGTGTACTTTTAGTCTAGCACTGAAACTTTTAGAAAAGTCTTTGTATCATCATGTCTCTCACTCTGCACTCACATGCATGCACTCACTCACATACAAATGTACACAAAGGATGTGTGCATGTGTCTCCACTAGTTATCCTTTTCAATTGTGCTTCTCTGTGTGTACATGGTTCCATATTCTGCTTAAAATTGCAGTGGAATTAATACTGCTCTAAAATATTATCACATTTACTAAAATCAGTTAACTTCTTTTAATACATTGCTGCTAATTGTAAATCTTGCCTTTGTCATTTCACTCTCTTTGGAATGTGCTGTCACCAGGAAAGATGACTTTAAGACCTCATCTGCTTGCTGGTGCCTATATGAGTGTTTCAGCTTAATTGCCAGCTGAGTCAGACAGATTTTGGTACTTTTGTATCCCTATGACTGAAAATGGGACAGTTTGTGAAATGAGCATTGCTGGTAAACCATGCAAAAAACATCCTTAAAGAGTTAAGCATCCAGCTTGAAATGGCAAAGAAACGGAAGTACACAGCTTAGTAAAATAGGAGTGTTGCTGGGCGCCAGCTGTTTCTCTAAGAAATACACTGCCTGCAGTGGCCTTGTGGAACAAGTGTGAGACACTGCAGGAAGAACTGGTTGTAAGCAAGGATGAGAGAAGGCCAGAAGAGCCACCAAGTCTGACTTGTCCCAGGCCAGCCATAAAAACTGATCCTCAAAAGAAAAACCAATGAATCATTGTAGTAGGAGACTCTCTGCTGAGGGGAGCTGAAGACTTGATATGCAGATTAAGCCATAGGGAGTTCTGCTGTCTCCCTGCTGCCCAGGAAAAGGACATCACAGGAAAATTTCCCACTCTTGTGAGGTCTTCAGATTAGTACCTCCTTCTGGCCTTTCAAATGAGTAGTGATGAGGTAGCCACAAGAGGCTCACAATCAATTAAAAGAGATTTCAGGGCCTTGGAGCAACTGTTAAAGCCATTAGGAGCTCAAGTTGTGTTTTCCTCCATTCTCCTAACATCAACAAGGGATGAGGAAATGTATAGCAAGAGCCGACAGGTTAAGTCACACCTCCAGGACTGATTCCATAGACAGGGCTTTGGGTTTTACAATCACAGCTGGGTGCCTAGGGCTCCAGATCTGAAAGTAGCAAGTGGGTTGCACTTGTCTCACAGAGGGATAAAGAATCTGGGGCAGGAGTTGGCAGAGCACATTGTCAGGGCTTTAAACAAGATCTGAAGGGGGAAAAGGTTAATCATCTCATGCCTGTCTGCAACACACAATGGGGCATCACAGCAGGGGTAGAGGGATTGAGTACTAGTAAGGGCTTTTAACTTGTTGCCCTGAGGCAAGGCAGGGACAAAGCACCAAGATGCCCCAAGAGAATCAAGGGGGATTCGCCTAAGAGGGTGGCAGGGCCAGCCCAGCTGAAATGCCTCGATGTGAATGCACACATCTTGGACAATAAACAGGATGAATTAAAGGCCGCTGCTGGAAAACTATGGCACAGTGGCTGTTGCTGAAACTTGGTGAGATGATTCCAATGACTGGAATGCAGGGATTAGATGGGTACAAGCTATTAAGGAGGGACAGATAGGTGAGGAAAGGAGGAGGTGTTGCCCTCTACATCAATGACCAGGTGGAATCAGTGGAGCTCCACCTGGGGAAGGATGGTGAGCTGAGTGAGACCATATGGATTAAGATTAAAGGGAAGACAGAGGAAGGTGATGTTACAGTATGGGTGTGTTACAAGCCATCTGAGCAGCAGAACCAAGCAGATGAGGCCCTATATAAGCAAATAGAGGCAGCTTCGTGATCACAGACCCTGGTCCTTATGGGGACTTCAATCAACCTGACATCTGCTGGTGGAACAACACAGCAAAGTACCACCTATTTAGGATGCTTCTGGAAGGCATAGATGACAACTTCTTCTTCCAAATGGTGGTGGAACCAACAAGAAAAGGTGCTATTCTGTTTTGGTTCTAGTTTAAATTCCCAGAGACACAGATATATTTGATAGAACCAATAACAATTTATAGAGCACCCTTCTCTCTTTCCCCTTCTTTTCCAAAAGAAAGGAATTAGATGGAAAGAGAGGAAAGGTAAGCACACTCAAATAAATAATCTACTCTGATTTGAAAGTTAAAAGAAGAAAAGTTTAACAATAAATTAAAGGTATGTGAGGTAGAGAAGATACAAAAGTATAAGGAAGGGAAAACAAGATACAAAATGTGTAAATACAACCAGATTTTTGATGGCAATAGGTTTGTCCACCTCAGGGGTGATGGCCACATGGTAAAATAAAAAGAACCAGGAACAGGATGGAGATGCTGGTAAGCAGGGAGGCAGAGAGACTGAACAGGAACTTCCCCATGCTTTTTTATAGATCTTTAGACAGGAAGGGGGAGTGGGCTAACCATCACGTGTTAGTGTTCAGACGCACCTCTAGGGAGGGGTCAAGACCATGCAAGGTCAGGTTCAAAGTCACTCCCCTTGGAGGGGTAACCCTGTACATATGCTAGACCTTGTTCTCACTAACAGGGAGGAGCTGTTCACCAATATAAGGCTCAGGAACAGTCTTGGCTGCGGTGAACACAGTGCCCTACAATTTAAGATTCTTAAGGCATCTAGGAGGATGTATTCCAAGCTTATGACCCTAGACTTCATGTATGCAGACTTTGATCACTTCAGAGATCTGCTGGTCAACACATCATGAGACAAACTCCTAGAGGGAAAGGGGGCCCAGGACAGCTCGTCAGTGTTCAACTATCAGCTTCTCTGTGCCCAGGAACAAAGTATATTGGCAAAGAGAAAGGCAGGAAAGAATCTTAGGAGACCTGTCTGGATGAGCAAGAAGCTCCTAGACACAAAACAAAACTGTAAAAGGAGTGGAAGTGGGACAGCTATAATAGGCAACATGTAAGGAAGTTGTCTGAGTAGCAAGCGATCCGGTTAGAAAAGCTAACACTCCGTTAGAATTAAATCTAGCCAGGGAGATCAAGAGGAATAGCAAAGGTTTCTACACGTACATCAGTGGCAAAAGTAAGACTAAGGAAGGTGTAGACTCCCTCAGAAACTAAACAGGAGAACTGGTTACAAGTGATATGGAGAAGTGCGGTCTGCGGGAGGCTGGTGAGAGGTGAGATCGAGGTACTGACCAGTCGACTCAGCTGCTAGCAACACAGTACCTCTTTATTAGGGTAGTGCAAAGCTTATGTACCCCTTTAAAAGAGGTGTGTGCAAACAGTTTGGGGCTGGCACAAGTGGACAGTACCGATTGGCTCAGAGTTATGTGTAAGGCGCAGATAGGTTGCCTTGTGTCAAAACAACCTGCGGTGTCCACCCCAAGGGGCCGGCAGGCTCAGCCCCCTGCAGCTGTGTGTGGGTTGCTCATTGTTTACAACTTCGTTTCCTGAGCCCGAAGGGGCCCAAGGACACTTCCCAGCGCGAGCTCTCATGTTTACCAGCTCATGTACTGCTAGCGGGAGAATTCTCCTACAGAAAAGACTGAGGATCTGTCTTATTCTGAATACATTCTTATACATGAAACTGAGGTGGAAGCATGACCAAATATCAGAAGTGAGGATATTTATTAAAGGATAAAGTGAATGCAAAAAAAGAGAGAGAGAGAGAGAGAGCAAGAAACAGCAAAAGTGAGTAGAACAGCAGGAAAGGAATGATACTAGCCCACCCCCGGTGTGGTGGAGGGGCTGTAGGCCCAAAACAGAGGTCTCCCTATGCCTCTACATGCCTGGACGTGCTTTTCTGCCAGGACCCATGGTAGTAAACAGGTGGTGTAACACACACACACCCAGTCTGTGTATCCCTGGGGTCCACCCAGGTGATCCCCATATTTGGGAGGGTCCAGACAAACAGCTCCTGCCCATTAGGGTAAAGTTTGACTTGCTGTCAACCTGATTGGTCACTTTGGATGGCCAAAAGCGGCACGAATCTCGGCCCACAGTCTATAAAGAGGGATGCAAAGGTGAACCATGTGTTCAGAGTGTTCAGACTTAGCTGTTCAGAGTTTCCAGACTCAGCTGCTCAGACTCAACTCCGGTCAGACCTGTTCAGACTCAGCTCTCTGACCCTGCCTGCAGCACATCTGAGCTCTCTGATCCACATTGCAGCTCTGACCTGCACCCGAAGCGCTCAGTCGCTCACACCCACATGCTTGGAAGCCAAAGCACTGCTCCAATGCTCACTGAGGCATAGCCCTCTTACTTTGATTTCAGCACACAGTTAACCTGTCTGTGTACCTTTAGAAGCAGAGCACATTCAAGCCTGCACCTGATTGTTGTGGAGACAGGATAATTAATGTGGCCGAGTCAGGAATTTTTATACAAAAATAGAGTTATTTTATTTTCCCAAAACTCACCCCCAAAACTATATGTACAAAGATTAATTTAGTTTAATTAACAGATTCAGTTGCTTGAGAATATCTACAGGGATGCCATCGATAATCTGACTATTTTGGAAGTCAGAAGTTGGAAAAGGCTTTAGCTATTAATTAATAGCATTTTTCTTACTAATAAAGTTGTGCCAAAATAACTCATGATCAGGCTGACTTCCTCGTGCAGTCTGTCCCGCTGTTCCTTTTCAGCAGCTGCAGGTAGATCATTAAGGGTCGTTAGGCTTACAGAGGGTGTCAATCAGTGAAGCAGTCCTTGAAGCTCTTTCTGTATCCAGGCCAGGCAAGAGAGGGGGGAGAGAGCTCTCAGGCAAGCACGAAGTTTCAGGCAGGAATGAACTCCAAGCAGGGACAAACTCCAAGGCGGAAACCCCCAAAGGCGGGAAACCCCCAATATTTATACCTTCTCTAGACAAAGAGCAAAGTTATCACTTCCTTAGGCGCAAAAGGGCACAGCCAATCCCAGCCCGATTCTAACACGGGCACTGCACAGGGCACTCCTCGTGCGGGCAGGACCCCTTTGCTCACCCCCTTCACTCCTGCAGGGCAGGCGAGGCGGGGGGAACCAGGTGGCTTTCCCCCTCCCATTCAAGCCACGGCAGGAGAGGAATTTAGGGGTATACAGGACTCCAGGACACTGATACATTCGGGGAGCCCCCTAAGCCTAGAGCCAGCTGTGCATACTGGCCTGCTATCTTGCCTTTATCTATGGAGCACAGGCTCCTAGCTTCATCCTGGTAAGAAGGACCAGGACGGCAGACTTTCTAGATTGTCTGCAAACCCATAAATGCAGCCTGCTAGCTGTGAAAGGACCGTGCCAGAAGCTGTACGGACAACATCCTTCTCCTGTTCCTGGAATCCTACCAGCTGATCATCTCTGGACACGCACCATCCAGAAAACCAGCAGCATCAAGGCAGAGACCACCTCACACCAGGAGAAAAGGTTAGAGAAAACCTGTTTACCCAGAGACTGGGAAGATTTATCATTTTCCTCACAAGTCAGGAAGATTCCATCCTCACAGAGACCCAGACAAAGGGCACAGGCTGTGACACAGTCCCGGGAGGGTGATTAATAATTAAGGGCAACACATCTAAATAAGCTTTAATTCCTCTGTAATATAAGTTATCTCTGCCTTAGAGCAGACACAGTTTCAGCCCCTGCTGGCCAGACAGCATAGTTCTTAAACAGGCATTAAGCCTGAAGGAATCTTTCTCTCTGTCTATAGTTGATATTTAACAATTATTAACCAAATCCCTGTACATATATATATCATATACTAATTGTTTTCATAACTTTGCACTAGAACTATTCAGTGGTTGGGGGTGGCAAGAGTTTGTAAATATTAATTTTAAGAAATAATTTTTATAAAAAATGAATACCACCTCAAATTAATTTCTCACCTCCCCCTAATAAGGGAGGAATAGAGAAACCCCCTCCATAACACCCCTATCCACCTAAGACACTTTCTTTGGCTGGGGGAGGTCTGAAGAAGGGTAATACTGCTTTGGTTTGGAGGAGGTATTCTGGGCTCATCTTTTCTAGCTGGTGCTGTCCTTGGCTGGGAGAGGGGAGGGTGAGAGCATCCATGATGATTCTCCCTTCTCTGAGCAGCCTTCAGCATGTACTGTTTCTCAGCAGAGTTCTCTTCTTTCCAGGAGTTCTTTTTTCACTCTTCCCCCCTCCACCTCTCTCCTCCAATACACTTCCCTGGGCATTAGTGATCTTACCAGGCAAATCACCCAGGATGTGCTTGAACCACACCTCCTGTTGTCTCAGGGGAACAAAAACTATTATATCTCTGTTGAATTATATGTACTAGAGAGATGAGATTAGATTAGACATTAAGAAGAAGTTCTTCACTGTAAGGTTGGTGAAACACTCTAACAGATTGCCCAAGGAGGTAGTGGAAGTCCCATCCCCAGAATTTTTTAACACCAGGCTGGGTGTGGCTCTAGGCAACCTGATCAAGTGGAAACTGTTCTTGACAATGGCAGGAGGGTTGGAACTAGATAATCCTTGAGGTCCCTTCCAACTCTGACAATTCTGTGTGATTCTGTGTGAAATTGGACAAAGGGTCAATGGAAAGAGTGACTTTTCTGATGGTAACAAGAAGAGGCTGGGACACAGAGGTGGCATTCACAGAAACAGGGAATATAAAGAAAAACGTAACATGTCCTATAATTATTTACTTTTTATATTCTTGGATTTTCCAACTAAGTATTTATCACTGGCTACATCCGTGAGTTACAGTGATTGTCTCAAAATTGCAAAGTGGAAACTGGTAAGAAGCAGTGTCCCTCAGACATCCGTACTTTATTTATGAACAAAATAGGCAGTGGGACTCAGCGCATCCTGAGCAGGATTGTGGATGACATCAAGTTGTGTGGGGCAGATAATGCACTTAAGAAAGAAATGCCATCCATGGAGACCCTGAAAAGTTTTGAGATTGCACCCATATGTCCTTCGTGAAGTTCAGCAAGAAAAAGTTCTCATACACAGGTCAGGGCAATTCTCAATCTCAGTACACATCATGTGATGAGAAGATTGAGTCTTTGAATAATTGAAGGGGGATTTTACGATAGATGGAGAGACTTTATATACAAGCACATGGTAATAGGGCACATGGTAACAGTTTTAAACTGAAATAGGGCAGATTTATAATGGACATAATGAAGATATTTTTTTATTATGAGAATGGTAAGACACAGAAACAAGCTGCGCAGAGAAGTTGTGGATGACCCATGTCTGGAATTATTCAAGGTCATGTATTCAAGGGCCTTTGAGCAACCTAGTCTAGTGGCAGGGAAGTTGGACTAGATGATCTTTAAAGCTATCTTCCAACCCAAGCTATTCTATGACTTTGTCATTATCAACCTGTTAACAACTTATGTTATACAACTGAGAAGAGTGTGTGTGCTGGAACCACAATTATAAACAGACCTAAGAAGTGTTTCCAGTTCTTTGATTTACGTGCCACATAATGTCATTTGTCAGATGCTAAATCCAGTTCCTCCACTCACACATAGTTTTCAGATTCATGTAGGAGACAGAAGGCCATAACACAAATGAAATGTTGTTTTATGGCCATGATGCAAACCCTAAATCCATTGCTCTTACCTAGGCAATTGTCAGAACTGTTTAAGTGAAATTAGCAAGAACTTTTAAATTCCAACACATGTTCTTTTTCGTTGTAGGTCACACACCATGAACTTTCATAGGACATTCATTGTGTCTTTTACTCCACTAACTTTTAACTTCTGTTTGTTTAGTTAGTTGGGTTGATTTGGGTTTGTTTGGTCGCTTTTTGTTGTTTTTTATGTATGCTGCTGCTTTTGTTTTCCCTATTTTGACTGTTACTTTAGCATGCTATGTCATACCTTCAGCCTCCTCTAAGTTTCAGTATTCAACTTTAATGGGAATACTCGATGATTATTTTTGTTTTGAGAATAACAAAAACATGAGGAAATTAGTTGGAATTTCCACAATATAAATATTAATGGAAATATTTTAGCTTTTCCTTTAGGCTAGACTCACATCACTGAACTTTTCTGTTCACAGTGGTTTCAAACATCTATTGGTGAAACTGAATAAAACCATGACCTATTCTTAAGGATAGTTGCAATACCTGTCTTCACAGTGATTTTAATGATCTTGAACTCGGTGTTCTTATACTATCTTATATCTGAAGACTTCAAGCTCTTCAGGTATAATGGAATGAGTATTTGAAGATCCACAGAAGAAAATAAAACTAATATTTTGCTTTGCAAAAGGAGAGTAGAAGGCAAATCAGCAGTAGTGTTTCTGTTCAGAGTAGAAGATGTGAAGTGAATTTTCCAAAAGCCCTTATTGAAAATTTCCCAATTCATATAGATTAGCCTTGGTGCATATGGGCAGAGCATTCTTTGAATACAACTATCTGCCAGATAAACTCTTAAAACACATATAATAGCACCCAAACAATAATGAGCATCTTACTCATGGAACCAAAAAATGTCAAATCTAAAATAAAGTCTCTGAAACACACTCAGTACACATATCAGATCTGAGCACTAGCTCTTTCCCTCTGTAGAACTAACTTACTATTGATCTTAATTGTACTATAATTACATCAATAATTGAAGGCATAACACTGTGAATATTGAAGTTATTTCTATTTCTTGCAGTGACAGAAATAATACATATTCACAAATGCACTGATACTTTTGTATAGCTCTGATAATTTTTATAATCAGTTACAGAAGTTATACTTTTGTATTTGTAAACAATTAAACATCTTCAGAGGTCACATTTGGATACCTAACTCTTTTACTTAATCCATAGCTGGATGTGTACTCAGTGTGAGTACAGAGCCTTTACAGAGTTTGAACCAGCATGCAGTGTTGTTATGAAATGTATTCAACAACTGGGACAGAGATAGCTGTTTTGCATTTAAAACCAATATCAGACAATTCTAAGTCTCATCAGGAGCAAGAGCCTATAAATTTTGGCTGGGTCATGTGAGTGCAAAACTTATTCAAAACAGCGAAAGGTCATATTCTTTGAAAAATGTGAGTTTTAAAAATAGAGACATGCATTAAAACCAAAATCATTGAAAGCATTAAAACCAAAATCATTGAAAGCTGTGGTTTTAAGTACCAGGAGTTAGTATTAAAGAAAGAAAAAAAAAAAAAACAACAAACCAAAAAAAAAAAAAAAAAAAACAAACACAAAACTTCAGTAGCATTCCCAAGAGCCATTCTAATTAATTTGTGGTTCTGCATGTTGCATTTGGAAAGGCAGAAAACAGTTTGTTTGTAATGAATGAAGGGAGATAAAAGACAGACCAAAGCCCTAGTTGTTGTTTTTCTACTTTGCAAGTGGATGCAGTGTTTGACAGAGCAGCTGGAAACCAGAGCTGTAAATCCCATGTAGAAATTGGAACCTTTACTGTAGTTTTCAAAAAGGCATGTTAGTTCCAGAGATTAAGTTTAAAAAAAATCAAACTAGGATTGTTTACTGATAGTTAGACATTTGCTTCCTGTATATACATGGCTGTGTATATCAGGTTTTAAATTACTAATTTTACATCATCACACAGGTAACTGAAGCAACTAATTTTACTCAGATATGAGGAGGACCATTCATTACCTGCTAATAGTTAGTGGAAAGATTTCTACCACTTCATAAGTAGTACTTTTAAGTGTATTGTACTAGTCATATGTAAAACAGACTTGTAAAAAGAGATTTCAGAGTTCTGTTCAATATGAAGCAGAATATGTTTCATATTATTTTCCTGTAATTCATAACTCACTAGTAGCACTAGAAGTGACAGTTTTGAAGTCAAACTCCAAGGCTTTGAAATAAAGCTCAACACCATGCCAAAACAAACAAATAAATAGCAAAAAAAACACCTTGTAAAATATTTAAGCAATAACTTTTGATAAAACTTTAATGCCTCAACAGCAATAGGAAAATTAATGGGAGTGCACCCAACTCAATGTAAAGTATATATATACATATATATACATATAATTAAAAAAAAAAAAAAAAAGTCTGTCTTGAAATTCTTCACCCTGCTGTTGCTGCAGACAAGGGGGCATAATGTTTACAAGATCGTGAGCTGTCTACACCATTGTGTTTTCAAGAGTGATTTTTTAGTAACGTGTTAGCAATATAGTCATGGTCACAACCAAGTTTACATTTCACTGAGGAGCACTTTAAATATGAAATTCTGAATGATAATTTCTTTGTTCATTCTGTTATTTTCTCAGAGCAAAATGTAACAATGATATTTATGGGATTCAGTAATTTCTGAATTTTTTTTTCAGTTCCATTTCTATATTTGTATGGCAAACACTCATTTTTAAGGCTACTTTGGAGAACAGTGAGTCCTTTTTGTCCCTATTGGCAATTTGGACAGCTGGACTCCAGACATGGAGAAAGACAACATTTTTTACCTAGTCATTTGAGCAGTGTGTGATGGTTTGGGTATTACCCAACCCCCAGACACTCTTATCAAGTCACCCAGATTGGATTCAGCCAAGCTGGGAATTAAGAATGAAGCTATATTTACCACTTAGCACAATATAAACAATATGTAAGTATATATACATATATAGTTATATACAAATTAAAAGTAACACAGAAACAAAATACCCCTCCCAGAAACAATCAAAGTCCCCAGGGGATTCCTGACCCAAACCTCTTTCCCCCTCCCTCTTTCCCTCCCTTCAGAAATAGTCAGATCAACCCATGTGTATCGCATGTGATAAACCTGGAGATCTGAGGTGAGATGTCAAAAAAAAAGATGACAGGGAAGTTAGAGGAAAAAGGGGTTAGGTGGATTAGAGAGTTAAAGGCAGAATCAGACACAGAGACCAGATGACTGGAAAGAAGGCACAGCCAGAAGCGAGAGCTAAGAAGTGTGTGAAAAGTGGCCATCTTATCTATATTTTGACTAATTGTGTTTCTTGGCAGTAAAATGAGGGATACAGATTACTTGGAAGGTAGGAGAGCCCTGCAGAGGGACCTGGACAGGCTGGATGGGTGGGCAGAGGCCAATGGGATGAGATTTAACAAGGCCAAGTGCAGGATTCTGCACTTTGGCCATAACAACCCCAAGCAGCACTACAGGCTGGGGACAGAGTGGCTGGAGAGCAGTCAGGCAGAAAGGGACCTGGGGGTACTGGTAGATAGTAGACTGAAGATGAGCCAGCCGTGTGCCCAGGTGGCCAAGAGAGCCAATGGCATCCTGGCGTGCATCAGGAACAGTGTGGCCAGTAGGACAAGGGAGGTTATTCTTCCCCTGTACTCAGCACTGGTCAGGCCACACCTTGAGTACTGTGTCCAGTTCTGGGCTTCTCAGTTCAAGAGAGATGCTGAGGTATTGGAATGTGTCCAGAGAAGAGCAACAAGGCTGGTGAATGGCCTGGAACACAAACCCTATGAGGAGAGGCTGAGGGAGCTGGGGTTGCTTAGCCTGGAGAAAAGGAGGCTCAGGGGTGACCTCATTGCTGTCTACAACTACCTGAAGGGAGGTTGTAGCCAGGTGGGGGGTGGCCTCTTCTCCCAGGCAACCAACAATAGAACAAGGGGACACAGTCTCAAGTAGTGCCAGGGTAGGTATAGGCTGGATGTTAGGAGGAAGTTCTTCCCAGAGAGAGTGATTTCCCATTGGAATGGGCTGCCCGGGGAGGTGGTGGAGGCACCGTCCCTGGAGGTCTTCAAGAAAAGACTGGATAAGGCACTTAGTGCCATGGTCTAGTTGACTGGATAGGACTGGGTGATAGGTTGGACTGGATGATCTTGGAGGTCTCTTCCAAACTGATTGATTCTATGATTCTATGATTCTATGATACTGTAGTTTTGTTTCTTCTCACAGCTAAGGATTTAATTTCTCTCAGTAAAAATTAGCCTTAAACCAGCACACAGTGATAGTTTTAAAGTGCACAGATTATATATGGACTTAGAAATTACTGCTGCCAGGATTTTATTGTGGGTTTCTTGGATTCACAGCCACCACTTTAATCTGAGAGTGGAAAATAGTAAAAGAACTACACCATTACAGTTTAAATGAATGACAATGAGGTGATCAAGTAGCTTTTCACATATCCATACTCTTAATATTTGCATGTAATGCAGACAACTGTTTTTTCTCATTTCTTGCATAGACATTGTAGACTACAGCATCAGAAAAGCCTAAGAACTTTGAGTTGCATACTGCTAAGTAAAACTAAGACAGGTAGTTTATCAGCCATTGAGAGTTAATAGAGCTAGGGCGTTATTGCTATTTTTACCCAAGATGCTTAGGAACATTTTTTCTTCAATTATTTAATAGAGTATTTACTTATTCACATTGTCACTTTAAGATATCCTTAACCAAATTCAAATGTATCCTTCTGTGTCCATTTTCATCTTTAGCCAACACCAAAGACTATAAACAGTGAAACATTTGGTTAATGTGACAGTCATAAAGTTTGACAGAACCACACTTTCTTCTTTTTTTTTTTTTCCTGAAGATCTGTGACCAAGTTATGCAGTCAGAAGAATAACATGTTTTGATATACATAAAGCTGATTAGTGGCAAGTATCAATAAACTGAAAGAGCTACTAGCACCACAAAGTACATAGAGACTTTTTTACTGGTTTTAAAGTATCAAAAATTTACATTCATATTGACATTCCAGATACAAAACAGTTCTAGAACAGAGATACAGAAGCCAGTACATGTTTACAATAAATTGCCACTATGATGTTCTATTTTCTCACTTCAATTCTTCCGGTAAGTCTTCTCAAGGTTGGACATAAATCTTCTTTACAGGCACACCTGCAGTGTAAGATGTAAAAGAGCCAATCATCCAGGAACTTCGAAACATTACCTTCAAGATTTAGGGCAGATATGAGGCATCAATACTGATGTGGAACAGAGGATTCAGACACCTTACACTTCATCAGATAAAAGTTAAAGCCAAAGGAGTAATACTTTCTTACCTGCAAGTTAGTCTTAAGTAAAACTACAAG
Source organism: Pogoniulus pusillus (assembly GCF_015220805.1). Lineage (NCBI taxonomy): Eukaryota > Metazoa > Chordata > Aves > Piciformes > Lybiidae > Pogoniulus > Pogoniulus pusillus. The sequence goes on along the minus strand of NC_087309.1, from coordinate 67,315,434 downwards.
ACAGCATTGAGACTGTATTTAAGAATCAGTTGGTTACTTCATGGATTTTAGAATGGCTACAGTTGGAATGGACCACAAAGATTCATGTAGTTGCAGCACCCCTGTCATAGGTGGAACACACACCCGTGCACACACTAGACTACATTGCGCAAAGCCTTATCCAGCACTTCCAGAGATGAGGCATGCACAAGTTCTCTGGGCTACCTATTCCAGTGTCTCAGCATCCTCACAGTAAAGAACTACTTCCTAACATCTAATCTAATTCTGTACTTCTCTAGTTTTAAAACATTGTCCTTTGTCATATTCCCACAATCTCTTATAAAATGTCTGTCCTCCAGTTTTCCTGTAAACTCCCTTCAGGCCTTCTAGAAGGCCACTAAGAAATGTTCCCAGGGCCTTCTCTTCTCCAGGCTGAACAGGCCCTGCTTCCTCAACCTGTCCTTGTTTGTGAGGTGCTTTCCCCTCCTCAAGATGCTGTCCAACAGATCCATGTTCTTTTGATGGAGGCTCCAGGGCTGGACCCAGTACTGCAGATTAGGTCTCTCTAGAGCAGAGTACTGGTGCAGAATCAGCTCCCTTGACCTGCTGGACACACTTCTTTCAATGCGGCCTGGGATATGGTTGGCTTTTTTGGACTGCATGCACACACTGCCAGTTCATGTCAAGAACCTCATCAACTAGCACCCTCAAGTCCTTGAAATACACTTCTCTTGAGGAAAGAGGCATTGGACTTCTGCAAGAGTCACAACTTTCTGCAGTTATGAGTGTCAAAGATAAGCTACTATTTCCTTCTTTCTTCCACAAATTCTTACACATAATGGCGTCAGTGGTCTGCCTCTGAAATTTTTGTGGGGAGAATATTTCTTATGAATGTAAATGCTTCCTTCCATCTTTTAACAGCACATTCACATGACACTGATACTCATAACCAGTGCTATAATTGCAGCCAACCAGCAATTTCAGAAGTTTAAAAAGTTATATAATACTATATGTTATGTAAAACTGTAATTAAGATATTGTAAGGAGTGCTAAACTCAAGCCATTTTGGTTTGGGTTAGGTTTTTGTTTTGTTTCGTTCAACTTGGTTGCTGTTTTGGCTGCTAGTAAGGTGTTCAAAAGCATGTAGAGATGGAGTATATGAAAATTATTATCTGAATGGAAAAGATGAGATTTGCACCTGAATAGTAATTCCTTGCATTTGGAAGGGGTTTTGTGCTATACAACACACTATATGTCCCTCTCGACTACTGTAATGAACAACAAACAGTAAAAATCTTAGCAAAGAAGCATCTTTTAATATACATAAACTATTTAACATTACTTTCAGAAAAAAGTCTGCAAAATGGTCTCTAAAACTTAATTGCTGGTAGCCCTTTATGCAGTTCTGTTGTCTTTGGAATCATGATCAAATAAAAATGTGGACAATAATGTTGTTGTTTCTATAGTACCATGTTTTAACGTCAACATACATTTTTAGACTAGGCTTTCAAAAGACTTCATTGTCGATCTTTATACTTAAGCAAGCATTCAGATTTTTGCAAACAGTGTCCATTGCCAGCAGAATGAGTTGGTGGCACTTCATTCACATGCAGAGAATCTGTAATATTGGTACGTTACAGCCATATCTGAGACAAGTACATTTTTCTGCCTTCTCTGTATAAATTGAATCCCAAAGTTTCTAAGTCCTTTTTGAAATGTAAAAACTGTTACATCAATCCCCTACTTTCCATCTGGACTATTCTGCCCATCTTGTGTGTGCTCCAGGGAGCTGTGTTTATTTTTCCAAAATGTTGGTTGATAAGGTAGCTGTATGTGACCTTCTGGATACTGCTTAGCACTTGTGTCTCTAAGGCTTCTATTCTCCACATCTGGTAGTTCTGTCCCTTGGATCCCATATGCATGTCCCAGCTTCATCCCATCAAAAAGTATGAGAGTTGAATACAGATGCTCCTGTAGAACATAATTCACTGCTGTCACCAATCATGCCGACAAGTTTCTTTTGATGGAACTTAAAGTTCTGTTTCACTCCCCAGCAAGAGGTGTGTATATAGCACCCACTCAAAATGATGTCAAAGAATCCAACTGTGGGAAAACCTCATCTGGAACACACTGAAAAAGTTGTGCTGTGTCTGCTTTTCCCTCCTTGTGAAACACTCAGCTGTAGTTCTATCAGCTGGACAGGGTGTCTGAACACATCCCCTACTGTAGCAAACTCTAAGGCTTGTTTTATTCTTTGAAAGACAAAAATGAACTTCTTTTTGAGATGTTTGCAATCATTGCTATCTCTGATTACTATCAATGGGTGCAGAAGGGCAATAATTGTTCTTTTGCACAAATGTACCTTCCATATTAATAGCACCTACTGTTTTCTTTGCAAGTAAGTCCAAATGTAAAAAAAAAACAAACAAACAAAAAAACCAACAAAAAAAAAAACCCAAACCATCTGCAGTTCAGCTTCAGTAATAATCTAGATAGGAATTTCAAACTTAATCACTTTAAATAGTATTACAGCATTTTAAAAGCAGACACTGTATTTTTCAGTGTAAGACAAGACATAAAAGAGGAAACACATGGTTAATTTTTATAAAACCCCCTATCACAGAATCACAGAATTAAGCAGGTTGGAAAAGACCTCTAGGATTATCAAGTCCAACCTATCACCTAACCCTTCTGATGAACTAAACCATCACACTAGGTGCCTCATCCAGTTTCCTTTTAAACACCTCTAGGGATGGTGATTCCATCACCTCCCTGGACAGATCATTCCAATGACAAATCACTCTTTCCATGAATTTCTTCCTAATATACAGCCTAAACCTGCCCTGGAACAGTTTGAGACTTTATCCTCATGTCTTGTCACCGAGTGTGTGGGAGAAGAGACCAACCCTGACCTGGCTACAACCTATTTTTGGGTAGTTGTAGAGAGCAATAAGGTCTTCTCTGAGCCTCCTCTTCACAGAGAGAGTGATTTCCCATTGGAATGGGCTGCCCAGGGAGGTGGTGGAGGCACCATCCCTGGAGGTCTTCAAGAAAAGACTGGATAAGGCACTTAGTGCCATGGTCCAGTTAACTGGATAGGGCTGGGTGATAGGTTGGACTGGATGATCTTGGAGGTCTCTTCCAACCTGGATGATTCTATAATTGTCCAGGCTGAACAACCTCAGGTCCCTCAGCCTCTCTTCATAAGGCTTGTACTCACAGTATCACACAGTATCACCAAGGTTGGAAGAGACCTCATAGATCATCAAATCCAACTCTTTACCACAGAGCTCAAGGCTAGACCATGGCACCAAGTGCCACGTCCAATCCTGCCTTGAACAGCTCCAGGGATGACAACTCCACCACCTCCCTGGGCAGCCCATTCCAGTGTCCAATGACTCTCTCAGTGAAGAACTTTCTCCTCACCTCCAGCCTAAGTTTCTCCTGGCACAGCTTGAGGCTGTGTCCTCTCGTTCGGGCGCTGGCCACCTGAGAGAAGAGAGCAACCTCCCCCTGGCCACAACCACCTCTCAGGTAGTTGTAGACAGCAATAAGGTCACCCCTGAGCCTCCTCTTCTCCAGGCTAAACAATCCCAGCTCCCTCAGCCTCTCCTCATAGGGATTGTGCTCAAGGCCTCTCACCAGCCTCGTCGCCCTTCTCTGGACACGCCCAGAACTGAACACAGTACTCAAGGTGTGGTCTAACCAGTGCAGAGTACAGGGGCAGAATGACCTCCCTGCTCCTGCTGACCACACCATTCCTGATGCAGGCCAGGATGCCACTGGCTCTCTTGGCCACCTGGGCACACTGCTGGCTCATGTTCAGGTGGGTATCAATCAGCACTCCCAGTTCCCTTTCTACTCCAGCCCCCTCACCAGCCTTGTTGCCCTTCTCTGGACACATTCAAGCACCTCAATATCTTTCTTAAATTGAGGGGCCCAGAACTGGGCAAAGTACTCAAGGTGTGGCCTAACCAGTAGTGAGTACAGAGGCAGAATCGCTTCCCTGTTCTTGCTGGACACACTGTTCCTGATTCAGGCCAGGATGCTATTTACCTTCTTGGCCACCTGGGCACACTGCTGGCTTATGTTCAGTCAGCTGTAAACCAGAGCCTCAGGTCCCTCTCTGCTTCGATGCTTCCCAGCCACTCTTCCCAGCCTATAGCACTGCATGGGGTTGTTATGGCCAAAGTGCAGAACTCAGCACTTGGCCTTGTTAAAATTCATGGCACTAGACTGCACCCATTTGTCCAGCCTGTCCAGGTCCCTCTGCAGAACCCTCCTCCTCCCCTCTAACAGATTGACATGTGCTCCCAACTTGGTGTCATCTTCAAACTTGCTGAAGCTGGACTCAATCCCCTCATCCAGCTCATCAGCGAAGATATTAAACAGGACTAGGCCCAGCACTAATCCCTGGGAGACACCACTAGTGATTGGCTGCCAACTGGATGTGGCACTATTCACCACCACTCTCTGGGCCTAGCCATCCAGCCAGTTCTTAACCCAACACAGAGTGCCCCTGGCCAAGCCATGGGCTGCCAGCTTGGCCAGGAGTTTGCTAGGGCAGACAGTGTCAAAGGGCTTGCTGAAGTCCAGGTAGACTACATCCACAGTCTTTCCCCCATCCACCAGGGGGGGCACTTAGTTATATGTTGCAGAATTCCAGCAAACCAGTTTTTTTGCTCCAGAGAAGGAAATTCTAAATGGATATAAAACAGTTTGTTAAAACTCAAATTCACTGAAATTGTGTTCCTTATGAATGAAGTCTATCATATCAACAAGTTATTTTCTGAATTTTCTTGCAAAATGAGACATACATTATCAAGCTTTAATTAGAGCACCTGCCTGAACACAGAATAGAAACTTGAATGTGAATCTAAAATTCTGACTAGGACAATACACAAAGTCTATGAATATGAGTAGTATTATGGCTTGCAAAGCATATAGAGGGTAAACTGAGTGCAGCATAGAGAAATTTGAGAAAGACATTTGAGAGAGAAATTTCCACCTTCAGCTGTCATTGCAGATTCTTATCCACTGGGGGAAAGAAAAAAAAAAAAATACACCTTTATTTTTACTTCAGAGAAAGCAATGAAAAAAGTGCAAGTCCATCTTCCATAGGATTCAGATACTGCTTTCACTGTTAAAGTATGCATTGAAATTCATCTGAGAATGGAAAATGTGTTACATAATTGAAGGGCTTCTAGAAATGCAGATCTGTGGTATCTGAAAAGATAACCACAACAGCTGTATAGCTGTGTGCTCCTACCAAGAAGATATTTCTGAAAGAGGGAGGAAGAAGGACAGAATAAAAGTTAAATAAACTATAAAAATAATTAAATTTAATCTGCCGAGTGAAAAAAATATGGAAAAAATATAACAGCTGATGCTTACCGAAGTATAACAGTTAATGTGGTGGAATCAAAATTAAATTATTATGTAGTTAAAGTCTCTGTATCCTGTAAATTAAAATTATATCAGGGAAAATTTTTACTCATCTTTCACAAACCATAGTCTGCAGCTGTAAAGTATAAAAATAGCTATACAGTCATGAAAGGGAATACACCTTGAATTTATTAGGGGTTCTAAGGCAGTTGTGATATGGATAAGGCAGTTGTGATAAGGATTCTGACCTTTCAGAAGGTCAGGATATAATCTAGTTTTATCTCTCTGGTGGTAGTGAAATATTTCTTACTGACATGTGAGCCATATGTTTTGGGAGACTAGTGGCTGGTTTTCAGATAATTTTTGCTCTCAGAATGAAAATTTTGTACATTTCCCAGGCACTCCTTTGACTCACCTATTAGTACATCCAATTTTCTTTCCTTGAAATTAAGAGATACTCTTTGTCAAGAGCAATCAAGAGTGAACAAGAATCTCAAGTGAAGTAGCTCAGACTGACTTTCTACAGTGACCCAACTGACAGAGGTCAGCCATGTTTCTCTTACATGGTATAAAGATGTGCAGATGTATATGAAAACAAGTGAAAAATCACTCAGTATTTTTTGCAAGTGAATACCTGTAAAATGCCCTGCTACAAAAAATACCAGAAATAAATTAATTGATTTTTTTTTTCAGAGTGGAGAAATATTTCCAAGTTTTTTGCTCTGGCATGGTCTTTCATTTGAGCAGCACATTTTTGATGGGAACTTCAGTGCGTAATTGTATGACTTCCTTTTGATATATGTCACAGTTCTAGATGTGAATGACATAAGAATCCTAGGGATCTCCTGTAAGAATTCATCTTTTCATCTGTTTAGTTGCAACACAGACGAAATTTTAAGTACATATTTTTCCTAAACATACTTGAAGACACTTTCAAAAATTCTTTTCATAATGAAGAGTTTTCAAATGCTAAAGAGACTTTGTTCCTATGAAGAAAAGAGTAAAATCTTGAGGAATGTTTCATCCTGCTTTTGTTACATCTTTTTGTGCTACTTGTAGTCTATGTCCCAGTGGTTCATAACCATGGCTCATAAACATATCTAGTCTTTGCAAATGCAAAAACTAAATACAGCCTTGATTGTAGGAACTATGAGATCCTAAGACAAGGCAGGAAGGCAAAACACCAAAATCACAACATTGGGAATCATTAGAGTAGAATTTAGTCTACTTGAAAGAGTCTCAAAGCATAAAGCCCTAGGGCAAAGTGGGGTTTGAGGAAAGCTGAATGGTCTTTAAGGATCACTTCCTCTAAACAAAAGGACAGTCCATCCCAATAAAGAGGTTGTCAGGCAAAAATACCAAGAGATGTGCATGGATGAAAAGGAAGATGAGATTCTGACAAAGCTCAAACACAAGAGAACACAGAATGCAGAAGTACATACAGGAAATCTGAGATACTGAGCTTACAGATTTGTGGTTTAGAAGTCAAAACAATCTGGAGTTGATTCTCGTAAGGAATAATAAAAGCAGCAGGAAAGGCTTTTAGGAAAGGAAGTCAAAGGAAAATGAGTGAAAACGTGGGCCAGTTGCTGAGTAGAGTAGGGATGCTCTTGATGCAAGAGGTGGAAAATAGTGAGATACAAAATGCCCTCTTGAGTTCAGTCTTTATTATGAAGACCATCCTTAAGGAATGCCAGGTCTTGGAAAACAGAGAGGAGTCTGAAGAAAGACTCTTTACAGGAGAGGAGCAAGTCCAGGATGAGTTGATATTGCCTGCCTTATCAACTGCAACAGTTTTGACAGTGCCTCCTGTCTGTAAAGAAGATGATGACATTTTTCTCAGATATACAGACAGTGAGATGAATTGAAAACCATCTGAATGATCATGCCTAGCGATTACTAATTTGTGGTAAAAAGTCTAGTTGAAGGCCAGTAATTAGTGTTGCATCCCAGGGTTCAATAATGATTTGGTTTATGAAGCAGATTATTGATGAAGTTTGATCACAGCACAGAGATAAGCAGAGCAGCTGCTATAGCAGAGCTTTGTACTGCCATTCAGATGAAGTTCTTCACAGAGAGAGTGATTTGCCATTGGAATGGGCTGCCCAGGGAGGTGGTGGAGTTGCCATCCCTGGAGGTGTTCAAGAACAGACTGGACAAGGCACTTAGTGTCATGGTCTACTTGATTGGCTAGGCCTCGGTGATAGGTTGGACTGGATGATCTTGGAAGCCTCTTCCAACCTGGTTGATTCTATGATTCTATGCTGAAGAACTGAGTTAACAAGAACACCATGCATCTCATCGAGGTTCTGGTGGACATTTACTTGGACATAAGTCAACAATTCTTTGCACATGTGGCAAAAAAAGCCTGCTGTTTCCTGGACTGTGTTAAAAATATAGCCAACAGGTCAGAGGAGGTGATTCTTCCTTTCTCCTCAGCATTAGTGAAGCTATACTTGAAGCAATGTATCCAATCCAGGGCTCTTCAATACACAAGGCCTATGAATGTACTAAAGAGACAGACCAGTGAAGGGCTGCAGAGATGATTAGGGGATGTGAGCAACTTCTCTATTAGTAAAGGCTCTTCAGCCTAGGGTAAAGAAAGCTGAGGGAGAATCTTACCACTCTGTATAAATACCCACAGAAATAGTGCAAGGAGAACAGAGTCAGGCTCTTTCCAGTGGTGCCCAATGACAAGATCAGAGGCAACAGGCACAAAGAGAAACACAAGAGTTTAATTAAGTATATTAAGAAATCCTGGCCTGCATCAGGAACAGTGTGGCCAGTAGGACAAGGGAGGTTATTCTTCCCCTGTACTCAGCACTGGTCAGGCCACACCTTGAGTACTGTGTCCAGTTCTGGCTCCCTCAATTCAAGAAAGATGTTGAGGTGCTGGAACATGTCCAGAGAAGGGCAACGAAGATGGTGAAGGGCCTGGAGCACAAATCCTATGAGGAGAGGTTGAGGGAGCTGGGCCTGTTTAGCCTGGAGAAGAGGAGGTTCAGGGGTGATCTTATTACTGTCTACAACTACTTGAAAGGGCATTGTAGCCAGGTGGGGGGTGGCCTCTTCTCCCAGGTAACCAGCAATAGAACAAGGGGACACAGTCTCAAGTAGTGCCAGGGTAGGTATAGGCTGGATATTAGGAAGAAGTTCTTCCCAGAGAGAGTGATTTCCCATTGGAATGGGCTGCCCAGGGAGGTGGTGGAGGCACCGTCCCTGGGGGTCTTCAAGAAAAGCCTGGATGAGGCACTTAGTGCCATGGTCTAGTTGATTGGTTAGGGCTGGGTGATAGGTTGGACTGGATGATCTTGGAGGTCTCTTCCAACCTGGATGATTCTATGATACTGTGAGGGTGAATGAGCACTGGCACAAATTGCCCAGGGTTGTGGTGGAAACTCTATGCCTGGAGATATTTAAAAGCCATCCGAACATGATCCTGGGCAACCAGCTGTAGGTAATCATTCTTCAGAGAGAGAGTACATCAGATGACTTCAAGAGATTGCTTCTAACCTCAGTTATTTCATGATTCTGTGACAGCTAACAGCATCTTTGAATAATGACACTGTTAGTATTATCTGACAGCAAACTGCCATCCTAAACTGTCTGTGGTTCAAACAACAATTCCAAAAACTGTCTTGAAATACATATTATTTTCTTAAACCCCTACTTTTAAGGCCCCAATTTTTGTCCTCCTTTGGAAGGAGTTTTCATGCTTCAAGAACTTGAAGGTCTGGAATTAAGACTTGCTAGCAGAAAGGAAAGCTTTCATCTCACTTCACCATCACAAAAATGTCCTTCAAGAGGCATCTCTAGTAGGCTAGACTTGTAGCCGCAAATAACCCATTTCCTGCCATGTTACCGGTCATAAAATTATTTTCCAACGCTGCATATGCAAGAGTAATGTATAATTTGCGAAAACCAACACAATACTTTATATTACTTCTCCCACAGATATGGAACATATGGGACAGTAGCTAATTGCACACAAGAAGAATCAGGGCAGATAACTGATACTTTGGACAGCATAGTGCTGCTCAGCACGAAACAGTGAATTCATGTGCATAAGTCTGCTAAACTGTACCAGATAGGTACTCATATACCATGCTGTAGATTTTATTCATCTACTACAGTGAGCACTATACAGTCATGCTCTGTCTTTATGAAGCTGGGAATTCCTGATCCTTAATTCTCTCTGGATTATGTCACTTGGAATCTCTCGGTAAAGTGTGCAGAACACAATTATGCCTGCCTACATTATGCTTCATTAAGATTTTGTTTATTCACATGTCTTGAATCAGTACATTTAAAATACACCTGTGTTATTTTGGAGTTCAATTATGCCAGCTTTCATTCACTTCTCACGTATTTTAGTTTTTATATAAACATTCCAGAATTGCACACAATGCAAGTATTCATGCTTAGAAATAAGAAAATAAGGAAAAGTTCTCATATCTGCTTAGTAAAACCTGGCACTACCAGGAATCATAGAAATGTAATCTATCTAAAGTAATGTACTTCAATATTTTTCATCTGTGTGTGTTCCATGATTCATTTTTTATAAGATCTGAGTGTCATTTACAACTGGATTACTTTTGCTTGATAGACACTCACATGACAAACATGACTAACAAGAAAAGCATATAGGTTTCATGCCTACAGTTGGAGAAACATAAAAACTCTGTGGCTTTGCATAACCAATTCCTCTCATTATTTCACAAAGTTTGGATCACTGCTCTCCAGAGGACTGAAAAGGTGTTGAAAGCTGCCTTTAGCAGCAGCAATTTAGATTCTTAGGAGCAAAATTAAACTACAATAACCAACCTTAAATGTTTTATGTTGTCTGGAAACTGGTAACTAACTGTGATTGCTGGCAGCAGCCAGTATTTGTACCTGCAGCCACCAACACTGCCATGTTCTCATTCTTCCTACATGGACAGCTAAGATGTGGCCTGAAAACTGTAAGAAAGTCTGATCTAGCACTGCTTTGAATGCTGCTTTCAATCACCAGCATGTATGCACCTTTCTTCTGTTTGAGCTATTGATTGCTCTGTATTCAATATCAGTTATGACTGTGTGCTAGAGGCAAACTGAATGTATCGTTCTCACATTTTGGGTCTCATGCTTCCCATTTTTCTCCTTCATGCCTAGCTTTAGTTATTTTTTTTTCTTTTCACATGAATAACAGGCTGATTTTACTGCTTTCATCTGCCTCTGTTTCTTTTGCCTTACGCCCTTTAATGTAGGGCCTGTCTTGTTATGTTTTCTTCAACTGCAATAATTAATCACAGCCATTTTGACCATACTTCTAATCCCACTGGTTGTTTCATCCATCTCCACAACAACTGCCTCTGATTATTTTCTGTTGAGAGGATGTTATGGATTTTGTAAGGATAGCTATTTATGAATGTTTGGAATTTAAATGGTAACATTTGGATAAATAACCACAAAAGAGCAGTTACAATGGAATTCAAAACACATTTTTTTTTTCTGCAGAGGGTATACTACTTCTCTTTCTTCAGACCACTAAGGGTTATAAAGACCCACCCAAATATTTTTCAGGTATATTTTTTAATTTGCTTAACAGTACTGATGAAGTTTATTAAGTTCTTCCCTTCATCTGTGTCATTTCAAGATATTATTTAATGGTGTTCCTGTTTGACTATATGTTCTCATACTTTTATTTTATGTTGTTGCTTTAGACTATTTCTAATCCTGTGACAACAAATTATATTGTTTTCATCTCCTTTTCTTGAAGGCTAAGGTCACTTGTACATTCTGTGTCAAAGTGTACCACATTCCTCCTAATTATCCAATTTATCTCTTTGCCTTATTTAAGTTATTACATTTAACAAGAGTGTACTTAGGGTAGGACACTCATTTCTACAGCTACTGTTGCCACCAGCATTACACAATAGGTCTTCAACAGTCTGAGAAAGAAACAAGATTGGCCCCAAATAATAACATATGAGTCTGAAGGTCAAAGTATTTAGTTTTAGTTAATTTGAAAATCTTGCTGTAAGGGAAACTACCATAGGGAAAAATTGTGACTGTATAAAAGCAGACATGTTTAATTGTACTTCTGCACTTCATGAAAAATTGTCAATGCTTTTCAAAGTTACCTAACACAACACGATCCAGAAGAAAAACTGCTATAAATTGTTTAACCTGGTGCAATAAATCTAAGCTAAAGAACAAAAATTAAACAGATCTGAAATGACTCAAAGCCATCACTAGACACTATGCTGTCCCTTTGTGTGAAGGTGGACTTCTATCTGTCCATATTTTGAAGTACAGCTGATGAGCTGAAGGACTGAAGCAAAGAACTAAGCAAAAGCTCTTCAGTGTATGCACTTTAAGTAGCCTACACTATATTGTCACATCTGTGTATGCATACATATGCATCTTTATGTATGTCATGTATCTTGTTTTGGAAGAGTGTGAATCCCAGATATGTGAATGACAAAGATGGTTGAAAAAAGACTCCTTAAGATTTATCCTGCAGAAAACATTACTCAAAGAATCAAACACCATGCTATCATGGAGAATTTTTGAATGAAACCACCTTATTTGGTAATTTCTGAGCTAGTGAGAAACATGCCCAAGTAGAGGCAAGTTACACTACTTTTATTACCTGAGCTTATTAAAGATTCCTTTTTCCTCTTGTGGATCAATACATTGACCTCTAACTTCAGAAGAAGCTAGGCAAGGTAATCTTAATATCACCCTGGTTTATCTCAGTGTTCACTCAAATCAGGGAACCAAAGTAAGGTCAAGAAATTCTGCCCTCGATCACAGGGGAGGTAAGGTACTTACCACTATGGAAAGCAGAGGCAAATCTATTTAAATACAAGTAAAATGCAATTACACATCTGGTATCAACACTGGTGCAGGTGTTGCTGGAATAAGATTCAGGCAGATTAATTATTTACACAGATTATGTCTATGATTTGCAATGGACTTAAGGGAGGCTTCCTGGCAGGGATTGAAGGAGGATTGTTTGTGATTAACTTAAAAGCAAGGATAAAGCAATGCCATTATTAAGTAAACACTGTGGTCTAAATCAACATTTACTAACTGCTTGGTACAGTCTTACATGCTGATTGACTTCACCAGTCAGGATGGAGAGGAGTTACATGGGATAGGAAGGGGCAAGAGAGGAACATCTCAGATGAGTATGCTCAAATCCTGCATTTGTGTTTTTGTATACACTGAGTAAGAATGATTGTCTCTCGTTGAGAAAGTGGGAATGAATTGGAATTCTCTAAACACTGAGATTCTGTTGCCATAATGTGCTTAAAGGCATTATAGTGGAAATTAGTATCTGGAGGCAGATTGTAAGACTTGACCTAATGTCCTCTCTCTCAGTCCTCCAACTCCAATCTAATGAACATATACCCATAATTATTTTGCACATAGTTTTTATCTAATTATAAAGTGGATAATTTTGTAGAAAAGTGCTCTAAGTTTTATTAAAATATTCAACTTTGGGAGAACTTGGAGCAGAATATATTTCCTTACTGTTCCAGCAAAGTCATACATATTTATAAAATTAAAAACTCTTCACTTGCTTTAATAATAGCATTCTGTTCCATAGATTTGAATACTAATGTTAATGTATCTGCCACATGCACTACAAGGTTGTGCACAGGATAGCCTATACTTTGTATGTCTTATATTCTGTACATGTGTTTCTGATTTTCATTGACTTGCCTTTAGTTAAGAATTGTTTTTTGATTAAAAAACACTGATTACACGCAAGAAACAAAAGCATTCAGAATAAAACTAATATTTCTTCATAGCCCTGTTAAACCTCATCTTGGTAGTGCTCGCCATTTAGAATAGAATCATATACTTGTAGCATGTGACATGCTGGAAAAGGCCTTTAAAATCATTGAGCCCGACCATTAAGCTAACACCTCCAAGAGCACCACTAAATTATGTCCCTAAGCACTGCATCCACAAGTGTTTTAAATATCTCCTGGGATGGTGGCTCCACCACTTCTCAGGGGAGCCTGTTCCAATGCAACTCTTTCAGTGAAGAGATTTTTTTGCCAATATCCAGCCTAAACCTCCTCTGATGTAGCACAAGTCCATTTCCTATTGTCCTATCTCTTGTTAATTGGGAGAATTGATTGACACCCACCTTGCTCCAGTCTCCATTCAGGTAGTTGTAGAGAGCAATGAGGTCTCCCCTCATCCTCCTTTTTTTTTTTTCAGACTCCCAGTTCCCTCAGCTGCTTGCCATAAGGCTTTTTCTCCAGACCTTTTACATCAGTGCTGTAATTCATTATTATGAAATGCTGCAAGCATGACTGCTGACAGCTGAAGATGTTCTGCACCTTGCAGGATCAGACCTATGGTCTGCAAACTGATTTTACTCAGCACAAAGGCATGACAGTGGCAGTGGGTGGGTGTGGGGAATATAAATATCCTCATCTAGAATAGATGTCCCTGCAAGCAACAAGGTGATTTGAACTAGATAATCTTTAAATGTTCCATGATCCTATGTTTCAGTGACTCTGCCCTATGTAGTAATTAAACAGACCTGCAGTTTTCAGAATGTTCCCTGATTTTTTTATCTTTGTCTCACATGATGTGCAGAAACAGACAAAATCTGGCGCTGCTTTTGCAAATAAATTTCTAAAATAGTTTAAGAAAGATTAAACAAAAAAAAAAGGGAAAAAAAAACACACACACAAAAAAAAGAGTGATGCAAAGTTAAGAAACGAAGCATCTAAGAATACCTTTTCCTTGGTCTTAGTTCATCAGTTAGCTCAGCTCAGGATGGTATAGGGAAGTATCTCCTGAAAGAGTGCTTGGAGAGTGATTACAGAAATGGAATTATGCCATGTCTAGAGAGGGCATTTATGCTAAAACTACATTTGGAAATTGTCACAGCTGTTTATCAAGCACTACAAGGTTTGGATCTGATGTCACCAATGAAACACACTAAAAAAAAAAAAAAAGTACTTTTTTATGGCTGCAGTTCTGCTGTTGTTAATTACAACAATTAGAGAAGGCTCTATTCCCTTGTCTTTCCTGAAATGCTCCAATTAAATACCACTGCTGGTGCCTAGAACCCATGAAGTAGCTGTAGAAAGGATTTGGGCAAGCAAGTAACAGCCTAGATTCCATACACTCTTCTCATGTTTAAACTCCAGCTTCCAACGATTTTCCCCATCTTTGCATAGAGAAATTTAAGATCTAATTACTACAAAAAACTGAGCTGGTGCATATTCAGGGGTTTGTCTACATCATTGAGAGCCAAGAAACAGTAAATTGTGCTACTTAATGCCTAATATAAACAATGGGACTCTTTGTGAAACACAAGAATTCTGTCCTGTTGAATAAAATAACTTTGTTTTCCTGCCCTGGCAAGATAAAGTTGTGACCTTCTACAAGTGACTCAGCAAAGGAGTCCAAACTCTAATATTGCTAGTCTATATAAGGAATACTTTGACCCTTAAAATATCAGTTTAATCCAATTTTAATTTCTATGTCATTATTTGTTATTATCTTTCCTATTAGTAAGATATCTCTGATTTGTTTATTCTGAGTTTTTAGAAGAGAAAAGAACATATGAACAGGAGTATCCTACTATCAGGGAAATACAGGAAGCTTTGGTTTTGAAGTGAATTGAAAAAGGTACCTCACTGTAGACTTAGAGATGTTGTCTGCAGGCAGAAGCTTCACAAAAACCTTATTAAAAATTAGATATTCATCATTCCTTCAACATGCTTGCACTTTCATTGAAATCTCCCTTGGTTCACTGTGTTCACAAGGTATATATGAGTATGTATTTATCTCTTCATCTAGGTAGGTGGTTTTGCCATGTCTCTGGTCATAGTGGGCTAATACAAAGTAAGAAGAAGAAATCTTGGAAGCAGACATTTTCAAGACAGACAATTAAATAAGATTCATGTTATCTTATTTTTACCAGAAAATTAGATATTTTTAAAATTATCTGCTTTATTTCAGTTTCTTAAGAATGTGAGTCTGTGCTCTTTTCAGAATGCTACACAATGACTATAAAACAGATTGTGAAACGGACAGTATGAAATTAGAAAGTGAGGAGCAATAAGGAGAACAATCACAGAGTAAACCAGAGAGTGGTAGAAGAAAAATATGCACAAAACCAAATGCTCTTTAGTAACAGGCACAGCAGGAATAAAAAGACCTGCAGTATATTGCTGAATAAGGAGCTTCACAAAGGGATTAAGGGAAACAAATCAGCTTAGCAGAAACACAAAATATTACAGTAGGATGGTAAAAACATAAACATCGAATGAGGTTTTACATAAGTGTATGTCCATCCCTCATCTATTTATGTAAGCATGAACCAGGTACAAAATTCTGTAGAAATGCAGTGATTCTTTTTTAATGTTTAAAATGCAATTAACCAAAAAAAAAAGATGGGTCAGCAAGGAACTACCATTGCTTACCATAGTCAAGCTGTCTACGTACATTTGTAGTTTGGCAGCTAGTAGCAACAGTACTGAAGTGAGCTGGTCTATCAAGACTTGCAAGAAAACAAACCAACACACTAAGATTTGCAGATAATGATTTAAAAATAATGTGTTTCAGAAACACTTCCTCTAATTTTTAATCTTAATTTCCAACAAGTATGACGCTACTGAGCCAATTTTACATGGCATATCTCTCTGTTACAGCAATACTCGAAGGTCTTGTAGAAAAGTTTGTTCTTTTTGCTGTAAAGCATCAATTCAATGAAACTAGGGTTTTCTTAATAGAAAATAGAAAAATAGAAAATAGAAAAAATAATTTTGTAGCTAAGCATTGCAAAATTTTTAGCAAGAATTGAAAAACCTATTTCAGCTTTTCTTAAGTGAAAAATAGGGTATTATGTCTTAACAATTAATTAATCTTAAATTACCATATGATAAATGTTTAATATAAAGATTGGGAAATGTACAAATTAACAACTACCTCTACAAGTATTTGGGGCTATTTTTCTTCTAAAACTGTGCTAATAATAACATGTATTCTGAATTTAAGGCTTTAGTATGAAAAGTTTGGGGACTTTTTTAGATTCATACTTTTTCACAGATAAAAATAGTTACACACCTCTAATCTCCACCCACTTCTCTGCAGAGAGTGTCTGTTATTCTAAATAGTGAGTGTAAATAATAACATATATATATATAATAACAGATACATCTATGGTTCAGGATATTAATAAAATCCTGTTATTTCAAAATCTGGAGATTGTTTTAAATTGATTATAAATTTACAAATTTAATAGGAAATACACTCATTTAAAAATCTGAATTTGGAGGGGAAACCAGAAACACTTTTCTGAGGTGAGTATTTTCGTATGTGTTGGCCACTGTCAGAAACTTCAGCAAAATGTAGCTCTCAATTGGAAAAGTAAAAATTTTAGGAACTTCTCAATGAAATAGAAAAAAAAAGGAAAATAATTTTACATGGTAAGTGCCAAATGATGTTACTGTCATGAAGAGGTAATTAATTAATACGAGATTATATTTTTCCAAAATTAATATAGTTTATTAATTTTGATAATCAGGAGTCTCACCCTCATGACCACTAATTTTAATAATAATAGGTTCTTCACACGGTCATGGAAACATACAAATAATAACATAGAATCTAGAAGAAATAACTAGCAAAAATATAAACATTAATTGAACTGGAAGGGAAGGTTCTTGTGGACAATATACTGCTTGCAGTTAATCAGACCGCTTGTCCACTAGATGGACTCAAGGAGCTCCTTTTTCCTTATGGCAGAAAGCAATTGGTGAATTACAAGAGGCTTTATGTATTTACTCACAAATATTAATCTCCTAACTTGCAGAGCTAGCTATAACTGCACATAGTACCCAAATGCTTTCAGGGAATTCTGTCAGTGTCTTAGCTACTAAGACCTCTGATTCTTCCCAGACTTCACAGGATGCTGAGGAAAGGAGGCAGACAATCTCTGACCTGGTCCTGGATCCTCTGGATGATCTGTGTACCTCCAAGACTTCCTGTCTTGGCAAGAGACTTTCAGGTGTCGACAGGATGTCTTGTGATGTGCAATCTCAGCAGAAATGTCACACTGGCTACGCAAGCCAATCACCTGGAGGCATTTAGAGCCTGTTCCTGGTAAACTTGAGGCAGGCAGTTTCCAGGCAGTTCAGGGCACACTGAGGCAGTACACACACAAGCAGAATGTGTGTACCTTTTTCACCTTTTTCACAGGATGTAAGCAGAAGTAAAATAAGTCTGGGTAAGCCAGAGTCTTTAGACTCAGTCACTCCAGGTTCTTTGTCCTCTTTACCACAATTGCTTCTGCCCAAAACAAAAGGAAGGAGAGCAGAAAACCATGTCTGGGAAAGCCAGGCCTATTTTGGCCTTTTTAGGCCTACCACAACAGTTACTTTCTGTTTGAAATATTAGATATTTTTCATCTTAAGAACAATAATTCAATGCTTTCACAATTAAGTTAGGATAAAATAAAAGTCTAATACCAGACTTTATACTGGACTGAAATTTATCATAAGAAATGTGCATGTGGAGCACTGATCTTTACTATCATCTCTACTTAAGGGGAGAAAGAAGAAGTTAGTGTTTGAATGATTTCCCTCAGGTAATCTATAAAGGGTGATGGTACTAATATTGTCATAGTCAACAACATACCATTCATTATCAAATCAGAGCAAATTCAAGACAAACATTATTCTACATAAAGGTTTTCCATGTCAGAATGCTCAAGTAAATGGTAACTATAGATAGAAGATACGTAAGTCAGACTTTCACATTTTTGAAATGCAGTAAAAATTTGAAATAAGAGAGAAGACAGCACTGGTAAAGATTCCTGGGAATGTTCTTTGAAAGAAAGTCAGAGATTGTAAAGCTGACCAAGTATTGTATTCAATGTCTAGTTTTAAAGAATCACCAAAAAATGTACTTTAGATAGATTCTTCAGATCTGAAAATGTATCTCAAAGCAGATTATGAAGTGATGCTGTATCAAAACCAATATAACGCAGAAGATATTTTAACAGATGTAGAGGGAACAGGAGGAATATATAAAGAGTTAGCTTTATACAACTAAGCAGCCCATCAGGCTAACCTATTAATGTGTATTTGTGCTGAGTGCTTAACTTAACTGAATTTTTTCCTGTACAATTTTTTTCCTATACATCTGGATACAGCACAAAAACATGTAGCTGTACAAGAAAATAGAGGGCTTCTCAGAAAAGTGTAAAGCACAAAATTACTATTTCTGCTACTGCAGAAAAACCAAATGCCTGCCATGATAAAATATTTTAAATGTCCTGTAATAGTAACATAGATTAACCTAAATTAATCAGAAATTAACACAAGCTGAAATAACAGAATCTAGAATCCATCCATTCTGGCATTGTACCGTTTTCTGTGTAAAAAATGAAAAATGAAGGAACTTCAATTAGCTGGTGAAAGAAGTTTAAAGTGTTTGTAATTAAATATACAGATAACACAGATCTCAGCAGAATGAGGCCTCCATTAGGCTTCTGTAAGATCCTGAAAGAAGAGAGGCAAATTGTCACTAAAGCAGTGTTTGAGATAATAGTTTACATAAACCCAGAAATAATAGATTGATGTTAAAGAAAAAAATAATCTTTGAGCAGTTCACAGAACTTCTTTACGCAGAGGATTACTGAATAAT
Organism: Pogoniulus pusillus; assembly: GCF_015220805.1. NCBI lineage: Eukaryota > Metazoa > Chordata > Aves > Piciformes > Lybiidae > Pogoniulus > Pogoniulus pusillus. Next base: position 67,296,399 of record NC_087309.1, on the reverse strand, counting down.
GGAACAATTTGTCAAAGAGCGCGATAGAAGCAAGTGTGAATTATTCTGACACATTTCTGGAGGGGAGAACTGGAGAGTACAGTTGTGAGATAGATTTCCGTGATAAATGGTGATATATGTATCGATTTACTTTCAAGCTGTGGAGACCACAGGTGTGAGGAACTACTACTTTAAAGTCCCAAGTTTGGTTACAGGAGGTCTCAATGGACCATGTGTTCCTCATGATACCATTCAAAGGTCCTTCCTGCTGTTATGAGGCAAAATTTTATAAACATTATTACAAAATGGATTATCTAAGAAGAGGGGAACCAGCTATTTACTCATAAAGATTAAAGGATCAGAAAACATTAAAGTGTTTCACTTTGTACAAACTCTTTCTACTGAAATAGATTTGTAGATATAATCTGAGAGCTTCAAGGATATAAACAGAGCAAAGCATGCATTAAAAAAAAAATCTAGGCAGGGAAAGCACTGGACAATTCTTTCAAATATAATATGGATAAGACCTGTGGTTATACTGCCACTTCTGTCAAGGCCATTATCGCCATCACTAATTGGTTTGTAGGCATTCTTAATATTATAGAATCATAGAATCAACCAAGTTGGAAGAGACCTTCTAGATCATCCAGTTCAACCTGTCACTCAGCCCTATCCAGTTAACTAGACCATGGCATTAAGTGCCTCATCCAGTCTTTTTCTGAATACTTACAGGGATGGTGACTGCACCACCTCCCTGGACAGCCCATTCCATTATAAAAAGTTATACAAATGAGATACCTAGAATATTCCATTTAAAAAATATTAATATTTACAGCTAAACCGGAATCACTATGGGTTCTTTTCATACATAGAGTGAGGAAGGAGCAGAAAATGGGATATTAATTTTGTTCATTTTATTCTGAAAGTGTAAATGTTTACTAACAATTATTAAAACTATAGCTGGAAGAAAATAAAACCTGAACGTTTTGCTTAGAAGTAAACTAAAATTTGAAAATAACTGTCTTCATTCTCAGTGCCCAAGTCAAAGTAATGCTTACTTATAAAAATTCCGTTGACCTAATATTACACATTAAAGAGTACATGGTACATATATCATGTTAAAATGCAGAAGAAACATCTTTTTCATTTGTTGTTATTTCTTCTTCTTAAAATAGTTATACTGGTGTTGATTCTTACCTGAGATTATTTTTGCCATATAGCTCCTGTCACTGAGAGAAAGAATGTTAGCGCAGAAATGCCACTGCTACAACCTCTGTGAAACTAAATGTGAGCACATCCTAGAGCACTACTCCAAAAAGTGAAGGGACTCAACAGAAGAATAAAAATAGATATGTTGAGAAGTCATCTTGATTGAATGCCACCAGACTTTTTCAATAAAATTTTTGTGTTCTTTCTTCACAGAGTCGAATGTATGGATATTTTCTATTTTTTTCCTTTCCGTTTGCCTACAAAACAAACAAAGCCGCCTATTAGTTGCTCCTCTAACCACAAGCACTCCTAAGGAGACTTCCATGAGGGCTGAGTCAACCTTAGATTGCCTTAAGGCCAGGCCCAGTGACAGCAACACCAAGGATGAGGTAAACAAAATGGGATATCACTGTTTTTTCTCCATGCCCCTTTGCACAGAGTTTACACTCTCTTTGTGGGTTATATTTCCATATCCCAATGAAACCCATTATCTAGTCATTATTTATCATATCAAACATCCCCTTTGAATTTCTACTTCAATAGATTCTTTTTGGGGTGTTTTGGGGGTTTTCTTCCCTTTTTTTTGTTTTTATTTTTGTTTTTGTTCTGCTCTCCCCACCCCTTCCCTCTGTTTTCATAAAATTGCACAACCTTTGGGGAGAAGAGAAGTTCTTTACAATTTGTAATTATGTACTAAAAAAGAAAATTAAATCGCACACTTGTGGCAGAGTGTTTGATCTAGAATATGGCTAGAAACAAAATTAATACCTAAAGGCATCTGAAACAACACTCCTCAAGTTAGTCATTAGACATCTAGAAAAATACTAGAATCTGTCTTTCAGGCTTTAATGTATTGGTATTTTGTTTTCATTTCAGTACTAACATAGGTAATTTGGTGGATCATTTCATTTGCTAATGTAATGGAAAATAAAAATTATCATAACTTTGGAATCTCAAAACACTGTATTTGTTTAAAGGTTGTTGATACACAAATATGTTGAGCCTCAAAGATGCTCTCCCATTTTGCTAACACCACTCCACTCACTAGCCCCTGCTCTTTAGACCACCAGTGGGCTCCTCAAACACAGAAATACAAGTGGCAGAAAATCTGCAGACTAGCATCACCCACTGAGTATTGTTCTACGTGCCTAAATACAGTTCAGAGTATATGGTAGCAAATCAGTGAAAACTTGTGGATTTGAACAAGGTGTCAACTGATGCAGGTTCAGATCTTTGCAGAATACTTTTCTTCACTGTATCCTTGAAAGTCTCTCTTTTGATAATTTTTACAGTTTTTTGTTGTACTTGAAAAAATGTTAATGCAATAAAGCTTCATGCTGCTTATCATTGTTGATCTGTTCACATTAGGTTTTTTTACTAATTTTGTTGCTGTTGTTGTAATTTATTGTATTTTGTTCTAAATTTAGATTTTATACGTGACTCCATCCTAAGAAGCCCCAGTTGTTCAACGTAATTCTTTTCAGCTCCTTTTCTTTCCCCCTTCTGCCCTTACTTGGTTTGGGTTATTTAGATTACTGTATTATATCTTTATGGAAGAAAGTCTGTGCACACACAAGAATCAGAGAAAAATGTCATAGTGCATGAATCAACATCCTTTAGATAAGAGTGGCTTGATTTTGTATCTATTATGTTTGTGAAGGTATAACACTGCTGAAAGCATACCGAGGAGGGTGGGAAATACCTGGGATTTTCTGGGTCCAGTGCAATACTGGAGAAATTAAGCAGGAGAAAGCTTTTGCACAATGTTCGGGCACAGAAGCCAAGCTAAATTCCTTAAATACAAAGGAAGATCTAGAGCAAGTTCCCTGATGCCCTCGTGCTGTTATTTCACACTCAAAGCAGAGAATGGCAAACTATTTTTCAGTTCTCTGTTACTCGTCCTCTGCAACACCCATACCTAATGTTTTCAGACAAAGAGAGTTCAGCTGAGCCATACAGTGCTGATCCACTGCTGCAACAAACCTGCAGGCATAACATGGTACACGGTGTCACATGCAGGCAGCACCATGGAAAAGCAGTTTACTTTGGGCTTCTCTGTACAGGTCTGCCTTGCACAGGTCTATCCTGCTGTTGTAAATTAATGTTGTTTCAGAATTTCCTCTGTGTCATAAACTTCAGTGCAGTGCTTACCAGGCATTTTCTACACTTTGAAATCTGAATCATAAAAACAGAAGGGAAGAGAAACTAGAAAAATTAAAATTATCTGAACAAATTTTCCGTGTTTACTTTGGAATATACTTTGCCATCCTCTTTATCAGCATTGTTCGTGACAGTGGTTTATGCCACAAAAAAATCTGTATCATGGATGAAATTGTAGGATTTTTACTTAATTTACATGTTAGAGGTTCTAGGAATACTAGTCTAACTGATCAGCTCATATTTCCTACTCATTTCTGCTACAGCTCATCTCAAAATTGCCATTATATATATTACAAAATAGATGTTATTTGCACTGGGCTTCCATTAAGTGTACAAAAGTACATTGATTTGTGAATTTCACCTTTTATAAAACAGCTAAACTTTAATCATCTCCTAAGTTCAGAATAACTAGTAAACTTTTTCACTTTTTTTTTTTTTATCAGTGCATCACCAAAAAAATGCTATAAAAGCTCAAGTTAGGTATAAAATTCAGTTGCCAGATGTATAGGGTTAACACCAGACAGGTTTGTTTCCAATATAGCTCCATTAATAATCATCATGTGTGTGTAAGTACTATTGAAACAACTCTTCCATTGGGATTTTTTATAAATATATAGCTGAAAGACCTACTTGTGCAGCAAACTGATGAGAAGTGCTTGTTTGTTACTAAATACAAGTAGTTATTGTCATATAACAAAAGCAGGAATCAGTATACCTTCTGCCTCTGTCATTTACCCAACAAGAAAGTAGGAAAACATCAAGTGCCTTCTAGCCTTCCTGTCTATTAGACAGAAAAGCTGGGGACTAAACATCCTGATGTCTCAGTAAGACACTAAGAGGGGTCTAAACCAATTAGCAGAAACCTCCAGCTGGCGCCTTTACTAATTGTAGTCCATGATGTCTGTACTGGAAGTAAAAAAGAAAATCTCACATGCCTGTTACGTGCCTTCTGCAAAACTTGCCAAATCTGTACATTTTCATGAGATTCTGCAGCAGGTAAGAAGCCACATTGACAACCAAGGCTAGTGGTCGTGCATTCTCTATCCTACACCCTCCATGGGAACAATGCATCAAAGGATGGGGGAGTGGGTTACACCCAGCTGTTTCTCATCTAGCTCTAGAAGTGACTTTGTTAACAACCTGAGTAAAAGTATCACACCTAGCTTTTCCTGAAGCTATGATCTAAACCTGGCAAACAGCTTCAGTTGTCTGATGAAATTGTTACTAAGATAATGAAGAAAACGTCCTTGTTTTATTTAAATATATTTCTTACACTGTAAATGCACCTGGGATACCATTTGGATTCCAAAATCCCTGAGAATTATAAAATGCAGCAAAAGAATCCTATTTCTCCTATTTTACTTAATGTAATCATGTGAGTTATTCTTTCAGAGAAAGACTGAGGCACAGATAGTCACATCATTCTAAATAGGTGCTCTATAGTGGGTAATATCTTCAGCATACATCCTAGACCTGATATGGAAAAGTAATACCTGAATGAAAGTGAAATTTGACATAGTACCCAAGACTTAAAGAAACAATTTTGATGCTATTAACCTTCTTTTCCTTTTTTCTTATTTATAGCTTGTACATTATTCATGTTGACATTTCAACAAGGAAGCATCTGCTACCAGAGTTGTGAAACACAAGTTATGTACAGTAAGGAACATTTTGGACCAATGATTTTTAGCCCAAGATTCATGAATATGGTCAACATAAAATTGTTCTGCTGAAGTAGTTTCCCAAACAAGGGCTATAGGCCAGCCTTGCAAATTGATGTCTACCTATCACTGCCACTGTATCTGAACTATTCTGAGAACATTGCAAATTTTCTGTATGAATAACACTCAAATTCACCTCCTAGGTGACTTCATTCCTTCTCACAGAACAAGTTTTTGAGTTTGAGTTTTTTGGGGTTTTGTTTGTTTGTTTGTTTGGGATTGTTTGTTTGCTGTTTTTTTCTAGTTTTGACTTGCATGCTCTTATCTCTGTGAATCTAGTGAGTCACTTCCCTCATTATAGGGCATCAATGGCAGGAATAGGGCAGAGGAGGGAAGAGGAAGCAGGAGGGTGGAACACTATGCAAACAGCATGCAAATAGGAGGAAGTATGCTTGTTCCCAGTACTTTCTTTGAGAAAACCATAGCTTCTGGGAGTCCAGCTGTTAAGGTATTAGGTGTACCTATTCTTTGGTTCTGTAGTGAGAAATAGCTATGTAAGTCGCTATCTGTCTGACAAAGTTCATATAGGAATTAGTCTATGTACTTACTATGCAGACTTTATTTGCCATTTACTTAAAACATGCTATTAATTCAAGCAGAGAACATTATGAGGTCTTGGTCCTTTGAGCAGATGTGCATTGTTCATAATGCTTTCCAGAAGCCAAATGCTTTCATTTTCCTTAGACTGTTATTATAAATATTGTGCTGATCTAAATCCTAAATACATGAAGTGATAGATTAAAGCCTAAGTTTTCTATTTTTCTAAAATCTTTGTTGTCAGTAAAATTTTAGGGAATTTGTGATGAGCAGGATATTAGATCTTTGGCTATATCTGACTTTTTAAATAAGTACTGGCTTTAAACAGGGATCTTTTACAACCTCCAGAAATACTTCTGTAAACTTTCCTTCACAAGCTAAGATCTCATACACAACTGAGTCTTGTCTTCACATACTTTACATTTCTCTGAGGTCCAGTATGCATTTAGAAAAGAATGGAAATACATAGGGAAGGAGTAGAATATATTGTGTTTTAGTCTGAAGAATGATAAATAATTAATGAACAGAAAAGGAGCATGTAGCGCCTCCAAGTCTCAAAAATGCATATGATCCTAAAGTGAATTACTTCATTGGATCAATTAAAGTAAATGTAAAATTTCCAAGCAGAAATTACAGGACTGGGCAATACACAGAACAAATGTTACATGTTAATAACCAGTTAAAAAAAAAAAAAGATTCTCAGAAGATATGGCTACATTTCAGGAGATAAGTAATATTTTTCTGCCCTAAAATATTTATCCTTGATTATATTGACAAATATAGCCACTATTTTTTTTTTTGTTGTTCTTTCTTTACATACCTATTGTGAAGGAATTTACAGTTCTGGTGATATATAATGTCATCTAGTATGTTCTGCCTGAAATTTCATCATGCCTGAACAGCTTAACTGATAGTAGGCTAATAATCCTTTGTGAAACAGTTTTTAATAATGCTCTCATGTTTCTTGTTTATGATATCATTGAAGTAATCTTTTGTCATATTAGTAATAGGTAAATTCTCAAAATAGCCCAAGTAGCTCTTAATGTCAGCATAATAAACTTACTTGAAATGTTAACAATGTTATTTGCATTTCCAAATATATACCCCTTGTTATTGTGGAATGCGTATTCTCCTATATTAACAAAAATGTTTATTGTCTAAAAGTCAAGGAAAAATTAGTAACACTTTCAGCACATGATTCTGTTGCAAAATTCACAGAACAGGAAAATTATTTTGTTGTAGATCAAGTAGATACCTATATGAAAAAAATTCATGTAGGTATCAGCACCTAGCAGCTTTCATGAGAATATTCAAATCAGGTCACGCAGTGTAAACTCACAGCGAAATGTACCAGTACCTATGGTACTGTGTTCCTGGTTTTAATTAATTAGGGAGGGAAGACATTATAGCATAGAATTAAAAATTATCCATGTTATTTCATCTGTATCCTATGAAAAGTCCAGTTACTGTACCTCATTTGTTTCTGTCCTGTCAAGAAGCAAGTGGGATCCAGGCATTTGCTTGGAAGCAATTTATGTGTAGTCTCAATATTCTGTCTTAGCTAGACTGAAATCGGAAGCCTGATGAAAAGTCAGACATATCAAGGTGATCTCATACCTACGGGGGGTAAAAACGGTTTTGAACAGAATTTTCTATAAAACTTTTTGTGGAAATGGAAATAGTGCAGAATGCAAGAATCATGGGTAACAATATTGTCCTGATTTGGAGGAAGAAACACACAAGCTTCACCTGTGCAATATACTACAGTCATTAAATACCAAGAGGCCAGTGTGAACCTAGTTCTTCCCGTTGCCTGCTTCTGCTGTAAGTGGTGGAATTCTGGCTTCAGTCCAACAGGCAGACAAAGCACATGCATAAGTTTGAGTCACTAAGTAATTCCACTGATTTCAATCACCTTCCAAACCAAAGTCCTGACACATATCCTAGAAAATATCCTGGAAAGACAGTCCTTGAAAAATTCTAGCCATTTTAAAATCAATATTGTTTAAAATAATTCATGTGAGGGAAAAAAAAAAAAAAAAGATCCACAAACTAGCTATATTTTCACCAATGGAAAGCACTTCTTTAGACCAGTAGGGTTTACTTAGTGTTATGTTTGGCAGGACTTGGTTGAATAAACACAGAAAGGGTCTTCCCTGTAAGACGAAAGGACACATCTCAGTTTTCCCTGGTGGGCTCAATGCATTCTGTTCTTGTTGAAGCTGGAAACTTAAACTATCTGTTCTAAAAAGTGCATATTTTTCAGTGTTAAATTACCTTTGGGGTACAATAAAGATATGCTGGGGTAAAATAAATTGTAAAATTATGTGGCTACTGTGTGATTTTCATGAGGAAAAAGCTATAGTTTGTGCTTCTCTATAAGGTGATTCCAGTCCTGAAATAACAGCTGTTTTCACACTCACAGCAGTAGAAATACAGAATTATAGCTGCTTTAATTAAGTATCACTTGTCATAAATGTAACAGGAGAAAAAGATTATATGGTACCAAAGAAGGAAGAAGATTTTAGTCTTTACCGTTGGATGAGAGAAGTGTAAATAGCCAGAGTGCTACATCCTGCATCTTGCCATTCTCACTTATGTTATGTTGTGTAATTCCCAACTCCATAAACTGATTTTATTAACATTTAAATCTTTTCAGTATTCTCACATTTAGAAGAGTTATTTCCAATATCTATAGGGCTTCTTAAAAAGACATTTCAATTAAAAAAAAAATATATATTTCAGTGAACAGATGGATGTACCAAAATCTAGCAAAATGTCTGATATGCTGACATTCCAAAGTGTACTACCTGCTTTTAGAAAACCATATTCATCAAGAGAAGCCTTTACATAAACTGAGTAGTTATCTTTAAGGACATGCATGAACCAGAAGGCATTTCTCATTTGTTTCAAGCATTAGTTATATGTTTTTATAACACTACACAAAGGATAAATCCTCTCCTCTGTAATATAAACTATAATATTTCTATGCAATGTCTGTCATTGTCATGGAAGACCAAAATAGGCCAAAATAGACCTAAACATGTCCTGGCTCACCCAGACATGTTTTCTTCTGTCCCTCCTGCAGCTGGGGAAAGCAACTGCTGGAAAGGAAGACAAAAGGCCCTTCCAGGCACCTCCAGGTATCTTCTAAATTTGCAAACAGGGCACCTCACATGTTTATATACTCTTGTTTTCTGCCCTGAAAAGGTGAAAGTAAGCTCTGACTATACCTAACATGGCTAAGTTTGACAAACTGCTATTCTGATTGGCTAATCTGTGGCCAAAGGAGGCAAAATCTTGGGCTACACTGATAAAAGGAGATGAGCAGGTAAACACAACATGCTTTTCCTTAATGTGCTCTGCCTTATTGTGCTTATGCTGTTGCTCTGTCTTGATGAGCTTCTGTCTCATTGCCATTGCATCCTTCCATGCTCTGTCTGCTACATAGTAACAAGTTCTGATACATTGGGTTTGCCTACCTGGAAACCTGCTGTGCCTCGAGTTTACCAGGAATAGGCCTTAAGTGCCTTCACTTGATAGGCTTGCTTAGCCAGTGTGACATCATACCGTTCTACACATCTGCAAGACATCCTGACTGCATACCTGCAAGTTTTCTGCCAAGACCAAGAATCCTGGAAGGGACACAGATCATCCAAGCAGAGCCATAATCAGGTCAGAGACCATCTGCCTCTCTCCCAGCACCTTTGTTCAAACCTAGGAATACCTACAATCCTGAACAGCTAAGAAGACACCAACAGAACTACCTGCAAGTGTTTAGGTACTGTCTGGAAATTACTTAGCCCCAGGAATACGGAGATATTAACATTTTGTAGGTAAATACATAAAGCCTCCTGTAAGTGAATCCAAGTGTCTTCTGCCTTAAGCAGAAAGGAGTTTCTTGAGTCCCTCTAGTGGGCAAGCAGTATGATTTACCAGAAGAACCTCTTTCCAGTTCTAATGGTTTAATGCTTGTTATATTATTGCTAGTGTTTGTAGTGGAGGGCCACTTTGACCAAAATAGGCTCACATATGCCTATACTTGCTTGGACATGTTTTCCCATCCAAACATGTTTTTCTGCCCAAACCAGAGGTAAACATATTAAATAGACAAAGGAGGCACAATAGACCTGGTGCCACAAAGTCTGGCCTGCCCAGGTTATATAATGTGGATGTAAACAGGTTGCATAAGCCCACGCGCTTAGCGTGTGGCCCACCTATGCTCTTCCCATATTTGGGGGTACTAGACTTATGGACCCTTCCTAATTTGGTGTCTTTTGGCCTGATGCCAGATGCTTATTGGACAATACTGTGGCCGAAGGACCATCAATCTCGGCCCACATCTGATAAATAGGGCAATCCAGGTAAACGAGGGGCTCTTGCCACTCCCACTGCTCACCTCTCCCTGCCTGCTGCCTGGGGCCACTACCTTTATCCGCTATATGTGACCCTTTGTGCCACGGCACTCAGCACCGATCCAGTGGATGATCGAACATCGAACAAGGCATTCCTGGCCGGCTGCTGCTCCAGCTCACTGCATCAGCCCGATTGTGCCTGTGGAATTTTCTCAGGCAGCATGCCCCAAATTCGAATTGGACTGTTAGCTCCACGAGAATCAACTACGTGGCTTTTGCTATGCATTTTGGGACCACAGATACTGAGACTTCCAATTAGTAAGTATTTGAACTCTCTTGATTCAAGTTGCTAAGGAATTTCATTAACTTTACCAGTGGCACTTTATGCCACAAGACTCTCTGACCAGAACATTTCCAAAACCTCTACCAAATTGCTTAATTTGTCTGTAAAATAGTTTCACTGTGTACAAAGAATTTGTGTGGGTTAGCTGTACATAAGTTGGGGGGAAATTCTCTTTGTATATTTTAATGAATTATTTAATAACCTTCAAATCGGCCTCATATCTTACTCCAAACACAGACTCAAACCCCTCTATAACAGTGTTCTAGATCCTCTGTTCTCATTTGTGTAATCCAGGCTCTTCTAGGTGATGTCAAATGACAGAAAAAGGGGCAGTGGGTGCAAGGTGGAGTATAGGAGGCTCCTCATCATAGTATCACAGTATCAACAAGGTTGGAAGAGACCTCATAGATCATCAAGTCCAACCCTTTACAACAGGGCTCAAGGCTAGACCATGGCAGCAAGTGCCACGTCCAATCCTGCCTTGAACAGCTCCAGGGACGGTGACTCCACCACCTCCCTGGCCAGCCCATTCCAGTAGCCAATGACTTTCTCAGTGAAGAACTTTCTCCTCACCTTAAGCCTCATGAACATAAGGGAAGAGTTTTTCACTGTGAGAGTGATGGAACACTGGAACTGGCTGCCCACAGGTATGACATCCTCTTCACTGGAGACATTCAAAACCTGCTTGGACATGTTCCTGTGTAACCTACTCCAGGTGATCTTGCCCTAGGAGGCAGATTGGACTAGATGGTCCCTGCCAAACCCTAGTGTTCTGTGATTCCCCCTCTACTCTGATATTGTGAGACCCTACCTGGAGTACTGTGTCCAGTTCTGACTCCCTCAGCTTAGGAAGCATATCTAATTGCTGGAGTATGGTCAGCAGAGTGCCACAAAGATGATCAGAGGGCTGGACCACCTCTTCTATAGGGACAGTCTGCAAGAGCTGGATTTGTTCAGCCTGGAGAAGAGAAAGGCCCAGAAGGACTTTGTAGCAGTCTTCCAGCATCTGAAGAGGGCCTATAAGAATGCCAGGAAAGGAGTTTTTTACAAAGGCTTGTAGTGATAGGATGAGAAAGAGTGGATTGAAACTTGAGGAGGGTAGCTTTAGACTAGATGTTAAAAATAAAATCTTTAGAGTAAGTGTGGTGAGACACAAGAACAAAATGCCCAGGGAGGACATGGGTGTCCTGCCCTTGAAGGTGTTCATGGCCAGGTTGGTTGATGCCTTGAGCAACCTGGTCTGGTGGAAAGTGTCCTTGTCCATGATATGGGGGATGGAACTAGATGATCTTCAAGGTCTTTTCCAACCCATACCATTTTATGATTCTTTGATATATATACTAACTGGGTGAGGCACTTAGTGCCATGGTCTAGTTGACTGGATAGGGCTGGGTGATAGGTTGGACTGATGATCTTGGAGGTCTCTTCCAACCTGATTGGTTATATGATTCTATGATTTTATACTGTTGTGAATTGAATGTTTATCACTTGGGAATGGCAAAGTAAGAGAAAAAGAGAAGTATGACTGCCATTAACAAGATTTTGCAATTATTCACCTAAATAATTAAGGTGCAAAAGATGAATGTGATCAGAAAAAATACATCAGGCATCAGAAAAATTACTTGATAATAATATTGCAGAGACTGCAGTAGGGATCTTTGTGGTGCCTATTGTATTATTCAGAGAAAGACCTGAAAATGTGCAGAGATCAAAAGATGATTGAGAGATTCCCACAAAGAAGGCTGAAAGAAGTAGGCTAAGTTATTTCACAAAATGAAGACTAATTGTAAACTGTGCTGGCACATTATTGATTGTTTTATTATGCAAAATAATTTAAGATAAAGTAAGTATTTTATATAACACACATATTAATTTTGTAACCAAAACAATGCAATTTGCCCAGTGATGGGCAATTAGTAGGATTTGAACTAGCAGAGAAGTTCTGAAAGAGTTATCTAATATGTGTCAAGATAAAATAAGTATGTATAATTAATACAGAGCATAGCAATTTAATAGGCAAGATTGTATGTCTACTAGACAACTACATTGAACAACACCATTTCTATGAGCTTATTTTGTGCAATATCAGAGAGAGCACTCTGCAGACTGTGAAATCAATGCATTATGCTGCTTACTAAAGAAAATGTACATTGTGTCATGTACATTTTATTTGGAACCTTTTGACATAATTCTTAAAACTGGATTAAATTGAATATGAGAAATAATTTTCATTATACATTGAGCTATGATCTGAGGCCATTAAAAGAGGCCTTGGAAACTAAAATCTTACACATAAATTTGGGAAATTATATATTTCTGTACACCCTAAAAAACTAGATTAAAAATAAGATGTCATCCAAGATGTGCAGCTGATATTTGTTAGACATTTAACTTATTCAGTATTGTTTAGACGTCCTCAGTATGGGAAAAAACAAATCTGCTCTGCTGTCCCTGAAGTTGCTCTGTTATAATCAGATAAAATTAATTCAACTAAACTGAGGTTGAGGTAGAGATTAAAAATAGAACTGATAAAGACCATTTTAAACACATTTTTGGAACTCAGCAGATCCTATGCAATCCTTTTTAAGTGCCATTTCCAAACTGAAAGACTTACTATGCCTTCTTATTCCTCTTATGCCATCTTTTGGATGAAATTTAGATTCAAGATTTTTTATCCTGACAGTGAAAATTAGTAAGTAAGGGGAAAGCTACTTATGCATTGTGTAATAATAAATGACAATAGAAACATTCTTCTATCTTGACAGAGAAAAACATAGAAATGGCAATATCAAAATGACACTAGCAAAGAAACAGAATAAATATAAATCACAGGATCACAGAGTCACAGGATGTTAAGGATTGGAAGGGACACAAGGAGATCATTGAGTCCAACCTCCTTCCAGAGCAGAACAATACTATCTAACACAAATCACAGAGGAGCACATCCAGACAGGCCTTGAAAGTCTCCATAGAAAGAGACCACATAACCTCTCTGGGGAGCCTGTTTCAGTGTTCTGGAAGAGAACAAGTTCCCTCTTGTGTTGAGGTTGAATCTCTTTTGCTGCCATTTACACCCATTGCTCCTTGTCCTATCACAGGGAGCAAGTGAGAAGAGCCTGTCCCCCTCCCACCCCTGGCCAGCCCTCAGATGCTGTTCCTTTGTTGATCATTTTATGCTATGAATTTTACTTCAGAAGGCTCTTTGCTGTCCAAACACTGTTGCAAGTGATATAGATTTAGAGGCTGTCATTTTCACAATGCCAAGACAGGTGGTCTCATGGCCAGCATACTGATGGGGCATGGACATGATGGGAATGTACAGAAGCTGAAGTCAGACTATTAAATGGAGCCTAAGGAATACATAAATAAGTAAATGAACAACCACTTCAGTGTAACTTAGTCATTTTGTGCTGGATTAGACTGACACCAGTCTTAGCGGTTATATCTTAATTGAACATGGGTTGAGGAAGGAAACATACAAAATAGTACAGCCCAAAGCTGATGTTAGAACTTGAATATGTTTTTCATGCTCCTGCACTATGCAGCCATCTGTTGAAAGAGAGGGAGGAAATTGAACTGTGAAACAAGAAACATTCATAGAATTATAGAATGGTTTAGGTTGGAAGGGACCTCAAAGACTATGCAGTTCCAATCCCCTGCCATAAGCAGGGACACCTCCCACTAGAACAGTGATCAAACTCAAATCAGGTATACTTGCTGCATTCTTGTTCTCATGAAACTATTAACAACTTCAAATCTACACAGTTTTCACTTTTCATTTCAGTTAAGTGCTGTCCCATTTGTCAGGCTTTAATGAACAAGGTGATGCTTGGCATAGAAATTTGAAGTTAAGTATCTGCCTTGAGCATTTTATTTCCACACAGTATAACCTCAACTTGTATTTTCAATTCAGAGAATGAAAGCAAGACGTGAATATCAGTGATGCAGGCATTGCATGTATCTACAGTCCCTCATTAATCTGCTACTATGTGGCATCTGTGGGCTGGTGGATCTTTAAACAGCAGAAACAATCAGTTTCGTTACCAAATAATTTGATTACACTTCCCCTCACTAGGCATAGGATGCCTTCAATATTTTATGAGAGATTAAAAAATAGTAGGAAAATCAGTCTGTGATGAAGATGACATTTGAGATAATACAGTTAGATTTCTGCCATATTATGTTAATGTTGCTGCTGTGCTATTCAGAATTTTCAGATTCACTTGAAAACATTCAGCCTGCTGTATCCTTCAGAAAGGATGGTACTCAGACCCAGAGCTAAGCTGCTGAGCAAAACTAAGGGGTGGAAAATGGTTGAACCTGGAGAGAAGCTCTTCTCCTTGGGAGGAGTGCTACTTCAGCAGAGGTGAAGTGTAGCTTTCAGTGAGTTTCAGAACACAAATCATCTGGTATAGCCTATGAGTGTCACGGATGGGGTATTCTGCGACCTACGCCTGCAAAGGCTGAGGGGAGAAATTAATTAATGTGAGAGGATATTTATAAAACTATATATATTTATTAACTTCCAATATTTCAACTCTCGCCACCCCCAACCACTGAACTTTAATATTAAAAGGATTCTTTTACATGGTTATGAAGACATTATGGGAATATATATCTACAGAAACTTATTAATAACTAGCAAACATTGAAACCATTAACAGAGAGAGTTTCCCCACGGCTTAATGACACCTGAGGTCTTATACTATTTGCCCAGCAAAGCTGAGCTGAATGCTGCTTTATGGCAGAGGTAATAGAAATTACAGAGGCATTCAAGTATTTACTCACAATTCGGATTGATCAATAATCACCCTCCAGGGCTACATCACAGCCTATTGCAAGTGTCCAATTCTTCAGGGTCTCTGCCTGTGGACCTTAATGCTGGAATCCTCCAGCGTCAGGGGAAAAGGCAGTCTCTGACCTTATGCGGCTGGATCCTGCTGGCTGCTCTCTCCAGGAGTATGTAGACAGGATCACCAGGTGCAGAGCAGGATTCTGTGCAGTCTGAGCATGGGTCTAACGCTGACTACTCAGGCTGGTCAAATGCAGACAAGTGGGTCTGCTCCTGGCAACCTGTGACAACAGCACACACCGGGTAATCATATAAAGGCAGGCATAAAGCTGCAAGGAAGTATGGAAGCAGGCAAGCAAGCAATGTGGTGGATCCGCAAGTAATATGGGGAAGGCTGCAAGAGAACCTGTGTACCCCTATTTATTAAATGTGGGCCGAGAGTTAATGGTCTCATTGGCCACTGGAATGACCAATCAGATTGGCAGTCAGCCAAATCTTACCATACTAGGCAAAAGGCACTTGCTTGGACTATCCCAAATATGGGGATCACATGTGCTTACACCAGGGAAACATGAGCTGGGTGTGTGGGGGCTTACGCAATCAGGTGTCCTGGGCAACTGACTTTATGGTCCCGGTCTATTGTGCCGCCATTTGCTCGTTTACCCCTGGTGCAGGCAGAGACACATGTCCAGGCAGAGAATGCATAAGTAAGCCTGCTTTCGGGCCTACTGGCCCTCCACAACAATGAGGTAAAGCAGGGAGGCCTCACTTAAATTTTTAAGATTACCATTCAGCTTTACAAAAAGATCTTCTAGAGCAAAATGTATGACCACTGTCTGTCATCTTATGAACTACATAAATAAACTGTGTTCCATTTTTAATTTATAAGGAGACATATTTGTTTCAGTTAATAAGAAATCTCTTAACAAAATATTAAGATCATGAATGTTACCAATTCATTTTGTCATGTACAGAGAGTTAGTAATGTCAGCACTCATTTCAAAAGCAAGTTAGACGATGCATCTCTTTCCTGCTGAGCTCTAGTTCAAGTACAAAGTGTTTCAGACACAGACAGTACATGGTGTGACAGTACAAGGCGTCTGAAGGTAAAGTAGGAACCAGCCTGTTCTTGTTCTAGCTCTGATGGATGTTCTCTGCGTGCTTTCTAATTTTCTCATTACTGCTGAAAGAGTGTCAAGGAAAAGAGGGATCAGTAGTTCCTCTTTAATAAAAAAGATGCATAAGAAGTAGCTGAGGTGCCAGGAGGCAAGAGGCACTGCTGGTCAGCATGTTACTGTGGCTAGCTACAAAGAACAGCACTGACGCGTCCTTGTGCATATTTTTCTCAGTAAAGTCATACAGTTAATAAGCATGCCAACTTTCTGATTAGAACACCTGAATGAATGATTTTAAAGATTAGTTCAGAATTCAAATGAAGCTCTCCATTTGGCCTTAGGACTTTATGATCCTATTTTTTTTAATTAAAAAACTAAGAAAGCAAGTGTGGGAAATGTATATGGCATTTGAGAACAAACCTGTACGTGGTAGTGTTTTTTCTTTTTCTTTTTTTCATTTAAGGATCTTCTCTCACACATCCGTAATGCTTTCTACTTATAAAGCAGTTGTACTTTGGGGTGATTAACTTTTTTAATCATTAAAATGAGGCCTATGCATAGGAAAATACAGCACATCTTACAGTGACTTTTATTTACAAGTCTTCACAGCAAAGAAAGAGAGAAAGAGAGAGAGAGAAAGAGAGAAAGAGAGAAAGAGAGAAAGAGAGAAAGAGAGAGAGAGAAAGAAAGAAAGAAAGAGAGAGAGAAAGAGAGGAAGAGAGAAAGAGAGGAAGAGAGGAAGAGAGGAAGAGAGGAAGAGAGGAAGGAAGAGAGGAAGAGAGGAAGGAAGGGAGGAAGGAAGAGAGGAAGGAAGAGAGGAAGGAAGAGAGGAAGGAAGAGAGGAAGGAAGGAAGAGAGGAAGGAAGGAAGAGAGGAAGGAAGGAAGGAAGAGAGGAAGGAAGAGAGGAAGGAAGGAAGGAAGGAAGGAAGGAAGGAAGGAAGGAAGGAAGGAAGGAAGGAAGGAAGGAAGGAAGGAAGGAAGGAAGGAAGGAAGGAAGGAAGGAAGGGAGGAAGGAAGGAAGAGAGGAAGGAAGAGAGGAAGGAAGAGAGGAAGGAAGGAAGGGAGGAAGGAAGAGAGGAAGGAAGAGAGGAAGGAAGAGAGGAAGGAAGGGAGGAAGGAAGGGAGGAAGGAAGGGAGGAAGGAAGGGAGGAAGGGAGGAGAGAGAGAAAGAGAGAAAGAGAGAGAAAGAAAGAAAGAAAGAAAGAAAGAAAGAAAGAAAGAAAGAAAGAAAGAAAGAAAGAAAGAAAGAAAGAAAGAAAGAAAGAAAGAAAGAAAGAAAGAAAGAAAGAAAGAAAGAAAGAAAGAAAGAAAGAAAGAAAGAAAGAAAGAAAGAAAGAAAGAAAGAAAGAAAGAAAGAAAGAAAGAAAGAAAGAAAGAAAGAAAGAAAGAAAGAAAGAAAGAAAGAAAGAAAGAAAGAAAGAAAGAAAGAAAGAAAGGAAGGAAGGAAGAAAGAAAGAAAGGGAGAAAGAAAGAAAGAAAGAGAGAGAGAGAGAAAACAAACTAGTTGCAGTTACACAACGTTTATTTTTGGCTAAAAACTGTGGTAGGTGAGAATGCTGCTTCAATTACAGGGAGTGAAAAATAACTTGGTAAAATTGCACAGGAAGTCCTTATTCAACACTTCACTTTGCTCTTTCCATTTCTTCGAGTAAATCTGATGTTATAAGCATAACTGACTCTCTGAGGACCTCTTAAATAATTTAAAGATGCTGAGCCTCATATTCTACAAGCAAAAGATGCTGACATTATTTTAAATGAGATTTTTATATTTTAAATATATTGAAGTGCATCTTTGGGAAATGAAGTTTTGCTACCTGTGCTTCTTAGAAGAGCTACTATGCAGGCACTATACATAAAATAATGCCCACATGTATTTTGTGTCTATTTTTTAAAACATTATTAAGTTGAATACTCCAATTTTTCAAATATTAGCTTGAAATTCCTTTGTATTCTTCTGGAAATGTATTACTCCTGGTTTGTTTGTTTTGTTTTGTTTTACAAGTGGTTATACCTAGTAAAAGGCAGGTACTGATTAAATTGAGTACTTTTAATAATTAACAATATATACCAGGTTAAAATGTACATTGTCTCTTCTGAGGGGTGTTTTGACTGCAGTAAAAGTCTGAGTTTGCTTTTTCTGATAATAGCTAATATTTTATCTTTATGTTTTTCTTCCTATAGCTCTTGAATAATACTAAGAATACCTGTTTAATGAGCAGACAGACCCCAAATAAGCCCCTAGTAATTCCTCTGGGGGGCAAGCTAAAAAATTAAAATCCAAAAATGCCCCCAGGTTGTTCTGACTCTGCTGCATGCTAAAACCTACTGCATGCTGGGACTGGGTATTTGCCAGTTAGATTATTGATCATGTCTCCTCTATCAGACATGATCAATAATGCCAAGAGTTGTGAAACTCTGTATCAAATGCCATTGCATTATCTGTGAAGTCCTAGAAATGACAGCATATCATAAAAGATGCATCCTATATGCACATCACACATTTAGACAGTTTTTAAGATGATAGTAAAGTCAGCCTTACTTCATTTGCCGTGTCATTTTGGAGCAATGAGAGTATATGTGCTCAACACTTTCAACATTTGTTCTGAATTAAAATTATTTTTAGAGTGCAACTCTCCTGCACTCATAACCTGATTAGTAAAGACACAGGAAATAGCTCTGCAGGTCTGTTTTCCACTTTTCAGATGACCTTCCACAGTGGACCACCCAGAGGAAGGGAGGAACTTTCTGTTCAAGTACACTTCCCTGTTACTTTACTAAATAGTGCAATTAATATCCTATTTGGCCACAAGAGTTCAGGAATTGAAATTCAGACCAAAGACGTATCCTGGGCAGTTTAGTCTCTCCATATATCTGTTTAGCATCTTGGCAGCAGTCCTCCAACTACCCTCACTGACGGCCACCCTTGGTGAATGGTGTGGCTAGCAGGAAATGCAAACTGAGTAGGACAGAGAAGGAAGTTGTGATAGTTTGAAGCTAGTTATAATGTTTTGGTGAGAAGGACTAAATCACAGGCTGTGAAAGGAAAACATTGGTGATGTCTATTTCACTATTGGCTTGCTGAGATGTATAAGAACAAAAATCCAAACATAGGTAAGAGAGTCCTTCTGCTGCTGTCGAACTTCGAGCTGCATCTCTCTCTCTCTCTCCTAACCACACCCTCCATTTATCTTTCCTAATCCACTTTGCTTCCTAACCCCCTGGACGAACCTCCATTCTTCCTTGGGACTGGGGTAAGGTTGAGAGGGGCAGGGGGAAGGTGCAGGGGTGGTTGAGAGCCCCTCCTGGGGACTCAGGTTTCTGGGAGGGCAGTTGTGTTTCTGTATTACTTTTACCTTGTATATTTCTGTATATAACTGTATATACTGTAAATAGCTGCTTGTATATTGTGTTAGCTGTAAATATTAGCTTCATTCAATTTCCAGAGCCGGCTGAGTCTAGTCTGGGTGATTTCTAAAGTGTGGGGGGCGAGGAACACCCAAACCATCAGAGAAGTGGAGGACATCACTTAATAATATCCTTTATATATTTCATCAGTTTAGTCAGTTTATTTGTACGTTTCAGTGAAATTCAGCACAATTTTTCTTAAGCATGATAGTGCACTCATGAGGAAAGAACTCTGAGCATTTCCCTGTTACAGAAGTTGACAAACAACTTAATGGGACACTTTTCCCTCTTTGTTCTTCAAGCAAAATGCCAAAATAAAAAGGTACTAAGTTATTTCAAAGAAAATCACAAGAAAACAAAGCACTGAGGGGTCAACACGTGTCCACCATTTCGAGCTTCAATGGTAATAGCAGCAAGCTCACAGAAAATATAATATGAACTCTCGTACTGACCAAAGGCTTTATGTTCAGTCAGTTTTAAATGACACTAATAACTGTTGTCACTTAATGAATTTGAAGGATAGAGTTACTTTCATCATAGCAAAAAATATGTCATGCCTGCTGCATGCTGCCTAGGCTAGGACTAAACAGATTAAAGAAGCCCTAGGACTGAAGACTTTAAATTCAGCAAACTGTGAACTGCAGCTTTCTGAAGTCATCCAAATAAGACTTTCTCTTTGTGTGAAGCAGCAGAGCTGCAATAATAGTGCCTTGGACAGAACTGACTTTTTTTGTGGAGTGAAGGCTAATATTCCACATACATGCAGGTACACCAGGACACACACGAGAAAGCAGTATTTTCAGAGGTGGTCATTCATTCTGAATACACATTGTGATAAACTGAAAAAGAATGCAGTAAGTACTTCTGCATAGGGCTCTGATCCTACAATGGTACCTGTCAAATCAAGAGACTCTGATGAAAATTAACCTGAAACTCTTGGAAGCCCAGGCAGAGAGGACAAAGAAGAAATTACTGCCTTTTTCTTTTCCCTCTGTCATCTACCAAAGTCAATATCAGAGATGAGATGGGGAAAAAAAGATATTGCCTTAGGCATGCTTTCAGTGTACTTTTGTGGCTGCTGCTTGGTTCATTGAGCTGGTTTGCTTTTAATGGTTCACTAAGCTTTGACTGCTGGAGAGATTATGGTAACTTCTTTTACTGTAGTAGTCTCCCAGACTGGAACATATGTTGGTGTTTTCAGAGCAACAAAATAGGTAAATATCAATAATGAAAAAAAGTTTTCTCAGATGAGATTATGCATTGGACTACAAAGTCGTAACAGTGTTGAGGGACAGACGCCAGTTCAAGAGGACAAGAAATACTGTTTCTTCAGGGATTGTGGTCTGGTTTTGATATTTTGTGTTTCAGATGCCTTGATTTGGGATTTTAATGAGCCTAGAACTGTAGAAATTTGCCTAAATTGGAAACAAACTGAAGAGAAAATGTTATTAGGAGCCACCAAATTCATGATGTTGCAAAGCCAAACTATGGTCATGTGTAATCTGAGGACTAGGCAGGCCAGGCCCTGTCTTCAAAAAAGGCAAGAAAGAGTAGTCAGAGAATTACAGGCTCATAAGCCTCAACTGAATCTCAGCTCCTTGGAAGGGGTTGGAACAGTTGCTTCATGGAAATCATTTCAAGACTCTGGCAAGACATGGAGATGGTCAGTGGAGAGTAGCCCACACAGATTCACAAAGGGAAGGTTGTCTCACTAACTTGATAATCACATGAAGAGCCTGGCTTGGTTTATGAAGGGAAAGGAGCTTGTATTGCTTACCTTGACTTCAGCAAGAAACTCGACACTCTCTCCCACAAGATCCTTGTAGAGAAGCTGACGAAGTGTTAGCTGGCTGAGCAGTAAGGTTGATTGAAAACTGAAAGAATGGTCAGGCCCAGTGTGTAATGATCAACAGTAAAAAGTCTACTTGGAGCCCAGTAATTAATAGATTACTGTTTCCAATCCTGCCCAGCATCTTAGTTAATGATCTGGATGTAACTGTATCTTCAGGAAGTTTGCTGCTAACTCAAACACTTCAGATTTGTGCTGCTATCTGCAGAGACCACAAATGACTGAGACTGTTCAGCCTGGAGAAGAGAAGGCTCAGGGGAATCTTGTCAACATGCACAAACACCAGAAGAAAAGTTCTGCAGAAGCTGGAGAAAGGCTCTTTCCAGTAATGCTCAATGACTGGACAACAGATGACAGGAACAAACTGAAACACAGTAGGTTTCCTCTGAACATCAGTAAATAATTTTTCACTTTGAGAGTGACCAAGCATTGGCACAGATTGCTTAGGGTTGTTGTAAAGTCTCCATCCTTGGAGATATTCAAAAGCTATATGGACACGGTCTGCAACAACTACTGCCACTTTGTCCTGCTTCAGCAGGAGAGACAGATCATGTGACATCTAGAGATCCTTCCAGTCTCAACCATTCTGTAATTCTATTTCTGTGTGATCAGGTGTTGAGGTAGCTTCTGAGGTTCAAGAGTACAATGGAAACACAAATTGCTAGGGTGACATTGTATATGGTCAGCATGAAATAATGATCTTTTCAAGCACAGCCTGTCTTGAAGGGCAGAAACTATCAAGATGATAACTTTGGACCCTGTTCAGCTCTGTAATCTACAACTTCAGTTAAAATATGTCTAGAAGAATTCTTTCACATTTGCAAAAATCATTGTTTTGTTTTGTTTTTGTTTTTTGGGTTTTTTTTCCCATTGACATTAATAAAGATCTCATATAGCAAGTGATTTAAGTAAGATGAACTTCTGGTGATACTGAAATAATAGGATAAGTCACATATAAAAGTCGAGTAGTCCTGAAGCTCCATCTTATTTCTCATTCTACTCTAAGCAATCCACATATATAATATTAGCTCTACCTGATTAATATTGTTAAACTTAATTATTTTTTCTTATAATGATCAGTGTGATTTTTCTGCCTTATGATGAGTAGAACTAGGACAAATTTTCAGATAAATTTGTTTAATGCTATAAATTGCAAGGAGGATTTGTTTGATTTTCGGACTTTCAAATGTTTATCTCATTGATGTAAGCAACAAAGGTTTTGCTTTTTTGACCCTAACTAACATTCCGCCTCCATTTGATACTTAAATTGCACTGAAATATGTTGAAGTTTTTCAATCCTATTCTGAGTGTTACT
Organism: Pogoniulus pusillus; assembly: GCF_015220805.1. NCBI lineage: Eukaryota > Metazoa > Chordata > Aves > Piciformes > Lybiidae > Pogoniulus > Pogoniulus pusillus. The sequence continues at coordinate 67,273,618 of NC_087309.1, read as the reverse complement.
TGTTTCAAGCCAGTACTTGCATACATCATTGTCTTGGGATACCCCAAATTCCTCTCTTCTCCCTCTCACTCCATGGGTTTGAATGGGAGAAGAAAGGCACAAAAATCTGCTTCTCCCTCCCCTGCTCTGCAGGCTTGAAGGGGGGCAGCAAAAGGTTGCCTTACTGCACGTGGGCTGACCCATGTGGAAGCCCACACTGAAATTGGGCTGGTGACTGGCTGAGTTTTCACACCCAGTATAAATGGTAAATGGACACTTTGTCTAGAAAAGGGATACATAAAGCAAGGGTTCCCACCTTGAGGGTTCTCGCCTTGAGAGTTCCCATCTTGAGAGTCTCCTGCTACTGCAAATGACAAATTCCTCTCATAACTGGACCATTCCTGCTTTTGGACAGCTCCTACCTTTTGTACAGCTCTTAGTTTTATCCCAGCCCTGCTTTTGGATGGTTCTCCCCTCTTTTGCACCCTTTTGTGCAAATCTGCAGGCTTGGCAAGGTTGGGGTCCTTTGAGAGAGAGAGAGAGAGATGGTAGCATCTGGACCACCCTTCTATCAGACCCTATCAGTAGTCAAATTCCTGGCTGCCTCTTGGACTGGGAGACTAGCAGTTTTGTCTCTCCCCCACTACTGTGAAGGCAGCATCATTCCATGACCACCCCACTCGAGAAGAAGTGCTTGAGACATTTCCGAGTTTGGCAACTCACTGACTCACCTTGGGCTTCTGCAGCACGGATCTCTATTATTGGATATTGCCTGCAATGTCAGAAGGCTGCTTCCGCATAGGAATCCAGTAAGGGATCATTGCCAAATGCCTATCTCACCTCCATGAGTAAGTTTTTCCCTTAATCCTCTTCTCTGCCTGATTGATAGTGAGGTAAAGCTGTGCTTATGACTTAGATTTTCCATTTCCAGACTTCCTAAATATCTGAATTTATCTATAATATCCTCTTTTTTTTGAAAATATTTCTGGTCAAACTGAATCTCTTAATAAACTAAACTAATTTTGTATATTGTATATAGTTTTGGGGGTGAGGTTCCAGGAAAATAAAACAATTCTATTTTTTATAATTCCTGACACAGCCACATTAATTCTCTGCCTGCCCAACAATCATGAAAACAATTTTCTGTATAGCAGTTCAGAATTTCGAGTCCTTGCTGAATTTTACATTTCTCAGCTGTGAAATAAAATTCATATTGTGCAGATTAATTTTTTTTAAAGTAAAAAATGGATGTCACCAAATAGTTTAGCAAAATTTGAGGATTTAAATTCTTTTAAAATTCTGAATATTCATCCAGCTCAGTTGTTCAAACCTGTTTCTCATGATCATGAATTTCCTAGTAAAGTTTCAATAAACCATTAATTTCTGAGCTGAAGTGTTTCCTGAAATTTGTAGAGGCAAAGGAAAAATTGCATGAGTACCTGCCAAGATTTCTTTGTCTATTTATGTAGGACTGGAAATAAGCGTGGCAAATGGCAGGTTTTTATAGTGCCTGTTCTGGCAGAGGTTACTGACAAGTGTAAGATTAATTGCCTGAAAAAGGACAATTTGTATGTCAACTCTGCAGCAGACAGCAGCACACCACTTTTTTACCACAAGTGTTGAATATGTTTCCTCTAGAATTAGTATGATAGCTATTACTACTGACTCTGGCCAATTGCTCAAAAATACTTATGAACAATTTGGCCCGAATAAACAAAAAAGGTAGTTGGGTAAAAGTAATTTCCAATAAAGTCAGCTTTAAAATAATATTCTGGGTGTTTCAAGAGTTACACCAAAATTCAGACTATGAATGTGTGGCAAAGCAACTATCGAATGTTACTATTGCATCAAAATAGATTTCTTACCTTAATTGAGTGTAACTGTGCCAAGAGAAAAGTAAGACTAAGTCAGTTTCTTTAATCGTAACATTCAAAAGTTTCCAATGAAAGAATACAGGAATAAATGGAGTAAAATTCATGCTTACTTCAGTTATCTATTACCTTTTTCTCACATAAGTCACTGCTGTGCCTAGAACTCTGTCATAATGGGTTTGGATGGCATAATTGTTGGCCTTGTGCCGTTTGAAGCTTTTCATTCTATGAAAGTGAAACTGCAACAGGGAAGTTACATTTGCTTGTTTCGATTTGAGAAGCACAACTTTTTAAATGGCGCAAAAGGCAGCAGAAATAAGTTCTGAAGCTGCAATAATGTTGACTCTAGATTACCAGAGATGATCTTGAAAGAGTCTTAAAAATTAAATGCATTTAGAAATTAAATCCATCCCTTTATTCCTTTTTTTCAATTTTAGTTTTAACTTTTTGTTTAAAAGATTTAGTGCTCATTAATTAAATGTTTTGTGCACTGATACATCCTTTCTGCTCAGAGGAGTGAATTTCAATGACTGGTACACCACAATCATGCAAATTTAGTGCTTTTTATATTCATAAACTCCACACCTAGCATATCCAACTTCACAGTCTCACTAACACACCTCAAGGGTTTACAACTGAAAAGGGAGGCAGAGTCAGCAACTACTTTACATTACTTTTTTTTTTTTTTCCCAAGACTCAGAAAAGTTTCAAAAATTTTGGAGTATAAATAATTTCTGCTAAGGGCAGAAACAAAGTTGGTAGAGTCTCCTTAAACAATGACAGTAATAAGTTGTCAGTGGTTTTTTCATGAGATAATAGCTTTGCTAATGCTTTGAAATGATTACCAGAACCAATGCTACATACAAAGACAACTTGTTGGTGATCTTTCTCTTCTCAGTTCTTTCTTTATTTTATTTCTGGTTTCCATAGAGCCAAATCTTGGACCTAGTGAATTTTCATAGTGATTTATATGGGATCAGAATTTTGCCCATACTCTTTCCCTACATGTTTTAGTGGAAGAGAAAGAGAACAGCAACTAATTGTCTGGTTAGTTGATGTCTCTGCACTCTACTCTGAGGTCTCTGAAGCTAATGTTTTCATTGACTTCTGCAGACATTGAACAAAGCCATAGATTTAACTGCATTAAACTCACAGACCATAAAAAAATATAGATTAGACACCTATAGACTCACATCTCTTGCACACAAAATAGTGCCACACAGAGGGCTCCAAAACTAGGAAGCAGAACATTGATAAAAGGTCAACAAACAATATCCAAGCTAGAACTTAATAATAAAAAATCCCATATTATTAATTAAGAAACCTGATAGTTCATAGGCTGGCTTAAAGCATTTATTCAGAAGCAAACCAAGTTTCACAGACATTCTAAAGAAGACCACAACTAAGCACAAAGTTCTGATAAGATTCTGTGGCCATGCAGCTGGATTTATGTCTTCTGATCATTACCCATGGAGCAGGTTCAAAGTCAGGGCATGACATCAAATAAATTAATGGTTTCCTCTTACAGAGCCATCCTCCTTCACTATTTTCATCCTTCTGGAGTAAATGAGATAATATTTGAACTTATAGGAATAAGAGGAATCAGAGAATCATAGAATCAACCAGGTTGGAAGAGACCTCCAAGATCATGCAGTCCAACCTAGCACCCAGCCCTAGCCAATCAATTAGACCATGGCACTAAGTGCCTCATCCAGTCTTCTCTTGAACACCTCCAGGGACAGCATCCTCCATGGAGGTTTCTGTCATGTTTATCACAAGCTTGACGGCCCTCAAATGAAAGGCTATGTGCTATATAGGTTCAATTGTACTTTCATTTTTTTTCAACAGTGTTTTATCTTTCAAACTTCTGTAGATCTAAAGTAGGACAGATGAAAGGAGAGTCAAGCCCTAGAACAGCAAACTTGCATCATTTTGCTCTCTGTTTTGCTTCTGTGTGTTCTTATTCTGTTTTCCAGTTGTAATAGTTATTGTACTCAACACAAGCGTCACTTTTGCAGTATGTATGCTTTGTACACATGTAGTTTAGTGGAAGAGGTGTAGGCTTTCTGCCACAGCAGGCTTCTGAGGTGCATCTTCTTCTGTCTTCACTGATAGTGCATATATGTTGCAATAGTTCCATCTGTCACTTAAATGGATTTGTTGCAACTATTTGGTTGCTGTATCAAAAGATTGGTGTTTCCTGATGCATTGGAGACCAAATACAATTCTTAAAGCAATTCAAATTTGTCCATGTTATGGCAATGCAAACATGTTCACGCTGCTTCTGTACTTGAGTGTATCTAAATCCATCTCAGATATCTATGTATTTTTTTTTTACCATGCAGATATTTCAGAAAATTTTGTCAGTCTGGCTGATTGTATGAGGAAATGGGGTTGCAAAAATACAATAAACCACAGAAATATCTGCAGGTACTTAATTCTGTTTTACAAGGATTTATCTTTTCAACATATACAAATGGAAAATATGAAAGTGAGAGAGAAAAAACAATACATAAATTCTTCCCCTCACACACATGTCATCTTTCACCTTTCATATCATTGTGGATTAGACAAGTTAATAGAGCTAATTAGTCTTCTGGTCATTGCTAGTATGGTACTAAGGAGGATTTCTCACTAGAATTTGTTGGGTTTTACACTACAACATTATTTTAATATATTAGTAGAAATGCAGTAAAGTGTAGCTCTTTAATCAATGGGCTTTTTCATTCTATCTTTTGTACCCTGACAGTAAGATCTCAAGATACTAAGATCTCATGTGCTCTCTCTATGCACTAAGCTCCCTCCCACTTGCGTGCAATCATGCCTGCATACATGCATGCAGCAAGAAGCTGTAAGACCTGTAACTTTTTAAAAATCCAATTTAGACTCTAGCAAGGCAGGAAAATTCTTCAAAGGCACCCAGTTTTGTTTTTTGTTTTTTTTAATCAGAACTACATTTTTGGAGATCAAATGCATTCAACTGCATGAAAAAGATTTTGATAGAAAGTTATTAAGGCATTACATGAAAGAAGCAGAGAAGTATTCTGATATGAAAGGAGACCAGATAAAAATTATCTCCTTGCTTCAAGGTAGAGTGAAAGATGCAAATGTCAAGATGTATGTGAGAAAATATTCTACTTGCTCAACAAAATGAATATGTTGTAGAATCATCTGGTGCTTTTTGTCTTCTTTTCAATGCATCTAGCAAATACATCCAAATTGTTCACGAAAGCAAATATTTTTTACCATAAGACATCTGTGACCTACATGGGCCATTTGCTTTCTCCCTCATTATTTACTGTACAAGATAAACAAGCTCTGTACAAGCACATGCATGGCCTGGAAATGAATATCATGTTTATGCAGACAGATATTAAGCTTATTCTCATGATGATACTGAAGTTTATCAATGTGCTCTGTCCTGTTTTGGTGACCTGTACAGTGGAAAAGATGAGCATTTTACCTAAGTTACTCAGTTTGAAGACAAATCACCTGATGATTTTAACAGATCTAGATTGCCATCATCAATTTCACTTTATAAAAAACTCCACTTACTTCCATATGATATCATTACAAGTGTCAACTAAAGTAGATGATACCTCATATTTACGTGTGGCCTGATTTTAACATGTTGGCAACATAGATTCAAAAGTAAGTTTAATGCAAGGCCTTCTGCTTTAGCTACATTTTGGTCTTAAAATTAACCTAATGAAATATTGCAGACTATCTTTGGTTTGCATGAGTGGTTTGTGGGTTTCTTTTTTTTTTTCTCAGTAATGTTTTACTCTTTTATGATAGAGTCAGATTTTGCTGGTAATGGTAATCTAACAGATTTCATACATAGCTTCATTGTTTCATATACAGAGATAAAAGGACAGTACTTTTTTGAAATTACACAGTTTTTCTGTAAATTCATTGTTGTGAAACTCCATGGATTTCAGATTATTTGTGCAGTTACTCCTTTCTGATTTTGGGAAACTAGAATGACACAGAAAAAGCATGACCCAGTCTTTGGAAAATTTTCATCCACAAACTGGAGAGATACCCTATCCTGCTACAGATTTCCTGTACTATGCTGATCGAGTCAGCCATATTGCCTATACTTTCTCACTTGAATGAAAGCCTCACACTGAATTCAATGAGGAAAGGTGATCAGACTTGAGAAATGGGCTTAGTCTTTGTAACCATTTTTCATCTATAGAATTGAATTAGCAGCCTATTCCTAATTCACAATATGTCACCTGTAGAGCAGATCATTTGGCCAGATTTCTTCACATGACAGTGTTTCCTTTGAGTCCCCAGAATGTAAAGTGACTCAAAGAAAAGAGGACAAGGTGGCAGCCATTTGGACATAGCCAAATAAATCCATCTTCAAATGCTCGTTAATATGAGTGAAGATGCTATTATTGGGTATGGGGTAGTGCAGATTCTTAAAACAGATTATTTTTCTAAAAAATAGGAAGGGAAATTGTTAGAGAGGAGAAAGTGTTTGGTGCTTGATGGCTGTTATTAGCAAGTAACTCAAAGTAAATGATCACAGTAAAAGACAGATGATTAAACCCTGCACAAAGTACTGTTTCTGTCATCTTGGTTTTATTCTGTACTCTTTCCATTAGAGGTTCCTGCAGTTGTTCTTTTTCTGTCCTTTGCATTGATTACATAATTCTGCAGTGTACTCTGAGTCAAAACTTTCTTCAATGAAGGGAACATAGACAGCATTGCTAATTGACTCTATCAAATCATACATTTTCTGTGCATTTTCAACATATTCAACATCTGAACAAAGACGTGATGTTAGCAGAGTGTTAATACCTGACTGATGTCATGGTGTCATGGTCAGCATGCACTCCCAAAACTTATTAGATAAGGAGAATACAGATAGATAATCTGTAATAGATAAATGAGGCTAGATAAATGGCAGTACGATTAATATTTTTCCGTACATAAGTATATGCTGTACTAATTGCAAACACTTTTGTGTACAACTCCATCATTTGAAATTCGTTGTAACTAAATTAATATTATATAAATATATATCTATCCCCTTCCCATTTTAAAACAGCTGATTTTAATATGAACTCTTATATTTACCTGTCTACCAGTCACACAGATCTTTCACTAGAAGTTGCTAAACTGTGACTTTATTAAGAATCAAAAAATGAGAGACAAAAGAACATACACCCAGGAGTTCTAAGGATATTTCTGTTTTGAATCTCATATCTAGCCAAATGTTGTACTGCAGTTGGACTAAAGTTAATCAGGCCTTATCATTTAAATTCACCAACTCCAACCACATACAGTGCAGCTTAATTGAGATCTTAAACTTGGAACGGGCTATCTGTGGTACAGAATTTATTTATTTATTATGAATTTAGCATCCATCCCTCATCCCAACCTAGATCAAAATATCATAATAGGCTTTATTAACCCTATACATTCCATATGTTAGTTTGTGTCAAGGCAATAACAGAGAGCCTGCTTTTTACAGAAGTGCTGATTAGAAGATGTATAGCATTATACAGAGTTGCTTGTCCCATGTGAGTACGGTTTAGACTTGTAAAAAATATATGCAGCATCTAGAGAGCTTAAAAGTTGCAGAGAGAATTTGGAGATCTATTTCTTTTCTCCTAAAGTTAGCTACTTGTATCCTGAAAGAGACAGAACTCATGGCCTTTGAAATCAAACCCAGAAAACTAATTAAAATATTAATCTTCTTAAAGAAATTTATAACTCCATTTAAAAGTAAGTCATGAATTCACTTCAAATAATTTTCAATAAGTTCTTCACTGACACTTGAAATTGCATGTTTGCATGCTAGCAATGACACAGATTTCCAAACATAAAACATAAAATCAAGCTGGATCCTGATAAAGCTTGAAGAATCTGTTAAGTATAAAATGTTAGCTAGTAAAGTCAAGGTACATTTTTAAGCTTTTGGAAACATTGTACTAATGTCTTTAATTCCAATAAGGCAAAAAGAACACTGTACAGCATGTTTTCAAACTCTTACAATGTTTTTTGTGTAGTTTGTGCCTAGAAAAATTAGCTTCAGATGTATCAGTGAGCTTCTAGAGCTTCAAGCTGCCTTATTGTGTGACTGTTAGGAGGCAGAAATAGTGAAACTCTCTTCTTTCAGTTACTTCAGACTGAGTAATGTAACTGCTTATCTATAAAGAAAAACATTGCAGATAATAGAGAAATGTGATTTTTTATTTTTCTCCCTCCACAGATGCGTGCACGCATACACACACAACGTGCATATTAAAGTCTGATATTTACATGTCTGGCTTTTGGATTTTCATTTTTCTACACTAATGATTATTTCAATAACTAGCCTTCCTTTAAAGATAAAAGTCTAGTCTTTGAAATGGTTTGAGAAAAATAAAACACATTGGTAAGACAGGAACTGATATAGGAAAGTGTCCAAGTAGCATGAAAACAGAGTTAATTTCATCCTTGACTTATCACTCCAATAGAGTTACATTAAGAATATAATTGGCACTATAATCTAAGAAACAAGGAGATATGATGAAAAAGTATGTGCTACTAACTTTTTGCATTATTTAACAAAATTCAATACTGCAACAATACCTTTAAAGGTGAGCATCAGTGTTTTTGTGAGTGGCGTAGTGTAAGTATTGCATCCTCAGCAATAAAGTTGAGGTAATTTTAAAAAGCTCAATATTTTATCACATTTCTTGTTAACACAACACTCTGAAAGCAAATCACACTCTCAGCTCAGTCCTTCAAAACCAGCTACTGTGTTGCACTGGAAAGAAATCTTTTAAACAGCATTGTTTACCAGTTGCTACACATTTTCCTGTTGTCTCCACATTTCCCACGATTCTGTTTACATGTAAATATTCATCAATACTTGTCAATTGATTACTTTTTATAATAATAATGACAATGCTATACTCTAGTTGAAGAAAATGTTGTCAGTTATTTCCTCTATTTCTTCTCCAAATTGAGCTGTTTCACACTAAGAAGAGAGCCTCTCATTCTGAAGAGAGTTAGCCTAGAAACCACATATGTATTGTGCTGCTTTCATTAAATTAATCTCCCATTTTAAATCTTCTGACATATGGCATTGTATACACTTGCCTGTAAAACCATGTGATTATTACCAAGTCTAGATAGGTAGGCATGCTGCAGATTTATTTATGTCATGTCACGGCTTAGCATTGGCCAAAAAATAATACAAATGACAAAGTTCCCCATCCTAAAATGGAGTATCACAGAAATAATTCTAAAAGTACTCGAGATATTTGTTAACTCGGCAGAATATAGCCCTTAGACTGGTGAACACAATGGTGACACACACACAGCAAAAAACTCCTTTCTGGTTCTGCCTCCTTAAGCTGCAGAAGAAGCTCAGTTAGAAATGCATCTGGATTTCATTGACACTGTTGATAGGAGGGCGCTATGTATTTAGGGAAATCATTTATGTTGTATAGGACAGCAGTATGCATACTACAAAATGATTCAGTTATGTTTCATCTATTAGTCTTCAGAGGATGTTTTCAGTATTTGTTTCAGACAAAAGTAATAGCAAACCCTAGCAGTGTAAGAACAACTTTTGTTGCTGAAGTATCATAATTGCTTAATACAAAGGATAGTGATACGTGGCAAATAGAAAGTCAGACAGGGAGCCCTTCTCACAACTGCTAAGGGGAAGATGACAGCCTTCAATTCATTAAGCATATTTATTAATTACCATACTATCGCTGTAAAGGAAAATTAAGACTGTAAAGCAAAGAAAAGTTAAGAAGTGCTAGAATTAGTAGTATGTGCACTCCTAATTCATCCCTCATGTGTGAGTCTTAATTACATAATCCCATGTTATGTATTTTTTTCCCTAGACATCATCTTCATTTAGTCCTTGTGGCTCTGCTGCCAAGTCTCTAATGACTTACTTCAAATTGAGATTTTTGTAATACTTCTTAAAAACATGTTCTGCTTTCACTGTATGTAAAAGCATGTTTCCCCACTTGTACTTGAAAATATGAGACTAGCACAAAGAGTATCTCTTTCTATCTGTAACCCATCATGGCCCAACCTTAAATACAGAGTTCCTTTTTTTTTTCCAGTAGTTGGCTGCTCTTCAATACTCTCCTCTTAAGCTGAGTGAAGACACATAGTTCTCCTGTGATAAATCTTCCAGAAAAACTGTGAGTAGTTGCTGAAGAGCATAATTGTTAAAAAAGAAATCGTAAAGACTTTTGCTCAATTTTCTAACATTTGTTTAATTCAGAACAATCTGGGGCAACAAACTTAACTGGTAGCAGTTGCAGCTATATGTTAACAATCTCCTGCAAACCAGGTAGAACATAAACCTCTTTAGGGAAGGCAGTAAGCCTGTGGATCTTTTTATTAACAATATTTGGAATGCAAAAAATATATGTGGATTCCACGGAGATTGGGAAAACACTTGGAAAGTGCATCCTTTGAGAACCATTAAATAGGCAAAATATAAAGCAATGAAGAAAACATCTCCCTTTCTGGAAACGTCCAAGACCCACCTGTGTGCATTCCTGGGTGATCCTACTATGTCAGGGTAGTTGGGCTAGATGATCTTTTGAGGTCTCTTCCAGCCCCTAACATTCTATGATTTTTGTGATCTAAATAAAAGCATCTTGGAAGAGCATGGGTTGGGAAAGTTTTGCATTTTGTCTCCCTGTTATTAACCCTTCCCAAGTCTCTGCTTCAGGTATGTTGTTCCTTTTTATCTTTAAACTATAGTTCTTTGTGTTTCAGTTCTTTGTCTCCCTGGGCAACAGTATTACTTGTATATCAGACAAAGAACACTCCAGGTGGATGACGACTTTCACTCAGAGAATGTATGGGCCATCACTGGGAATGGCACAGTACAGATACTGAGGTACAACCCTGGTGCCTTTCCTGTGCCCACATGTCCCATACAGCTGGAAGTCATTCATCTTTAGACACTTAATTATGATGAATACACATACCTGGGAACTCCTTCCACTCACCCCTGGTGTCTGATCAGGATCATTGCCTGCAGGCAAGTTTGTGTGTATTGGTCATAGGAAAAAAACTTCAAAGATAAAACTGATAAACCTCTCCTTGTCAGTGTGATGCGTAGAGCTTCCCATCTCTTAGAGACAAGAACCAAGCTCATGGTCTGCATGGAGTATTGCTGTGAACACTAATAGTTGTCACCATTTTTAGTAAAAAATGGTTAATGGACTCCAGTTTCTGGTAAATGGTCTGTAGAGTTGTGATGGTTTGGGCTCTTACCCGCCCCCCACACACTTTTATAATTGCCCCAGCTAACTCAGAAGGGCTCCAGGAATATAAATGAAGCTATTTATTTACAGCTAGCAGAATATACAAGCATATATTCACAGTATATACAGTTATATAGAGAAATATACAAAAGATAAACAATACAGAAGCACAACTCCCCTCCCAGAAACCTGAGTCCCCAGGAGGGGCTCTCAAACCACCCCAACCCCTCCCCTTGCCCTCTCAACCTTACCCCAAATCCTGAGAAAGGAATAGAGGTGCAGCCAAAAGTTTAAAAAGGAAGGTTAGTGGCAGTGAGGTTAAGGAGATGTGGCTAGGTCTGAAGCTCAAAGCAGAATAAAAGACAAAGCAGAGAATGTTATCTATTGTTTACTTCTTCTTCCCAGAGTTCTTGGCGATACTGTGAGAGAAGAGACACAACCATGTTTACCTTTTCACTGCCTATTATCTAGTTCTTTTCACGAAAACATTCCAGCTTGCTTCAAACTAGCACAAGAGTACAGTCCCCAGTATTGTGCAGGGAGTGATAACCTATATTGGACAAAGTAAGGCAAGAATTACTCATTTGTGGACAGAAAACGTTGGATATTCCAGTCTCTTTTCAGGTTCCTATAACAAAAAGGAAAATTAGAGTCTTTCCTAGCATTTGAAGAACAAGTACAAACAATTAAGTGCCTCTAATGAACAGTTTTTATTGGTGACACAGAACACTAATGAACACACTGCACTTCAGTATAAAAAAACCCTCCATCACAAACCCGATGTATTTTGTCTTGCACACATAAGAATAAAATTATAGAAAGATGTTATGTATATCTTACAGTGGCTTTTGAACTGTAGTTATAGGCCCTTTGAGAGAGGCATTTTGAGAAGCATTGAGAGCAGTTTTGAGACTGATGATAAGCAAGACAGAAAGAGGAGAATTAAAAGGAAAAATTGACTAGCTAATTTTGTACAACTTTACAGAAAAAGATGTCAGCTGGTGGAAAAAGAAAAAAAAGGACCAGTGCTGGGCCCAGTCCTGTTCAATATCTTTATTGATGATCTGGATGAGGAAATTGAGTCCAGCATCAGTAAGTTTGCAGATGACACCAAGCTAGGAGCTAGGAGCAGGTGTGGATGTGTTGGAAGGTAGGAGAGCCCTGCAGAGGGACCTGGACAGGCTGGATGGGTGGGCAGAGGCCAATGGGATGAGATTCAACAAGGCCAAGTGCAGGGTTCTGCACTTTGGCCACAACAACCCCAAGCAGCACTACAGGCTGGGGACAAAGTGGCTGGAGAGCAGCCAGGCAGAACGGGAGCTGGGGGTGCTGGTAGATAGTAGACTGAAGATGAGCCAGCAGTGTGCCCAGGTGGCCAAGAGAGCCAATGGCATCCTGGCTTGCATCACGAACAGTGTGGCCAGTAGGACAAGGGAGGTTATTCTTCCCCTGTACTCAGCACTGGTCAGGCCACACCTTGAGTCCTGTGTCCAGTTCTGGGCTCCTCAACTCAAGAGAGATGTTGAGGTACTGGAATGTGTCCAGAGAAGGGCAATGAAGCTGGTGAATGGCCTGGAACACAAACCCTATGAGGAGAGTCTGAGGGAGCTGGGGTTGTTTATCCTGGAGGAAGCTCAGAGGTGACTATTACTTCCACAAGGTATGCTAGGCAGGTGGAGGGTCAGTCTCTTCTCCCAGTCGATCAGCAACAGAAAAAGAGGACACAGTCTCAAGCTGTGCCGGGGAGGTATAGGCTGGATGTTAGGAGGAAGTTCTTCACAGAGAGGGTGATCTGCCATAGGAATAGTTTGCCCAGGGAGGTGGTGGAGTCACTGTCCTTAGAGGTGTTGGAAAAAAGGCTGGATGAGGCACTCATTGGTTGACTGGCTAGGGCTGTGTGATAGGTTGGACTGGATGATCTTAGAGGTCTCTTCTAACCTGGTTGATTCTATGATTTTGTTTATGACCCCTTGATGTTTGTAATTACTACCCCAGAACTGAAATTGTTACTTATATGTGAATTAATTAATTAATTAAATTCCAGGATAATAAAGCTGGGAAAAATACCAGGATCATGAAATCTATGCTTAAGAGGGATGTCAGGGTGTGGGAGAGGTTTCAACATGTATATAATTTAATATTTAGATAGTAACGTTCTCTAGGATATTCTATTATCCTGTATTAGTACAAAGAAAGGGAAAACAACTTTACAGTTTTCTTTAATATGCTAAACCAGGGTTCTTTTTTATCTTATGTAAGCATATACATCAGATACACTTTGAAGTCTGCTCCATCAGGAAATAATGACTTTGTGACTCTTTTAACCAGATTCTTGCATATAAGTCTTTTTTTAAAAATAACTCTTCTTGAATATACTACATTTCAACACTATGCGTACTATGCATATATCACTTCTATATTGTAAAGAAAACATATATTCTTAGTCACAGAATTACAGAATGTTAGGGGTTGGAAGGAACCTCCACAGATCATCAAGTACAACCTCCTGCCAAAGCAGGATCACCTAGGGCAGGCTGCACTGGAATGCATCCAGTCATGTTTTGAGTCTCCAGAGAAGAAGATTCCACAACTTTTCTGGGCTGCCTGTTACAGTGTTCTGTCACCTTCACTCTGAAGAGCTGTCACCTCATCTTGAGGTGAAGCCTCCTGTGTGGTAGCTTCTACCCACTGTTTCTTGTCCTGTCACTTGGCACCACTGAAAAGAGACTGTCACCCCTTTCTGGACTCTCCAGCAGAGAGTAGTCTAGAAAATTAGCAGCTTTCAAGAACTGAAGTAGAAGTCACATAGCATATAAGAATTTATAAGTGTGCTTTATGGGAGACACTGGTAGAGCCACTTGCTGGACAAGGAATTGGCTGGATGGTTGTATGCAGAGAGTGGTGATCAAGGTTGCAGTGTCCACCTGGAGATAACTGACAGGTGGTGTCTCTCAGGGGTCACTGCTGAGACCAATGCTGTTTAACACCTTTGTCAGCAATATGGACAGAGGAATTGAGTTCACCCTCAGCAAGTTGGCAGATGACATCCAGCTGTGTGGCATAATCTAACTCCTAGAGGGCAGGGATGACATCCAGAGGGACCTGGACAGGCTGGAGAAGTGGGCCAAGGTCAACCTCATGAAATCCAACAAGGCCAAGTGTTAAGTCCTGCACCTGGATCAGTACAATCCCATGCACAAATCCAGAGCAGCCCCGAGGAAGAGGACCTGGGGATGTGCATTGATGAAAAACTCAACATGAGCTGGCAGTGTGCACATGCAGCCCAGACAGCAACCATGTGCTGGCTGCATCAAGAGCAGTGTGGCCAGCAGGGCGAAGGAGGGGATTCTCCCCCTTTACTCTCCTCTCATGAGACCTCACCTGGAGTACTGTGTGCAGTTCTGGAGCATCCAACATAAGAAGGTGTCCTGGAGTCCTGTATACCCCTAAATTCCTCTCCCTCTGTGGCTTGAATGGGAGAGGAAAAGCCACCTGTTCACCCCCCCCGCCTTGCCCTGCAGGCGTGAAGGGGGAGAGCAAAGGGTCCTTCCGGCACAAGGGGTGCCCTGTGCAGTGCCCGCGCTGGAATCAGGCTGGGATTGGCTGTGGTCTTCGTGCCTAAGGAAGTGATAACTCTGTTCTTTGTCTAGGGAGGGTATAAACATTGGGGAACTTCCTGCCTTTGGGGTTCCCACCTTGGATGCATTCCCACCTTGGAGTTTGTTCCTGCCTGAGCGTTCGTACTTGCCTGAGAGTTCTCCTCCATCTCATCTGGCCTGGATTCAGAAAGAGCCCAGTGCTCCAAAGAACTGCTACACCCATTAATGTTCTTTGTGCAGACCTGAGTACCTCTTAATTCTCCTGCAGCTTCTGAAAGTGAGTGAGAGGACAGGCCATGGGACCAAGTCAGCCTGATTGTGAGTTACTTTGGCTCAGCTTTATTATTAAGTGGGAAATGCTATTCATTAATAGCTAAAGCCTTTTCCAACTTCTGACTTCTGAAATAGTCAGATTATCTTTGGCATCGTGTAGATCTTCTCAAGGAACTGAATCTGGTAATTAAAACTAAATTAATTGCTGTATATAGTTTTGGGGGTGGGGTTTCGGGAAAATAAAATAACTCTATTTTTGTATAAAATTCCTGATTCGGCCACATTAATTCCCTGCCTCCACAATGGAAGGACATCAAACTGTTAGAGCAAGTCCAGAGGAGGGCCATAAAGATGATCAGAAGGCTGGAGCAGCTGTCCTATGAGGACAGGATACAAGAGTTGGGGCTCTTCAGCCTAGAGAAGAGAAGACTTTGGGGACAACTTGTAGTAGACTTCCAGTATCTGAAGGAAGCCTACCAAAAAACTGCAGAGGGACTATATAAAAAGGTCTTGTAGTGACAGGACAAGAAATAACATGCTTAAACTGGCAGAAGGGGGATTTAAACTAGATGTTAGGAAGAAGTTCTTCACAGTGAGGGTGGTGAAACACTGGAACAGGTTGCTCAGGGAGGCTGTGGATGCTCCCTCCCTGGAGGTGTCCAAGGCCAGGTTGGACCTTGGACACCTCCAAGTGGGAGGTGTCTCTGCCTATGGCAGGGGATTGGAACTGGAAGATCCTTGAGGTCTCTTCCAACCTATACCATTCTGTGATTCTATGAACTATATGAGGAGAGCATTTAAGGCAGGAGGATGATAAAAGATACAAAGATCTGGACCCTTTCTAAAGTTTCATTCATATAGCAAAATAAAGTTTTAATTTGCCTGAGAAGAAATTACTGTTCCTGTCTCCTGTGCAGCTAGCCGCATTTTGAAACGCCCATAGGGTCTGAACTCAGAACTGACTTGTGCTGGTATTACATGAGTTAATCATGGTCGAATTTCACTGCTAAGTGGTAGCAACCCTTTTTTTCTGTACTTCAAATTTCTCACACCTTTTTGGAAGTTTTTTCTTCATGCCCTCATGTGGACACTAATTGTTAGTGTATCTGTTAGGAAAAAAAATATGTGTCAGTACAGAACAATCTTTAAACCCCTTTACATTGTTTTGTAACAACTCTTCCTGTTGAAAGACTGGATTATCATAAACTCCCTGAATTGAAGGGTGGTTCCAGCACAATGAGAAAAGTTCTGCACACTTTCTGACACTTTTTGTGCTAAAGCAACATTTTATTCGATAAGTGGCTGAGATGTTTGCTTAAGGTAGAAAAAATGTTAGGTTTTCTATTTCAGTAGTTTGTGAGAAAAAAAGTCTTCAACACACTAAAGCAGAAACTATAACACACAGCATCCTGGTGAGGGGATAGTCTTGAGTGAAACAGGCTGTCTTGATAGAACAATCAAATTACAGAACCTGTATATATGCTCAATATCACACAGGTCTCTCACATATGCACTTTTGTCAGTGTGTGGGCTTCATTTAACTTTTAACATTTCTGTACCTTTTATTTTGTACCATTCTGGACAATCAGATTCAAACACAATGTATCTTTCTGTCCTGAGTCACTGAAGATGAAAATGGCCACTGCAAATTTAATTATGTGCAACAATAAGTCACAGAATCACAGCATTTGACTGAAAAGACAAACTGTTATGTTTATTCAAATGTATAGTTAAATGTATAGAATATACATAGAAAATTATCTGTGATGTTCAAACTGCAATCTATGAAGTATAAAATTTTCCTTGGTACTAATCCCAAATTAGCTTTGATTTTATTTTTTTTTACAGTGATATGAGCCTCTTTCAGTTATTAAGTTTTTATCAGAGTGATTTTATTTTTAATTTTTTTTAAATTCAAACCATAAATTAAATAATTGACTAATTATTTAATTTATAATTATTAATTTATATGACTAATTCCTTGCTTTTACATTCATTTATAAGGTTTGCTGTTTATTTCTATTAATTAGAAAAAAATTGAGAGTCACGTAATAATGTTTTTGAATGCATGCTGAATTACTTTGATGTTGGCTACTTTCTTCATACTCCATATTAAGAATTTGCACGTTCTTCTCCATCACAGCATAACACAGAGTTCATTGTTTCCATGAACACCCCTGGCAATAAACTCCCTACCCAGGCTATTAAAAGAAAGCAACAATAAAGTGTTGCTAATTTCATACTAACAAAATACAGTCAGCCATAATCTCAGGTTGCTCAAGTCAGCAAAGCACTGTTGTAGTTGATAAAGTTGTATTAGTTAATAGTGGTGCATTATGCGCAAAAGTTTGAGATATTCACAGGACTCTAATTAAAATTAGGAGTTTTACTTCCTAATAATACTATTTACTTATGTCAGCTGTGTCACAGCTCTTGGTACCAACGTCTGTGAAGAGCTTTTCAATGATGTGGATGGAAATTTTTTTAAACTGTGTTGTTCTTTTTTGGTTTTGTTTTTGTTTTTTCCCACGTGAATATGCATATTATATGGCAGCTTTCTCTCTTTCAAATAATACTTTTAGGCTGAAGTTCTCTTGAAGATGCCAAAGGCAAAGACAAAACCAAATGTATCAATATCATATGTTCCAGATGAAGTAACTCCACTGTGGGGTCAGTGAGACCAGCGCATCGATTTAGAAGATTGCAGTTCCTGCAAAAGTGGTCAAGAACAGCTGGTGTCATAGAGTATTAGATTTTTCACATCTGTATTTTTGGCTGATTTGTTTTCTCCCACACATTTCAAATTAATTATCTAAAACTTACTGCTGATAAAAATTAATAAGATCTGAACTGTGAAGTGCTCCTTAAAAGTGGAAATTTGTAATTTGTGATCTGTTGTAAGGTTACTTTTATACTGTAAGAGGAGCCTCCGTGGTCCTTCACGTACTGCATGCTGGGCTACTCTCAGATGCACAGAGAAAAGGGAATTATTTGTGAGAGGATATCACCACTGAGCATGGTCGTATTGCACTTGCAGAATGTGCAGAACTGTATTGCTGCATAGTCATGCATGATGTGCTGTAAACAAATTATTTTAATTCAGAGTGCTTGGGGACATTTCTCCCTCCAACAGCAGGATATATAGTGGACTATTCCAAATCTTCAGCTTATGTGATCAGCAAAGCTCCATGTGTTCAATAAAATGAAGCCAATTTTGTCAAAACTGAGAATGGAATAGTAAAAATTTGGAGGTTTTGCCTTTCCAGTTTGATGGTCAAAAAACTCATTGATTCTACCCAGTAACTAAGGAAATAGAAAGACACATTACATTGCATTAGGAACCATTTTATGCCTTTTCACTGATGTCATTTGGAACAAGTCAAAACTATTCCAGAATGTGTATGTTTCCTAAGAAAGGGCATCCCAGTGATGCATTAATGTATAGTCTGATTCATGCTAAATCAATGAAGTAATTTAACTGTTGTGAGCCTGCAGCCAATGATGCATAAATCAAAAGATGGGGCCTCACAACATTTGTGCTCATACGCTGTCGGCTTGATAGCTGCTGCATTCCCATTACTTACTGTCATCTCTTTCAGTACTGTGTGATGGTGTGCCTATTGTACCTACTCAGAAACTGATTTATCTAAAAATAGTCCTCTCCACACTACAACATGTCACATCATCAGTTTCTGATTGAGAAAATACGGGCATTCATAGGTTACAGTTTGTTTATTTTAGACACTCACTAGTAATTCTGCTGGTTTGGCAATTGGTTGTCAGCATTGAAAGGTCTGTGGTGCAGAGGGCTATGCAACTTTGTTCAAGCTCCATCTTGATGAGATGAATTCTAATGAATCCCTGCTCTACATGCTGAAGCTTAATCCCTATTCAGAAGGGATTAGTATTCAAATTTATCATAGATTCAGGAGTGATTAGTGGTCTATCACATGCAATATGTCATGGAATAGTCACTGGAAACATTGGAAATTTTCTTATTTATCTCTCAGTTTTTGTGATGTCTTACACTTAACAGGGCAGCCTGTCTTGCTATTGTCATTTATCAATAGAAATTAAATATTAAAAATATTATGAGGAACTGGTAAGGAAAAAAATCAAGTCTGCACAGTGCAACACTTAGCAGCTGTATGCAAATTATGAGAAAAGTTCTTCCTTTCCTGGGGGAAAGTTAGTATGAATTCTGGTTGGGTGCAATGGCTCAGTAGACACAGTTTTGATCCTGCCTGTCTAAAGAAGTTTCTAATGAGCCTTTTGATCACAACTATGTGTTACAGTGGAAGGCTTGTAACAGAACATGTGGCCAAAGAAGACTTGCAAATGCAGGACGTGGGTAGTCAGAAAAAAGTCCTTCCCCTAATAAAATGGGGCCAGGTTTCTTTCAAAACTTCCATGAGGTGGAATTCACTGAGAGATTAGATGGAACTACTTTGGAAAAAATGGGAAGAGTAGTACCACTAGGTAACTGCTCAGTTTCAGCTCTGAAACAAGCACTTCTTCAGTTCAGAATAACACTTGTTAGGTGAAAATTCAGGAGTGTGTGTTGACTATTGACCTTGTAGTGGGCTGCATGATTCTATATGAGTGCCTTTCTGTCTCCTCTTCTTTGCCAGTCCACCTAACAGAAGGAGTAGGAAAAACACTTCATATTATTTCATGGTGATAGGACTTACGGAACACAAATAAGAGTGGTGTTTCTTCCCATTTCTATTAAAAACGTAAATGTGTATTGTTTCCTGACAACTTTTCACAATTTTTTAATGTTAGCTTCTGATTCAAAGACCACTGAAACCAACTGCAACCATTCCACGGTCTCAGTGTTGTGTGGGTTATGGTTCTTACAAAGGTTTGAATAAGGAGGCAAAGAATGGGGGAATGTTTTCAGATCAGAAGTAATGACAAAGCACTTAGTTAGCATATGAATCACTGACTTTAAAAAACACACTAAAAACCCAAACCAAAACAAAACAGTGCTGTGCATTTATGAAACAACAGCTCAGTATTTATTGCTTTCACATTGATACTATCAAGGAATAGCATATCCAATCAATTACTTACAGTACCAGAATGTAGATGACCAAGAAAAGTCAAGTACCTAATGGATGGATGAAACATTTTATACAAAAAGGTAGTACAAGCAAGGGACAGTGAGAGAGGGCCTAGAAGCATTGATGGTTGCTCATTCCCACTTAAATTGGAAATTGTCATGTGGTGTTAGTTTGCACTTTGATATACGTATCTTGGAGTGCAATGTTTCCTAATCTCAGAGACTAAGTGACTATTGTTTCTTTTGTGCCTGTCACCACATTTTAAGGTCATTCTGTCAGTCACTGCTCATTGGGCTCAGGAAGAAGAGAAGGTCTCTGGACATACAGGCAGACTGACAGGCACTGTGGCTATTCAAACTCCAACAGCAGGCATAGCAGTTAACCAGAGAACCAGTCTCTATCAGTATCACCCACCCTCATACGGAAAAGGGAAAGCAGTTTGTCTCAAAATTATGAGGATGAATAAGACTCATCAGGGAAAGAATAGGAAGACCCAGAGGTGCCCACTCGGTCTTTATTCTTGGTCTTGAAAGATGGCCAGGGACAAAAAGTGGATGAAGTGACTAACACACTCTCTCTTTCTCTGTACAGGCCTGTGTTTCAGCTATGAAAGAACTGTCCCAGGAGGCCCATCAACTCAAAAAAAGGACACATCCTATTCCCTACCTGTATGATGCTGTGTTCAGCTATTAGGTGCATATGCTTCCTCTTCAATAGAATCTAGGAGGTAAACACCATGGTATACCCTGTGCATTTATTTATATGACCAAGGTGAGGATATGAGGAAGTGGGACAGAAAATTCACTTTAGTTCTAGCTGCACTATTAGGTGAATTACAGGAAATTTTCCCTGAAAGAATGCAGCCTCAGTTTCAAGTAGATAGTCATACGAAAACAGCAGATGAACAGATACTGCTTCAGATTCTCTTGAAAGGACTTCCAATATACCTTCACAGGATGCAAGTGATTTCCATCAAAATTAAAGAGGTCCTGTCTCCAGTCTGATGGAGGACAGGGACAATTTATAATGATAGAGTCACAGAATCATAGAATCATAGAAAGGTTTAGGTTGGAAGAGACAGCAAAGGTTATCTAGTTCAAACCCCCCACTAGACAGGACACCTCCCACTAGAACAGGTTGCTCAAGGCCTCATCCAACCTGGCCTTGAACACCTCCAAGGAGGGAGCATCCACAACATCCCTGGGCATCCCAGTGTTTCACCACCCTCACTGTGAAGAACTTCTTCCTAACATCTAGTTTAAATCCCCCTTCTGCCAGTTTAAGCATGTTATTTCTTGTCCTGTCATTACAAGGCCTTTTTATATAGTCCCTCTGCAGTTTTTTGGTAGGATCCCTTCAGATACTGGAAGTCTACTACAAGTTGTCCCCAAAGCCTTCTCTTCTCCAGGCTGCAGAGCCCCAACTCTTGTATCCTGTCCTCATAGGACAGCTGCTCCAGCCTTCTGATCATCTTTATGGCCCTCTTCTGGATTCGCTCCAACAGTTTGATGTCCTTCTTATGTTGGATACATCAGAACCGTATACAGTAGTCCAGGTGGGGTCTCACAAGAGCAGACTAAAGGGGGTTTATTGGACTGTATGGATCCAATGGATTGGCAAGTTGAACCTGCAAGAGCACAAAGCTTTAGTAGATACAGTCACACAGTGTATTTTGATGCCATCGGACTATGAGAGGTGGAACCCATCTGTATTTCTAGTGTGATAGTTGGGTGTCAACAGTTGGTTGTGCTGGAAGCAGAGCACCGGAATCCAAGCCACAATTTGCTTTCACTTGGTGCAGCGGAAGCAGTTGCTAGAATTGACTACCTATGGGGTGAAAATGCAGCCTCATCAGTTGGACTAATCATGGACTGATCAGATTCTACTTGAACAGTGTGCAGCTCCAGAACATCTGCAGTATAGAAGTCCATTGTGTAATGCAAGGCAATGTCATTTTGAATGCAAATGGACAGTGAAATATGTCTGATGTATGTTCTGTGATGTTAATTGTTGATGAGCATGATGTAGACGATATGGAGTAAGAGGTGGAGAATGTCATAGTTTTAGCCAGTTGAATTTGCTAATCACCATTATATAACATGTTGATGCCATGCCAGGTTTAATATGAAAATGCGGGCTGGAGCAAAGCATAAATGGACTTGCAGTTCAGATTGTAACATAAAGGGCTTCCCATTTCTGATTGCTGCTTATGTTTTGTGGTTTTATGTTGTGAGTCATTTCTGCTGAACTCTCTGCAGGCTTGGAAGGTGACTCATTTCTGATGTTACCTCTGCTTTTGTTGTGCTTTTCTGTGAAACAGGCTAAAGTAATTGTATATTGTAGTACTTTCATTACATGCTCCTTGTCTCAACCCAGGGCTTTTTATGTTACTTTCACTTCCATTGAGGGGAGAGGGCAGGGGAAGAAGGTTTGCTTTTTAGATCAGACTGTGTTAAACCATTACAGGGAACCAGGGAACAAAGAATTAGAAGGGTCTAGGGGAAAGAAGACAGTATGAAGGAACTACAAAGGATTTGGATGACAACCTGTTGAGATGAAAAACAGCAATATTGATTGGAAATCCAGCTTTTGAAGCATACATATTTTCAATACGTCTCAACTACAAAATACAAAGACTGAATCACTTACAGTAACCTGTCCTTTACAGCAACTGGTCTTGTAGCCTAATTATTCATGGAAAGTGAGCTATACCTTTGACTACTTCAAGACAATGAAGTTCAAAAAGGTAATATGAACTACTGGTATCAATTGCCACTATTTTCATGAAACGTAGGAGGAACAGATATTTTGATCTATCTCACAACATACATTGCTGAACAGGTTGTCCTATTTTGTTTAAGGGGAATGGACTAGATACCCTAACCAGTGAAATGGAGGAAAATAGTCACATGCATACATTGAGAGGTGGATAGGGAGCTTTTTGGTAACTAGTGATGTAATATATAGTGAACAAAAGATGAAGACAATCTCGTCATTCTTGAAATGTTCTCTCTGAGCACAGTCTAGGTATCTCTACCTCCCTTGACTAGTTAGATTATTTATCAGCTTCCTCCTTCTCACTGATGGCAAAAATGCCTTCATAATGATGCTATACTGATGGTGTGGGTTGGTTTTTTTTTTTTCCTAAATGGCCAAAAAAATCCATCTTGCTTTGCATGTTCTCAAAGCAGCTATGTTCAGGTGGAGTGTTTGAGAGAATCTCCTCCATGGCAGTGGATTTGTTCTAACTTCTGGAGAAGAGGAGGCTCAGGGGTGATCTTATTGCTGTCTACAACTACCTGAGGGGTGATTGTGGCCAGGAGGAGGTAACTCTCTTCTCTCAGGTGGCCAGAGCCAGAACGAGAGGACACAGCCTCAGGCTGCGCCAGGGGAAATTTAGGCTCAAAGTGAGGAGAAAGTTGTTCACTGAGAGAGTCATTGGACACTGGAATAGGCTGCCTGGGGAAGTGGTGGAGTCGCTGTCCCTGGGGCAGTTCAAGGCAAGGTTGGATGTGGCACTTGGTGCCATGGTCTAGCCTTGAGCTCTGTGGTAAAGGGTTGGACTTGATGATCTGTGAGGTCTCTTCCAACCCTGATGATACTGTGATACTGTGAACTTCTAGCTCCTGAGCATGTAAGCAAAGTTTTATCATACATACAGAGGTTTTGCTTTGTTGGTTATTTTTTTTGTTATCTATATTAGCTTGAATTTATATAGCTGAAAAGGGGAACAAAAGATTAAAAGCTTATAGCAGAGTGTCTTGCATTTCTCTTTTGTACCTTAAAATAAGAGAAAACTAATTCTATGTTATATGTTACATCATTTCCAATTTAAAACAGTAGCTGCTCTGAGACAGTCTGTGAAAGGGAGACTATGGTAAGAAACAGCAACGTCAAATTCTGCAACCCTATTTATCATCCAGTCAGAAAATTTACCACAGTATTGTTCCCTACTCCCCTATGTCTACATGATTTAAGCAGTAGTTTCATTCATTGCATAAGAGATACTGATTCCCTTAGAGATTCCTTGTATTGTTTGCAATATGTTACTAAGCCTCAGTTATATCACAGCCTGTTGGCACTGTACTTAGCTGTGCTATTGCTAGCTGTTAGGGATTATACTGCCTCTATCTCCTGACCAGGTATTAACAGAGTTACTTCAGTAGCCCACAAGTGATTAACGAGATGAGAAGATAAAATACTCCACCTGCTGCAACAACCATGAAAATTGAATTGACTAGAGAAAAAATGAGAAAAGGAGTCTCAATGCTTCAGTGTACCAAACAAACCAGATCATCTACTCTTTCACCTTAGTCTCTAAAGATACTGTTAGTGAATGAATTAGTGGTTCCTGAATGAGACCTGTAGCAGATAGTCAATCCAGTGGAAAATGTACATTACTATCATAATTTCTGTGTAACATAAAAGTGCCTATCTGTCTTCAAGATGGTAATCTTAAGGAAAAATATCTTATTACTCCATTGTGTAGTATCTAAGAACAGTAAAATGCCTATTAAAACGTTAATAAAGTTTCTTTGCTATTTCAAATTATATTAGCAAACTTTATTTGAAACACATTCTATACAAAGCAGCCTTTACCTGTTATGTAAAATTAATGTAAATATTAGCAATCCAAATTTAAACAGAATCCACAGATACTTTGCCAAGCAAATAACACTATAATGTCTTTAAATAGATACACCTCTCATCACACTCTGTAAACTAAACAACTCAAACTGTTCAACCAAAGGGAAACCCAGTCATAGAAGATGCTAACTGAAAATGTAGTCACCCCTCATGTTACTTATAAAAGGAACATGTCTTGGCACCCCGATGAATGGTAAAGACTTTCATATTTTAAAGTATCCCATTTTAAAACTAGTTTATCAACTTTTTTTAAGAGCCATGGGGTTTTGATGTCTTAGCAACTGATTTTTTAAACCAACACTTGCAGTTTTCAGTGAACAGTCAGGAACTGACATCTGTAAGTGAGAGTTCTCACATTTAGCTGCTGACTGCCAGCAGTCTTTCCACTTTCATTTCCATGGAAACTGGGCAAGGAAAGTTGTAGAAATTTTGTATTTATTTATTTTAATTCTAATTTTATTCACCCAACCACTCAACTTGTAAGGATGGGAATCAACCCACAGCATCTAAAGGAGTTCATAGGAGACTGCTGCTTCTATAAGGTGGATCCTAAAATTGCCACAAGATCTGTGGATTTGAGCTCCCTATTGTGGCATTTTTTCCCTCTTTGGTTTTATTTACTGCTAAGTCTTGAAAAATTTGATATTTCAGTAGCAGTTTTTCCCCTTAGGTGCATATTAAATAGAAACGTTATACAAAGATGTAGTTTAAATGGTTAGAGCTTTAGATCCAATTTCTGGATAACTCATTACAAGTGGATGTGTATTGAAGATAGTAGGTGCTCAGTTCAGGGCTTTCTTTCACCAGAAAAAGATCCTGCACTTACACGGGCTTTGAAGCCATACTTGTGCACTCTGGTTTATTGCTGAACACCACTGAATTCACAGGTTGTGATTGCGAATCAATCCCTTTGTTATTCGGCTCATACAGTCATACATCTTCAATGAGCTAAATTAGGTCATCCTGGATCTACCTGAAAATTAGATTCAGTTCAATTTCATCTGACAAACATGAGTGTTAGTGACTATTTCAGAAACTATTGCAACACAATTTTTTTAAGTCAGCTCAATTGCACTACTGAACCTGCCTAGCCATAATATTGCTGTAAGTTCAAGAAGTGTATCAATCATAACCAAACTAATCTCTCTGAATCTATTTAGTCTCATACAGTGGTGAATGCTGTTCACAAATTTAAAAAAAAAAAAAAAAACCCAACTTTAAAAAAATTATTAACTTTCTCTAACATTCTTCATAGCAGTGCTGGATCTCATTAGTCTACTCTTTTCAGCAGCCTAAGATATTCAAGAATTTCAAAGTGGCTGTATTAATCAGGTGTCATGAATACATTAAGATTAATAACGAAAAAAGAAACCAAAAACCTGTGAAAGTATTCTGATGGTTAGTAATAAAAAGTTCAGCAATTATTTGATCATATTGCTGAATAATTAAAAAAAACTACATAAATTTATTCAGGAAAAAGAGACAAAATTTGTATTATGAATAATTCATAATAGATAATTTATGCATCCCTGAACTATATAGAAATATTCTCACTATTCTGTACATACTTTTCTTTAAAGTTTCAGTGGCTTCAGGCAGCATTCTGCAGGGGAATAGATCCACACCACAGAAACTTGCCCATGCAAACCAGAACACCCATTAAATGACATCTGCCCATGACAGCCCAGTTGACACTCTCACCATGATAGCCCAGTCTGATCACAGATGCAGAAGAGCTGCTGAATGTGCTCTCTTTTCAGCAGAGTATTTTGAAATCTCCAGTTTTCTTCAGGGCTTCAGACACAACTCATTACAAGATTTCTGAAGCTGCATCCCCTGTTTACCTACAGAAACCTTTCTAAGAAACCCTTCTCTTCCCTAGCTTTACTCAGTAGAGATTTCCTTCCCATACTCAGGAGGCATTTTGCTCTCTGCACCACAGTGAATTGAAACAGCCTTTTTACATTTTCCGCATTGTGTCTTTTCGAGCTGCCTCTGAATACTCACAGACCATAAGTCCACCTGTCATTGAGTAACAGGTTGGACACAATCTTTTCAAACCCGGGGGTACTGGTTGACAGTTGACTGAACATGAGCCAGAAGTGTGGCCAGGTGGCCAAGAAGGTCAATGGTTCCTCGCCTGTATCAGGAATAGTGTAGCCAGCAGGACCAGGGAAGTCATTCTACCCCTGTACTCAGCATTGGTTAGGTCACACCTCGAGTACTGTGTCCAGTTCTGGGTCTCTCAATTTAAGAAAGATGTTGAGGCACTGAATGTGGCCAGAGAAGGGCAACAAGGCTGGTAAGGGGGCTGGAGCACAAGCCTTATGAGAAGAGGCTGAAGGAGCCTCTCTTCAGCCTGGAGAAGAGGAGGCTCAGAGGAGACCTTATGTGCCAGTTTGAAACAGGCTAGAATGTTTTGGTGAGAGAAAGTAGATAGTTGGCTATGAAAAGAAAACATTGGTGATGTCTCCTTCCCTCACAGTCTCGCTGAGAGCTATGGGAACAAGAAGGGCAAACATTAGATAACACTCTCGCCATCTTCTCACTCTGCTTTTGGCTTCAGACCAAGCCATATCTCCTTAACCTCACTGCCACTAACCTTGCTTCTTAACCTCTTGGCTGCGCCTCTTTGTCTTCCTGAGAACTGGGGTAAGGTTGAGAGGGGTAGGGGGAGGTACAGGGGTGGTTGAGAGCCCCTCCTGGGGACTCAGGTTTCTGGGAGGGGAGTTGTGCTTCTGTATTACTTTTAACTTGTGTATTTCTGTATATAACTGTATATATTGTACATATCTGCTTGTATATTGTGCTAGCTGTAAATAAATAACTTCATTTATATTCCCAGCACACCTTATTGCTCTCTACAACTACCTGAAAGGAGGTTGTGGCCAAGTGGAGCTTGGTCCCTTCTCCCAGGCAGACAGTGACAAAACAAGAGGACACAGTCTCAAGCTCTGCCAGGGGAGTTTTAAGCTGGATGTTAGGAAGAAGTTCTTCACAGAAAGAGTGATTAGCATTGGAATAGGCTGCCCATGGAGGTAGTGGCATCACCATCTCTGGAGGTGTTTAAAAAGAGACTGGATCTGGCACTTGGTGCATGATTTAGTAGAATAGATAATGTTGAATGATAGGTTCAACTTGATGGTCTTAAAGGTCTTTTCCAACCTTATTAATTCTTTGATAAACACTTCCATTCACTGCTAAAGGCTGATATGCTCTTATCCACCATTCTTTGATACAATAGGCTGTGAACCTCATCCATTAGCTATATCCTCTGGGAAAAGAAAACAATATTTCAAACTTACTTTATACATACTGTCACAGTTTTCGTAACTTCAGTTCAAGGGAAGTTACAACTTTAATATCTCCTTGGACAACAGCTGTATGCTTAAACTCTAGAGAAGTATTTTGATTTGTGCCCATTTATCTCATTTTTTTGCTAGCCTACATATGAATGTTACTACATACAGTAGTGTGAAACATTACTAGGTTAGTGCATGTACTTCACTCATAGAATCTCTTGTAGATGCAGAATAGCAAAATACTTCTGTTCTACAGCAGTTTTGATATCTCAGTGATTACTCAGTGGTTTAGATAATGCTATTTTATCAAGTAGGAAGTCAAGTTAAATCAACTTCTTTTTTCAAACATGTAACCCGCAATGATGTTGTTCTCTGTCATATTTCCCTTTTAGGCACTTTCATAACTTGATTGTTGTACCATTCAAAAGACTGTGCCTAAGAAGTTCTATAACATATGGCATATATTTAACATTGCTTGTGAATTAAAAATAACAGCCTGCCATCTGCCTTTGTGAGCAGATTTTATCAAAGTTTAAATGAAAAGCTCAAAGATCTGAATGTTGTCAATTAAAATACGAAACACTTGGGTTCACGACAGGGTAAAAGTGCCCAGACTTACCTTACTTGAACCTGAGGCACTAACAGCTTAGGCACCATATTTCAGTCACACTTTATACAGGAGTAAAGGATCATATTAAGCATCGAGAATAAGTCTTTCTTTGAGAGAATAAATGCTTCACAAGTCACTATTTCCTGTTGATTTATCAGATATGAACTATTTGAAGAGGCATGCATTGTTAATTTTCACTCAGGATAGTTTTGTAAATGAACTTTGCTATAAAACCTCATTAAATCTTTTCAGTAGCTATTATCTCACAAGGTCATAGTTTCAGTTGCACTACAGCAATGCAGTAACCCCCAGCCTTCTCTATGTATTGAAATTTGGGATACTAATAACCAATTTTCATCTTCGGGGGCTTTTTTATGAAGCATCCACATGTATTTTTTTTAAACTAGGTAAATCTCTACATAAAAATCCACTTTAATGGATTTTTGAATGAACTTTGAAACATTTAATTTTGAAAATATCAAAATAGAACATCAAAATTTTCAAAATAATTATCTCCCTCAGTTGCATTTTTTTTGGCTAAAAATACTAACTTGTCAAAAGCCATAATGCTAACCTGGCTGGCACTGTCTGCCCATAATGCTCTATATTTCTATGACCCTCTCCATTGATATTGCAATTTTTTATGTGAATTGATTTTAAATTATGTACCAGAGCATGTCAAGAGAGGGTTATTTTGAGTTTTTTCTTCATTACCTGCTGGGACCTGTTCAATCTTGAATACAGCTCAAAAATATGCACCATAACAGGAAGAACTCAGAACTAGGTAGGCTAGAGCTAGGGCTAAAAGCAGCAGCCCAGCTGAAGTGCATGTACACTAATGCACGCAGTATGGGTAACAAACAAGAGGAGCTGGAAGCTCTGGTGCTGGAGGAAAACAATGATATTGTCGCCATCACTGAAACGTGGTGGGATAGCTCACATGATTGGTGTGCTGTAATCAATGGCTACAGACTCTTCAGGAGAGACAGGCAAGGGAGAAAAGGTGGAGGAGTGGCTCTGTATATTAGGGATGCTCTGGATGTCATGCAGGTAGAAATCAAAGACGATCAAGTTGAGTCATTATGGGTGAGACTTAAGGCGAAGGCCAACAAGACTGATATCCTGGTTGGAGTCTGTTATAGACCACCCAACCAGGAAGAAGAAGTTGATTTATTACTCTTTAAACAACTGGAGGCTGCCCCAAGATCACCTGCCCTTGTTCTGGTGGGAGACTTTAACCTACCAGACATCTGCTGGGACTTAAACACTGCAGAGAAGAGGCAGTCTAGAAGGTTTCTAGAGTGTGTGGAAGACAACTTCCTATCCCAGCTGTTATGTGAGCCTACCAGGGTGGCAGCCCTGCTTGACCTGCTGCTCACAAATAGAGAGGGGCTGGTAGGGGATGTGGTGGTTGGAGGCTGCCTGGGGTCCAGTGACCATGAAATTATAGAGTTTTCAATACATGGAGACACCAGGAGGGGCATCAACAGAACCTCCACACTGGACTTCCGAAGGGCAGACTTCAGCCTATTTAAGGAACTAATTCAGAAAGTTCCTTGGGAAAAAGCCCTTGAAAACCAAGGGATCCAGGAAGGTTGGACCTGCTTTAAGAAAGAACTCCTGAAGGCACAGGAGCAGGCAGTGCCATTGACCCAGAAGATGAGCTGACGAGGGAGGCAGCCAGACTGGATGGGCAGGGAGCTACTGAAGGAATTAAAGATTAAAAAGAGAGTGTATCACCTTTGGAAAAGAGGGGAGGTGTCCTAGGAAAAGTTCAAGGAAGTTGCTAGGTCTTGCAGAGGAAAAATTAGAGAGGCAAAAGCCCATTTGGAGCTCAGGCTGGCCACAGCTGTGAAGGAAAATAAAAAGTGTTTCTTTAAATATATGAATGGCAAGAGAAGGGCCAAGGACAACCTCCAGTCCTTGTTAGATAAAGAGGGGAACATAGTGACAAAGGATGAGGAAAAGGCAGAGGTGCTTAACACTTTCTTTGCCTCAATCTTCACTAGTGGGACAGGTTGTATCCAGGACAGCTGGACTCCTGAAGTGGTGGATGGAGTCAGGGACCAGTACAGTCCCCCTCTAATCCATGAGGAAGCGATAAGGGACCTGCTAAGACACTTGGATCCTCACAAGTCCATGGGACCGGATGGGATCCACCCTAGGGTGCTGAGAGAGCTGGCAGCTGAGCTGGCCAAGCCACTCTCCAACATTTATCAGCAGTCCTGGCTCACTGGAGTGGTTCCTGAAGACTGGAAGCTGGCCAATGTGATACCCATTCACAAGAAGGGTCGTAAGGAGGAGCCAGAAAACTACAGACCTGTCAGCCTGACCTCAGTGCCAGGCAAGGTCATGGAACAGGTCACCTTGGGTGCCATCACAAAGCACCTACAGGATGGTCAAGGGATCAGGCCCAGCCAGCATGGGTTTAGGAAGGGCAGGTCCTGCCTCACCAACCTGATCTCCTTTTATGATCAGGTTACCTGCCTGGTGAATGTGGGGAAGGCTGTGGATGTAGTCTACTTGGACTTTAGCAAAGCCTTTGACACAGTCTGCCACAAGAAGCTCCTAGCCTAGCTGGCAGCTCATGGTTTGGACAGATTCACTCTGATATGGGTCAAGAACTGGCTGGAAGGCAGAGCTCAGAGAGTGGTGGTGAATGGTGCCACATCCAGTTGGCAGCCAGTCCCTAGTGGTGTTCCCCAGGGATCAGTGCTGGGCCCAGTCCTGTTCAATATCTTTATTGATGACATGGACGAGGAGATTGAGTCCAGCATCAGTAAGTTTGCAGATGACACCAAGCTGGGTGCAGGTGTTGATCTGTTGGAAGGTAGGAGAGCCCTGCAGAGGGACCTGGACAGGCTGGATGGGTGGGCAGAGGCCAATGGGATGAGATTTAACAAGGCCAAGTGCAGGGTTCTGCACTTTGGCCACAACAACCCCAAGCAGCGCTATAGGCTGGGGACTGAGTGGCTGGAGAGCAGTCAGGAGGAAAGGGACCTGGGGGTACTGATAGACAGTAAGCTGAAGATGAGCCAGCAGTGTGCCCAGGTGGCCAAGAGAGCCATTAGCATCCTGGCCTGCATCAGGAACAGTGTGGCCAGTAGGACAAGGGAGATTATTCTTCCCCTGTACTCAACACTGGTCAGGCCACACCTTGAGTTGTGTGTCCAGTTCTAGGCCCCTCAATTCAAGAGAGATGTTGAGGTGCTGGAGCATGTCCAGAGAAAGGCAACAAAGCTGGTGAAGGGCCTGGAACATAAATCCTATGAGGAGAGTCTGAGGGAGCTTGGATTGTTTATCCTGGAGAAGAGGAGGCTCAGGGATGATCTTATTACTGTCTACAACTACCTGAAGGGTGGGGGGGGGGGGGGGGGTGTGCGGTTGGCCTCTTCTCCCAGGCAACCAGCAATAGAACAAGGGGACACAGTCTCAAGTTGTGCCAGGGTAGGTATAGGCTGGATATTAGGAAGAAGTTCTTCACAGAGAGAGTGATTGCCATTGGAATGGGCTGCCCAGGGAGGTGGTGGAGGCACCGTCCCTGGAGGTCTTCAAGAAAAGACTGGATGAGGCACTCAGTGCCATGGTCTAGTTGATTGGATAGGGCTGGGTGCTAGGTTGGACTGAATGATCTTAGAGGTCTCTTCCAACCTGGTTGATTCTATGATTCTGTGATTCTATAATTCTATGATTCTATTGCTGGCTGAACTCTATGTATGCATTCTGTTAGATGTAAATAGTTTGTGCACTCACTACTAAATTGTTTAATTTTTTTAATTTTAAAATTTATACTTTTTTAATTACACTTTTTACATTGATCAAGCTTTTCAATAAATGGAGAAGAGAAGGAAATATGACCTTTTGTTTCTACTTTTACTATAAAGCAGGAGTTCAGGTGTTACAGTGACACTGTACGGTATCTACAGTATCATTCTGTTAGATGTGTCACTGAGCAGACAGAAACTGGTCAGTATCTTAGTCAGTTTGTCCATCCTTTCTTCATGTGTGATACCACAGCATAAAGAAAGATTCTATTCAAGTGCAACAAACTCAAATTTCATATGTGAGTAAAGTGGAACTGAATCATGTAGCCTTTAGATGCACTGAAGTGCTGACAGCTCTCAAAAAGAGGGAGTCAAGAACATTATCTATAAGCTGATTGCTGTACAAACACGGAACTACTGAAAACTATGTTGAAAGTGCCCTCAAGGATCATATGGTCCAAACTTTCTTGGCAAAAACACAGTAAAAACAAGATGGCACCATACTCTGTCCAGGTGAATCTTAAAAATGTCCGAAAACGGACAGTCCATTGTTTCTCCTGGGAGATTATTCTGATGCCTGATTACTCTCACTGCGAGAAATGTTCCACTTGTGTCCAGTAGGATTCTCCTCAGGAGTAACTTGCAACTACTACTCCTCATCCTTTGCATGTGATTCATATTATGAAGGCAATCTAGATAGTTTAAACTCAGTGATCAGTACGATATCAAAATTTTCAGTAAAACTTCAGGACTTCAAAGGATGTAGATAAATTATACTAATAAAGGAAGTGTCAGCAAGTTCCTGTATTTCCAACGGAAAAGCTTGTTACCATTTTAAGCAGCACCTTGATGCAGGGAAATTTTGAATCTCAGACAACACACAACAACTTAGTCAACTGTATATTAAACAAGTTAAAGTAGATCTGATTTAGATTTAACTAGAGAAGTATTAAAGGAAATTATGTCTTTTTTTCAGCTGAGGAAAAATACAAGACTTAAAATCTTATTCTCTGCAGTAAAGTCCATGACTCTAAATGTGTGTCATTAGAGTAAAATACAATTTCTTCAAGAAAATTAATTTTGTTTGTGAGAGTGCATTGACATCAGAAAGTATATGGCAACAAAAGCCTTTGAATCAATTACCATAAAATGGGAAAAATCAGTTCTTCAAAAATAAAGCAGTAACTCAAAATCAACCCTACTACTTAAAAAAAAAAATATTGTATCAAATGCACTAAATTTTCACAGCCTGCCAAGTTCAGCATGTCAGGGTACTCTCAGATATAGTGAATTTGGCAGCTGCAAACATCTAACATCCATTCTGCAGGACAAAAGCTTGAACTTTTGGAGTTTTATGGTTCCTCTGGCCTAGACATCTCCCCTTATTTTGCTTCATCTTATTTTGCTAAATAAAGCAAAGCAGAAAGAAAATACAGCTGTGTAAATTTTTGTCATGGATCTAGTAAGGCTCTTGCATTATTTCCTGTGCAAGAGCAGAAACAGAAATTTGAGGCAAAGAGGGATTTTGTGGTTAAAGAAGAAGATGAGGACTCAGGAGGAGGACACTCCACCTCAGCTGCTGTGGATGTCCCATGTTATCAGAAGTTCAGTTTCTGCATTCTATTACTCAAACCCAACATTGATTCAGATGGAAGTAGAAGCAGGCTTTTAACCTTGCTCTGGTTTAGTTCTTGTTATTTGGAAAATGGGCATAATCATAACTCTTCTGAAAGAGTAGTTGACACTTAGATGTTCATGAAGAGGATTCATCTATGCATATATAATTTATAATGCAGGTCTAAGCAGATAACAAGTTTTTCAGGGAAAAGTTGTTACCTTTACTAATAATCTTTCCCAGTAAACTCTTTCAAATTTGCCTCTGAATATCTTGCCTGTTCTTTATCTCTTACTCTTTACTCTGTGATATCCTAGGATGCATTAAGAAAAGTGTGTCCAGCAGGTTTAAGGAGGTGCTTCTCCTCCTTTCTCTGCTCTACCCTGGTGAGCCCATACCTGAAATAATGTGTCCAGCTTGGGGGTCCCCAATTAAAGAGAGACAGGGATCTCCTGGATAGAGTCCAATGGAGAACTACAAGGATAACTGTGGGATTTGGACATCTTTCCTATGAAGAAAGGCTGAGATCTTATCAACAGTATAAATATCTGAGGGGTGGGTGCCAAGTTGAAAGTACCAGTCTCTTTTAAGTTATGCCTAGAGATAGAATAAGGAACAACAGGTACAAGTTACAATACAGGGGGTTTCACTTCAACACAAGGCAACACTTCTTTATGGTGAGGATGACAGAACACTAGGAGGGGCTGCCCAGAGAGCTTGTGGACTCTCCTTCCTTGGAAAGCTTCAAAACCTGGCTGGATACGTTTTTGTGCAGCTTGCTCAAGGTGATCCTCAAGGGGCACTGGACTTGATAATCTGTGGGGGTCCCTTCCAATCTCTATCATTATGTGTTTTTATATTTTACTATACTGAAAACATATGCTAAATTATAGGAAATTGTAATATGTATTTCCCAGGCATTTCTGTCAGAAAAAAAAAACCAACACATCTGTAAACCAGGAAGTATTTTACTTGGAAATTCTCTCTTTCCATTCCACATTTCTTACTTTTTGCTGGGGAACTGCAAGTATAATTTTTCACAGAATTCTTTGCAGAGTTTGATGCCTCCTTCAGCTGCACATTTGTGTCGTAAATTGTTGGACTCATCATCACTTCCAGATATATTTAAAGACCAGATGCCAGTTAAAAAGGCCATGTCAGATAGAACGATCCTTTCCACATCGGACTCCACAAACAAAGGTGGAGTGATAAAGGGTCTGGAGTCATAGAATCAACCAGGTTGGAAGAGACCTCCAAGATCATGCAGTCCAACCTAGCACCCAGACCTAGCCAGTCAACTAGACCATGGCACTAAGTGCCTCATTTAGGCTTTTCTTGAACACCTCCAGGGATGGCAACTCCTCCACCTCCATGGGCAGTCCATTACAATGCCAATCACTCTCTCTGGGAAGAACTTCCTCCTAACATCCAGCCTATACTTCCCCTGGCACAACTTGAGACTGTGTCCCCTTGTTCTGTTCTTGGTTGTCTGGCAGAAGAGACCAAACCCCACCTGGCTACAACCTCCCTTCAGGGAGTAATACTAAGGATCTGTATAAAGCAGCAACATCTGATACATGCAGCAATAGATACTCACTACTGGGAGCTGAGAGTAGTATATTCTCTTTGTCCCCCTCAAAAGTAAAGATAAATATTACAGCACCAAAGTATTGTTTAAATGTTTCATGAGAGTAGTTGCTTATTTTTCAGAATATTGCTATTTTCACCATTGTACTGGAAAGTCACCATTGTGACTAGAAAGAAACTCTTCAAGAGCATGTTTTAGAATCCCACTGAAATGTGAATAGTCTTGTTATTAATTTCTGTTACTTAGATATAGATAAATAAGATTTTTTTTTTACAATTAACAATGTATCTGTAGACAAAAGAATATCAATTTTAAAAATAACAAAATATCAGAAAATACCCAGATAAGCAGCTGCTGCAATACGAAGCAAAAGGATTAATTTTCACCCCCAGTGGTGTCTGAGAGCACATTTATTTTAAAAAAGGAGGAATGATGAGATCCATGAGATGTTCAATAATCAATAAAAGCATGTTTCAATCTCCAGCAGCTCTCAGACTCACTGCTAACAGCTCTTTCCCCTTTTGTCTCAAGTACACCAACTACAGTATGCCATGGATGCTCAAGTGCTCTCTATTCAGAATTCTTCCTAACATCTTTGACTCAAACAATGGGTAACTTAGCTAGAAAATATTGTCTAGGTTTATACTGAACTAAACTCTGTTGTCTATGAACAGAAAAAAGAAAACAAAACCAAGCATTGAGTTGACTACATTCCTCATAATTCTAAAGAAAGTACTCAAAGAACAAGTCATCAATAGAAAGCATTTGTTATTACTTTGTCCAAAGGCAGCTGACTAATAATAATGGCACACAAATGTTAAATCTCACATGATGGATCATTGGTATATGAGGTATATCTCTATGTATAATGAAAGACCTGACTACTTCTTCCCATTTTCTATCTATAAATGTCTATTTTTAGAGGAATGCTTAGGATTTGCCTGTAAAAGGGTGTATGCTTACGCACACACAAAAACATCTCCACCCACAAACTTTCCACTTGCAATTAAGTTCTGAAGTAGAGATGTTAGCATGCAGTAACACTGACTCTAACCACTGAGAAAGTAAAATGTCAAAAAGTCATTTAACCAGTGTAAGAGCATAAAATCTACTTCCTGAAGCAGCAGGTAGTGGAGATGGAGAGCACAAGAGATATGTCCTGCTGCTCACTTTGGCTCTCCAAAAGCAAAAAGCCATTTTGGCTGCTGCTACTACTGGGACAGCAGCTGGGGATGCCATGCACCAGCAATCATCTCTACTCCCACTCATTCTGTTTCACTTTATTTTGGTTCTAGTTTAAATTTCCCAGAGAATCACAAGTTATCTAACAGAACCAATACAATTATAGGATGCCTTCCCCTCTCTCACAGTTTGGTTTTTTTTTTTTTTTAAGAAAGGAATTAGATGTAGAGAAGAAAAGGTAAAACACAACTGAATAAATAGTCTTACTTTGATTTTGGAAGTTGAAAGAGAAAAATTTAACAACAAAGAAAATGTATCTGAGGTAGGAGAGTTACAAAGAGGTATAGGGAAGAAAAAAAAAGATACAAAAAAAAATTTTATATATATATAACCAGATTGATGGCAATGGGTTTGTCCACCTCGTAGAAGGATGGCCACATGGTAAAACAAAGAGCAGCAGAACCAAAAGAGTGGTGCTGGCAGGCAAGAAGGCACCACAAGAGCAAAAACCTGGGAAGTTCCTCTATTTTTATAGGGACATAGACACGAAGTGGGAGTGGGATAACCACTACATACACCTGGAGAAAGGTTCAGACCTGCCCCCAGGGAGGAGTCAGGAGGACATGGGGTCAGGGTCTAGACTACTCCCCTAGGAGAGTTAACCCTGTACACTCCACCCATTGGCTTGACCATTTCCACCTTCCTGCAGACAGTCTCCTCATCAAAATATAGGAGTCCATGTACATGAGTATTGAGAGATCTTAAGTCCTCTTGGTCCTCGGCTGTATCCCAGGGCAATGTGCTTCTATGGTGCAGGTTGGTGGGGTGAAGTGTGAGAAGAACAGGAACATGGAAGAAGAATCAGGGGAACAGGAGCAGTCGTTTCTCTTGAGGGAAACTCAGGAAAACAGGCTTTTCTTGTGGAGGGAAAAATCAGGAACAATCTTTCACTGAAGGGTATCAGGAAAACAGGTGCAGGTGAGATGTTGTAGACATCCTCTGGAGAGAAATCAGGAACAATCCTTTGCTGGAGAATATGAGGAAAAATAGGTGTACGTGAGATGTTGTAGCCTTCCTCTGGATTGCTGTTTCTATTGAATCATAGAATAATAGAATCAATGAGTTTGGAAGAGATCTCCAAGATCATGCAATCCAACCTACACCCAGACCTAGCCAGTCAACTAGGCACTAAGTGCCTCATCCAGGCTTCTCTTGAACACCCCCAAGGACGGCAACTCCACCACCTCCCTGGGCAGCCCATTCCAATGGCAAATCACTCTCTCTGGGAAGAACTTCCTCCTAACATCCAGCCTGTACTTTCCCCAGCACAACTTGAGACTGTGTCCCCTTGTCCTATTGCTGGTTGCCTGAGAGAAGAAGCCAACCCCCACCTGGCTACAATCTCCCTTCAGGTAGTTGTAGACAGCAATGAGGTCACCCCTGAGCCTCCTCTTCTCCAGGCTAAACAACCCCAGCTCCCTCAGCCTCTCCTCACAGGGTTTGTGTTCCAGGCCTTTCACCAGCTTTGTTGCCCTGCTCTAGACACGTTCCAGCACCTTAACACCTCTCTTGAATTGAGGGGCCCAGAATTGGACACAGTACGCAAGGTGTGGCCTGACCAGTGTTGAGTTCCACCTCGTGGAAAGATGGTCATGTGGTAAAACAAAGAGCAGCAGGAACAAAAGAGTGGTGCTGGAAGGCAAGGAGGTGGGGAAGAGCAAAAGAAACAGGAAGTTCCTCTGTTTTTATAGGGGGATAGACACAAAGTGGGAGTTGGCTAACCACTGCTCCTGGAGTAACATTCAGACTCACCCCAAGGGAAGAGTCAGGACTACCTGAGGTCAGGTCAAGACCACTCCCCTAGGAGACTTAATCCTTTACAAACTGGCAGTGTTTTTGCTCTCCCTATAGCAAAAACAGCTCCAACCTTGTGTCAACCCCTTTGTAGCAGAATTCATCATTTTTCTAGAACTGACGAACTTTGACCTTACCATGAACATGATTCATCAAACAGTTTAAATTAAAATATTTAAGTTTAACAGTTGATAACAGTTTATTAATGTTACAAAATCAAACTTATTATGTTTGAAATGTGACAATTTTCAAGAAAATGAGGAATGATAGTAATTGGTACTCTCAAAGTCTCATTTTTTGCAGAAGCCAGTATGTGCCTTGGATTTTTTTTTTTAATTAAATAACATTCATAGCATCATAGTATCACAGTATCATCAGGGTTGGAAGAGACCTCACAGATCATCAAGTCCTACCCTTTACCACAGAGCTCAAGGCTAGACCATGGCACCAAGTGCCACGTCCAACCTTGCCTTGAACTGCCCCAGGGACGACAACTCCACCACCTCCCCGGGCAGCCCATTCCAGTAGCCAATGACTCTCTCAGTGAAGAACTTTCTCCTCACCTCAAGCCTAAATCTCCCCTGGCACAGCCTAAGGCTGTGTCCTCTCGTTCTGGTGCTGGCCACCTGAGAGAAGAGAGCAACCTCCCCCTGGCCACAACCTCCCCTCAGGTAGTTGTAGACAGCAATAAGGTCACCCCTGAGCCTCCTCTTCTCCAGGCTAAACAATCCCAGCTCCCTCAGCCTCTCCTCATAGGGCTTGTGCTCAAGGCCTCTCACCAGCCTCGTCGCCCTTCTCTGGACACGCTCAAGCATCTCAACGTCCCTTTTAAACTGGGGAGCCCAGAACTGAACACAGTACTCAAGGTGTGGTCTAACCAGTGCAGAGTACAGGGGCAGAATGACCTCCCTGCTCCTGCTGACCACACCATTCCTGATGCATTCATAGAGGTGGTACTTTTATTTGACCAAAATAATGTTAAAATTCACTTAATTCTAGTAATACACAAAGAAAAACTTTAGATTCAATAAGAAAACAAACCAGCAGAGCCCTTCTTCCTCTATATGAGAAAACTGCAAACTTACAAAACAGAAGGAAATTTCTATTTAAGGATACTTCAACTATTATTATCTATCAAAGTAAACCTGATTTCTGCCAGTGATAATTATTTTCAGCTGTATTAATGTGGTTTCTTCACTGCATTCGTTTTACATATTTGAGAAGATGACAGAAGACGACAGCAAGTCTTTCCATCATGATTTTCTGCAGCTTTATAGTGCTAATGAGAATTCTGGTAGCTTCTTTTGGAGAACGGATTTTCCTAAGCATTTTAAAAGAGAAAAGGGACCTGCTTTTCATTGTAAGTGACTTCTGATAATTTTAGTAGCCTGTACAGGAGGCAGAGGACTCCTGGACACATGTTCCTCTTGCTGTGTCTGATTAGAAGTACAGTATAGTGCCAATCACCTCACTTCTCAGTAGCTCTACAATGCCAGTGGCCCTGCAATACTTTGCAGTGTAAGGCCTGCTGTGCTTGAGGTGAACTTCTGTAACCACACAAAAAATCTGGGGGGTAGTGATATGACAACTAGGTGACTCCAAACTGTGAAAGAAAAAGGCTTTGGCTTAGGAGAGCTGAGGATTCAACACTCTAGTCTCCCCCAGAGACAGACTCAGGAAGCAGAGCAGTGTGACCTGGGATACAGGCAGGATTTGGCAGCTAGGACAACAGATCATCTCTTTCATTTCATCATTGAAGATGCCTACAGGGTTCTAGCACATTACTGAAGTGAATGAGGGCTGCCAGAGGTTGTTGGCAAAACACAGCTTCCAAAACTGGAGATTCCCATGGAGCAGCACACTTGCCACATGCCTAAAGCCATCCCTGCCAAGCAACTGATAATCCAGCCTCCAGACAATGGGAATTGAGGGAGTAGAAACACACAGCTTTACAGTAATGGGCAAAAACACAAATACGAGCAACCCAAGAATGACAATAGAACATCTGGAGCTCAAGCCTCAAGACAAACTGCATGGGGAGGGGAGTAAACCTATGCTGGAAAACAAAGACATCAAAAGATACCAGAATTCTTTCAGAGACACAGCAACAGAAACCACTGTGTCACCATCTTCTCTTAGTGTGGTGTTCTGTTATCTGTGAGGCATATCCTGGTTTCCCTGTTCCTGTTCTATTTCCCCAGGGCTGGACGGAGTGGATTTTTTTGGTCTGCACACAGTGGTACTGTAAAGGGACTTCTGAGAAGATTTATGTTGCTTTAAATCTTGCATCCATTCTGAAACAAATATCTTGTGATTAAGAGATCAGTTGCTAGCAGTAGCGACAGATGTTGGGGGTTGAATGGGTAAAGTGTACTCTCTCTTTAGAGCAAAGTTTCCATTAAAACACACATCTAAGTGTATCTTCCCCTGAAGATTACAGTTCTAAGTAGGTTTTAGGTAGTATTTTTGCCAGTATTTATTTCCTACAAAGATCTGCTCCATAAATTATTTTTTCCTTTGCATCAGATAAAAATTTTATGTTGATGAAGAAGTTTGAGGGTTTTAAGGGGAAAATATCTTTTCCCAGAGTAATTTTAAAATATCATTCATTGATTTTGCCTGCTTAGCATTGGTAAGTCCATCACAAGCTGCATAACAAGAACATAAACCAAAGCTTTTGAACAAATTTAAGAAGAATTCATTATTTCCCTTTTCAGCATCTACTCCAAAAGTTAAAGGACTGGAATAAATAATTGCTGATTTATGCAGTTTGTGAAGACTAGTTCAAAGCCAGAGAAATCAATGAGAAGCTTTAGCAGGAGTTGTATAACTGCTTTGCTATGTAATTTAGTATGCTTCAGTCCTCACTCTTTGTATGGATTTCTAATTTTGTCTCTTTGTAGTGTCCCTGATTTCCTATAGTAGCATGCTTAGATTATGTTAAGACTACAGGAGGAAAAAAAAAATCAAGGAAAGATCCGATATTGGATTAAGTGAACTGAGATTTAGCATTAAGGACAATATTATACAATATTATAGAAAGACCTCGGCTTTCTTGTAGTTCATGTGTTGCAGAAAAGATGTGAGACATATTAAGGTTTGCCCTAGGCACTAAAAATTTCTGGTCTTGTTACTTGTCTAAACAAGTCTCTCACACAAAGTGACAGAAATAACTCTTTCCAGCTATAAGTAAGAGGAATATAAGTTCTTTTAATACAAGCACATTAACATTTACTACACTTAATATTACAGTGTTGCACAGAGATAAATGTAACCCATGTTGCTGATGCTGGAAGAAAATCAATTATGTCTCCTTAGTTGTTTTATTTTGGAATCATAGAATCATAGAATCAACCAGGTTGGAAGAGACCTCCAAGATCATCCAGTCCAACCTACTAAAAAAATATGTTTTCTTTCTATTCAGTTTCTGTCCAAAATTTTGCATTGTATCAATTCAAGGAATCACCAGCCAACAAAAAGATGAGGCAACTTTCAAAATGTTCTTCACAGAAATGTATTTAACCTTTCTAGTAACTAGAGACAGATAAAATCTAACCCACACATAACCCTGACAAACTTGGTGGCTTTTTATGATGGAGTTATGGCATCAATGGATAAGGGTAGAGCAACTGATCTCATCTACCTGGACTCGTGTAAAGTATTTGACATTGAAGGTTGGATCATTCACTAGATAAGGAATTATTCAGATAGTCACACTAGGAAAATTGTAGTCAATGGCTCTTCGTCCATATGGAAACCAGCGACAAGTGGCATGCCTCATGGGTCAATATTAGGACCAGTGCTGT
Source organism: Pogoniulus pusillus (assembly GCF_015220805.1). Taxonomy (NCBI): domain Eukaryota; kingdom Metazoa; phylum Chordata; class Aves; order Piciformes; family Lybiidae; genus Pogoniulus; species Pogoniulus pusillus. The sequence goes on along the minus strand of NC_087309.1, from coordinate 67,231,211 downwards.
TTAACAACTTTGTCAAGTTTCTACACCATGACAAGAATAAATCATAAAAGAGACTTTTCATCCTGGAGAAAAAGTTAACAACTGACAAGAGAATGTGCAGCTTATTCACAGGATAAGGAAGGGATTCTTCCCACTGAATTTGCTTTACCTTGGAAGTGCTTGAGGTAATAAACCACTTCTGGCCATCACTTGTCTATCTTAACCCATTTCATCTTCAAAATAAATAAAGAAGCCAGTGATCCTAGAGAGACTGAGCTGTTTTCCATTCTACTACCAGAACTGTTGGCACTGATTTGATGTCTTGTCCATCTGTCCTGCAGCACTAGAGCTGCACTAGGTTTTATCAGATATTTTTTCTTGGCCCTATTCTGGAGTGATGTATTAGATGTGTAGCTTGCTGAAGCAGAAATTGTCTTCTTTTTTTTTTTTTTTTTCTTTCATCAGTGACTTTAGTTTTTTTGTTGTTGTGGAGGATTCTTTTTCTTTTTATCGGTGGATATCAGTGTTTTCTGTATTGTAGCACACCTTTCCAAATACTTAGATTTCTCCATGACTGGAAAAGTGGAAGACAGGACATGAGCTGTTGTGTTAAAGTGCTGAATACCCAGAGAGAATCGACTGGGCCTGTTGTGAAAGGACAAGAGCTAATAGTTTCAAAATAAAATCAGGGAGATTTAGACTAGATAAAGAAGGAATTGTGGTGAAACACTGGAATCATTGCTGCAGCAAGTGTCTCATCCCTGGAAACGTTCAATATTATATTCAATAGAGTTCTGGTCAACTTGGTCTAGATGAAGATGCCCCGGCTTACTGTAGTGGGGTAGGACTAGATGGCCTTTAAAGGTCCAACCCAAAATATACTGTGACTCTATGCATTCATTTTTCTGATTCAAATTTGAATTTCTGTGTTCTCCCATGCTGTCAGTGATCCCCTCATGGACCCATGCCTGTTGCAATCTGGGAGAGTCGCACTGTCGTGTTTGCCATTCAGTTAAGTTATGCAAGCTCACACAACTGTACTGACCATCACACCTCACTTGTGACCATTGTGCCGCTAACGCTGCTGACAACAAATTGAAGAGATCGTCAATGAAGAGCTATTCTGTGATGGTTGCAGGAACTGGATAAGAAAGCAGCCAAGGAATGCAGTGAGCTTGGGCATGCTAACATGGGACCACCTACCTGACTGCTCAACTTTCATGGACTGAAAGACCACCATTCTGGACCACCACACCTGGAACTGAGCTCCTGTCACCTGACACACATAGGGGCTGAAGGCTTCCTGTTGTAACTGGTGATGTTGATTCTGAGCCAGCCACAGCCTAGCAGCTCCTGATTTATCAACAGCAGCCATATTTTTTGAGAAACCAGCCGGACAACGGGGTGCTCAACTGTGGAAAGCCCCTACCACAGCATGCACAATACAACTGGACAGTGGGCCTGGCTAAGCAAATCACTCCTGGAAAATGCTAAGTGATTCTCACAAAAACGTGCATATTCAATGAGGCAGCCAGCTAAAAGAAGAGACTCTCCACCTGCAGATGGAGTGCTTCCCACCCACTCTCTTCAAACAGACTTTCAGGATGCCAAATGACTACGGGATGACCTTTCTTCTTTCTGCATGGGGGTATTTCTTTTATTTCTTTCTCTTTCCTACCCCATCTCCTTTTCTTTTTCCCTCCCCTCATCTCACCCTATCCTTGTGTGTGTGCAATAAAGCTAGCCTATGTGTTTGACATTGTTTGTGCCTTGATTCTGTGCCCAAGAATCCAAACCTCCCATACCCATGACTCCTCTGGACTGGGACAATCCCCTAGACTTAACTGATTAAGACTCCTTGTTGCTGAGGCAGCTGAAATTTTTTCTCACCCCTGTTTTTTTCATTGTGAAAGATATTTCTTTTATAAAAACAACAGTTCATCTGGCTTTCAGGCAAAGCAAGCATCCTGTTGCTGTGAAGTGAGGTTGTGTGCTTGATTAGTCCATACATCAGGCTCCTATTTCATTATTAAGGAAAGTATTGGTTAATACCAAGCTTTTAGGCAAAATGGCAGTTTCAACACTCTGTAACTGAATCTTATCTGTGAAGGTACAAGATAACTATGAAGTTTTGGGTAAAGTGCTCTCTGTATTACTTACAAACTGGAAAAACAACCTCTCTCTCTCCCATCATAAATGTATCAGTTATGCAACATGTTTGATAACAGAAAACAAACTGAATTTATTGTTTCAGGTTTTGAATGCATCTGAGCACCCTGAGGTATCAAATAATTTTCATAGAATCATAGAATCAGTCAGGATTGGAAGATAATACAAGGATCATCTAGTTCCAACCACCCTATCATGGACAGGGACACCTCATACTAGATCAGGCTATCTAGAGTCTCAGCCAGCCTGGCTTTAAACACTTCCAGAGATGGGGCTTTGACAGCTTCCTTGGGAAACCCATTCCAGGGTCTCACCACCCTCATGGTGAAGAACTTCTTCCTAACATCCAGCCTGAATCTACTCATTTCTAGCTTTGTTTCATTCCCCCGAGTCCTGTCACTACCTGACATGTTAAGAAGTCCCTCTCCGGATTTCTTATAGGCCCCCTTATGATACTGAAAGGTCACAATAAGGTCACCTCGGAGCCTCCTCCTCTCCACACTGAACAGCCTCAACTCCTTAATTCTCTCCTCATAGGAGAGGTGCTCCAGCCCTCTGATTGTCCTCGTGGCCTCTCTCTGGACACATTCCAGCACATCCATATCCCTTTTGTAATAGGGGCTCCAAAACTGGATGCAGTACTCCAGGTGTGGTCTCACCACGCTTCTCTTGGTGTAGCCCAGGATCTATATACAGAAATATGCAAGTTAAAAGTGATACAGAAACACAGTGCCCCTCCAAAAAATCGGTATCCCCAGGAGGGGCTCCCAATCACCCTTCCACCTTCTTTCCACCTCTCCTCCACCTTACCCCAGATTTTGCCTTGCGTGCAAGCTGATTTTGGAGGATCAGCCAGGGGAGTTAGAAAGCACACCAGGGAAAAAAGTACAAGCACCCAGAGACCCACATTGATAACTGTCTTATCTATGTTTATGTTCATGTTTTTACACATCTCAGCAAGCCTAAAAGTGAAGTAGACATCACCACTGTTTGCTTTTCACAGCCTATAATCTAATTTCCCTCACTAAAATATTCCAGCTAGCCTCAAACTAGCACAAAAGTAGAGGATTATCTTGGGCACTCTAGGATGGTTCCCTGAAGGAAGTCTTCTGTAACTCTGGCTGAGTGATAGAGTAGGAAAATTTCCTCCTGCAGGCTCCTGGTGGCCTTAACTGTCCTTAAAGATTTTACAGCTTTTCATGTTAGACAAAACTGATATGGGTTTGCATTAGAGATATAGTGATTAAATGTATAGAGGAAATTATGTCTTATTATAAACGTGATCAAACAGATGATCTGAAGGATTAGTGAGAGGAAAGGAGAAATTAAAACTTACTTCACAAGAGAAAGAATCCTTTCAGAACACAATAGGTGTTAAACTTCTTAAACATTTCCAAGCAGGATCACTACCTTGCTATTTTGGGTAATCAATTTCATCCTAAAGCATTTCAGATATCTGGGAGATATTTGTCCGTCTCCATGTTTGAGAGCTGAGGGGTTTGTAATTTATGTTTGCAACCCTATTTTGAAAAACTTCCTGAAATGGCCCAGTTTGTTTTATATTTCTGCTTTTAATGTATAGACTGGGCTTTTCTGCTTCAATGAATTTCAACTGTAAAGGCAAAAAAACTGACAAATACTCTGGTGAGCATTTTCAGAGTGTCTAGGGATGTTTCTTCCTTCTTTTTTTTCTTGTGCATGGTGTTAAGCCAATCATAAATCAAATATGTGGTGAAGCTATAAGCACGTTGTATCACTGAGTTCATTTGAAATTGCTGCAATTTATTGTAAATGTGGCAAGAATAATTCAGAGCTACTTGCCAAGGTTCATCACATAAGCATGGTTATCTTCTGATCTTAGTAAACTGAAATGCTTTTCATAAGCAAAATTCACCAAAAAGGCATGTTGCTAAGTTTTAAAACCTTGGTGCCTCATCAACCAGTGACAAGTGGTGTCCCTCAGGGATCTATGCTGGTACCTATATTATTTAATATTTTTATCAGTGATGTAGACAATGGGATCAAGTGCACCACTAGCAAGTTTGCAGATGACACTATGCTGAGTAGAGTTGTCAGTACACCAGAGGGACAGGATGTCATCCAGAGGGACCTGGTCAAGCTGGAGAGGTGGGCCCAGGTGAACCTTATGAGGTTGAACAAGAGCAAGTGCAGGGTTCTGCACCTCGGCCATAACAACCCTCACTATCACTACAGACTGGGGGGATGAGATGACAGAAATCAGCTGTGTGGAAAACTTGGGGGTGCTGATGGGCAAGAAGCTGGACATGAGCAGACAGTGTGCGCTTGCAGCTCAGAAGGCAAATTACATCCTAGGCTGCATCAAAAGATGTGTTGCCAGCAGATCCAGAGAAGTGATTCTGTCACTTTACTCTGCCCTGGTGAGACATCACCTGGAATACTGTGTCCAGCTCTGGAATCTTCAATATAGGAAAGACACAGAGCTGATGGAGCAGGTCCAGAGGAGGGCTACAAAACTGATCAGGGGCTTGGACCACCTCTGCTATGATGACAGGCTGAGAGAGCTGGGGTTGTTCAGCCTGGAAAGGAAAAGGCTCTAGGGAGACCTGATAGCAGCCTTCCAGTACCTGAAGGAGGCCTAAAAGAAGGCTGAAAAGACACTGTTTACAAAGATCTGTAGTGACAAGGCAATGGGCAAGGGTTTCAAACTAAAGCAGATTTAGATAGGATGTCAGGACCAGGTTTTTTACCATGAGGATAGTGCAACACTGGAACAGGTGGCCCAGGGAGGTGGTTGTTGATTGGATATGGCTGGGTGATAGGTTGGACTGGATGATCTTGGAGATCTCTTCTAACCTGGTTAGTTCTATGATTCTATGATTCTAGACACTCAGTTTTTTACCCTGGCCTTGGAAGATAGCCAGTGATGGATGAAACAACTATCAGTCTCTGGAAATGTGAGAGAAGTCTCTCTTCCTCTGTAGAGGCCTGTATTTCAGCTACGAAGGGACTGGCCCAAAAGATCAAGTGAATAGAACAAGCTTTAATTCCCACCTGCATGGTCCCACATTTCAGTCACAAGGACCAGGCACTTCCGTGTCCTAGTGAAAGAATCTAGGAGGTACGCGCCACATGTATCCTATGGATCTACTTACATGACCATGGGGAAGACATGACAAAGCAAATCAGAAAAGCCACTTCAGTCCTAGATGTGCAAGTATATGAATTACAAGGATATTCTTCCTTGAAAGAATGCTACTCAGTTTCCATTGGAAAGTCATCCAAAAAGAGCAGACAATCCTCCTGAAGGGAATTCCAAAGCATCCTCATAGAATGGAAGAGATTCCAGTCAGAATTAGAGTGTCCCCACCTTCAAATAGATGGAGGAGAGGGACAGCTATTTTTATTGGACTATACAGATCCAGTGGCTTGGCAAGCTGAACCTGCAAGAGTACAAAGCTTTAGTAGATATAGGCACACAATGTACTCTGATGCCATCAAACTGTGAAGGGTGGAACCGACCTGTATTTCTAGCATGACACAGGGATATCAACAGATGGATGTGCTGGAAGCAGAGCACTGGAATGCAGGCCACAATTTGCTTTCACTTGGAGGGGTGGAGGGAGTCACTGCAATAGACTCTACCGCAGGGCTGGAACCACAGTCCCACCATTTGGACTGATCATGGACTGATCCAAACTGTACTGGAATAGCATGTTTCCTTTTCACAGCCTATAATTGAATTCTTCTCACCAAAACATTCTAGCTAGCTTCAAACTAGCATAAACTCAAAAACATCTGCAGTAAGAAGTCCATTGTGTAATGCAAGGCAATGTCATTTTCAAGGCAAACGGACAGTGAATGATGCATGTTGTGTGATGTTGACTGATGATAGGCATAATTTGGATGACACAGTGTAAAGGGTGGAGAATGTCATGAGTTTAGCCAATTGCATTTGCTGATGACCATTCAATACCATGCTGATGTCATGCAAGCTTAAATATGGAAGTGCTAACTGGAGCAAAGCGTAATTTGGCCTGTAGTTTGGATTGTGATATGAGAGGCTTCTTATTTCTGGTTGCTGCTTCTGGTTTCTGGTTTTATAGTGAGGGTCTTTTCTGATGGGTGAGCTGTGCTCTTGGCTAGTGGAGGTGGCTGCTTTATGACTAGCAGCTGGAGTTGGTTGTTTTACAGATAGCTTCCGTTGCTGCCTCTGCTTTTGCAGGGTAGCCAAGTGAATGTACTATGTCAGTCCAACTTACTCCAACTAGGAAAGTTAAACAAATGACAAGGATTTACAAGGATTATATTTGTGTGAACTCTGTCCAAAAGTGTCATATTAACTTTAGTCTTCTCAGCCAGTGAACCAGTTTTAATATCTTTTCTTCTACCACTGTGAATCGAAGAAAATACAGCAGGAGTAGTCTGGAGAAAGGAAGGAGAAGCAATCATGAAATAAGGTATGCGCAAAATAATAGTGATCTGTTTACACACAGATGTACATACAGAGAAACACACAAGCTCACGCAAATATATGACAGCACATCTTTGAATATTTGGTCAAAATTAAACAGATGTTTGGAGTTTCGTTTTTGTTTTTGCTTTTGCAAAGCTACTTAGACACTCAAAAGAGGAATTTTACAATCAGCAGGAAAAAAATACTATCACAAGATAAGTGGAAAAGTTAGATATATTTTAAGAAATAGAATAGAATAGAATAGAAATGAGCATATGAAGTCCCTAACCCAATGTAATATACAAGATATGTGAACCTACAAGAATACAGTTTCAGTAGGTTGAATCCTAGCAAGACTCCAATGACTACTAAACAATTAATAAAATTTAATCAACAATATTGGCACTGTAACAATATTTTCTGCCATAAGAGCCATTCAGAGGCTTTTCTGCTGGAGATATCAGATATTTGAAGATGATATCCTGTATGCAGGTAAAAATTCTGTTAGCAAATTATCTCTGCCAATATAATATATCTTTCTTAATAAAAAGTACACAAGAGAAGGAAAGAATGTTTTTCCTTTTACAAAGGTTATACAAAACAATATTGAGGTATCAATATGTGATGGTTTGGGTATTACCAACCCCTCCGCACTTTGGAAAATCACCCAGACTAGGCTCAATAGATCTGGAAATTGAATGAAATTTATATTTACAGCTTAGCACAATATACAAGCAGATATTTAATATATATACAGTACAGAAACATACAAGTTAAAAAGTAATACAGAAACACAACAGCCCTCCCAGAAACCTGAGTCCCCAGGAGGGGCTCTCAACCACCCTTCCACCTTCCTCACACCCCTCTGCCTTATCCCAGACTTTGCCTTATGCTCAAGGTAGTTTGGAAGGTCAGCCAGGGGAGTTAGGAAGCAGATGGTTTAGTCACACAGACAGCAGGTTAGGGATAGAGAGAGAAGTTCAGCCCAAAGCCCAGAGAGAGACTCTGTTATCTATATTTGTGTTCTTGTTCCTGTACATCTCAGCAAGCTTGTGAGTGAAGTACATATCACCATTGTTTCCTTTTCACAGCCTATAATCTAATTCCTCTCACCAAAACATCCCAGCTAGGCTCAAATTAGCACACAACAGGAGATAAATCAGTTCTCCTTATTTCTTGCTTGTAGAATTACTATTCACTCAAATTTGGCTTTTCGAATTTCATTACATGGATTTCTCAGTCCATTAGCTAATAATTGTTGAAATACAATACTCAAACCAGAAGGTTCCTAGAAGAAATTTTGACTCATACAATCACCTAACTTAACAAACTTAAAAAATCTGGAGCTAGATGGTCAAGTCAAGGAGGTTGAAAACCCCAGTGTGTGATTAATGTGAATAGGCTGTGGTGATCAATCACAGAATTACAGAATCACAGAATAGATCAGGTTGAAAGAGATCTCAGAGATCATATAGTTCAACTCTCAACCCAGCACGGAAGGGTCAACATTAAACCATGTCCCCAAGTGCCAGGTCCGCATTTGTCTTGAACAGCTCTAGGTATGGTGACTCTACCACTGCCCTAGGCAGACCATTCCAATGTTTGATAAACCTTTCAATGAAGAAGTTGTTGCGGAGGAGGTTCTCTATGCCTATTTGGCAGAGGTGAGAAATTAATTTGAGGCGGTATTAATTTCTTATAAAAATATAATTTATTAAAATTAATATTTACAAACTCTTGCCACCCCCAACCACTGTTTAGTTCTTTTGTGCAAGTTTATGAAAACAATTTAGAAATATAATATATACAGGGATCTGGTTAATTATTCACAGAGAGAGATTTCCCTTTGGCTTAATGCTGCTTGGGAGCTTATTGCTACTTGCCCAGCAGGGCGGGTTGAAGTTCTGTCTGCTCTAAGGCAGAGACAACTTATATTACAGAGGAATCAAGCTTTACTTATAAGTGTTGTTATTAATTATTAATCACCCTCCCGGGGTTGTGTCACAGCCTGTGCTCAGTGTCTGGACTTCCAAGGGCTCTGCCTGTGGACTCTGTGGGGCTGGAATCTTCCCGGCTTGAGAGGGAAATGATAAATCTTCCCAGTCTCTGGGGTAAACAGGTTTCTCTAACCTTTTCTTCTGGTGTGAGGTGATCTCTGCCTCGATGCTGCTGGTTCCTTCTGGATACTGTGTCCAGGGGGTTATCAGCTGGCAGGGTTCCAGGAACAGGAGGATGTTGTCCGTGCAGTTTCTGGCATGGACTTTTCACAGCTAGCAGGCCATGTGTGTGGGCAGACAATCCAGAGGTCTGCGTCCTGGCTCTCTTACCGGGCATAAGCAGTGGGCATGCAGTGTGCCAGGTTGCTGGGAGACTGAGCTCCATAGATAAATGACATAGCTTGTGGATATGCACAGCTGGTCTTTAGGAGGTTCTCTCGGCTTCCCACATATATATATGCATGCAGGCTTGAATGAGCTCTGCTTCTAAGGTAATGAAGACAGGTTAGCTGCGAAGAATCAATGCACGAGGTCTGAGCCTCAGTGCGCTGCAAGTGAGGGCTAGACTCTGTGTCTGGGCCTTGCAGGTGAGTCAGGGCAGCAGGACTCTGCAATGTGGATCAGAGAACTGAGCTGAACAGATCTGAACTGAGCTGAGTCTGAACACATGGGGCTCTTGTGCACCTCTCTTTATAGACTGTGGGCCAAGATTAATGGCCCTTTGGCCACACCAGAGTAGCCAATCAGGTTGGCAGTAGGCCAAATTTTACCATATTAGGCAGGAGGATCTTTACCTGGACTCTCCCAAATATGGGGATCACATGGGCGGACCCCAGGGATACACAAGTTGTGTGTGTTTGTGTTACACAACCCTGTTTACAATCAGGGTCCTGGCAGAAAAACATGTCCAGGCATGCAGGGGCATAAGGAAGCCCATGGAGGGCCTACAGGCCCTCCACGACAGAAATATTTCCTAATACTCAGCCTGAACCTCCCTTCATACATCTTGTAACCATTTCCTCTAATCCTGTCAATTGTTATCAAGAAGAAGCTGGCCCCCTCCTCACTCCAACCTCCCTTTATGTAGTTGTAGAGAGTGATAAGGTCTCCCCTCAACCTCCTCTTCTTTAGATTGAACAACTCCGGATCACCCAAATGCTCCTCATAGGTTATGTGCTCCAGGCCCTTCACAAGCCTTAGTGCCCTTCTCTGGACATGCTCCAGAACCTCAATATTCTTCCTATAGTCAGGAGTTCGGAATGCAACACAATACTCAAGGTGTGTCCTCAGAAGTGCTGAGTACAAGAGCATGATCATCTCCCTGTTCCTGCTATCTGCAGTGCTTCCAATACAAGCCAGGATGCTGTTGGCTTTCTTGGCCACCTGGGCACACTACTGCCTCATGTTCAGTCGACTGTCAACCAACACCCCCTGGTCCCTCTCCAAGTTGAAGCTTTCCAACCACACATCCCCAATACTGTAACTTAACCATGGGTTTCTTGTGACCCAAGTGCATGACCTGTCACTGGGCCTTGTGAACTTTGACCCATCAATTTAACTTGTCCATGTGAACTTTGACCCATCACTCTAACTTGTCCAGATACCTATGTAAAATTTCCCTATCCTCTACCAGATCAACGCAGCCACCTAACTTAGTGTCATCTGCATACTTATGCTAGGAGTTTCTGACGGAGAATGCTACAGGACACAGTGTCAAATACTTTACTAAAGTCCAGGTAGACAACACTCATGGCCCTTCTTTCATCCATTAAGTGACTCACATTATTGTAAAATGAGACTGGATTAGTCAAACAGGACCTGCCTTTCATAAACTCATGCTGACTGGACCTGATTGACTGGTTGTCTTGTAAGTGCTCTGTAATGGCACTCAGCATGTCCTACTCCATAACTTTTCCTGGCACTGAGGTCAGACTGACAGACCTGTAGCTCCCTGGGTCATCCTTTTACCCTTCTTGTACTTGGGCATCACATTTGCTAGCCTCCAGTCATCTGGGACCTCCCTGGTTAGCCACGACTTTTCCTTGTCTTTAAGTGTCACAAGGTTTGCTCCTGCATCCAGTTGTGGGTGCATATTCTCCCTCATTCTTCTTTTACTGTTAATATATTTATAAAATCATTTCTTATTCTCCCTAATGACACTGCACATATTGAGTTCTAGTTGAACTTAGATCTTTCTGTTTTTCCCCTACATATCCTTGAAAGAGTCTTGTACTCTTCCTGCTTTGCCTGCCCCTCCTTCCATAGCCAGTAGACTTTTGTTTTCTTCATTAGTTCTACCCAAAGCTCTCTGCTTAGCCAGATTAGTTTTCTGCTCTGCCAGCTCAGCTTCCAAAGCAGAGAGACAGTTTGTTCCTGTGCCTTGAAGATTGCTCTCTTGAGGAATATCCAGACTTCCTGGACTCCCTTCTCCTTTAGGACTACCTCCCAGGGGTAGTCTTCTAAACAAGTCATTGTCTGCACTCTGGAAGTCCTAGAATGCAGTTCTATTGACATCCCTCCTAATTTCACTAGAAACTTAAACTCCACTTTGTTCAAGATGGCCACCATCCTTTACATCTCCTATTAGTCCTTCTCTGTTTACAAGGATCAGGTGTAGCAGAGAATCAATGGCTCATTCACCGTCTGTGTCAGGAAGTTATCTTACATGCACTTGAAGAATCTCCAGGACTACATCCTGTCTGCTGTGCTACATTTTCAGCATGTATCTGGTAAATTGAAGTCCCCCACAGGAACAAAAGCTAGTGATTCTGAGACCTTCCACAGACATATAAGAGACTTAATCAACTTCCCCATCCTGGTTGAGTGGTCTATAGAAGACTCCCATCATGGCATCTGCCTTACTGACCTTTCCACAGATTCCTACCCACAGGAGTTCAACCCTAGCATAATCTTCATCTTCATGCTGAAGATTCTAACTGAATCTATTCTTGTTGCATCCAAAATGAGGAAGATGTTATATGAACATAGAAGAAGGGCACTGTTCCCACCATGACTATTAAACAAAAAAAAAAAAAAAAAAAAAAGAACAAGAAGAATCATATGATTCATGACAGAATCATCACTACATGTCAACTCTCGTAAGCAAGCAACTGTTTGGGTGACGCACACATAAATTTTTTTATGTGTCTTTGGATATTTTGCTGGACAATTTCCTCTTGTAATGTAAAAATACTGATAAAGTTAGTATCTGTGGAGTTCTTCAAGGAAATATAAAAGGTCACTCTGATTTTTCTTTTAAACTGTAAAAACTTCTCTGTTTTTTTGTAGAGTAAATGTGTGTTCCCTCAGGCAGCATGGAATGAGAGCTAAGAAGAAGCTATGTATTTTTCATTAAAGCAGAAAAATCATTCATGAGCAATTATAAAAGACACTATCAATCAATTAATTCAGAATAGCCCTTTCTTTTTCAGACAGAAAAAAAAAAAAAAAAAAAAAAAAAGACAAAACCGTGGAACAATCCCACTTAAAATTTTGGGGAGTTCTTTTACCAGTAAGTAGTCGTTTATCTACATGTTTTAAGGACTCTGGTTTTATGCTCATGTTAATCATCTGAAGCTCTCGCCTCAGTAATTTAAATCCACTAACACTAGAATTTGCATTTAGAATCAATTTCAAATGACATGTTCTCAGTACTAAGATATGGAATAAACATAGTTCCATTTTTCCTTTTACGTTCTTTTTCAAGTAATATTCCTCAAAAATCTAAATCTTTATCTGAATACAGTTTGCCACTTGTCCCAGTCTGGAGGAATCCTGGGTGTGGGAGGTTTGGATTCTCAGACATAGAATTAAGGTGCAAACAGTGTCAAATACATAGGCTAGCTTTATTGCATTCATATGACATACACACACGAGGATAAGGATGAGGAGAGGGAAAGAAAGGTGAGGGAGACAAGAGAAAGAAAAGAAAAGAAAGAAATGCCCTCAATGCAGAGAGAAGAAAGGTCACCCTGGAGTAATTTGGTGTCCCAAAAGTCCATCTGAAGAGAGTGAGTAGGGAACTCACATTTGTAGGTCAGAGCTTCTCTTCTTTTACATGCTGCCTCCAGGTGTGGTGGTCCAGAGTGGGGGTCTCTCAGTCCATGCAAGCTGAGCAGTCAGGCAGGCAGTCCCATGTTAGCATGCACAAGCTTACTCTGCATTTCCCAGCTAGTTTCTTGTCTGGATTTTGTATACTGGCAAGCTCCTGGGGGTATGGACTCATGCAGGAGGGGATTTTTGGGACAGTGAGTACAAACAGGATGCTCACTTAGCACTTCTCAGAAATTCCATTCAAAAATTTTTTTTTTTCTGAGATGCTGGGACATATTGTTTATCTCAGTCTCTGACATTATTCTAATAAGCTGATTCTTTATCTGGCTGCTTATGCAACAGCTGGAAAGATGAAACAAATTGAAAATTATATGAAATATTCTACTGTATTAATTTAATTTGGTTTAACTACTGTTGAAAACTAACCAGCTAGTGCTTAAGTTTTTAAAAATATAACAAAAATCATAGACAGCATAGGTACAAGGTTGTCCATTACAGACAAATCAATTCTTACTTAGTATGATAGAGAAGAGATGAGAGAAATGCTGCTCAGTTTGCAAGAATTACATAAAAAACCTCTAACTCATATTTGTTTTGTTATTTATTTTGCTGTTTTTCTGGAGGTCATGTTTATCATGCCTTTGAGATGTACTTGGGATTGAAGTCAGAGGTAGTTGTCATCTACATTTTGCCTTTGCTTTTCAGGAAAGTCATCAATGATCTGCAGTGCAACTCACTTCTGTGATTAACAAGCTGGGGTTGTAAAGAGTGAAAAAGAGAAAAATGAAATCTGTGGCATGCCATGTCAGTTATCTAGAGGCTGTCCCCTCTGATAAGAGTGGTCATGAGCACTCATGGTCTTTGTAATTCCATACTAAATTCCTGTTTTATATTAACACATTATTCATATTTGGCTGGCTAAGGAAAAATTGCTGTGATTTGAAGCCACGGGATTTTCTGGGAGTCTATATGCCAGGCAATAAGAATAGTCAGGAAGGAAATATGTATGACCATGTCACCTGAAAGGAAGAAGGCCTAGCCATGAGCCAGACAATTGAAAATGCTTCAATTTAGTATACGTTCTTTTCATAGCTCAGTTTTTCTCTCCTTCATTTAGTCCTTTTTTCTCTAAAGGTTTCTGAATACAAAATATCTAAAATCTGAGGATAAATGTACTCTTGGCAGAAAAGGGCCTTTACTGTCTCTCAAAACAGAGTTCTGTTGTCATGATGGCAGTAGCCATCATGGTGGTAGCTCTTTGACAGCTTATGCTTCCCACCCTTACCGTTTGGTATCCCTTCTCCTTGTTGATACTTTCTCCCTCTCCTTGGGAACCTCATCCTGAGTTGTTCCTTTCAGACTAGTTGTACTGTTATGGAACTACCAAGCTCAGAATAACCTTGAAGGGCAAAAAAATTGCATAGAACTTTTAAGATGTACCTTTATTTGCTCAAGCTTTAATAAATGAGATCAGACTTATCTAGAGTGAGTTAAGAACACCACAGAAAATTTTAGACTGCAGTAAAGGAGAATAAGACAAGAATACCGAAACACTACTGTAGTCTTGTTTCAGGGAAATTAACTTGGCCTATAATTTGACTAGTATCCCTAAATTGAGTCTCCACATAAAATGTTTTACTTTTTTATTTTTCATTGATTTTAGCTTCAATTGGCTAAGTGTGAGGAAACTCATTACAGTACCATTTTTGTACAGAATTTAGCTGAGATGGAGTTAGTTTTCCTCATAATTAACCAGCCTGTATATTGCTGTGCTTTAGACTGGTAATCAAAACAGTGTTTACAACATAACAATGTTTTATTCATTGATCAGTGGGCCTGTGACAAATCAAGACATTGAGGAAAAGATGCAACATTGTGATTAGGCTAATTGAGACTATGGCACACAGGTTATCCTTTGAATGCAAAACATGCCACAATCAAGGAAGATAAGCAGGTAAAACAGATTTCTTGCATGGAGGACGATGATAGATGAGATGTTAATATGGAGAGGCTTGGCAGACTAATTATGTCACACTGCCACAAACATACCAAGGTGAATGCCACTTTCTTAAAACAGTTGCTGAAGCTCCCAGATTGCCAGCAATGTACCAGGGAAACATGCCATGTGATTCATACTGCTGTCTGAAACACCATCCATGGTGCTTTAAAATCTAGCCTCACAGCAGCAGAGAACTTCAGAAAGGAACCCATTGGACTATGTGACTCATAGATACCTGAGCTAATAATTTCCCCCATCCCACTGGGGGTGGAAGGAGTGAGCCACTGTGTGGTCTTTAAGCAGCTTGCTGTTGAAGGCACACACATAAGTAGGACACCTGGGCTGTAACTCCTTTTTGACTCATTTTATAAGAGTTTGCACTGCAAACTTATATTCTGTGGAGAAAGCTTACATACTACGTGTACCTACCTATTCACTGCATAAGTGGCTTACTTATTTCAGCAGGCAGGTGTTCATTGGAGAAGGTACTGTATATTAGGTTCTCTCAGTTTAAAGAGCACAATTTTAGAAAAATAATGAGGTTGTTCTAAGAGTTATAACATAGGCATAAATCTTTGCCATGAGAGGCATTTGCCTTTCAGACGTATCTTTTTGTTACAACTGTAGAGTCAATTTTCATTGTGTAATGCTTTTTACACAAAGAGAAATAATCCAGATTCACTTTAAAAAATATTTTCATTCCCAATATATATATATTTTTTTTTTACTTAAAAATGTAGTGTTTATTCACTAAGGCGGGGAAAAACACCCTTATATTTATAAAACTTTATTTGAAAGGAAGTTACTCAAATGCAAAACTGGGTAACAATGTTGTCTCTAATGCTTGAAATAATGCCATGATTACAGTAAAAGAATAACTTGAAGTTTGAAAACTTAAAGTTACATCAAAAATTGTAAAATGAAGAAATTACTAAAATAAAGTCAACTTCATTCCTCTATGAAATCTAGTTCACACACAGAGACAGAGACATGTATTTGTATACACACACACATATATATATATATATACATATATATATATATATATATATATATATATATATATATATATATATGTGAAACTAAGACTGCAGAGTTTCCAGGAAGATATTTTCAACTCAGAGTACTATATATGATTTATAGCAATCTTTTCTATCTAACACAGATGTGGGTCAATCTGTTGGTGTAAATAGGATGGTTAAAGTCAATAAATAGAAAAGAGCTAGTCCACGCTCTTTACAGTAAAGCTAAGAGATAATATCTGTGCATACACTCTGCAGTGTTCAGGCTAACCAACTACCTTAAATAAATAAATGATCTCTGATTGTGCAACTGTAAGAAAGTTCTTAGTTTATTTCAAGCAATGAAGCATCTGTGGTTTTAGATAAAATAGCCATACATTTAAGAATAGCTTTTGTTCTTTCAGACTCTGATAGCCTTTTTGCAGAGATGTAAAGTGGATAAAAAGCCCTCTTCTCTACAAAATATAAGCTGGTTATCCTTTTCTGAGAATCAGCAGTTCCCATTTGAATTCAATGAAAATACAAGCACACACAAGAGCAAAGATCTGAAGCTGGACAACAAAGGAAAGTAGAGGTAATCTCCCAGATTTTTAAGGAGAAACGATTGCAGAGGATCTATTTGAATATGCTAAATTAAAAAAAAAAATAACACTGGGAGGTAAAAATATTCAGGTTTGTGTTGAAGAAGATGCAGAGTTTGATCTCACTGACATAACAAAAATTATGACTCCACTCACAACTTTATAATTGTGTTTTATTTTAAGATTGTCACTTACTGTGACAGAGCAGGGTGACCACGTCTCTGGAGCGTGTGTAGGAAAGTCCTGTAACACTTTAGAAGTAGAGACCTGAAGAACTGCAAAACTTATTATGTACAAAGAGAGGAAAGAACTTGAACTATTTCCCTTAGCAGGTTTAGAGGGAGCTTAATGGAAAATAACACATTAGAGAAATGACATCCAGAAGCCTGAATGCAAATATACAGGACTACAGAGGAAGGACCATTCCTGGAATGGCCATGATAGAAAAGAAAGTATTGCCATCTTGAAAACAACATAATTTAAAGTAATATTCTCCAGATTTCAAGTACAGTATTTTTCAAGAAGAGTGATTTCATAAAAACAGAGGTTGTGATAGGAAAGCTGGAATAAGAAATTTAAGCAGAAAAACCAATTCTGAATTTGAATTGACGCAAATCTGTCAGAGCAGCTAGCAATACCTGAATACATGAACATCCACGCTTTCCACTGGCCACTAAAAAGATTCATGGGCTGGCAGAAGACTAAAGCACTCAGTCAGATTTATTATTTTT
Organism: Pogoniulus pusillus; assembly: GCF_015220805.1. Classification (NCBI taxonomy): domain Eukaryota; kingdom Metazoa; phylum Chordata; class Aves; order Piciformes; family Lybiidae; genus Pogoniulus; species Pogoniulus pusillus. Next base: position 67,214,245 of record NC_087309.1, on the reverse strand, counting down.
CTCATCTCCAACTAGCCCAGCTGCATATTATTACTGTGTTCCTAGTTACAGGAGAAGGTGCAGCAAGGGATGGCCTTTAGTCTCCATTAGTAATTTCTTTTCCTGAGAAGCACACATCTAGCACACTGATGGAAAAGTACAGTTTATGTAGGATGTCCATCATCTGTTAATACCTGACACTTCTGGAAGGTTATAAAGATGAGTTAGCATCTCTAAGATACTGAAAGTGAATGATTTTGGTGCAGCAGCAGAATTATGAGAAAATAAGTTGTGATCTAATGCACCATCTGGTCTCTAGCAATAATCAGTTAAAGAAGACTGACAAGCACCGCTTCTCTCCTTCAAACTGTCCACAATTTGCACATTAGAGTTCGATATTTTAATTCTATTTCTTCCATCACTCTAAAATTCAAACACTTTCACTCACAGCATATGAAAATTAGATTAAGAATTGTCCTGTATTGTTCTAGACCAAGGTAATTCAGATATCAGCTACAATATCTTTATGTCAATCTAAATAATCAATACTCTTTAGCTGTGAGTTTAAATCAGATTTTCAGTCTTATTTCATCAAAGATTCATGTGGCCAGTGAGAGTCTTTTGAAACTGGAAAATAAAGAAAACACTCTGACTAGCTAGCTCTTCTAAAAAACAAAACAAGAGAATGTGCTGTAACCAGTGAAGACCGTGTATCTCTCTGATTATCTCATTCTGTTGAATAATAATAGGAAGGCTGTTTGGGTTCACTTTCTGTTCTACCTTTAGCAAAATGTCATTTTTCTACCCAAGAGCCTTTGAAAGAGCTTAAGCTTTAAATCACCATTTTTCTGTGATGAAAAGACTTTATTCCTTCCTCACTGACCTCTGAATTCACTATACAATACATTTATACTTGCTTCACAGCTTTGATTCAAGTTGAACAAAGCAAAGGGGCATCTTACTCTTAATTGACTTAGGTGTGATATTTCCAGCCCATTCATCTAAAGAAGAAAAAAAATGGACAAAAAGGCATTGTTTAGACTGAAAGACACATTTTGTAACCTCTTACTTAAGTATGTCTCACTTAAATAGCTGTGTTCTCTTTTCTCTTAACTTTGCACATCTTTTTCATTTTTTTTTTTTTTGACAGCTAATACTCTATAGGCACAGTGTTTCTTCAATTTATTTTTATGTGCTGAAAACACACAGTAGAATTCTTGTGCAACACAACACAACATGGATTACTCAAAAGCAGATTACTTTTATACAGCATATCAGATATTTTCTCAGATATCTGTTGTGAGAGGAGTTCTGCACTATACAAAAACCATGTGATGATGGAAGCTGTTTTCTTTCTGCTGCACACTTAACGAATCATTATCAAAGTCACTGGAGTTCTTTCATATTTATTCATGCCTGCATGAGAACTGAATGTGCCAATACTTTAGTTTAATTAAGGTTTTAAATGTAAAATCAAAACGAATACATTTCCTTCCGGTTCTATTTCAGTGTGCTCAGTGACAAAACATGGGCAATAAATCTGGCATAATGCATGAGGAATATGGAAGAATCCAATGAGAATAAAGCAAAACTAGACATAACTCTATTGATCTTCTGCAAGACTGGAGCAGTCCGTTTGTCCATGATAATTCCATGGGGAACAGTGTCAAAGGCTTTTGGGAAGTCTAGTAGACGATGTCCACAGCCTTTCCCCCATCCAATGGTTGGATCATCTCACCATAGAGAGCAGATTTGTCAGGAAGGACCTGTCCTTCCTAAGTCCATGCTGTCTGGGTCAGATTCCCTGTTTGTTCTCTATTTTGCATAAAATAGTGTTTGAGATGACCTGCTCCATGACCTTCCCTGATACTGAGGTCACACTGACAGGTCTGTAGTTCTCTAGAAAGAATAATCATTTCAGCACTGACTTTCTCTCCTTTGGAAAAAGATGGTTTCTAGAACTGTTTCAAGAAATCTCTTTGGTCAGGAGCTTAGGATTGGATAAGATGGGCAAAGATTCTGCTGATTGGACTAGGTTTGGGGTTTTTGTACCTTCTTGATGGCTGGTTTCAAGGTAGATGTTATGCTGGATGATAAAAGTGGCTTCTTTATTACACGCTTCTTTTAACTAAGTGAAAGAAGATAAAGTCTGTGAGCACTTTCAAAAGTAAATTAAACTGTGTTTATCCAGACTATTTAAAAAATCTCAGTTTATGAAAAAAAAATACATAAGTCCATTAGAGGTTATGAAATGAAGTGTGAACAAGCCCATAAATTCTTCTCTGTCATGCAGAATTTTTATCTTGTAACAGACTGGTTTGCATTGAATAAGAAAAGCTTAGTGGGGGTCAAATCTAAATTCAGCTGTGGTTAAAAGATTCCTAGAGGTGAAAAAAAAGATAACTGGTAGGTATGCACTGACTGAGTTACTAGTGTCTTCTACATAAGCATGTCAACTTCTCCATTGATTTAATAATTCAGAACATTTTTTAGTAGTTGTCTGAAGTAGTAAAAATATAAGCCTAGAGACTACTAGAACTGTAAGATGCTGTTTTTCAACATTAGATTGGAACTTAAATAACCCACATGGTATTTCTGAAATTCAGTAGGCTATCAGCTGTGTCTTTTTAACACAAAATATTTAGCATAATGTTAAACATGATATTCAGGGCTGCATATCTGTATGCAAAGAGAACTTATATTGCCCAGTACCTATGTTGAATGCTGTAATTGTGGAATGCAGTACACTCTTCTGTGATTAGAAAATACTGAATTGCCAAATAAAGATGAAAATTTAAGATTTTTCACAGAATCATAAAATCAACCAGGTTAGAAGAGACCTACAAGATCATCCAGTCCAACCTAGCCCCCAGCCCTATCCAGTCAACTAGACCATGGCACTCAGTGCCTCATCCAGGCTTTGCTTGAACGCCTCCAGGGATGGTGCCTCCACCACCTCCCTGGGCAGCTCATTCCAATGGGAAATCACTCTCTCTGGGAAGAACTTCCTCCTAACATCCAGCCTATACCTACTCTGGCACAACTTGAGACTGTGTCCCCTTGTTCTATTGCTGGTTACCTGGGAGAAGAGACCAACTCCTACCTGGCTACAACCTCCAGTTGTCTGTAAGTTAAGAATTTTGGGCTCAAAATCACCCTACATTCTAAGTAATCATGATAATGTGTTAAAATGGCACCCAGAACAGGAAACCAGGGTTTAAGAAGTATTTACTTTAATATGAATACTGCAATTGGCCTTGTATGACAGAGAATTTCACTACCTGAGTGAAATTCAGGCTTTGTATATGAAACTCTGATTAATTTTCATAGAGAAATACGAAAAATGTTGCCATCCAAGTATAGGTGGGGTTTTGTTGTTGTTGTTGTTGTTGTTGGTTTTGTTTGTTTGTTTGCTAGAATATGGGGAAGGTTTAGCTGTTACTAGTAAAACTGCTTCAAAACATCATCTAACAGATAAGGAGGAAAGTACCTTAATCACAAAAACTCCACTTTCTACATTTTTTTTTTTCAGAAGCACATAAAAGAAAAAGAAGATTAAATAAGAAAAAGAAAAATCTTATTCATCTGCTCTATGATAAAATCTAAAGTGTGACTGTACGTCCATATGCTCCTGTGATATGCATGCTGAAGAGCATATCGAGACTTTCTTTAAAAAGTGTCTTCCTTGCATAATCTATAAATCCCTACATATATATATATATATATATATATTTGGTGTATCTCAACAGAAGATGCGTTGCAAAGAATATGCCTTAAAAGGGATTATGGAAAAGCAATGAAACAAAATTGTTCTTCAGAAAGAAAGGAAAAATTTTTTTAAAAGCATAGGCCAGGACATAAGAGATTGAATTTTACCACTGCTGAAATGAAAGCCAATACTGGAGCCCAACTAATAAGACTTTTTTAAAAGTCACTTTACTGGTTAGCAGGCTAATCTATTTAAATAAGTTTTCTCAGTTTTATAGCTTATTGTAACATATAATGATAGAGATAAAAACAATGATAAGAAACTATGAGCAGTAAAATGTATAACTGCTATTCAGAATACTTAATATGAAGTCTGTAGTGTCTCATCTTAAATTCTGTGTACTACTTTCATTAGATTGCTGTATTTTAGCAATCCAGTGAGACCTATTTCTCTGCAGCTACTTTACCAACATTAACTTTCATAAATGTTGTACGAATACTCATCAATGATGAAATGAATGTCACAGTGTCCTGAAATCCATTTTTATTAAAGCTGGTGCTCTAGACTGTATTTAAATCATTTGTCTATTTCCCAATGCAAGTAGCAGAATTTGATCTATGCTCATTAGTATTAGCTTTTGGTATGCTGAATATTTAGTAGTATATAGTCTTTTGTAATCATGTTTATTGGAGGTGTATCATTTTAAGTAAAAAAAAAAAAAACAAAACAAAAAACTGAAACATTCAGAAGCCTAGTTCGCACTGGAATGTCAGCATGGATTGCAAGGGACAAATCATAAACTCTACATGTGGTGACAGGGAGGAGGGATCAACCCCAACATCTCCCCAACAGTGTTGACTGCTGGAGTTTGTAAGGCAAGCTCATGCTGGCTGTTTTTTTGTATTCAGGACATGATAGTTCAATTGGGTGAAGTGGAAAGCTTGATGCAGGTTTGCAGATCTCATACAGAGTTGTTTGAAAATTGCTGTGACTGCATAAGAATCTTGCCTGCAAAGACTTATGATGCTGGGAATGTCTTGGCAAGTCACACAGCATTCAGTTGTACCCCATGCAGTGCTATTTTCTGTAATAAATCTTTGTGCATTTCTTCTCCCATGCAAAAGCACACAAAAAATTCAGATGCCATGCTGACTAACATCTTTTCAATCCTTTGAGAAAAAGATGTGCTTTCAAAGCCTATGATTTTTTTTTCTTTCTATTTTTCTTTTAACTCTTAAGTCTTAGCTGCAACCCTTAATTTATGATCTCATGGACTTGTAGGCAGAGCTCATCACATCACCACTTGCATTTTACACCTAGTTTGTTTTGGAACAAAACTTGGAAGAAAAAAAAGAAGAACAAGAACAAGAACAAGAAAAAAAAAAGAAGCAGAAGGAAAAAAGAAGGAAAAAAAAAGAAAGAAGAAAGGCAAAATCAAACCAATTAAAAAAAAAAAAAAAAAAAAACCAACTCACCCACCAGATGGATTTCTAGAATCCTAGAATCTTAGTACAGAAATGTGCTTATCCTATATTAATTTTTTTATTCCCTTTGTGGTCAAAAGCAAGTAAAAATACATTTGTTATTGTAACCAGCATTCCATCACCATTATTACTGTTGTCCTCTTAAATCTCACTTTTTTAAAAGTCATCTACCATTACTTGCTATAAGAATTTTGCACAGCTGTGGGATTTTTATAGGAACGTTGGCAGCATTGTGAAAATCTTCTATAATAATTGCTGAAAATAGCTCATCCACCAACATGCTCAAATAACCCCATTAAAGTATCTCTCTTGATCATTTCCTGTGTTCATTCCCCTGGGAATTCCTATAGCTATGGTTATCCTGAAGGCAAGAAGCTGCTGCCTGTAGTGAAAAGGTGTCTGTTATTTTCTGAGCTGTTCTCATTCCCATAAGAGACCAACTCAACAGCACTATAGTTAGTCACTTATAATACCTAGCTCTTCCAAACCAGACTCAGGCAAATACAAAGTAGACTTTCCCTGCAAGTTGTGTTCAGCTTTTGAAGAGTAAATAAACATTTCATTAAAATGGTCTCACTAAAAACAGAGAAAACTGAACTGAGCTGTCACCTTGTGTTAGTCACACCCATAAATTCTGTCATGTTACAGTGTTCAGTTGCAGTATCCCAGTGAGCTTGGAAGAGGCAATTCTTCAGGTTTCCCTCTCTTTGCTTTGGACTTTTTTTTCCTGGTGGACGTTATCTCACTTTCTATGTCCAGTATGTGTTTGCATTGGTATTGTCATGCTTGCTTTGTGCAAGTGTGTTCAAATACTGATCTCAACAGCAATGATTTCTATTAGGACACAGTAAATAATTTTTTTAATCAAGTAGTCTGCTTTTTCTATATTGGTTCTTCTCCTTTCAGGACTGGGACAAGGCATTTCTACTACCAACATTTTCTTGGTCTTTTGTATTCTTCTCCTCCCAATATCAGTGACAGTTTTTTCAGCATTCATGTTCACTCTGACAACATGACAGCTGGTATCACCAGGCCAGAGTGAGATGTGGTTTATTATTTTAAGTAGGATTTATTTAGTTCAGCCTCACAGCCTAAGGGCGTGAGGAAGGAGATTTAACTCAAAATTTAATTCTCGTAGGAGTTCTTTTAATACAAGAAGACCAGACAGAAGGAATATGGAGAAAGGACAGAATTGTAGTGGTTGGAAAGCACGACATGTAAATGTGATTATTGAATGCAATTATTTAGTCATGGAAGTGGGCTCTGTAGAATATGTATGTTGTAGTAGCCCTGATAGGCCCAAAATAGGCTTAATACATATACTGGCCTGTTCAGGAATGTTTTTCTGCTCCACAAGAGGCAAGTGCATGAAATAAGACAAAAGAACTTAGAGCCACTAAGTCTAAGGACTCTGGCCTGCCCAGACTTGTCTTGGTCCTGTAGTAAACAAGGTACACACACTTAGCTTGTGCCTGCCTTGTGCAAGGCCTATACTTTTCTCAAATTTGGGTAAAGCAAGCCTATGGCTCTGCCTAATATGGTAAGTTTTGGTTAACTGCCATTCTGATTGGTTATTCTGTGTCTAAAGGCCCATTAATCCTGGCCCACATTGATAAAAGAAATACACAGGTAACTACAGTGTGCTCTGCCATGCTACTTGTGCTTGCTGTAGCCTGCCGCTATTGCTTACTGTCTTATTGTTTGCCTGGAAACTCCACTGTCACAAGTTTACCAGGCACAGACTTGAAATGCCTCCACACGATTGGCCTGCATAGCCAGAGTGACATCATGCTAAGACTACATATCGCAAGACATCCTGCCTGCACCTGAAAGTCTGGTAAGACTAGAAGTCCTGGAGATACACAGATCATTCAGAGGAGCCAGGAGATAAGGTCAGAAATTGTCTGCCTTCTTTCTCCAGAAGCCTGGGAAGAATGAAGGGTCAGCAGCCAACAAGACAAAGTCCCCTAAAAGTGCTTAAGCACTAGCTGGATCTGTGGCTAGCCTCTGCAAGTCAGGTAATAATAATTTTGTGAGTAAATACTTAAAACCCTCTTTGTAATTCTCCCATTGCCTTCTGCCCTAAGCAGAAATAGCTCGAGTCCATCAAGTGGGCAAGCAGTATATTGGGCAAGCAGTATATTGGCTGAAAGCAGCATTTGACTGTGGGAATCTTCTCTTCCAGTTCAATTAATGTTTATGTATTTTGCTGGTTATTATTAGATCTAGATATTATCCATAGAACATTTCCATGACCACGTAAGAACTTGAATATTATTAAAATTAGTGATAGGAGGTGGCAAGAGTTCTGAATATCAAAATTAATAAACCATTAATTTTGGGAAAAATCATCTCATATTCATTAATTTTCCCCTTTGTAACAATGTATGAAGAAAAAAAAAAGTAAACAAAAGAGAACAGCAACAGACTCTGTAACATGTGATAAGATACAAATAAAACCTCTGTAAGTTTCAGTGGACTACTAGCTGAATGTTTACTTTCAAAGTATATTTTTGAAAACAGAAATTTAAACAAAAGTCCAGTCTTGAAAGTAGTCATTCATACCAAAAACTCTAATAGAAACAGCTTTTAATTTAATAAATACTCCTTTGCTTTGCAGGCACTGCAAGAACTGTATTATTTTCCAAATGAATAAGAGGAGGGGGGAAATAGTGATGTGTTTAAAAAGAGCCATAGACATAAGGAAGGATTCATGGCTTACTTTTAAGAACCCTCATTGCAGAATATTGTGTAAACAACGAAACTGCCTACTGCACTCAAGTATTCCAAATTCAGATACTGTTCCTAGGCTAAAGTTACAGTTTGATCAGGAATTTTCCTCTCTAATTTAGGCCATCAGAAAGCAATCATTTCTTACACACAAGCCCCTGAATCCCAGAGATGGAAGTTCTTTGACATTACCTTACACTGCTACTGGTGAAATGAATTTATAAATTAAAATCAAACAAGGGAAACAAGTGGGATGGAAATAGGTAAGCATAATTAGAAACTGTACTAATCTCTATCTAATACACAATTAGCATTGGAAAATTTCTGTGCTTTTTTCACTATAAGGATGTTTTTTTTATCAGTTAAGACTTTGTCTCATTATGCCATGGACTGCCAACTTTCTTTGATACTTCTATGATCAGAGGGATAGAGCACCTCTACCGTCAAGACAGGGAAAGAGTTGGGAAGTTATCCATGGGACAGCAATGTGCCCTTGTGGCCAAGAGGGCCAAAGGCATTCTGCTCTACATTAAGAAAAGTGTGTCCAATGGGTCTAAAGAGGTTCTCACCCACCTCTATTCTGCCCTAGTGAGACCACACCTGGTGGTGAAAGAGAGAGAGAAAGAAAGGAACCAACCCAAACAAACCAACCAACCACTCTGTGAAACCTCAAATTCACTAACTTTTACTTGGAACTCTTACATTTAGAAGCCAAATTAACTTACCACAGGAAAAAAGTCCATAAGATACAGCTCTTAGCTCCAGGTCTCAGGGAAGAGCTCACAACATTTCACTTGTTAAGCAGAATTAATGTGAAAGAGGAAGACAGTCCACAAAGAGAAAAGAACCTTCAGGCTCACTTAACTTGTACAACATTACGCAACAGGAATTTTCAGAGAGAAGGAAAAAAAGTGAAGCACATTCAATACATTTGCAAAATATTTTTTCTTAAGAGTTTAACCCCTAAAAATATATGCTTATGACACATTGCTTAACTGAGGCATTATGAATACAACTCTGTAGTGCCATATGTAAACAATGTAATTAATGGAGCAGTAACCTAAATAATCTATTCAAGGCTGTAGGATGGTTTCAATGGGCCTGTGTTTTCTGAGATTGTCATGGAGGGGTATTGTGCTGCCTACGCCGATTTTGGCAGAGGGGAGAAATCAATTGGTGTGAGATAATATTCTATAAAAAATATATTTATTAAACTAAATATTCTGAACTCTTACCACCCCCAACCCCTGTGCTTTAATATTAAAATGAATTCTACATGGTTATGAAAACATTCTAGGACTAATATCTACAGTAACTTGTTAATAACTAGCAAACAGTTCAAACTATAAACAGAGAGAGGATTCTTCCCCATGGCTTAATGCCATTTGGGCATTATGTACTATTCGCCCAGCAGAGTGGGCTGGAAACTGTTTCTGCTCTATGGCAGAGGCAACAGATAATACAGAGGCATTAAAGCATTCACTTACAATTCTTATTAATCATCAATCACCCTCCACCGCTATGTCACAGCCTATTACTAGAGGCCAAACTTCAGGGAAGTCTTTGCCTGTGGACTTCAAGGCTGGAATCCTCTGGCTTCTTGGGAAATGACAGTCTCTGACCTTGTGCTGATGATTCTTCTGGATGCTCTCTCCAGGGATACTTAGGCAGGATCTCAGGTGCAGAGGTAGGATGCTGTGCTGTCTCAGTATGATGTAACATTGGCCAGACAGGCTGATCATGTGCAGAGAATTCAGAGTCTCCTTCCTGGTAACTCGGCGGCAATGGCACTTGCCAGGCAATGGCACTTGCCAGGCAATGGTAGGGCGTGCAGGTGTGTACAGCTGCTCAGGAGTCTGCACTCCATAGGTAAAGGCAGGCAATACAGGATCTGGTCCTGATAACACAGTGGTGTGCAAGTGTGCACAGCTGCCTGGGAGACTATGGGCTCCACATATATATAGGCAGGTTTAGGTGAGCTTTGCAGGTAAGTACGCAGGCAGGGGTGTCCAAGCACGTTGTTTACCTGTGTACCCCTATTTATTAAACGTGGGCTGAGATTAATGGCCCTTTGGCCACTAGAATGACCAATCAGGTTGGCAGTTAGCCAAACCTTACCATAATAGGTAAAAGGCACAGTGCCTGGACTTTCTCCAAATATGGGTATTGCATGGGCCTAGCAGCAGGCAGGCACGAGCTGGGCATGTGGGGCTTACACAACATGCTTACAAACAGGGGTCCTGGGCCGATCAGAATTCGTGACACCAGGCCTATTGTGCCCCTTTTATCCATTTAACGTGTTTACCCCTAGTATGGGGCAGAAAAACATGTCCTGGCAGGGCAAGGCATAAATAAGCCTAGTTTCGGGCCTACAGGCCCTCCACAACAGAGATAGACTAGTAACTCTGAAAAGTACTATTTGGGCAAAATTATTTTGAGCTGAGTCACTGGGTAAAGACCATGACTGTTATTTTTCAAGTTGGAGCCAAGTCCCATTAATTGTACTGGGATAATCTGAGGTTGAAAATAGTCCAACATATGAGAAATGTTACCAAAAAAATAAAGTATTTCTGAAACTGAAGGTAATGAGAGTATTGCATGACTTCACTCCATCAGCTTTCACCACGTAAGGAAACTAAATACTATCAATAGACACCAACTGAGAACCACATTGTTTCTAAATTCCTATGAATCTTCCTTGAGCAGATTTTCAATATAGTTCAGGAAATAAATTTTGGCACTGGCATTCAAGAAGGATGGGATGAAAGTTTTTGTCTGGCTTACAGGCCTCCTCAGGTGAGCTTGGATGCACCACTTGGATTGGCATTTGGAAGTGTATAAATACTACTGCACTCACTGTGAGGAAGTGGGGCACACTCAAGTTCCTTGTTTACGTTCTTGGACTATAAATCCTGTTCTTTGCTTATCATCCCTTAGCTAGATTTTGGAAGTTTCTTAGATGTTTGTAGATACCCATACTGTTCCATTCTTTCCAGCTATATTTCCTTAAATACTTATTTCACATTTAGCTCTCAAAACTGAAGTCAAAGAGTATTTTGATCAGGGAAAATATTTGAGTCCAGTGTTTTTCATTAATTTCTCAGTGTCATCTGAGAACCTAGCTCTTACTCTCAGCTGATCTCTGTCTTCAGCACCGCTTCCTTCTTCACAGTGGTGCTCTATAGAGAGGTGCTGGAAATCACAGAGTGCTATGTTACTGCAGTGGGAGCATGGTGCCACACCAGAGTCTCATGAGGCTGTGCACTGCATATGTTGTCAAAGGTGAAAGGGTCATTGTTGTGTTAATTTTCAGGTCTTGAAGAATCCCCCAGAATTAATTATTTGTGCAAGTAACATGTGTAATTTAAGAAAAAAAAATTCACCTTAATCACAAGTTAGAGATTTAAATAATGAAGTTTGCAGCCTCCTTCATGACAAAGAGTTCCACGTGGTTTGTAAGATGATGGCATAGCTTAAGTCTTCTATATTAGAAATGAGAGGTATTGGAATGCCTTTTGTAGAGGTTGCAGATGTGAAGAATAGCAAAGACCGATAGAGGACCAAGCCACATCATAAGGGGATAAATTTTAGTCAATAAACTCTGCAAGATGATGTACTGACTCAAGTACCAACCCTTACTTCTGACAATTTTATAACTTGACAACAAAGTTGAATTTGCATGAAGATGGCAAAAGTTAATATTTGACAACTGCAAATAGTTGTTCTTTTACTACTACTTCCTGCAGTAGTGGAACACAATTGAGCAGGGAATTAAGCTTTTGAAGTAGTTTTCTGTGAAAGAAGTGCTTTATGGAGATCATGGCACACATGAACCTGATGACATTCCTCTTGGAACAGGTCTCATGAAGAAGCTTATTCAGCTTGCTCCTTCCTCCTGTGATAACATCTTGGTCAGCAGGTTTCTGTCAAGGAGTGATAATGGAAGGCCTCTCACTGTTGGTGAGTTCACTGACCAACTGTGGCAGATATAGGACAGCTTGTCACTTTCTGCCACAGTCTCTGCCATAAAAATTATGACTACAGAGATGCAAGATATAAAGAATGGCATGAAAGATAGCATGAAAGAACTGAAGGAGGATCTTAAAACCTCCATTGCCAATCTGCTAAAGGATACCATTCCTGCATCATCTGAATGGGTGCATGTTTCTGCCATCAAGAACAAACACACACTTCCTGCAAGGCAATTCCAGCCCAGGAGGAGACAAATTCCACCTAGACATCAGCAATCACGTGCGTCACTGTGGATAATCTTGCATGACCAATTTGGTGAGAACATGAACAAATGGGATGGTCAACCTACTTTAGTGCTTTCAAAGAGAGTCAGGGAATTGCAGAGTGGCAGAAACAGAGGCAACAATGCCAGAAAAGTAGCTGTCACTTCTTCAGCTCCCCAAAGTAACTGCAATTATTCCAACAATTGCAATTTCTCTCACAACACCACCAATCACTGTGCACACCCCACATTCCATGTTCAGCATTAGGGGTGCCCTGCTACAAGCCAAGAGGAGGAAAGGGATAGTGGAGAGAACCGAATCTATTGGAATGTATTCATTAGGTGGCCTGGCAGTTCAAAAGTTTGGAAATAAAGGGCTTGAGTTGACACAGGTGCTCAGTGTACTTTATTGCCATCCAATTGCAAAGGGACAGAGTCTATCACTATTTCTGGAATCACTGGTGAATCTCAAGCATTAACTAAGTTGCAGGATGAGATCAGTTTAACTGGTAAAGAGTGGAAGAAACGTCCTATTGTAACTGGTCCTGATGCGCCTTGCATTCTGGGAATTGACTTTTTGAGACAAGGTTGTTTCAAAGATCCTAAAGGCCAGAAATGGGCTTGGAATAGCATCTGTAGAAATTGAGGATGGTAAATTGAATCTGTCTATCAGACCTGAATTATCAGGTGAATCTGCAGTTGTGGGACATCATGACATAGAGGATCTGGAAGTGCCAATTGCCAATTGGGTGATTTTCCAAAGTATGGGGGGACGGGTAACACCCAAACTATCACAGTTTATTTTGAGTGGTTTTGAGTCAAGGGGCTCAATTGAAAAAAACAAGCAAACAACAACAACAACAACAACAAAAAACACACTAAAAAAAAAAACACACAAAAAAAAAAAAAACAGCAGGTTGACAATTCCATAAAACTCTATTGTTTCTAATTCTGACATTAGTTTGTTCCTGAATGAAGGAAGAGGTTGCCTTCTTAATCATATTTATTGTAGGAGAATTGAGGAATACTTACAATAAACAACAATTAATCATTTAGCGCAAAAGAGAAAATATAATAACTTTGTGTTGTGGAGGCAGGGAATTAACATGGCAGTGTCAAGAATATATATAAAAATAGAATTATTTTATTTTCCTGAAACCTCACTCCCAAAACTATATACAGAAATTAATTTAGTTTAATTAGCAGACTCAGTTTGATTGAGAAGATCTTACAAAGGATACTATAGATAAATTTAGCTACTTTAGAAGTCAGGAAATGGAAAAGGCTAAGCTAATAAACACAGCTTTCCCGGTATCAATCAGGCTGAGCAGAAAGTTTACTCACTACAGGTGAGCTAGGCTGTCTGAGAGAAAGGGCAGTTCAGACACTTGTCAGCTCTCTCTTTTTCCAAAGACATCTGAGGTCCATTAGGCCCATTAACCTTGCGCAAAGTATGCTTATGGTGGAGAACTGTCTCCCACTTCAAGCCTGCAGGGCAGGGGAGGGGGCCAGTTTTTTAGGCCTTTTCTCCCCCATTCAAAACATGGAGGGAGAGGAATTTTGAGATATCCAGGACTCCAGGACAATTTGAGACCCTGTTCACTCTTTCTGTCAGGAATATATTTGTGCAAAATTATGAATAACCAAGGAAGGAACCCATACTTTAAAATTAACTCCTTGAAAGTATGGACAATTAAGTAATGAATAACAATGTCTGGCTTAACCAGATGTAGATTTATTATTCTTGAGTGACATACATTTCTGCACCACACTCATAAGCAAATTATGCCAGTGCATATATATATATATATATATATATATATATATATATATGTATTTGGAATAAATGTTTTTAGAAAAGAAAGAGAGACAGAAAGAGAGGGAGAGAAAGAAGCCTTAAGAGAAAATGTTAATATCTGACTTCACAAATAGCCCAAAATGTCACCTCTTCATGAAACTGTTTGGTTTTATTCTTCAGATTGTTATTCTTCTTCCTAGAACTTCCTGGTTTATTTTGCTTGAAAAACAGACTGAAGAAAGTAAAAGTGGAAAAAAAAAAGGGGGAGGGATAAGACAAAGAGAAAAATCTATGTTGCTTGAAGTGTTTGTTTCATTTGTTCCTGTGTCTAGTGTCATTCCAAGAAATACTGGCAGAGTAGGAAAATGACTGATAGGGAGGAGGAGAGGTAAGAAAACATTTTACCATTCTCCACAGGATGCTATTTCCCTAGCCTATCTCTTTGAAAAAAATGGTTCACCTCAAGAAATGTCCCTGGCTGAGCTCAGGCCATTCTTTCAAAGCTACCTCTCTGTAGTCAGTAGACGTGGCACTTCAGAATATGTTTTAATGGCCATGGTGGTGTTACATGGACAGTTTGTATCAATAACCTTACAAGTCTTTTTCAACTAAAATGATTCTATGATTCTATGAAAAGCACTGCCCCTTCTGTCCCTACCTTTTTTTCCAGTACCATTCCTTTTGCAAGGCTAGTTGATGTCCAGAGAAGTTACCTGATCCCTCTCACTGTGCTTCTGCAGGGGAAGGAAAGCAACCTTTTCCAATCAATCCAGATTTTTTTTCTTGATTAAAAGGCCTCTTTGCCCACAGCCTCAATGCAAGTTAAGACTACAGAACTAGTCCTTCGATGTCAAACAACTAGAAATTTACCTTTTGTTCTAACAAACTTGCGAACTACATAAATATTGTCATGTCTTTCCTACAGCTATGAGTACTAAAACAGTTTAAGAGAGATGACTCAAGATAATCTCAAAGGAATTATCTAACACAATGTAATAATTCAAAGGTTCTTGCTTTTCAGATATCTCCTAATTCACTAGATAGTCATCTTAAAGGGTTCTTCTGTCTGCCTCAGCATTAGGGATGTGTTATGGAGGAGTTTGTTTGGGTTTAGGGGGAAATGAAATGTGAGGCCGAATTTAAAAGAATCTAAGAGATTTATTATTACAAACACTAAGAATCCCCTTCCCCAAACTTATTTGTAACTACCCCATGTAAGTTCTTTGTCTGCAGTTGTGAATTAGAATACAAAACAGCTATGTATCAGAAATCTAGGAATTTAGCAACAGTTTGAAAAGGATTTATGAAGAGAGTCTGTGATTTGAGAGAGAGTTCCACTGGAAGCTTTGAGAGATTATTCAGTCTTTAGATCAGGTTTCAGTTACTCACTGTCCAAATTCAGTTCTGAAAAGTTCTAAATATTGTGGATTAGAGTGCACTGTCTGAGCCTCTGCAGCGCGGTCAAGTCGGGCACTGGCATCCGAAGGCTGGCGAGGATCGGAGCACTGCCTGTAACCGTACTGTCCCGAGCCAGCCGTAGCTTCGATCCTACAGGTGATCAGTGAAAATGCGAATGTCGAGCGAGTGCCAGGCCGTGCCGATGCGTGTGTGTGAGAGTGAATGAGCAAGAGCGTATCCCAAAAGGTTGCTCAATTAAGGCAAATGTGGTATCTTTTATAGTGTTTCAAAAGAGGTGTGTTAGCCAAACTCAGACCAACATACATGAACAATACAGATTGGTTCAAAGTTATAATTAATTCACACATCGGCTAATTTTCACCAAAAACAACCTGTGGTACCACCCAGGGGTCAGCCCCCAGCAGGTGTGCATAAGGTGGTCACAGTGTCTGAAACCCAAGGCCTTTTTTCCAAAACAATAGCCTATGTTTACAGTTTTGCCCCTCTGGGGGAGAAATCTTCCCAGAGGCTGTAACGGCTGTTGGGACAGTGGCTGTCGTCATGCAAACAGATGAAAGCAACGTTTTGACTCTTCGATGGATGGCCTTTTGAGCCACAATTTTGTATAAATAAGGGCTCTGCAAGGAGGTTTTGCAACCCTCCATGACAGGATGATACAGTAGACCTCTTTGAATGCAATTTAAATAAAATAAGTATGTGTCGTGGAGGGCCTGTAGGCCCAAAAATAGGCTTATTTATGCCTTGCCCTGCCTGGACATGTTTTTCTGCCTAAACCAGAGGTAAACACATAACAAGCACAAAGTGGGACCACAGACCTGGTGCCATGGAGTCGGGCCTGCCTGGGGTCTATGTTGTATAAGGTGTTTGTAAACATGTTGTTTAAGCCCCCACACACCCAGCTTGTGTTTCCCTGGTGTAAGCCTATGTGATCCCCATATTTGGAAACTCCAGGCACTGTGGCATTTGCGAATTATGGTAAGGTTTGGCTGACTGCCAACCTGATTTGTCATTCTAGTGGCCAAAGGGCCATTAATCTCAGCCCACTTTTAATAAATAGGGGTACACAGGTAAACAACATGCTCAGACGCCCCTGCTCATGCTGCCCTGCATAGCTCGGACTCTCCCCTGCATAGCTCGGACCCCAGACATTGATCACCTGCTGGTGTACTTAGTTGCAGAGCTCACTTAAGCCTGCCTATATATATATGTGGAGCCTATAGTCTCCCAGCCAGCTGTACACAACTGCACGCCGCTGTGTTATCAGGACCAGATCCTGTATTGCCTGCCTTTACCTATGGAGCGCAGACTCCCGAGCAGCCATGCACGCCTTGCATGCCCACTGCCTTATTACTGCCTGGTAAGTGCCACTGCCACTGAGTTACCAGGAAGCAGACTCTGAATTGTCTGCACATGATCAGCCTGTCAGGCCAGCATTAGATCATGCTGAGACAGCATGGCATCCTACTCCTGCACCTGAGTTCCTGCCTCAGAATCCCTGGATAGAGCATCCAGAAGAGGCCAGGAGACAAGGGCAGAGATTGCATCCTTCACTTGGAGAACCAGGTCAGAGACTGTCATTTCCCCAGAAGCCTAGAAGGATCTCCTTTCCCCTCAAGCCAGGAGGATTCCAGCCTCATAGTCCATGGGCAAAGACTCCCCTGAAGTTTGGACACTAGTAATAAGCTGTGACATAGCTCCGGAGAGTGATTATTCATTAATAAGAATTGCAAGTGAATGCTTTAATACCTCTGTAATAACTGTTGTCTCTGCCATAGACCAGAAAGAGTTTTCAGCCCACTTTGCTGGGCAAATAGGATATAGACCCCAAATGGTATTTGCCACGGGGAAAAATCCTCTCTCTGTTTATAGTTTGAATGTTTGCTAGTTATTAATAAGTTACTGAAGATATTTTATCCTAGAATGTTTTCATAACTGTGTAGAATCCATTTTTAGTATTAATATACTGTGGTTGGGGGTGGCAAAAGTTCAGAATATTGAGTTTAATACACACATATTTTTATAGAATATTATCTCGCACCAATTAATTTCTCCCCTCCACCAAAATCAGCGTAGGTGGCAGAATACCCCTCTGCGATAGTATGCCACCATACTGTTTTAACAACACACTTCACAATGAACAAGGAGCTTTTTAAGACAGTTTAAAGCTGTTGATGATTTTTTTTTCATTAAAAGTCATATTAAGAGAATTATGTACAAACACATTTCTGTCAAAGAAAACTATAAAGGTAAAATTTTTAGTATTGCAGCTTTGATTTTTGTGTAAGTCTATGCAATAAAAAATATAGATTTTTCTATCTAAAATAGATTGTTAATGAAAACATGATAATAACTAAGATGATGCCTTGCATCTGTGCTTACTCCATTATATTGGTTTTTTTCTCCTATATTTTTTCTCTGTATCTTCACATTCCACACTAAATCAAACTATCTTTACCTAAAAGTGGGGCCAAGTGTGGGCAATAAGTCAATCTCTTTGAGAGGTTAATTGTAACTTTATTCACCAAAAAAAATTATCTGTCAAGATTACAAACACCAGACTGAACCACATTTTGTAACCTATGCTTTCAAAAGTCTTTTTTTTTTTTTTTTTTTTTTTTTTTTGGAAAGCAAAAGATTGTTTGTGGTTACTGCCCCCTATAACTTCATTAGCAGAACTGAAGTTTAAAAGTTGTCTACTACCCAGCATTTCAAGACTTTTTTTTCAATCTTTTTATATACAGAATAGCATATGAGTAGCTATAAGGAGCTTTCAGTGATGATTTATTGCTCTTCTGAACTCAAGTAGAAGTAATCTGAATCAATTCTAATGTGTAATTGGCAACATCACTCTACATAACCTCATATCTCTGTCTTTTTCAGTAATGCCAGTGTCATAAGTACTATCTTCAAAAATAGGAAATAAGATTAGCAAGTGTGCTCATAAAGTAGACCTAATATTATGTTGCCTCTTTGGTTTAATGGCTAAAATTACTCAAAAAACCATTCATTGTTTCCTCGTAATTATCACCTCTTCCGTCTCAAAAATAAAATTGAAAAATCATTAAACCAAAATTTTAAATCCAGTTAATTTTTAAGCAAAGTCTTTTATTTTAAGTCAGAGGGTGGGAATCAAGCCAGGAAAAAAAAAAAAAAAAAAAAAGGAACTAACTTAGAGTCTACATTTTGGTAGTTACTCTAACTTAAGCAAGAATCTTTAGTTGCTCTTCCACTATCTTGCTTGTCTTTCTGCACAGCGAACTGCATCAAGGAAACTATGTTCCTTGATGTCTTGGGTTCAAATGCAGGTTCCCAGAGACTCTAATAAATTTAATAGACCCAATGACGATTTATAGAGTGCCCTCCCCTCTTCCCCCTCCTTTTCCCAAAGATAGGGAGAGAGAGAGAGGTAAGCACACCCAAATAAATCAATCTCACTCTATTTGAAAGTAAAAAAGGAAAAGTTTAACAATAACTTTGAAAAGGTATTGGAGGTAGGGAAAGTTTACAAGGGATAAGGAAGGGAAAACAGCAAAATACAAAAAGGGATGGATACAACCTGAGCAATGTGATGGTGTCTCTGCCTCGTGGCTGCCACGTGGTGTGCTGGTATGCAGTGTGTGAGTGTGTGTTCAAAGGGAGTGAAGAAAAAGAGGGCTAGGAGCAGGAAGCTCCTCTGTTTTATAGGACAGGAAGTGGGGGGAGTGGGCTAACCATCACCTGGAGTGTGGCCCGTCCCTGGGGAGGGGCCAAGACCCCTAGGGTCAGGTTCAGGGTTACGCCCCCCTGGAGTGTTAACCCTATACATTTCACCCCTTGGTTAGACCACTTCCACCTTCCTACGAACAGTCTTCTTCTCCAACGATGGGAAAAAGTGTCCATGGGTTAAGAGTTCTTGAAGTCCTTCTCAGTCCCCGGCTGTATCCCAAGGTGATCTGCTCCTCTGGTCCGGTGCAGGATGGTGAGGTGTGAGCAGGATAGGAATGGAAGTCAGTGAAACAGGAACAGTTCGTGTTGGAACTCAGGAAAGAGTCTTTTCCCTCTGTGAAGAAAAAACATCAGGAACAGTCTCTTGGTTTATGGCATCAGGGGAACAGGTGTAGGTGAGATGGCTGTAGACATCCTCTGGAGGGAAATCAGGAACAGTCTCTCACTGCAGGGCATCAGTGACGAATCAGATGCAGGGTTCTGGTTGGACGCCTCATTGTGATGTGATGCTGTAGGACTCTGGATAGCTGCTGCTGTGATGTAGATTCTGTTGGATGCCATGTAGTGGTGAGGGTATAACTACAAAAACAACTTGTAACCCCTTATGAACTATAATACAAGTATTACACAACTATGATACAACTATAATACAAGATAACCTGAAATATCTGGAACACATGGAATCAACTCTGAGATTTCAAACCTTTTCAGCTAAAGAGAGATTTCTCTGAGGGACACACTCGATAACACCAGTTTCCTGCATTACCCAGTATGTGTGACCAGGACCCTCTGCAGATACCACCCCTTTGATAGGTTTCCCCCCACCAGAGGCAGGAGCAACCCACACAGTCTTTCCCAGTAGATTCCTTTCACAGACCACAGGAACTCCATCTCCCTCAACTGTGGGCAGTAGGGCAGACTGAGCAGGACCAGCTCTGTTAACTGATCCCCTGCTGTTCACCAGCCAAGTGGCTTCTGCAAGGTGCTTCTCCCAGTTTCTGAGAGTTCCACCTCCCATAGCCTTCAGGGTGGTTTTCAGCAGGCTATTGTGACACTCAGTCTTTCCTGCAGCTTGTGGGTAGTATGGGAGGTGGTAAACCCATTCTATCCCATGCTCTTTTGCCCAATTGCTTACAAGGTAGTTCTTGAAATGGGTCCTGTTGTCTGACTCAGTTCTCTCTGGGGTACCGTGTCTCCACAGGATGTGGCTCTGCAGGCCCAGAATGGTGTTACGGGCAGTAGCATGAGGTACTGGGTAGGTTTCCAGCCACCCCGTGCTTCCCTCCACCATTGTTAACACATACTGCTTGCCACTGCGAGACCAAAGCAGAGTGATGTAATCGATCTGCCAGGCCTCCCCGTACCTGTACTTCGACCACCGTTCCCCGTACCACAAAGGCTTCATGCGCTTAGCTTGCTTTATGGTGGCACAGATGTCACATTCATGGATAACCTGAGTTATGGCCTCCATGGATATGTCCACGGATCTGTCTCAGGCCCATTGGTATGTGGCATCTCTTCCTTGGTGACCAGAAGAGTCATGTGCCCACCGAGCTAAGAACAGTTCACCTTTGTGCTTCCAGTCCAGGTCAATCTGGCAGATGTGGGCAGCCAGGTCAGCTTGGTGGTTATGCTGCTGTTCTTCAGTGGCTCTGCTCTTTGGGATGTGAGCACTGGCGTGTCGGATTTTAACTGGTAGTTTGTCCAGGCGTGCAGAAATGTCTTGCCAGAGGTCAGCAGCCCAAATAGGCTTCCCTTTTCTCTGCCAATCATTTCTCTTCCACTCCTTCAGCCACCCCCATAAGGCATTTGCTACCATCCACGAGTCGGTGTAGATGTATAGCATTGGCCACTGCTCTCGTTCTGCAATGTCCAGGGCCAACTGGATGGCTTTCACCTCAGCATACTGGCTGGATTCACCTTCTCCGTCCCTTGCCTCTGCAACCCTGTGTGTGGGGTTCCAGATGGCAGCCTTCCATCTCCGCTTGCTGCCTACCAGGCGGCAGGATCCATCTGTGAACAGAGCATATGCCTTTTCCTCCTCAGGGAGGTCACTGTATGGGGGAGCTTCCTCAGCATGGGTCACTGCCTTCTCTTCTGCTGGCTTTCCAAAGTCAGTGCCCTCTGGCAGGTGATGACCTCTACAATGCCTGGGCGCTCAAGAGTCCCCATTCTAGCCCTCTGAGTTATCAGAGCCATCCACTTACTCCAAGTGGCATCTGTGGCATGGTGCAGAGTTGAACCCTTCCCTTTAAACATCCAAGTCAGGACTGGAAGCCTTGGAGCTAAAAGGAGTGGTGACTCCGTCCCAGTCACCTCAGAGGCAGCTCTGACTCCCTCATAGGCAGCTAGGATTTCTTTCTCTGTGGGGGTATAGTTGGCCTCTGAGCCTTTGTACGCCTTGCTCCAGAACCCGAGTGGGCGGCCTCGTGTCTCATCAGGAGCTTTCTGCCATAGGCTCCCGCTAGGGCCATTCTCACCGGCTGCTGTGTAGAGAATGTTCTTAATCTCTGAGCCAGTTCGAACTGGTCCCAAGGCCATGGCATGGACCACCTCTCGTTTGATCTGGTCAAATGCCACCTGCTGCTCAGGTCCCCACCCAAAGTTATTTCTCTTTCTTGTAACTTCAAAGAGGGGTTTCACAACTTGACTGTACCCGGGAATGTGCATCTTCCAAAAGCCCACAAACCCCAGGAAGGATTGTGTCTCCTTCCGGTTAGTGGGTTCCACCATAGTGGCCACTTTATTCACCACATCCATAGGGATATGGCATCGGTCATCCTGCCATCGAACTCCCAGGAACTGGATCTCTCTGGCAGGCCCTTTCACTTTGCTTCTCTTAATGGCAAAACCTGCATCCAACAGGATATTAATGATCTTCTCACCCTTCTCGAAGACTTCCTCTGCTGTCTCACCCCATACAATGATGTCATCGATGTACTGCAGATGTTCCGGAGCTCCACCCTTCTCCAGTCCAGTCTGGATGATGCTATGGCAGATTGTAGGGCTGTGCTTCCACCCTTGAGGCAGTCTGTTCCAGTGGTACTGGACTCCTCTCCAGGTGAAGGCAAACTGTGGCCTACATTCTTCTGCAATGGGGATGGAGAAGAAGGCATTAGCAATGTCGATTGTGGCATACCATTTGGCCTCCTTCATTTCCAGTTCGTACTGCAGCTCCAACATATCAGGCACGGCTGCGCTGATTGGAGGAGTCACTTCGTTCAGGCCTCTGAAGTCCACAGTCAGTCTCCATTCCCCATTCTCCTTCCACACTGGCCATATCGGGCTGTTGAAGGGTGAGTGGCTCTTGCTGATGACATGCTGCTGCTCCAGGCGGCAAATCAGCTGCTGTATGGGTAGCAGGGAGTCTCTGTTGGTGCGGTATTGCCTGCAATGAACTACACAAGAAGCAACAGGTAACTTAACATCTTCCACCTTGTGGGTACCAACCACGGAAGGGTTATCTGACAAGCCAGGCATGATAGACAGCTGCTCTTTGTCTGCAGTCTCTACAGCTGCTATGTCAATCGCCCACTTGTTCCCCTTCGGATCTTTAAAGTACCCTTCCCGGAGAAAATCGATCCCCAGGATGCAAGGTGCATCAGGGCCAGTTACTAGGGTGTGCTTCTCCCACACATTCCCGGTGAGGCTTATCTCAGCCTGCAGCACAGTCAACTCCTGAGACCCGCCTGTGACTCCTGAAATTGTAATAGTTTCTGTTCCCCTCTGACTGGAGGGGATCAGAGTGCATTGGGCACCGGTGTCTACCAACGCTCTGTACTTCTCGGCTTCAGAAGTGCCAAGCCATTTCACAAACACGTCCCAATATACTCTGTTATCCCTGGCCTCCGCCTGGCTGGAGACAGAGCACCTCTAATGCTGAGCAGTGTGACCACATGAGGCACATGGACCTGAGTTACTGGCCTCACCACCCCTTGGGCAAGAGGACTGCCTGTGGGACACCGGGGCAACCCCTCTTCTGGAGGAGTTATTCCCTGTGTTTGTCCCCTGCAGTTCCCTTGCTCTGGCCGATAGAGCTGAGGTGGGCTGGCCATGCCATCTGTCCATGTTTTCCCCATGTTCACACAGTGTTCTCCAAAGTGAACCCCTGTGTGTACCCTGTCTGCTCTGGGCTGGTCTCCTGCGAGGAGGAGGAGTACAGCGGCGTGTGTTCCTGACAGCTGAGACTTGCACCAATTCTGAAGGTGAAGAGGCTTTTAGCTCGTTCACTTCTTGGGTGAGGGTCTCTACAGTGGCAATTAAGGTTTTCCTCAACAAACTGTCTTCAAACTGTCTCAGGTCATTCACAAACTCCCTGATTGTGGGAAGGTTGTTGGGGTCTCTGCCCAGCAGCAGTGCTCCCAGTGTAGAGGCATATGTGGAAGGGGCACACTGGGTCAGTTTCTTTAAGAGGGCTGGCTTCATGCGGACATCATCAGGGTCCGAGGGCATCTGGCCATCTCCATAGATTATCTCCTGTACCGCCATTTGCCTCAGGTATGAGATCCCCTGTTCCATATCTGTCCATTTAAGGGGATGGAAAATCATGTCATCCTTGGTGGGATATCTGTATCTCACAGCTATGAGAAGCCTGGCCCAAAGTGAGTGGGTACCATCGAGTCTTCCCAGCTCTTTATCTACACCCCCATCCCTCGACAAGGATCCCAGCTGCTTTGCCTCCCTCTGATCTAGGTCCACGGTTTCTGCTCCTGCATCCCAACGTTTCAAAAGCCAGGCTAAAAGGGACTGTCCGTTTGCCCTTGCATACTCCTGCCTTGTGTGCCTGATTTCCTTTCTGGGCATGGAGCTGATAAAGATAACTCCATTATCAGGTCCATTTCCAGCTGGTTGCTGTTGCTGGGGGGTGCTGGTTCCCGATGAGGTACCTTGCCCTGGATCTGTGTCTGTGGGAGGGTTCGGGTTTCTGGCTGGCCGCATGGTGATGGGGGTGAGTTGGACGGGGCTGGGCTGTGGGGCCAGGGTCCGGGGGGCTGCTCTGGGCAGGACTGGGGGCGGAGTTTGGGGCGGAGCCACGCTAGGGGCAGTGCCTGTGCTCGGGGCTGCCTGACCGGTAGGGCCAGTCTGACCTGTCTCCCACCCCCCGCAGCTGCAGCCAGGGCGGTGTGCACCCCTCCCCCTAAGCATCCTAATGGCAGTGCCCACACGAGGTCTCCACATGTTCCAGCTCAGAGCTACAAAGTAAATTCCCAAAACCACATTTAAACACAGTGAAATAACAGCTATCCAGTACCATTTCTCCCCCAAAATATCTGGAGCTTCTGTGTCCCAACACATATACTCAGATTGATTCCATGTTCCATAAACATTTCTAAACACAGTGAGATTACTAACAGAATTCAGGAAATAGGCATAGACTCAGACAGGCAAATGCTTAGAATATTCCCAGACCATATCAATGACAATCCAGAAGACATGGTAACTTATAAACTTTAATACTCAGGACCAAAACAGCCATCCAAAAGCCTGAATGATTAAGACTCTCAGAATATCCTTTTTTTTTCTTTAACTTCCAAATCTTCTCTGAAAGAATTCTTTCTACACTTGAAAAAAAAAAAAAAAGCCATTTAAATCAGTACTCCAAATCATGCTGTCTACCTGACAACAGAACTGGTTTACTTTTAACTTTTCAGAGGGTGTCAAGCTTACAAAGTTGAAAACAGACTGCAATTGCGCAGCAGAAAGTGGAACTGGACAAACTAAAACAGTTCCAAAATACCTGTGTGCACCTGCTGGGTGTTATATCTCCATCCAAGGAAGTGAGAGTGGGAGCAGGTATAGGTGTTTAAATGTTGTACTGGTAAATAATATAACATTTCATATTATTTTTCTCCTTGCATGGATTAAGAACAATTCACGCTTTTATACATACCCAGTGCAAGGATTAAGACCCTAAGGATACTGCAGTGGTTTCTGAATAAATCATGTCAAAAGGGTTCTACAATCCCCCTCTTAACATGGGAGAAAACAGTTTCTCCATACTGTGATGTTGGTGTGATAAAGGTTTTAAACTTTCGTGCTTTTTGGTACAAGGATTTCTGGATCTTCCTTTAATTTTCCAGCATAATAAACATTCTTTTTTCTGAAAATTGAATAAATATATATTATATGCTGTATAATGCTTTACATAAACAACATATCTCAAGTTTTATTCCCAGATCTTCTAAGTCACACATTTCAGATGCTAAAATTATCCTGTCAGGCTTGAATGCAAAGCTGTCATGCTAGAGATACATGAACTACTAACAATAAAAATATTCTGAGTTTGTTCAAAAAGCAACATTGAGATTCTTTGTGAGTCAGTTTTGGCTTGTTTAAGAATGAAGAGTCAGGTTATATAAAAAAGGAGAAGGGTTTTAATTCAAATAAAAATGAATGAACCAATGAATGAATGGATGGTTGTTACGTAAGTCACAAAAACTTGGTTACATTCATACTCTTGTTACAATATCATGTCCATATAAATTTCAAGCCATTGGAGTCACTTCAACATTTAGTGCTTTTGTGCCATAATGACTAATATCTCATTTTGGTTTCGAGGGGCTAACGCCTGTATTATGGAATAAGCACTTATCTGGCAAATACAAACAACAACAACAACAAAAAATGAGGTCCACACTTGCAGTTTCTGCCTCTAAGTCCTACTGCAGTTAGAATAGCATGCAAAGAACATGGCAACCTCTCCTGGCATCACATGTTCAGAAGGAATGTGCTGTTGTGACAAAAAGGATGTCAGTAGAGACACTGTATAAAAAGCTCTTCCTTGAGACTGGCTGTTGAAGAGTAGACACTCAGGTTAACCACATATGCTGTGTGACCACAGACTAAATGGAATTGGAGTTGGAATGAAAATAACTATATCTCCTATACAAGGAAAAATGTGAAGGAAATATTTAAACTAGGATGCTTACAGTTAAGCCATAAATGGTTGCTGCATTTTTCAGTATAAACTCTACGGCATCAGCTAGTTCTGCAAAACAGCAAAACATTTTATCTCTCTGAGTCAACAATGAAAGATTTCTGCCTCCCCCCCCCCCTTTTTTTTTTCTTTTCTCTTTGAAGTACAGCAATTACCTTACATTTTAAAATAGGAGTTATGTAAGAAGATACCCCACATCATTTTGGGAACTTTAACATTTTCCTTTAAAATAATTGGCTTGGAAAATATCTATAGCAATGTATCAGTAAAAACAAGGAAATGAAGGGTGGGGATGATCTCCACTGAATAGTATTTACCACTGGGGACTCCACTGGCATTCAGTCATCTCATTTAATTATCACTTTCCTGATTCAACCATTATTCATGAGCTTCCTTGTGTTCTTAAAAAGCTCTGAGCTGTGCTTGCCAATGTTATGGCATATTATGAAGCACAGTTATGCAGCAAGAGGGAGGGGTGATAATGCATTGGTCTATCTACTGGCATGTTTTCTACTTGAATTCCTCAGCTGCCAGCAGAATGCAGAGCTTTTTATTCAAAATCTATTGTTGTTTTTTAAGAATTGTGTTAGAATTATAATCCTTTACATTGCTTCAGTAAAACATAGCAATACAGAGGCAGTATGAATCATTTGCATGAAGTTTACACTAGTTTCCATTTGACTGCATTTCTCTTTTGTAGCAGTGGTGAAAGAAATGCAGGGAGAGAAAAGTTCCAAACAGATGCAGGCAGAATACACTTGGGTAGGTTTGAGATGAATTTTAATTGGCATCAGTTTTATCCATACATGAAGCTGGTGCATACTCGTTTCCTTTCTTCGTGCCCTCTCTGCCTAATTTAAATGTTTGGGGGTTTAGCTGAATATGCTGCTAATTTACTAGGTTTAAATTTTTACTAAAAACACATATGTCCAAGGTGGTGCCAGAATAAAAATAAGGATAGAAAGGCTAAATTAAAGACAGTTGTTCACTCAAATGTGCCGCAAATCAAGTCACAAATAATTTAAGAAGGGAGTAGAGCAACCAAAATTACATTATTTCTGTTCTAATCTACTGCATTTCATCCATAATACCAATAATCCTGAGGAAGTCAGTCATTCATTAAGTTAACAACCAGTTTCCTAGAGTGTTTTCTGCCCTTGGCTTCATCTTAGCCCATTAAGTCAAAACCCATAACTTTTTAATAAAGACTTCTCTCTCTCTCTCTCTCTCTCTCTCTCTCTCTCTCTCTCTCTCTCTCTCTCTCTCTCTCTCTCTCTCTCTCTTTTTTTTTTTTTTAATTGTTATTAGTTATATACTGAATTGGTGCTTCATAAGCACATACATAAACCACAGCACAGTTAAGGTGGAATAGTTATTTACCAGGAGCGCAAAAGTACTTCTAATACTTTTAGATGTGAAAAGCAAAAACAGGAAAAAAGCTCAGCATGTTTCTTAGCTATTACATATCAAATATACATGAGAGTAAAAACCTGATTCTCCCAAATTTATCCTAAGGTGAAAGGAAATATGGATCAATGCTTTTTACAGAGTGGGATTGAAACACTAATTATTCCAAATTCCTCTTTCAAGCATGCAGATTCTTTTTGGTTTAGGTGAAACTAATAAGTAATTTGAAACAAAATGCAGTTCAAATAAATTCAGCATAGTTGCCTTTAACTCAGTGGCAAGCAAGCATGAATTTGGCAGGGAATCATACACTAACAATGTTTACAAGATTCTAAGGTCTTCACTTACTCAAAACTTTCATTAATTTCAGCGGGAACAGCAATATTATGTGAGTAGGAGGTTACTTAAGTGCTATTTTCATATCCAAATACATAATACTAGTATGAGCTATGAATGAATAAAACAGCTCAACATCTATTCAGAATAACATTAGTGTAACTAAGAACAGAACTTGGCTCCGTGTGCTTGGCTGGGGCTCTAGTTGCTAAGACTAGTCTATGAATTGAAAAAGCTGCTGCAACCACTATGTGCCAAATGAGCAAGTGCTGGAGCTGTTGCATCTCCTTTGCTCCAAAGACTCATGAACAAAACTGCTTGCACAAAACCCATATCACTCCGAGTGAGGAGCATCAGAACCGATTTCCATGCTATGTGGTGTACATCCTCTGTTGTATGTAGAGCAGGATATTCAGCAGCTCACACTAAGAAAGCAAGACAACATTGAAAGGGGTAAGTTTTAAACACAAAGCCCAGTAAGTTGGCATGATGTAGCTTTAGTTTGGAGACAGTAGCTCAGATTTTTAATATGAAGAGTAAAATCTGCTAGGGCAGTTTTAGAAAGGGACACAGTATATTACACATTGCTGGTAAATTTCAAATTAGTGCTGCATGTTTTCCCTAAAAACTATGCCTTAATTCAAACAAATGCCTTCAGAAACCTTATGGATTTCTTTGTAGGTAAATATAACAATCCCTTCTTGCTTTATACTTTATAAATACATTTTTCCCCTGCATGTTTTTCCATCATTTCTACTGGATGCTGCTTCTATTCTTCTGTTCCTAACTTTTTAAGTGAGAATTTTTTATTTCCTGCTTGTTGTTTTTGCTATTTGCCAACTAGTCAAATAGGGCTAATAAAGTAAAATATTTTTCATTAGTGTTACTGGTTTGTTTTGTAGCTTAATTTTATGTTTATAGCAACATCATGTGGCTTTGGAATCTGCTGTGTCTGTGAAAGTTGATCTCTGGGTCAACTTATCAAATTTTTAGGTTTTTTTGGGGATTTTGTTTGCTTGCTTGCTTTTTTACAACAAATATTAGCACATTCAACATTTTTGTTTTCAATATTCATTCTTTTTTAATTATTATATTTATGTAGGATATGCAGTTCAATATAAGCAGTACATGCAGTACCTTGTTTAAATTTAGGATTGATATGTAAAAGAAGCCTTATCAAGTATACCAACCCCTTACTTTTCTTGTTCATTATTTTTCCTTTGATCACACTTACAAGAGAATATAATTTATGGGTAGCACAGAAGAAATCAGAATTACCCAAGGCTAGTTTCAAAAGGTGCAAGAATAAAGGTAAATAAAGGTCCTATTTCTAGATTTCTACACAACGATCTTTCTGCTAGGCATTGCGTTTTCTATCACTGATGATCTTAGGTCTTGTACATTTTTTTTCTTCCTAAAACAGTACATTTAAATTGTTATTTCTCAGTTTCATCAATAAATATTATTTGTCTGGTGTCTTAGCTTAAAGATACATAAATGAAAACTGTGGTGACCATTGGATAAATAGTGAGATACCACTAAGGTAACAAAAATGATACATTTATCTCATATTGGCAATTCACATTTTTTTCTAAGCCAAGTAACAACTACACATTTTCCATAACTAGTTGTTTTGATAGTGACCATATAGCTTGACCATATTACACTGATAGTTTTATATTTCTTTCACCTGATGAAATAAACTCTGATATTTACAAATATTTTGCAGTGACATCACAATCCAACTATGTCAACGTGCTCTACAGCATGTATAGAGAGAACTGTACCTCCTGAAACTCCACATTATCACAGTATTTACTATGTATTTAGAAAAAAAATATATTTTTTCCAGTCATATAGAACAAGATACCTGGTGGAAACATGTAATCAAAGTAATATAATTTGACTCTACAGAATTTGGAGGATGGTGGTGTTGGTGTGGGAAGAGGTGTTAATACAGTATAGCTACAGACACAGAAAACTGCAAAATTTAGAAGAAAATACATTTTTCACTGGAAACATTTTTTTTCTCATGGTTTGTATTGTTATAGAAATTAATTTAAAATACCAGACCAGTCCTTAAGAAGTCTTCATCTCTTATTTCTTCCTTATCATAGGAACCCATGTCATCAACAAATGGCTCAAGGGATGGTGCGAGCGGCAACACTTTGGGTTCTTTGACCATGGGGGAACTTTTACTGATCCCCACCTGCTTGATCATGATGGGGTGCAGTTGTCTAGGAGGGGCAGGAGAGTCCTGGCACTGGAGTTGTCAGGGCTCATTAGGCAGGCTTTAAACTAGGTCTGAAGGGGGTGGGTGAGGCAATTACTCTCTCTGAGAAGGAGAGAGTGGGAAGGAAATTAGGGACAATTGAGGAATCGAGAGCCCAGGTGAAGTGCATTTACACCAATGCATGCAGCTTGGGTAACAAGCAGGAGGAATTGGAAGTCCTGGTCCACAAGTGTGACTATGATATAGTTGCCATTTCAGAAACTTGGTGGGATAACAGGCACGACTAGAGTGCTATACTGGGGGGATACAACCTCTTCAGGAGAGATAGACAAGGGAGAAAAGGAGGAGGGGTGGCCCTGTATATTAGGGACTCACTCCTTGCCACTGAGCTTGAGGTGAGGGACGAAGGGATTGAAAGCTTGTGGGTTAAAATCAGAGGGAGGACTAATAAATCTGACATCCTGGTTGGAGTCTGTTACAGACCACCCAACCAGGATGAGGAAACAGATGAGATATTTTACAAACAGTTGGAGGCTGTCTCAAAATCATCAGATCTTGTTCTTGTGTGTGACTTTAACCTGCCAGATATCTGCTGGGAACTTAATTCAGCAGAGAGGAGACAGTCCAGCAGACTTCTAGAGTGCATGGAGGACAGCTTCATGACCCAGCTGTTAAGTGAGCCCACTAGGGGTCAAGCTCAGCTTGACCTGCTGTTCTCCAACAGAGAAGGTCTGGTGGGAGATGTGACAGTGGGAGGCTGCCTGGGATATAGTGATCATGAGATGGTGGGGTTTTCAATATGCAGGGAGATAGGGAGGAACTATAACAGAACCCACACCTTGGACTTCCGCAGGGCAAACTTCAGTTTGCTCAAGAAACTTATTTCCAAAGTCCTCTGGGCAGCAGTCCTTGAGAACAAGGGGGTCCAGGATGGTTGGACCTACTTTAAACAGGAGCTCTTGAAGGCACAGGAACTGGCAGTTCCCATGTGCCGAAAGATGAGCTGGTGGGGAAGGCGACCAGCCTGGATGAGTAAACAGCTCCTGAAGGATTTGGGGGAAAAAAAGAGGGTGTATCACCTCTGGAAGGAGGGGAAGGCTTCTCCTGACGTGTTTAAGGAGGTAGATAGATTATGCAGGAGAAAAATTAGAGAAGCTAAGGCCCAGCTAGAATTTAGGCTGGCCACCTCTGTGAAGGGCAAGAAGAGCCTCCGCTCCTTACTGGACCAGGAGGGGGACACTATAACTGATGATGAAGAAAAGGCTGAGGTCCTGAATGCCTTCTTCACCTCAATTTTCAACAGTAAGGAGGGAGGAGTTCAAGGCAAGTGGCCTCTTGAACTGGGGGATGGGGTCGGGGAGCGGTGTGTTGCCCTGGAAATTCATGAGGAATTAGTTCAGGACCTGCTGAGCCACCTGGACACCCACAAGTCCATGGGACCAGATGGGATGCATCCCAGGGTGCTGAGAGAGCTGGCAGCTGAGCTGGCCAAGCTGCTCTCCATCATTTTCCAGCAGTCCTGGCTCACTGGAGAGGTCCCAGGAGACTGGAAAATGGCCAACGTGGTCCCCATCCACAAGAAGGGTCGGAAGGAGGAATCTGGGAACTACAGACCTGTCCGCCTGACCTCAGTGCCAGGGAAACTGATGGAGCAGGTTATCTTGGGGGCAATAACTGCGCACCTGAGGGATGGCCAAGGGCTCAGGTCCAGCCAGCATGGGTTTAGGAAGGGCAGATCCTGCCTCTCCAACCTGATCTCCTTCTATGATCAGGTGACACTCTTGGTGGGTGTGGGGAGGCCTGTGGATGTGGTCTATCTGGACTTCAGCAGGGCCTTTGACACTGTCCCCCACAGCAAACTGCTGGCTAAGCTGTCAGCCCATGGATTGGATGGCAACATTCTGTGCTGGATTAGGAACTGGCTGGAGGGCCAAGCCCAGAGAGTGGTGGTGAATGGTGCCACATCCAGCTGGCGGCTGTCACTAGCGGTGTCCCTCAGGGATCAGTGCTGGGCCCCATCCTCTTTAACATCTTCATAGATGATCTGGATGAGGGCATGGAGTCAGTCATCAGCAAGTTTGCAGATGACACTAAGCTGGGGGCAGATGTGGCTGGGTTGGAGGGCAGAAGGGCTCTGCAGCAGGACCTTGACCGCCTGGACAGATGGGCAGAGCCCAGTGGGATGGGGTTCAATAGCTCCAATTGCAGGGTGCTGCACTTTGGCCACAACAACCCCATGCAGAGACACAGGCTGGGGTTGGAGTGGCTGGAGAGCAGCCAGACAGAGAGGGATCTGGGGGTACTGATTGATACCCACCTGAACATGAGCCAGCAGTGTGCCCAGGTGGCCAAGAGAGCCAGTGGCATCCTGGCCTGCATCAGGAATGGTGTGGTCAGCAGGAGCAGGGAGGTCATTCTGCCCCTGTACTCTGCACTGGTTAGACCACATCTTGAGTCCTGTGTTCAGTTCTGGGCCCCCCAGTTTAGGAGGGACATTGAGATGCTTGAGCGTGTCCAGAGAAGGGCAACGAGGCTGGTGAGAGGCCTTGAGCACAGGCCCTACGAGGAGAGGCTGAGGGAGCTGGGATTGTTTAGCCTGGAGAAGAGGAGGCTCAGGGGTGACCTTATTGCTGTCTACAACTACTTGAGGGGTGGTTGTGGCCAGGGGGAGGTTGCTCTCTTCTCTCAGGTGGCCAGCACCAGAACGAGAGGACACAGCCTCAAGCTACATCAGGCGAAATTTCGGCTTGAGGTGAGGAGAAAGTTCTTCATTGAGAGAGTCATTGGCTACTGGAATGGGCTGCCCAGGGAGGTGGTGGAGTCGCCACCCCTGGAGCTGTTCAAGGCAGGATTGAACGTGGCACTTGGTGCCATGGTCTAGCCTTGAGAATTATGGAAAAGGGTTGGATTTGATGATCTATGATGTCTCTTCCAACCTTGTTAATACGGTGATACTGTGATACTCTGAAGTCCTGTTTTGCCAGAAGAATGTATATATCATCTCCAAGACTCCACAGTATTGGAGCCACAGATGTAAAGATAAGCAAGGAGTCTTTGAAACTGATTAAAAATTCTACTGGAAAACACTGGAAGGTCTGCCATATTTGTGGTCAATGTGCAGCAAAAGAAATGCCACAGCTGAGATAGACTGGGTTCCCCAATAATTAGAACACCCATCACTGACATTCTCCTGACAAAATTAGATGGTGCTTCCTAAACATAACAAAGTTATTGAAGGCTTTTAAAAATGGTGCTTCCTGATTTGACTTTAGCATCATCAAATACCCACAAATACTCATACATTGTACAAAAACAAACATTTGCTGGAAGAATGCTGAAGCATGGTTATCCATAAGTAATTTTTGTTTGTTTATTGGGTTTTGTTTGTTTGTTTGTTTTGTTGGTTGTTGTTGTTGTTGCTATCTCCAGTTAGGATTCAGCTTTAGCTGGCTTTGACCACCTCATTTCTTTCTAGTCAGGCTGGTGGCCGTACTGCACTGTAGGACAGCATCACTTTTTTTACTGCCAGAGCTTATGGCCTCATTTACTGGTTTACAGACATTCTTCAAAGACCTGAAGGGATATTAAATTGATCCTTGGGTAAATAAAATTTATAAATTAGGCATCAACTGATAAAGAATCAGTTTCGAAGATGAGACAATGGTATGATCAACAGTGTGAAAATGCTGCAGAAAAAAGTAGTAGAATGGGAAGAGATTCAGTGAAGCAAGAGTGCAATGTCCACAGACAAAACAGTATTTATCAGTGATGACTTTCAGGACTTGCTCTGAAACCAAACAGTTTAATATTGACATTGAAACTTGTCATTTGGCTTCCTTCTACACAGGTATATTTGGGAATGAAAGGTTTCATTCAGCACAGAAGCTATTCCAAAAGTGTAATCACAATGTGACTGGCCAGGAGGATGTGTACAAAGGAGTGATTATGCACTTGTTGTTTATCATTGGTTTAATTAGTGTGTATTTGACAAAGAAAAAATGGCTTATTCTTTAAATGACATGTCTGTTTCAATGGCATCGTTTATAGGACAAAGGACGCAGGAAAAAAATCATTTCAACACTGGTATTTTTTATTTTATTTTATTTTGGGGATGAAAAAAGTATCCACAGCTTCTACAGCTTGCAAGGGACAAATTGGCACAATTGCCATTGAAAAATGTTTTCATTATCCTTTTGACTCCTTAAAGTGATTTACATTTTTTTTCTGTAATTCTGAAGTGGTTTGGTTAATACTTGGCATTATTTTCCTTTATTTCTTCAGAATTGGCTCTTTTTTATTGTGTTCCAAATCATAAAGAAACACTGAGTACAGCAGTCCAAAAATGTCTATATTATAATCTCACCTATCTTAATAATACTGTACCTTTTCTAGCATAGGACTCTTTCTTCTAAAGAGAAAGTTTTCTTAAATTATTTTGACATGTACAAAGTCATATAAGCATAGCACCTGCACATTCTAGCAAGCCTTTAGGAATACCAAAACTATCACACTCTATCATAAAATGGTCTAACACAATATTTATTCTTCAACATTTTAGTCTTCACATGAAAATTCATACAAAATTCAACATCATACAGACTTCTTTGAGAGGCAAAAAACAAATTTTAAGATATTTTCCCAAATTTAACACTTTCTAGTCACCACTCCCATGCATTCCAAGTTTTTTGAGTCTGGTCACAGTAATGTAACTGCTCAGAGTACCTGTATAAAATTTCAAGTTCTAAAATACAAGAAGTTTGCAAACATCATTATGTAGCCTTCTACCCTCCTCAGTATTCCCTCTCTCCTCACAGGAGAGGTGTGCTGGGCAGAGCTATACAAAACGTGATATAAGACAGCATCAAGTAGGGCTCCAAGGGATTACATAGCGTGTGTAAGATTCTTTCTTTGTGTTGCTGGGTCTATCAGTACTTACCTTCCTGCTTACTCTCTATCCTGTTGTTCTTGTAAATGAGTAATTTTAACACAATAGCTCAAGTATTATGCATAATATAGAGTAATAATATTCTTCGCACCTTTTAATGTAATTCTCTAATTTTGCATAGCAAACTTTAGGGAAGTCAGTGGGAGTATAATGTTATACTAATGTTATTTTGTTGTAGTAACAAGACAGTTACTCTGTTTTCTGTTTTCTTACAGATATCTAATCTTGCCATATACTCACTAATTTGTGAATATAGGGGGGTTAGTCTCTCTTTTGTTTCTTGGTTCTACTGTTTTGTACATTGAGTCACCCCTTGCCTATTTACCAACAAAATGTGTGTGCTTTTGTTCTAAATGGGACTAGTTGAAATCTGAGTTTGGGGTAAAATGCAACGAGGCAGATTTAAAAGTTATGAAGTATTTATTAATATACACAAAATAATTCCCCCAAACTTATTTACAACTCTCCACACAAGTTCTTGGATGCGGTTAGCAGAACTATTTCACAGAATGTCTGTGTACAATAGAATTTTGAAAGAGTTCAGAAAATGTCTTTAACAGAGAGTCTGGCAGCTTAATTCACCGCTTGTGAGGTTGATTAAAATCCTTTAGCAACTTGAACAAAGAATGGAGAATACTCACTAGTCTTAATGTCCGTGGCCCAAAACATAGGCAGGAAAATATGCAACAGAAGTCCTGAGGCAAACTCCACGTGGGCCGCAAAGTGAAAATCCGCTGCTGGCTGAGGTGGCTTGAGGCGGCTGAGGTGAGAGGCAGACACAGAAATGGAAGAACCCACAGGCTGCTGTCTTCCATAGAATGGGGCGCATACGCCTACCGAGGGACAGGGGCGCGATCCCCATTGAACCCCTCCCAGGCAAAGAAACTAAGTTGCCTGGGTTTCTTCTGTCCTGTTTTCCCACCTCTGGCTACAATGCAGACAGGCAGGTAAATAAGACAGGACATGCTTAAGCCCTTTTTTATGTCCTTTAGGACTATTCACCACAGCTTTGACATGCAGTCTATTTCCCTATGATGCAGTAGCAACCCATCATAGATCTGGGGGACCAAGATCTAATTATTTCTGCCTGGACTCAAAAGTAGAGACACAGTTGCAGTTTTTCTGATGTGTCCTGTCAGTAGTTGTACAATTGAAGCTGGCTATTTCATTTGAGAGTGTTGCAATAATTGTAGGTATTTGAGACTTACTTTTCATTCATAAACACATTCCATCATAAACAGCAAAGTAGCCTTCCTTCACAAATATCGAATTTCTTTCTTGTGATGTGGATGTTTTCCTTCTGGAGAAAGAGAGGATGTTTCAGGAAGGCCATGTTTCATCTGGTTAATTTCTAAGTAAAGCTGAAGAATCATGAATAGGCAAAAACTGTTCAAAAACTGTTAAAAATTTTATCTGTAATATAGTGCAGTGTGATTCTAGCTCAGCTTACTGCTTTTTTTCACATGCCTCCATTCTCTTCAAAAAAGTTATTATGCAAAATATTGTGTTACAGCCCTCTCACAATAATAGCATGGAATGCAGGACAGGATGCTAAACTTGCCCATGCAGCAGAATAAACT
Source organism: Pogoniulus pusillus (assembly GCF_015220805.1). Classification (NCBI taxonomy): domain Eukaryota; kingdom Metazoa; phylum Chordata; class Aves; order Piciformes; family Lybiidae; genus Pogoniulus; species Pogoniulus pusillus. The sequence continues at coordinate 67,177,749 of NC_087309.1, read as the reverse complement.
TCTTACGCAGAGTTAGCTCTCTGCTATCACAGTTTGACTGTTGCTAGCACCAAAAATAATTCAATTAAAGCTACTCTGGCATTTTTATGCTACACTGTGTCCTAGCGGGCTTTTACATTTTCCTATTCTTAGAATTTAAGTCAAAGACACCAGAAGTGAACATTTGCAGTTTGTCAGGTGCAACTGGCTATCCTGGAAACCTGGTATTTAAAGAGATATTAGCTTCTTGGCCTCCCTTATTTAGGTTCAATCTGTTAATTTATCCACCCATGAGCCAGATATTCTGGAGTTACTGAGATATTTGATATTTTATACTGAGATATTTAATATTTTAGATACTTAATTGTTGATTGCTTTTATGATGGAGCAACACACAGCAATATTGACATGGAATAGCATATGTGCCAAGAACTCGGGTTTACATCAGCATTTATTAGTGTCACATATATCTGATGAGAACTATTCTTTGCATATCTGTCTATACATGAGTTCTCAGTAATTTTATAGCACTGTGTCTATAAGGTGTCTACTGGAGTAAGACAGTCATACCTCACCGCAATGAGGACAAGCAAAGTAAATTTGGAATTAAAACAGGCAATATTTATTAGCCAATTTTTGTCTCACACAAATATTTATATGTCTAATGTGATGTAACTAAAATATATAAAAGAAGAAGAACATTCAAAACAGCAGCACTTTCTGTATTAGGTCAACCACCACAAGCAGATTTTAATATCAGAATTGTAGCTAAATAAGCATCCTGACACAGATTCTAATTCAGAAAAGCACATAACCACGTTTAATCTTAAGCATTCACATTAGTACTTTCTCAGATCAAGACTTGCTAAATCTGCCTGCCTCATAGAAGGGGTTGAGCTGAGGACATTTTTCCCTTCTTGAGACTGGCCTATGAACTGGAAAGAAAAAATTAACTGCATGAATTAAAGTGGTGGTAATGGCTTTATACAAGAAAGAGCTTTTTTTTCTTTCTCTCTCTCTCTTTTTTTTTTTTTTTTAATCAAAGGAGAGCAGGGTTAGTCACTTCTACTTTTGGAGACTGTTTTTGTAGTGTGACATAACTATCTGGTTTGCTTTGCGTTGGCCTGTAAATGGATCATGCCAAAAATAGGGGTAAGCAATCTGTAGGCTCTTTTAGTCTCTTTAAATATCTACTTCAACATTAAAAAAAAAAAATCTGCTTTTTAGTATGTGTATTTTCAAAAGCCTGATTCTATTCTCATCCGCTTCAAAAACTAGGCCAACAACAGGCACTTTGAACATCCCTGGCCTTAATGTTTGCACAGTGTTCAAGCACATTTTTTGCAAGTATCTGAACATAAGTGTATTTTGAGATATCTATTTTAAAGGTAACTATGCTGAAAGCAACTTTTGTTTTCACCATAAAGACAGGAGGTAATCACCTCTACACATTTCTCAAAGTATTTGCAGTATAAGCAATGTGAATAGGTGCATCTGACCACTAGGGTTTTTTACTGATTTTTTTTTTTTTTTGTAGTAATACTTCACAAACATTAAGAAAGTACACAAATAAAAAAACCTTGTATATAGATCCGGAATGCTGTTTTATAGTAGGTACATATTCCATGAAGGTGGTCTATTTCTTTCCTTCGATCCTGAAGGAAAGAAAAAAATAATAAGAAAGTTAGAAGAAACTAAAATCTGCTTTGGAATAGAAGCCCTTAAGCATACTTTGACGGTAGCTGTTGCTATGAGCTACAGCTAACACTGCAGAGTATGGGGGTATACTCAATTTACATGGGAGATTAGTCTAAAACAGAACACCTCAACAATCACAAGAAAGGCAAAATACTGAAACCTAAACATCTCTTGGTTCATCACAAATTTGAAAGAAAAATGTCTCTTTTCTGTACAAAATCATGGAATACAGGCACTTTAAAAGTTCAAATTAACTTTTTATCTCAAGCCCATCATTGTTTTTGCAGTTTGTTATAGCATAGTAATAAATTCCTGAATGCTCAAAAGAAGGTTTTAGCTTGCTCCCTGTCAGTGTGTTTCATCCTTCTTGAAAAGTCCAGGATGCTAGACTGTCTGCATTTTTTCTAATTTTTTTCTTTTTCATATTCCTGTCATTCTTTGTATTCAAGACTTCAGTTTTAGTCACAATACTGTGTTGAAAGTAATACAAAATGTGACTGCTTCCTTACCTCTTAAAATGTAAAACTGTAGTGCACAAATATTAACAGGAAAATTAGGATTTCACCAGAAAAATAATTCATTTGCTAAAAATTAAAATATCTGCGTTCTGAGTTTTGCTTTTTTTTTTTTTTTTTTTTTTTTTTTTTTTTTTTTTTTTCCAGTGAAACAAGATTTGCTTCCATGAGGCAAAGAAAAATGTTTAGCTAGGACATCAGCATGCAGTTCAAGCGGAAAATCTCTGCTCACTTTTTAAACTATTGTGTGAGTAATACGCATTCAAAGAAACAAGTTGTTCCTGTGGAACATCCACTGTGGTTGGTGCCTCAGAGGCTGACAGTAGAAAGATTCAGATAACTGAAATACAGGTAGGTCTTTTGCCTCCTGCTTCTTTCCTACAGCATCTCATATTGCCGTCATATTCCTTTCAACTCTCATCCTTCTGTCTCCTTCCCTGAAGTGCATTCTTGTTCTTGGTTTGCCTCCAGACAGCACAGGAACGCTTGGCCCTGCTAAGGAATTAGAATGTGGAAACCAATTTCAAAAGGTCATTGCCACTCCATAGCCTTTTTTTCTGCAGAAGGACAGTCCTTCGCTGCTGCTTCTCACTGCATCAACATTTGAATATGCTGAAGTTTCTCTTGAGCAAACAGTGGATTATTTTGGCATAGATACTACAGACAAATTTAACTCCCTGTCTAAGGTTCATGACCCAAACTATCATTTAAAGATTTGTAGCCTTCTAGGGTTGACACAGCTCTGAGGAACAATTAGAGCCAGACTTTTCCATTTCTGATTGTTTTAGGTAAATATTGAGGGCGAGGGAAATTCTCACCAGGTATCCATTCTCGTTAAAAACGTATATTTAGGTGACACATTTTACACAAGGATCCAGAGGTGGACACTAGACGCAGGGGTAGGTCACAATACAAATGTCACCAGAGAATGAAATGAGGCTTTGATTTATCCTTGAAAAGCCAATGCATTAAAAAAAAAAAAAATCTTGAAATACACAATCTATGCAGATTTTATAATACATTTTCAGTTTTATGGAAAACAGCAGTTTTAAAACGTTGTAAAGTATTTCAGGAGTTGAGACTCCTTTGTGGTTAGGGATTTCTTTTTATCTCACATGACAGAGGAAATAATCAAATAAAATTTTTCATATTAACTTTTTTCAAGTTTCTGGTTATCTTGTCATGCATAATGCAATGCATTCTTAGTTTCTGAAACTAAATTGGCATAATTAAATATTTTCAATTATTGATTATTGTTTCTGATTGTGTCAGAATTTTCTAGGACCATTTTAAAAACAATTTTACTAGTTTCGGAAAAAAAATGCACAGTTCTAGAATTAAATAATCTGTGGAAACTAATTGAAATTTCATGATGGTTACAAGGCTTTATAAAACACAAACATTGTACAATTCATGTGTGCATTTTCAGACTTCAGGAATGAAGAAATAGGGAAGAATTTAGAACATGAATCAGAAGTAAGGAATCTATGGGAGAAATCCACATTTTTGAATCTGTCAGTAACTCTGTTCAGAAGTTATAAAATGAAAAATTAGAAAGCCATTCTCGCGAATTGTATAAAGTTGAAAGTGTGTAGCAATGAGACAGATGAGATGAAGAAAACTGTGATCAATCTTGCTCCAACTGAACCTAAGAAATAATTTGGACATGTGATGCATCTGGCTTCCAATCATGATAACAGAAATTGATGTCCTGGGAAATTAAATGTGTCCTCTAGACAGTTTGTTTAAACTATTTTCTATGCAACCACTTTCAATGAAGCAACTAAATTAGGTATAACATGGTACAGCTCAAAAAAATATATTATGTATTACTAAAATGAGGATACTACATGGTCTTAAGCATTGTCTTAAAAGATTTGTCATCCAAAGAGCCTTGGGAAAGCTACTAATGCAAGAGAGTATTCTGAAAGACTATTTCTCATTGTTCAGCTTAAAGTGAAAATATACTGTCATTTTTTTCCCTATAAGATATTGGTTTACATTTTGAAGTAAAATGACTTATTTATTGTATTTTAACTCTTTTGCCTGGCTTCTTCTAAACTTTTCCTCTGAAGCACTTATTTTTAAAAGAAATCTCACTAAAGTCTTTTTGTAACTTAGTATAACTTCCATTTTACAAGAATAATGGGCTCATTTGTACCATACAGTTTATTTAACTACTAAAGACAAATGTTCACCTTGTAAACACACTATAAATTTTTGCATGACCACAGACCATGTGGCTTTCCTGTGTGATGTTTACTTCTTCGAACAGTTTCAAGCAGACATATATTTTTGAATAATGTATTCATTATTTGCTTGGTGCTCACTGAAGTCTAGATATGCTTATTATACATACCATATTATTTGCCACCATTACTAGTGCTAATCAGATGATATCTCATCTTCAGTACTAAACAGTGAATTTAACAACTTTGAGGTAGGTAGCTCAATATAGAAGTTAGCTGAGACATATTCTGAATGCACTAGTTAGCAAGTAGACAGCTTGTTACTTTCTAGCAAAGTTTTGACTGATGTTAAGACATAGGTTTACAATACTTAAACTAAATAATCCTACTTAATAGTCAAGGATAATTCAATTCAGAATATGAAAAAAAGACTTGTGTCCACTTCAAATTCACTCATCTTTGGTTCTTCCTGGACATCCAACTGGAAAAAAACACAGTATGCCTTGACTGCAATACACCAAGTATGCAGTCGGTGGAATCTATGCTCTTTCTCCCAGTTGCTTTTCTAATGTCACAATCAGTAGACAGAAGGCAATCAATCCCCCTAATTCCAACTTAGATGTTAGGTAAATTATACACATTAGAAAGATTACATAAAAGCTGCATTTTTTTTCTAACTTGCTTTGCAAAATGACATATGGGAGTTGCTTTATTTCAAGTGCCTCAGAAGCTCTTGAGCATGATAAATGCACTGAAGTGATGCCTGATGGGAAGATACACAAAAAAGAGAGTCCTGGAGACAAAACTCCCTACCATCAACTATATCTGCTGAATTCTCAATTATAAAGAAAATACACTCATGTGAACTCCTAGTCTTGTGAAGTGAAAAGGCTAGCATGTAATTGTTGCAAGATATGTTGATGTAAGTGGAGTGAAAAATAAGGAACTGGTTAAGAGCTACTGAATGTCAAGAAAATGCTGTAAGAAAACGTCCTGGATAAATGTTACTTTTGCATGCAGTATATAAATTGTAAAAATATAATGGTCAGTTTGAAACCAAATCTTAGGAATTTAGTTCGACTTCTTTTTTTTTTTTTCTTTACTAGAGAGAATATGGTTATAATTCAGAATTATCAAGTAAATAAAAATATTTTTCAGTATTAGTAGAACTGATTCTTCATGCCTTTCTCATTTTGGTTCAAGCAAGTGTTTTGAAAGTGGCTAATCACAAGATCTGCCTTCTGTAAACTTGTCAGCTTTTTTTCTTAGCATTCAAACTTTGCCAGTTTTCAGAGGGGAAACAACTTTGGGTACATTGATTCTTAACATTTTCAAGCACAAGAAAACATGCATATGATCATGGCCGGGTCTGTATATGATTTTAAAGTACCTGTTTAAGATCTGTCCTATTTTAAGAGGTTATGAAGAATTTCATACACATATACTTTCGTTAAACTGTGTGTTCTTTTCTGTAATGCTTGAATTTATGAATTGTGGCCTTTGGTACCTGAGACTGTTTGTAAGATCACCCACTGAGATATTGGCGTGGTTGTGCTGTGTGATTTACTATACATTTACTTAAAAAAAAAAAAGAGAGAGAGAGAGAGAGAGAGAGAGAGAGAGAGAGAGAGAGAGAGAGAGAGAGAGAGAGAGGATCGCGTAGCTTTTTGCTTTTTTTTTTTTTTTTTTTTTTTTTCTTTTTTTTTTTTTTCCCTTCCCATGGGCAAAACATCACTTAATTCAGAGGGGAAGTTACAAATAAAGGAAAATACTACTGCCCCCGGAACAAAAAACTCTATTCTGCAGAAACGTCTGCCGGTCTTAGGAAAAAACAGCTCTCGACGTCCAGATTTGTTCGTTAATGGGAAGATGATTCACCACCAAACTTTCCCATTCCTGTTGGAAAATGCAGTTCCCAGGTGACAGAGCTGGGTGAGTGCTTTACTATTCCTCCCTAGAGACATCCTCCATACTCTCCCAACAAAAGTACTGAAGTACTAAAGCACACGGGGATTTTCTGCTCCTGTTACCTTTCTCCACAAGCTCCGGAGCGCTCCAGCTAAGACCCTTTTATGTATCACCACGCCCAGCCTCGGCTGCTGGACAGAACCCGACGGCAACTAGGCGCTCCCAAGAGGGAGCAAAAGTTGCTGGGAAGAGCCGGCGCGGAACCCCGCGGAGCTGCGCTCCCGGGGCCGGGGCCGGGGCCAAGGCTGGGGGCGGTGGCAGCGGCTTGGTGCCGCCCGCGGTCGCGGCTCCGCGCGGGCGGGCGGCGATTGGTGGCGGCTTTGACAGCGGGCGGGGCTGTGCCGCCGGCGCCGCCCGCCCCCCGCTATAAGCCTCTTTGCAGCTTTCTCTTTGGGTCTTATTCCCGCTTTGCGCGTCTCTGTGTCTGCGCAGTGGAAATCCGCACCGGGGAGCTGCTGAGGGGCGCCGGTGTCATGTGAAAGCGCACATGCCCTTCCAGGCGCGCAGCCTCCCATTCTCTGCTTCCTCCGCGTGTTTTTCCTATTTTTCCTAACGTAACTCCTTTCCTTCCTCGTCCCCTGTTTCGCCTGTGGCCGCCCGCCGCCGCTCCGCGGCCCAGGCGTGCCCTGCAGGGGCTTCGCTGCGGGCGGGCGGGCGCGGGGCGGCTGCCAGGGAGGAGCGCGCCCGGCGGAGCTGCCTCGGAGGTATGTTTTTCCTGGCGGAGCAGAGCTGCGGAAGCTGCCTCCGCGGGTGCTGAGACGGAATTTTTGTGGTGCGGTTCCCGGGCTCCCAGCTTCATGACTGCGCGGAGCAGGGAGCCAACACCATGCGAGGTAAGCGGGCCGGGGGGGCGGCTCTTTCCTGGAAAAACTACTGGGGAAGGGGCGGAAGAGATTTTCTGGGGCACAGGGTCCGGGGAAGAAAGTTTATGAGTCTCGCCCGTCTGCTGTCGTGGGGGCTTGCAACATGCTCTCTGCACCTGCGAGGCCCTGGGTTAGCCGGAGAGCCCTCCATGGCGGGAGGAAGGGGCCAGCGCACCCGTGCTGGAATGCCCGGCCTCGCCCTGGGCCGCGGCGAGCGGAGTGGGAAGGAAGGGGCACGCGGTTTTCGGTGTTGTGGAGTCCCCACTCGCCACTGGCCACGGGGCACGCTCGACTTCGGCAAGTGGCCCGTACCTCAGGATCCGCCTGCCTCTTGATTCCACGTCGCTGCCGGCACAGGAGGGGCTCCCGTTTCCCTCTCCAAAAGTTGTTTTCGGGACTTCGTCGCTGTCTTTGCCCTGTTCCTCAGACGGCATGTCTCGCGGGGAGGCCCTGTTGCCCCGGGGGTTGTTTAATGGGGCGGGAAGGGTTGCATTGCCCGAGACCCACACACCCCTCGTGTCCACAGCTTAGATGGCATTAGATGGCACTCCGAGGCAGTACCCTTGCACATCCACCTGGTGAGGGTCCCTAGGGAAAGCACAAAGCTTCTCTAATAGGGGAATACCTCCACGGCATGGAGACGTGCCCGGGTGCTTGTCCTGAGGATGTCTCTGGGTCGGGAGAGGGGCTGCGTTCTGTGACTGGTACCCTGGACACATAAGTGGGTGCGGAGGGGTGTGGGAGACGTGGGAGCGCGTTATTTCTCGTGTCTGAGATCCAGACTCCATTGGGACCCTATCCCTGAGCCAGGCGAGCACCGGCACCGGGACGAGAACAACTCTCTCCAGCTCGGACACGAGCATCTATTTCGCCCCCATTTTCCACTCCCTTTCGTCGCCCAGTTCTTCATCCCAGTTGTTTCCATCACCTCTCGGTGTAATAAAGGGACAAAAGATGACATTTTCACGGGGTATGGGGAAGGAGGAGAAGGAAGCCTTATGAGGAGCGGGCACTCTCGGTGTTAACAGCAACATCATTGCAGATTTCTTGGGTCTCCGGTTTGCTTTAATGGATGGGGACACAGGCGCTGTAAACAAATGATTTCCTCATGTGGGTTATCACCTCCTGTAGCTGCGTGCGGTAACAGCTCTAGCAGATCACTCTAGTGTGTGATTGTCTAAAGGAACGGTAACATCTACATTTGCTCAGAGAAGCAAGCAAAACACAAAAACCCGAACACTTCACCCGTGCACTGTTAGGAGGCAGGGTGTTCGCTTTGGGGCATGTTTCAAGAACTTGGTGAACGGTGTTTGTCTTTCGCAAGAACGACAGACAAGAACTCAGTGCTGTAAAGCGGCCCCTCTTGCAGCTTTGCTGGTTTTTGAGGGGTGTTGTTTGTTTGTTCTTTGTTTGCTTTTTTTGTTTGTTTGAGGGTTTGGGTTGTCTGTTGTTGGGTGGTTTTTTGTTTTTGTTTTTTTTCGAACGGCCTCTACTGCGAGCAGGAGTCGATTCACAGATCGTCTCGGATATTGTTTTCGAAACGCGTATGTCAGTGCCTTCCTGGGCAGGAGTCCCGACTCCCGTGTTCAGGACAGGTTGTCTACCCGAGCCTCATCCGCCCGGGTTTCTCCAGTGCTTCCTCGGGGCGGCGGGTGCTGCCGCGCCGCGCAGGAGTACCATTTGGCCAGTATGAAGTTGCATGACCCTCTCCTCTGCCCCTTTCCTTTAAAACGTGGTCCAGGATGCCCGAGCAGTCCCGGGTAGGGAGAGGAAGGTTGGAGCTTTCCACACACCTGGCGGCATTGTTTGCGGGCTATCCTGCAAATGCCTCTGCCACCCCTTAGGCTGTCCTGTCTGCTGCAATCCATGAAAAGGTGCTGCTCTGCCCCTAGAAAGCGAGTTTGTATTTCCATTATATTTAGGCTTGCACAACGGGGAATTTACAGGTGAAAAGAGTAAAAGGGGCTGTGATGGAGGAACGAGAGAAACAACAAATATGAAACTTCCATTGTTGTGCAAAACTTCCATGCAAGAGGTTACTGAACTGATGCTTTTACATCAGGTGTACGCTGAGATGAGAGCAGCACTTGACGCACCCTCAAATGAACAAGGATGTTGTATGCAAATCAAGCATGTGTCCACTGCATTTGTGGACACATTTGTGGGTTTCCTAATGAAGGAAGTAAATGGATATCACATTTAACAAATTGTGAACTTCCATGACATGTTTTTAGACAGCTCTAAGCCTTTTTGTGAAGGTGTGGTTGCTTTCAACTGTGTTATATCCACTGTTGGGCTTGAAGGAAGAAGTTCTCATGCTTACACGTGAGGTCTTCCCCCAGACTTTCCCAGACAAGTGATGATCTTTCCAAAGTGCAGTTGACCTACTCGGGCCAACATGCTTTATGTGTGCAGGTACTGCTATGCATGGAAGATAGAGGCCAAAGAGCTGAGGATACTGAGCCTGTGTTGCTGCATCCCAGAGCATTGGCCAGTCTCTCAGTATGTTTGTCATCCGATCTTGTGGAACTACATCTAGCTTTGGGGCACATTTCAGTGGTTGCACCACTGTATTATAGTCATTGGTCATTTCCTATCCAAAATTATAATCCCTGTACTTCCAGTTTTACATAGTCATGCTGTCTTGCAGCAGAAGGATATCCTGGTACAAGAGGTAGAGTACCTGAACTTTTGGTGTCATGGTAGTTCCATATATTTCCTTCTGAACCTGGAATGGAAATTTTGTTGTCGACTTACATTTTATGAGGCAAGTAAATGTAGAAGGGAATGATACTTGCAATGAATATTCATCACAGTCGTCCTTTCTTCTGCCTGTCCTACTCCCCCTAGTAGCCTGTGGTGGGATTAAGAACGTACAAGGTGTACTTAATATTTTTTGGGGAAAAGAGGACTAAAAATACAGTGAAGTTGTTGTGCTGCTTAATTAAAGGGAAAAAAAGTATGTTTTAATCTGAAATTTAATTTTTTTTGTTAAACTAATTTGTAACATTTAAAACTGTCACTGTGCAGTGAATTCTGTATATAAGGCAGCGAATATGCAAACACAAAACCAAATGGCAAAAAAAATCACTGTCAAATCACTTAATTTTGCTCTGAGTTTGTGATCACAGTTATTTTAGTTGACTGTGAAGCATCTATATGGAGTATTCCTTTTATTGAAAAAGTAGTATTTAAATTTTCCATTGGATATCTTACTAAAAATCTTTCTGTCTTTTAAAGAAATGGAAATTGTCAAAAAACTGAAGGTGAGATATTTGACCAAGTTTTCTCTTGTTGGTATCAGGACTGAGCAGTGATACATGTTGGATAATGTTACACAGTTACTATGTTTTCATGCATCTTGAAGTATTTTTAAGCAATTACGGAAGTGTGAACCAAACAAATCCTATGTGCAGTACTTCTGAGTGAGCTTGTGAAGTAACATAGAGAAATAGCCTTAATGAATGCAAAAGTTCTTTTTAATACATGAGCACAGGGAATCTTTAGAAACTCATTAAAGCAAAGCCAAGTTACTTCACAAGTTATTCCAGAAAAAGTAAATGTGACTATTTGGAATATGCAACATTAATATTCTAAACTACATCAGTGAGCACATTCTTAACACCTTTTTCTAAAAGAGAGAAGCAATACTGATTTTTACAGATGTAGGACTCTACCCCACCACAGCAAATTTTTTGTCATCACAGTGTGATGCATTCAATCACTATTTACCTGAATAATGTTTGATTTCACTGAGGCTCCTTGATAGGTGGTCAACCACTAGTTTCTGGTGTTAGACCTTTGCAAGTAAAAATTTAACAAATGCCGGTAAATGCATGGAAAATGAGTCAACAAACTATTACTGTGTATTATTTACTTAATAAAGTACACAAATTTGTATAATTAATATAGAATAACACCTCTAGATCAAACAGAGATCAAATCTGCAGAACGAGATCTGGTTTATGCCTTTGCAATAGTTCAGCTTTGAATTCCACCGTATTTACTTCCCTATGAGTATTTTGCATTTATCTTTAGTTGATATGCAGTGCCACAGTGTTGAGGACACTACAAAATGGAAGTTTCTCCATAAAAACTTCTCAGGTTTAATTAACGTAATTAGAAATTTTACCTTAGGAATTTTTTTTGCTTGCTTGTTTTTAGTGATTTTTTTTCATATATAGTAGGCTGATGACCTTGAATATGATAGTTAAAAACTCTGATAATATTGTGTGCCTTAGCTGGAAAAAAATTCTCTTGTGGTATGGACAGTGTTTGATATCCATTCCTGGCCTTTTACAAATACAGCGATGAGCAGTAACTTGGTATTATGTATGCATTTGACAACGCAGTCGATTCTTGTTTCATGATTAAAATCTCTATAAACAACATGGGGGAGGACATACCAGGAGGAAAAAAAGACATGTTCTGAGTGAAACAAAAGTCAGAATTCCTTTTGAAAATGTGCTCATGCTAACTAGTGGAAGGTCTTTAGTTATTGTGGCTACTGCTAAATGTGATGTTGATGCGTGCCTATTATGAAATATATTGATGAAATGTATCTTCAGCAGTGAAACAGTTCCAGAAACTAGAGCCTGCTGTAGTATGGACACTGATTATTTGACATAGGAAAATAAAACAGAAGTGAAAGATTCCAAAGCTGTCCAAGAAATCACCTTCCTTCTCAAGCAGTGCAATGAATTCACAGAAATCAAAGTCTCTACTATGAAATTGAAGAATATATGCTTTGTAGCAGAAAACAAAAGACACACAGAGGAGAAAATATTGTTCGAACTAATCATCAGATGAATAGAAATGAACTTTACCAGTACACCAATATAATGGGTTATGTTAACTAGCTCTTTCATAGTCCATATGCTGCCCTTTCAACCTACAACCCTATCTATTGAGCTCTTAATGAGGGAAATCACAGGTGTTATAACGACATTTGTGGTAAATTGGGCCAAACATAATGGTTGTATAAATAAGCAACTGCAGTAACATAGGACAAAAGGAAAGTTGTTACCAAAAAGAAAAAAAAAGAAACTGAACATTACTGCACAGTCATGAGTTAACAGTGCATTAGTGGTTACACATTGTTTTACACTTCCAATATGCTTGGCCTAGACGGCTTGCTGTTGAGCTTAGTAATAAACCTGTTAAATCAACTTCAATGGAAGTGTAAATTTAAGAAACCTGATGGATTTGAAATTTAAAATCAGTTTCTTTACAGAACAATTTTAACAGCTTCATACGTTTAGCACAGTTGAGCCTTTCCATAATGACCTTCATAGATAAACTATAGATGTCAAAATGTTGTTCTTTGTGCATCATGTTTATGAAGTTCAGTGTTGTTCCTTCTGATTCTGTATGTTGTCTGGGCAAAGCCTACAGTGGAACTTTTAGAGTAAGACATAGCACAGTGTCACAGGGAGTAGCAGACAGAAGGTGCATTTTGGATTGTACCGTTTTCCTGCTTGTGTCGAATACTGCTATCTTGGGCATATTAAAAGCTCTGATTAATGCACAGGGTCCAGAATAGGATACAGCTGGGATGGCCTGGTCCTTGTTTGAATGAACAACACTCACTTGAGTGGTCCTATTGATGAGACGTTTCATCCTCTGCATTTCTACTCTCTTGAAACTATTTTTGAGAAAGCAGAGATGCTCATGCTTAAGTTTGCCAGATGCATTCTGTTGGAAATTTATGCAAACAGAATGACAGCTGTTTCTGCCCTGCTACAAGTATATAGACTAATTTAGTTTGACATAAATGTTGTTATTATGCTGTTAATGAGGAATTATTTTGATGAATTGTCAATTACAATGCATTTATACAATTTTTAAGAAAGATCAATGCTTTTATCACCACACAAAACTGTGATAATTTTTTTAAATCACATGTTTATCTGGATCTATGTCTTGGATCTACTTGTTAATGAGTAAATGTCAAATAACTGTGCTTGCTTGACAGATAAACGAATTTTCAAATCATTTTCCTGATATCACGGGCCTTGTTTATGCATGTAATTCAATCAGATTTGATGGGGCTACTCCTTATAGTAGGACCACTGCCTTATAAATATGACAAACTGAATTTGACGGTGCTTGTTCTGTGTCTCTTTGAAACCCAGTGGCCTGGGATTGTATGAAACAGGAATAATTATAAAGGTTCACAGGGAATCAACATTGGAAGAAGCATGCTGTGTTAAAAAAAATCTGATTGTGAAATTTTAATCAAATCACCTTCAACTCCTAAGTGCCTACTGCTCTTTGGTGCTCAAATATAGCTGTTGGCTTGGCTGGAAATATGTATTTTCTGGGAAGAGATGTTGGTAAATATGCTACTTTCTTAGACAATGCTGACATACAAGAAGTATTCAAACATTGTTTTTCAGCCAATTATCAGTAAACTTGTTTGTTTAGTTGTTATGCTGCATTGCTGCTGGTAAATTGTGCCACCAAAGCAATCTTTAAGAAAATGCATACATTTCTAATATATTTAGGTGTGAATGTGCTGCAAAGGGTAGTAAACATTTTGTCATGGTTAAAAGAGCAATGTAATTTTCAGAGCGGTTTTTGACAATTATTGCGTAGTGAGTCTGTAAAGCATTCTGTTTGCTTATAGATATTATTGAAGTGATCTCACAATTAACAGATTCTTTTTAGTTGGCAGTGGTTACACAGAAGGTATCCTGAGCATGGCAAACACCTTTCACACTCACATTACTCTTTTAATAGGAGTCATATTTACTCTTCATTAGTCCATGGCAGATGTAAATTACTTTATCCTCCAGAGTAACTTTTCCAAGCCAGACATGCGTGCTCATTGTATTTATTTTTTTCACTTGCTGAAACAATCCATTAGACAAAAAATATATTTTCTTACACAAGTCAAATGTATTATGAAGCTTTTTTGAGTGAAGGTGTTCATTACACAGGTGGGGAAAGATAGATCAAAAGAAAATTAAGAAGTTGATAAATTGCAGTTCGGTCTTCTGTCAAAATAATGAGCTGTCAAGAAGATTGCTTATTTTCTTTTGAAGCAGGTTGTCATCGGTCTTATATGAAGTTACGGTTCTCCTACAATAAACTTCCAGTATAAAAAGTGACGGCAAGGCAATTCTTAAATTATCATTTCCACTACAATAAGAGGTAGTGTGATAGGCTTTACAGAATTTGATAATTTGTAGAGGTTAGGTTATGTAGTGTGCAGTGCATGTTGAAAGCCTACGTTTGCTTGAAAGGTACTTGGAATCTACAGACGAGTTGATGGCATGTTCCCGTTTGTTAGAGTGAAACTGTGGAGGAAGCAGTCTTTGAGAAGATTTATTGGAAGTTAAAATCTTTTGGGGAGGACATTTTAGTGACACTACTGTATATGAACTGTATAAAACAGGATTTAGTGAAATTAAGGACAGTATTTTCATTACAAGTGTTGTTCAGAGGCATTAATGTGTGTTAATTTATCCTTTCTTCTTGAAAATACACCTGATTTTACTGGGTGATCATAAACTGCTGGTTAAATTTCTGATTTAAGAGCCTGCCACAGGAGTGCTTTTTTGTAAAAAATTATCTCTGCTAGCACAGTTTTCCATGGTAGCTTATACACTTCAGTAGTGCAGCGCCAATTTCACTTCTCGAGATAAGATGGAAAAATTGAAATAAATGTTGCAGTTCAGAAAGTAGTGAGTCAGGTGCTCTACTGTTTCTTTCCATATTTGTTTGGGAGACGAATGAAGCAACAAACTGTCTCTAAAAAGCATTATTTACTTCAGTATGCTTTATTCTTGGGATTTTGTACAGTATTTGTACAGTGAACTGTATTTGGTAATTAATTGGAGTGAAATGAAAGGAGACATCATGTACAGCAAGTGAAGCCAGGTACTCAAACGCAGCAAGTCCAAAAATCTGTACAAAAGTAGCACAGTCTAGTGGCACAGAGAAGTAATGACACTAGAGAAGATATGTATTAAGGTACAGTGCCATTTGGTGATTTCATCTTAGTGAAGAACAGAAACTTTTCTTTTGGAGAAAGTTTGACTTCTGACCAAGCAGAGTTTATCGTATTTTGTTTAGGAATTTATATTAAGACTGTTGACTTTTTAGTGCATTTGTGAAAAGTATACTAGTATTGGCTATTACAAGTATCTGTCAGCAATTCAGACTTCTTTAATGAATCACAGAATCATAGAATCAGTCAGATTGGAAGAGACATCCAAGATCATCCAGTCCAACCTATCACCCAGCACCCATATCTAGATAGCGACATATAGATAATGCAGCTTTTGCTTATTTGGATGGAATGCATTTTACTGAGCAAGTCACAACTATTGATATATACTAGCTTCCTCTTAGCCATGGCCAATTTTAGAAAATTAAGTTTACATTAATTTCTCAAATGATCAAATGAGAATAAGGAGGAAGATTAAAATAACATCAGTAGGAGCAAAATATCATTTGTTAACACTCATGAAGAATAACTCAAACTACAGATTGTTTCATATGTTAAAGAATATCAACATCCTATTCCACTGCAATCTGTAGAGCAAAATTTCTGCATGTATATGAAATTCTTTGTTGTGAACTGATCAGGAATAAAGGCATTAGTGTTTTGGCAGCTGTTGCAGTATTAAAGATGAACCTTGAAAAGTGTCTAATAACTACCACATTTCAGCCATAATTTAATTCACAATGTATTATTTTAAAATGCAGAAAACTTAGCATGCAATATCTAGTCTGACATTTTGAGAAGCAACAGTTATCAAACAAAGATTTCTGGTGAAAATGTTCACGTGTCAGTATTTCTGGCAAATGTATCTTTCACTATATTACATCAACCAAGTGAAATTGGCCTGCACAGCTGCGGTTTATCCAAGCTGTATCTTTTAACTTTGAAAGCAAATTCCATATTGACTTGTCTGGAACATTTTACTGTAAAACTAATGGCACAATATGGTTCATTGGTTGTTTGCAGTCTACTGATTTTTAGAATATGGGAGAGGTAAATAATACTATCACTTAGAGTTCAGCAGGTAAGAGGTGAGAGAACTTGCACTGTCTTAATGCAGGTGCCTGTGCAGGAGTTGCTATCTTCATTTATCACTGATATGAATTTGATGAAATTCCAATACTTTTGTAAAAGATCACGTATTAAGAATTCTAAGTCAGAAATTGCTACAAACTCTAGTGTAAGTGACATGAAAAAGAGGAAACTAAATAAGACCTTTTGCAGCAAGCCATGTTCAGACTAAAGCAGAATTTAGAATAAAAAGATTTGCCATCTGTATAATAAAACTGAAGGAAAGAGCTGAATCTTTGCAATAGAAAATTTAAACAGGTGGAACACTAAAAAGGAAGGGAAAAGGAGGGTAAATTGGATAAACAGCAAGCAATATAGAAAGGGTGATGTTCCTAAAAAGAGTGTGACACAGAAGAAGCCAGCAGAAGTGGAGAAGAACAGAATATATAAAGGAAGAGTGAGTGGCTGAAAGTTGTGGGTTTTTTTAAATCTGAACATCACTGTACTACAAAATGCTGGACATTTCATTTTCCATGTATTTCAGAGGGAATTAAATACACTGGGCATACTGTGACAGGTGGGAAAGGGGAGAAGTAAAATAATAGAAAAAAGGTATAAAATAAAGAGAAAAAGGAATATACAATAAAAATGTATTCATTGTGCTGTTTTCTGTTACTTGATGTTACATGTAGGTTTGCTGTAATGGGACTTCAAACTATTTGGTTTTCAGCTGAACACAGACATCATTCCCATTCATTTCACTATGTACATCTAGAGCCCCACTACTCAGGAGTGCTGCAAGTTTGAACATCACATATACAGTTATGTAAGCTATCTGAACAAGCTTGTCACTGCACTTCAGGGGAGTTAGTCCTTTTCAGAATTAAAACGTCACCTGCAAAGTATGTCCAAACCCGATCTTTTTAAACTCTAGATTAAGTCAAATGAGCTGAGATTTTTTTTTTTCCCCCAATCTTTCTACAGTTCTTCTGTCCCTCATTATTTATCAGTATTTTTTTGATCACTTTTGTTAAAAGTAGTACACTTGGAAAAGTCTTTGACATTAAACTTAATTCACTTGTTAGAATATATATAATTGGTTCATTAGACCATGCATCGTCCATTACATGAAAATGTTATGTTTTCTTGCCCTTTTGTTCCTTTTGGTTTATCTTTGTTTGGATTATACTGAAGGGAAGAAATAAACAATTTGTTAAATCTTGGACTGGTTTTGTCTCTATGTTCTCTATTACGTTTGTATCCCTGTAGCCTTGGAGATACAAGAGGTGCTTGAGAGATGTATCTGCTTGGTTGCCAGCACCTGCTCTCTTTTTTGCCTCATAAAATAATTTTCCTGTATCTTGATTTATTTGCTTCTATAAAATAATCTGTTATGAGGAGCTCACCAAGCTCATACAGTAGGCTTTTGGGGTCAGTGGAAGTGTGCAGTACAAAATGTCATATCTGATTGCAAAACTTTTTTTTTTTGGTACGATAGAAATAATGGATTATTATTTTTTCCTCTATCTTCAGAAGATAAAAAAATGATCTGATACTATTTCTCCTACACCAGGATGATTTTTAAGTATATATTGTTGACTAACTTTTCATACTGTAGTAGCTCCACAAAGTTTGTTACAGAACCAAAGAATCACAGAACTCTCCGTAACCAACAAATCCCAAATGAAATCAAGCAAAAAATCCCCAAACACACACCATTATATAAAAATAAAAAAAATTAAAGCCCCCACAAAACCAAAAAATCTGCGTATTCTGGAAACTGCTCTGGTAACATAGGAGGCTGATTTACACAAATTCTCTGCTTTCCCACCTCCCCTCTGTAGTTTTCTGTAAGTCCTCAGCGTAAACCAGGCAGAGAGCCAAGCTGTCATCTATTAACATCTATTTCATCCTTCTTGGGATCAGTTAAGCTAGAGGAGGGTGTATGGCTCAGAGAAAAGTCTTTGTATTATTATGAAAATGTTTAGCAATGCATCATATTTTGATCACTGTTAACTGAGCAGCAGTATAAAATAATTTCTGGGAGACAAATGCTATTATTGTGATTTTTCATAAACTCCAGCATTTTATTATCATAGAATGGCTTCAGTTGGAAGAGACCTTAAAGATCATCAAATTCCAAGCCCTCTGCCATGGACAGGATCACAGGATGTTAGGGGTTGGAAGGCACTCAAGGAGATAATCAAGTCCAACCCCCCATGCCAAAGCAGGACCACACAATCTAGCACAGATGACACAAGAATGCATTCAGACAGACCTTGAAAGTCTCCAGAGAAGGAGACTCTATGGCCTCTCTGGGGAGCCTGTTCCAGTGCTCTGTGACCCTTACAGTCAAAAAGTTCCCCCCTTGTGTCGAAGTAGAACCTCTTGTGCTGCAACTTACACCCATTGCTACTTGTCCTATCGCAGGCAGCAAGTGAGAAGAGCCTGTCTCCCCTCTCCTGACCAGCCTTCAGATGTTTATAAGGATTTATTAAATCCTCTCTCGGTCTTCTCCACATTAAAAAGTCCCAGGTCCCTCAGCCTCTTCTCATAAGCCATGTCCTCCAGTCCCCTCATCATCCTTGTAGCCCTCGGCTGGACTCTCTCCAGCAGATCCCTGTCCCTTTTAAACTGGGGAGCCCAAAACTGAATGCAGTATTCAAGATGAGGTCTCACCAGGGCAGAGTGGAGGGGGGGGAGAACTTGCTTGATCTGCTGGACACACTCTTCATACACCCCAAGATCCCATTGTCCATCTTGGCCACAAGGGCACGTTGCTTTCCCACAGTTAACTTGTTATCCACCAGGACTTCCAGGTCTCTCTCCACAGGACTGTTGTCCAGCAGATCACCTTCCAGCCTGTATTGGTGCGGTTTATTATTCCTCCCCAGGTGCAGGACTCTGCACATGTCCTTGTTGAACCTCATTTGGTTCCTCTGTGCCCAGCTCTCCAGTCTTCAGCTGTGTCAGCCAACCCTCCCAGTTTGGTGTCATCATCAAACTTGCTGAGCAGACTCTGTCCCCTCATCAGTGTCATTGATGAAGATGTTGAACAGGACTGGACCCAGCACTGATCCCTGGGGGACTCCACTGGTTACAGCTCTCTAGCTGGACTTGGCACCACTGATCACCACTCTTTGAACTCTACCTTGTAACCTGTTCTTAATCTACCTCACTGTCTGCTCTTCCATCTCACACTTCCTCAGCTTGCTTGCTCACTAGAATATCATGGGAGACAGTGTCAAAGGCCTTGCTAAGGTCGAGGTAGACTACATCCACTGCTCTCCATGAGTCTAACCATTCAGTTATGGCATCATAGAATGCTATCAGGTTAGTCAAGCATGACTTCCCCTTAGTAAATCCATGCTGACTACTTCTGATAACCTTCTTCTCTTCCAAGTGCCTTGTGATACCTTCCAGAAGGAGACATACCCATCATTTTTCCAGGGATGGAGGTGAGGCTGACTGGTCTGTAGTTTCCTGGAACCTCTTTCTTGCCCTTTTTGAAGACCAGAGTGACATTGGCTCTCCTCCAGTTCTCATGCATCTCTCGTGTCTGCCATGATTTGTTAAAAATGATGGAGAGTGGAGTGGTAGAGTGATAACCTCAGCCAGTTCTCTCGGCACCCTTGGGTGCATCTCATCAGGGCCCATGGACTTGTGAATGTTCAATTTGTATAACTGATCCCTAGCCCAGTCTGCACTGACCAGTGGGGAGCATTCCCTCCTCGAAGCTTCCTCTCCTTCATCCAAGGTCTGGAGTACATAGGAGAGTTCAGCCTTAGGTGTAAAGACTGAAGCAAAGAAGACATTTAGCAACTCTGCCTTCTCTGCATCCTGAGTTATCAAGGCTGCCTCCTCATTCAGCAGTGGCCCCACACTTTCCCTGTTCTGCCTTTTCCTACTGATATATTTGAAGAAGCCCTTCTTGTTCTCTTTTACATCCTTTGCCAGCTTCAGTTCCAAGAGAGCTTTGGCCTTCCTTGTTGCCTTCCTACATGCCCTGACAACTTCTCTGTAGTTCTCCCAAGTGACGAATCCCTTCTTCCATTAATTGTAAGTTTCTTTCTTTCCTGAGATTTCCTTCAGGAGCTCTTTGCTCAGCCATGCAGGTCTCCTAGCATGTCTGCCTGATTTTTTACTCAGGGGAACACACCAAACTTGGGCTTGAAGGAAGTCTTTAAAAATTAACCAACTTTCCTGGGCTCCTTTACCCTCCAGAGCCTTAACCCATGGGATTTCTGCAAGCATGTGTCTGAAGAGCACAAAGTTAGCTCTGCAGAAGTCCAGGGTTTTAATTCTACTTGTTGCTCTGATTCTACCCTTTGGAATACTAAACTCCACCATGTCATGATCACTGTCCCCAAGGCTGTTCCTGACCTTGATGTCCTCAATTAGTCCCTCTTTATTAGTTAATACAAAGTCTAGCATTGTACCTTATACACTAGACTAACCTGCTCAAATCCTTATTCAGCCTCATCTTAAACACTCCCATGGATGAAGTATCTACAACTTCACTGGACAACCCAATCCAGTGTTATTCCACCCTTCATAGTAAAGAACTTCTTCCTAATGTTTCTACCTATAGTCATTCCCCTTCTATTGCATATAGAGTCAGGGTCTTTGTATAGTAATGGAAAAAGGCAGAAGGCTTTTCTGCATTGGAATTTCATCAAATCAGTTAAATTAGAACTTTCGTGAATGTTTTGCTGTGTAGTTCACATCACACATGTTGTATTCTTTGCTTGATAAAGGTGCCAAATTGATGGCTTTTCTCTGTTCTTCAGGGATTTAGGACCTAATGCTGAAGGGGTTTTTGGTGTGTGAATGGCTGCATGGATGAGGGGACTGATGTGCAAAATTCTTTATCAGGCTGATCTTGTTAAGACCTAAGAGATGTTCTTGGGAGCTGCCCACAGCACTGGATCTGTCTCTCTCCCATGCCACTTCCCTATTGTGCCTAACACTGACCTCGAAAGACCCTTTTCCTGTGGTCATTATAACCTTGGCCTTTCTACTGACAGTGCCAACAGGGGTGCCAATTAGTGCTATGTGGTGGGTGTTCTGTTTCTTTTTCTGTGAACAAAGTCTATTGAGGCCTGGATTGAGACCACCAGCTTACTTCATGAAGGCCACCAAGTGCCATGGCATTTCTATTTTTCTCAGTCACTACTAACCTGTCGTTGAACCTTCATCTGTAATCTATATTCTGTCTTTGTGTCGATCATTAATTTGAAATAATTTCACTTGGTTAGATGCGTTTGCTTCTGAAGTAAGATATGGTAATATACTATTAATTAATAAATAACTAAAGTACCTTAAGTTGCTTCATATGATTACATGCTGAATTAGAGTCTATTATTTTAAAGTTCATAATTTTAATCAAAATTCTGAAGAATTGACCAGACATACAAGAAGAAGCACAATAGGAATGATAGGAGCATTATAGTTTTATATCAAATAAATACCATGTGCTGAGATAAGCTTTGCAATCTAATATACAAGCATGAGAGTCTGTGTTCTGTGATCAGCTTCTCATAAGTGATCTTAGGACATTTCTAGTTAGCAGTTGTTTTCTGTCAAAAGTACTTGAGCATATTCAGGCGTATTTCAGAGGTAGAAGACTGAACTGAAAAATAAAGTTATCCTTAAGCATTGTGAGGAGACCAGCATTAAATCACAATAATGTTTCGAAATATTATTCTGTATTTTTCTATTTGTCAGCAGAAAACCAATTTTACAGAAACCTTGATTTCTTCTATTAAATACAAGCGGACAGTTTTCTCTGTGTCTAGTAGAAGTGATAATTGCTAGTATCCACTTAAATCCACAATGCCAAATTTCAATTGTCATTACATATGTGTATACTAGACATGTCAACTGAATACAACATTCTTGATTTTATGTTTTTGCAGTATTTTTAATATTTTTCATCTTGAGGCATATTATAAGAGTGCAGTTTTGCATCTTGTGGTCATGAAGCTGAAGAAATACTAGAACTTTGTTATTAGCAACAGTAGACAGGAAATCACAGGGAGGGCAGAACTAGATTGTTATTGCCATAATAAGGCTACAGTCTGGACTGTGGATATATCCTCTTAAAAGTGCTGTCGTGATGCTGAGAAGTGTAAGTATTCTTATATATCAGAATTTGTATATCCATGAAGAGGCTGTGTAACGAATAATGTAAATGTTGGAAGAGCTTAGCAAGTTATGCCATAAAAAAAGAAAAAAAAATCCAGTTCAGTAAATTCAGTTGCCACATTCCTGAGAAAGAGGAGAGGCAAGTGTATGAGTGAGTGAGTGATTTTGTGAAGTGAGGCAAAGAAATCTGTGTTAAAGATGAGAAAACTGGGGGAGGGAGACGCTTTAGCCTTCTCCTTTGAGTACATCTCCCTCCTGAGTACATTTACTTCCATCACAATGGAGCAGAAGAGATCTTTTGTTTAGTGGTGCAGTACCTCTGAGACCTAATTTAGTTTTTACAGGAAATTCAAAAAGAGATAGTGAGCAAGAGAGGCTAGAACAAAGATAAGAGTTTGAGCCACGAATATTGTGGGTTGCTTTCATAAATCCTTTAAAAGAAATTCTAGCAGAAATGCTGACTTGGACTGTCTACTAAAAGAGGGCTGAACTTCAGAAATGCACTTTGTTTCATTACTCAGCTGTGGTAATGAAGAGGTGGTATAAAAGTGTATTTTAGGGCAGCAATGGCTTTGTTAATTTAAACTACAACTAGAAATCCATTAACGTCAAACAAATACAAAGATTTTTTTTTCTTCTGAAAATGCATTTTTTAATTAAGTTGTACTGCTAGAAGCTTATATTGTATCTAGTACTGTGTATATTACAAAAACGTTCTTAGTCATGTCAAAACTTATTCAATGGCATACCTTATGCCTTTCTTCAAGATACTTCTGTTTACTAGTTCAGAGTTTTTTATCTATCTTCTACCACATAATTTTGCAAGGGTCATCTTTGGCCTTTGGGATTTGGAGCCATCAATTTTTGGATAATTTTTCCCCTGTATTTTACAGACCTGTATTGTCATCATGAATGGAGTTGTATTGTGTGTTCATGTAACCCCACGAATTTTACTTAGTAGGACCATTTCCATAGACTCTTGACGTCAGAGCTCTGCTTTGCCACACTACAGATGTACCTTGTGAGTATCACTCTTCTACAAGTACAGCATTCATGTGCAGGGAAAATTTGCTTTGGTGTAATGTACTATTCTGTTGCCAACACTTAAACATTACTTTGACATCTAGGGTTATGGACAGCTGCAGAACTTTATTTTTTCTTAAAATGAGATTAAATGAATCATCCATTATCTGGTTTGAGGTTTTATTAGTGTTTTTGTGGCTAATAGAGTTGTCCTGCAGGTTAGTAATTTACATGAACATTTTCTTTAAAGTGTATTTCACAAAAAAGACATAGACTTGTCAGTAACATATGAAAAGCTGCTGTGATTCTCCTCAAAAGTATGCATTTAAAAGTGCATACTTTTAAGGAAATTACATTTTTACTTTATCATCTCATATTGGCTGGCTCTGTGTTCCTTTTTTGAAGAGCACTTGCTAGTAAATATTCTACTTCCACAAACTCATATTCACAGAGGCTATTGCTAGTTTATGTTACATTGCTTTTCTGAAACTTGTTGCTGCTGTTGCTAGGCAGCCCAATTTGTACCAGCCAATAGCACAATATAATTCTGCTCAACAGCAGATTTCAATTAAAGGTCTGGACATATAGCTGATTTCTTCAGCTGGTCAGTTCCAGCATCAAGAGCTGAGCTGCACAACAGCTTGATTTGTTAAGGTTTTCTGTAATAAATTCAGACTGTGTGTATTAGAAAAGTATCAAAGCAAATAATTGATCTCTTTCTTTCTTAAATAAATCAATTTGGATGGGAAGTTGGTGTTTGCAATGATGTTTGTTTCCTTCATTTTTCGTGTAGATTTTATGCTGTCTGTGGTGTTTTGAGAAGAAAAACAACTGAACATTAACTAACAGAAATCCCCTTTTAATCTGCAGTGTGATTAAGAATCCCTCAGAAAGATCCTATGCCAGTATTTGCTTCTGCTAGAGAAAGAAGCATAAGAGAAATTTTTAGAAGTGGTTTCATATCTGCTTCACAATAGTACATTTTAAGCAAAAAGATCTCAGATTAAGCAGGGAAGATTGGTATCAACATATTAGCTTGCCATTAAAAAAAAAAAAAAAGGTATTTTGGTATGTTGAGGAGTTATCTGGGAAATTAAAAAAATCTAGGAAAAGGAAGTGTTTTGTCTCAATGTATAGTGTTATGGCTGGGAAAAAAAGTGTCAAAAGTAGGTTTTGAGATGGTATAATTTGCTAAAATTTAAGTTAATTCTGCTAATTTCATTTAAAGCAGAGACTGAAGAAGCATTTCTGTAGATCTGTGGCTATCTTGCCTCACCAAAATGTAACTGTTTCACTTTTGCCCATCATTGTTATGGGAAACAAAGGTAGAATTTAACCATTTAATTAATGTTTAAAAATATTTTTTCCTGTTGTACCCTCAGCACTATTAACGTACATCATTCTACTGAAGATAATGCAGACTTTGCTTTCCAGAATTACGTTGATCTTAGGTTTTATGTTGCTGCATTAGAATTTTCATCCAAATTCTGATACTAAATAGGACAAACGTGTTATTTTCTCCTTCTATGGGGATGCATTACTGAAGAAAGAAGCAGTAAGAACATAGAGCTGGACTTTTTATAAGGTTTTCTACAGTAACACAATGTACAGTGTAATTTATTATGGTTTGTATTTTGATCTCTTTTGCAGGCAGGCAAATCTGTAGTTTCCCTTCATCTATCAGCATTTTATTGTACAGATTTCTTTCAGAGCATTTTGTCTGATTGTAAAAGTGTCCAGGGACTTTTTTCCTCACCAGGTTGCACTCCAGTGTCAAACGTGCTCCTCTGCTCTGGAAAGAATGAGGTACTACATTTCCGGCATTTGATTCTTGGGCTGTGTTCCGGGTTGTTCAAAGTCTGCTAAATAATTCCTGAGATTTCTCTCGGTGTTTTCAGTTACTGGAGATTGTCTCTAAGGCACCATCAGGCTGGCTGCTTAATTCACAAGTTCTCAACATCTCTAGCAAGAGCCTAATAATTCTTCATATGCAAAACTGATGCTTCATGAAAACCCCATGATCTACTTACTTTTCTCTTATGTAAACACACAGTATCACAGTACCACAGTATCACCAAGGTTGGAAGAGACCTCACAGATCATCAAGTCCAACCCTTTACCACAGTGCCCAAGGCTAGACCATGGCACCAAGTGCCACATCCAACCCTGCCTTGAACTGCCCCAGGGACAACGACTCCACCACCATTATCCATCCAGTAGGGGATTCTTCCATCATCTTTTTGGTTACTCCTTATGAACTTCATGTCACCTGCTGGAGGTCAGCATAATCCAATAGCACCAAAGAGACTTGACACAGAGTGATGTGGGAAAGAAGTCAAAATGGCTGTTAGTACATGCGTAAGGGAGAAGATAAGTACTTGGAGCAAAGCCTTTGCTCTAGGACATTGAATCAAGAGACAAGGATGCACTCAACAAAGGCCAACAGAGGTACTGACAAGAACTAAGTACTTTATCTTTTCTTATCCAGGCAGTAGATTATCAACCAGTACATTTCCTCTCCTCCAAAAAAACCCACACCAACCAAACAAAAAACCCAAAACTAAACAAATAAACTCAACCCAACTAAACTTCTCTGTTTTATTTTGTTTTCCCCAAATCTGCTCATAGCACTGGATAAGGAATCTCTTGGCACAAATCAATTTCTTTTAAAGAAACTGAGCTTGTTTGAAGCAAAACACAGGACACTCCTCCCTAAAAACATTTCATGCAAACTCTTTTTATGACTTAAGGGCTATTGTGGTGTTCCTAGCCTGCGTATTTAGTGTCTTGCTCAATACTGGACTAGGTATTCTAGAGAAGTATTTTTGAAGGTTATATTGGTCAGATCTGATGAAGAGCCTCACCTGGAATAAACTCAGGCCAAATACTGTAAAAATAATGAAATATTTTTTCCTTGATTTAGCCGATGGAAAATGAATCCTGGAGGAAAGGACAGGAATTTGTTTTTTTCTAGTATTAACAGTCCAAATGATGATGACCTTAACGTGTATCTGTGATTACGCTCAATCACATAAATTCTTTTGGATTGACTACTTGCTTATGCAGTAAAGATGGAAGGAAGGAGGAGAGAGAGCAGAGTGCATGAGCCAGTCAAGGGTGTGCTTAGATCAGGTGCTGCATCTACAAATCACTCTGTATTTTTTTTCTGTGTCTATTTAACGTGTTGTTTGTATTCCCTAATGTGCTGCCTTTGAAAGGACCAAGGCTTCAAAATGCCATGCAAAGTCACTTTCTTTTCTTATGTCCTGTTTGAAATACTCTCTGTCATTTTAATCCTGAAACATTTAAGAGTATTTTTGAGAATATCCAGCCTTTTTATATCTCACAAAACCTAAGAGCTGTTCTAAAAAGTTACTATATTCCTTGCAGGAATTGTAAAATATCTGGTTGTTTACAAATAACATAAATGTATTTATTATTTGTAGTAATGCTTCGGTTAGAGCCATCAAATGAATACTGTATTGTCTTGATATCTGGCCTACAGTAATGATCTTGGAATGGAGAAATCATCATGTGAAGTCAGTGTTTCTACTTGCCTTTTCCCAGGTTTTAACTTTCTCCTGGGGAGACATTTTAGAGAATAGCTCATCTGTCTGAATGATCCTCTTTGGAAAATGTTAAATTTTGCAAGAGGCCAGGAAAGACTGTCTATGGAAGAAAGAGAGGTGTTTCTGGGTATCACTCTCATATTGTCACTGTAGAGTGATACCTGTGGCAAACAATCTGAGGGCTGTTCATTGACGGGCTTGAGTAACTGAATAATACTTTTAGGTATAGGCCAAGGTGGAGTTAATATGGACAATAACGATTTTTTGCCCAGAGGAAGCCTACCAGCTGTTTTCTCACAGGAGTGCAGATGCAATTTAGAAATATAATTTGTTACTTGGTCATTTCATCAGACTGATGAGCTTCTTTAAGTTTACAAACTGGTAGGACAGTGTTACATAATTTGTTGATAGGTTTACACAGCTCATGCCACGTCCAAGAAGGTTTATCATATTATAGAAATTACTGACTTTAAAGTAATACTGGTTTCAAAGGTAAGTTTGTGCCAGGGAAAGTGTTTTAATGTTCTCCTGATGCTATGAAAATTTAAATTATTGTCTACCGAGTCATTATAAATTAAATGTCGCACCTGTGATAGGGAGTCAGCCTTAAAACTGTGACTTTAAGACACTCTTCTAAGCTGCAGAATACTTAGTGTCTGAAAGCTCATTTGTTTTTAACATTTAGGTTCTTCTGAAATTAAAAGTTTCTGTTTTCTCCTACCTGTTTGCCTCTCCCATCTGTACTCTGTCATGGTGCAGATCCATAAATACATCGGGATATGTGCAACAGAGCAGGGTGTATGCTGAACACAAGTTGAGAGGGAGATGGTAGGGGCTTTTTAAAGCAGAGTTAAGAGTACTTCTACAGGCCCTTAATAACTATGATCATGTCTCAGTTAAGAGTACTATAGCAACGTTGCTGTAGGCAATTTCTAGCAAGTAGAGAGTGGAGATGTTGGTTTCTATCATGCTTTTTGATGGAAATACCTGGAATTTTAAAAGATTCATTGGGTCAGATGAAGGGCAAACGTGGTCCATTAGCCCCATAGAACAAGACTGAATGTCCAAATTACACATTCTGACCTCAGGTCTATTTTCCAGCTTTGAAATTAGATGAAAATAGTAGCTGAGTCATGAACTGGAGCAAGAACTTCCTCCTCGTATGACTTTGTGACAGTGCTATGCAACATGCTCACCCTTATTCTCTTTTTTTTTCCCCTTGACTTCCCCCTTTTTCTAACAAATATAGCCCAAAATTTAACAGTGTCCTAAGGTGAAGGTAAGAATATTCGCTATCTCTCATGAAGTCTCTGAAACTTGTGCAGGGTAACATGATTATTATCTATTCTATGCCTCTACATATGCCTGTACATATTAATCATCACTCTTCTGCTGAAAATGCTTAAATGTGATAGTTTTCTTCAGCTTAAAATTTTGATGAATGAGTGAGTGTACTGATGCCTTTAAACATTATAATTAGAAGTGCATTGGGAAGCCACAGTCAAAGTGAGAAGCCATCTTTTACCTTGAAAGGAATAACAATAGTATTTTATGAATTAACAACTTCAAATGCCAAACAGTGAACAAAGAATTATTGACGTCCCAGAAGCTGTAGCTATAAAAGGATGGTTTGTTTTGTTTGGAGTGTTTTGTTTCTGTCATTGTGTTTTGCCATACATACAAAGTAAGCACATAACCTAGTTTCCTGTTGTCTACTGAGTGCGCATCCGAGTTGGTCACAGATTCACAAAATTAGGCTTACTGCAAGTATTGTAGCAAGTGGCATGGATCAGCAGTAGACTTAGAAGTGTTACATAGTGTTGTCCTCAGGGGGTTGTTCTGCTACCAGCAGCAGACCTACCTGTGAGGGAGGGTTTGGAAGAAGAGTGACAGGTTTGTCATTTGTCCTATCACAGCATCAAGGTAGCATTGAACATAATCACCCAGTCAAGTTAATGGACAAGAGTGAATGGACTACCTTGTGTTGCAGATTGGTTTTTGAATTATTCTCTTGATTTCACTGTGAATAGAGTAAGAATTACTTCGTTGCAGACTATCAGTTATTTTCGTCCCTCAGCTCTGTCCTGTGTGCGCAATAAAAATATTTCTAAGAGATTCAGAGGGTTTTGTTTTGACTTCTCCTAAGCTATTAGATAGCCAGTTGAATAATTTATTCTTTTATGCAAGATAAACTTGATCCTTCTGGCTGACAGAGTAAAATCACTCAATCTTTTTCCACTCGCTATTTGTAAGACAAAGACAGAGGATCTTCAAAGATACACTGATCATTTGAGCTGTGTGTAGCTGGCTTTAACACAGATAAAGGAAGAAGGTTGATTTTTTTTTTTTTTTTTAAGTCTACTTCTGTAGTAAATAAGTACTGGGTCCTAGCAATTTGTTTTCTTTCTTCCCTTTCCTTTCTTTTTTGTTTAATACTCTTAGTAATGTTTGTTTAATACTTTAAGTAATGTCTTCATGCAGGAGAGATATATGCAGTAAAGAATTAATGTATGCATATTCCTTAATTTTTCTCTTAGCTCTGAATATATCTCCAAAGACTTTGCTTGTGCCACGTTGCCATGCTGTCTCAGTGAGTCTTGCTACATCAGGTCCTTTGCCTTCAGCATTCTTTCTGTCTTTTCTGCTATTACCTGGGTATTTCCAGCTGTTTCCGATGTTCCACTTCTTTGAAGTTTAAAGAAATCCTCAACCAAAACACTTTTTCCTTTGCCAGTGAAAAATCTTTACAACACACACAGTACAACTCTTCTTAGACATCACTTTTTACTATAACTTAGGTGCCGGTTAAGGAAAAGGCTGCTTTTTAAGGACTGTTGCTTGGATTATACACTGCTGTTGTAAGACTGAGATAATATATGCAAACCTGCCCCTGTATTTTGTGTGGCCCCATCCCTTCAGGGAGGCCACCATTTCACTACAAGCATCCTTCCACTGATGCCAGTCTTTCCATGGCAGTGCACCCGAAGCCTATAACTTTGTTGTCCAGTTTCTCTTACCTTGGCACACTTCTCATTTCAGACAATAAGTCTGTTGTTAAACCCATACTAAGTACCTTGCTGCATGCAAACCTTTAATGACACATGTCCTTCTAGGCCTGTACTCTCTTGCCTTCAATCTTTTCTCTAGATTAGCAACCCTAAGTGTATCTTCTCCTCTGATCCCAGAGGTGCTTTTGTGATGGACCTGTTGGAAACTGTGTCCTACTCATCTCTCTCGAGTTGTGTTGATACAGTATCTAACATATGAACATATCTTTCTGTATGTTAGCAACAACTGCTAATTGAATCAATAAATTTAATGAACTGTGTATCTAGAGAGCTATGCTTTTCATTACTTTTTGACAGGTACTCTATAATGTTGGATTCCTCTTCAGGAAATCCAAATAAACAATGAAAACACAGTTAAACAACATAAAAAAGGTCAAAACATAGACTTTCTGACTGAATCACAGATGTATGAAATGTCCCAAATTATGGTATTGCTGCATGGAACAATGACATGACTTCTCTAGTAACAAGATACTTTTGGATAATGGTAGGTTTCTGCTCAGATGGCTTTCTAGGAACTTCAAATTTAGAAAACATTATTTTGTAGAATTTTGATAGTTGATTCCTTCTAGCACTGCTTTTTTGTCCTTGCATTTCTTTCTAAAGTTCCCATTCCTATTTTTTTTTGTTTGTTTTTTTTTGTTTGAATGAATACTTTGCTACCACTTTCATTTCCTTTATTCACTTACATGCTTAAACTGCACTAATCATTCACAAGGCTACCATTTTTGGTAGTTGTCTGCAAATAAAAGTCTATTGCCCAATACTTTATTTTTAGTGTATTTTTTTATATTTTTATATTGCTGAATCATATAATGGACACTTTGACAATCAATTCCTCTCATATGACAATGAGTGACTAGTAATTCTGAGCTGGTCAAGCAGTTAGGATCAAGCGATAAATGTGAGCCTTTTCCTAATTTTTTTTGCTCACATATTTATTCAGTTTACCACATAGTCTCCAAAATTTCTTGAAGAATTGGAGGGGATGATTAGTACATTCAACAGAGGCACTACAGTCAGCTTTCTAGTGCTCTTTTCCCTGCTACATGGCAGCTTTATTCCTTTGTAAAGTAGGAGTAACAATTGCTACACTCTTGGGACATTTGGATGTTAACTTAATACTTGCTAAGAACTGTGTGTTATTATGTCAATGGCAGGGTATTTTTTTAAAGTTTCTTTTACTAGATAGCAGGTTTTCCCTTGAGGCACTCAAACATCAGTGGCTGAAATTTGATGCAGCTACCACTTTCCCCCCACACCATATTAGACGCTGATAGAAAATACAAATAGAAGAGGACAAGCTGTGGGAAGGAGGAGAAAAAAAAACATGTACTGCAATAAGCAGGGTAGCAGTAAGAATCTGCCAAGTTAGAAAGCGGTTGTAGTATTTCTGAAACAAACCACATGAGAAAGTAATCTGGTAACTGCCTTTCGTTGCTGTTAGTGTATTTTACCTAGAAGAACTTGCCTGGACTTTCTTAGAATTACATTCAAAACTTTAGTATTATAAGACATGAAAGGCCAACATGATGGAGTCCTTCACTGCATTTTTGGTACTTATGCTCTTTTTGCCTTCAGTATAAGCACTAAGTAGGACCTGCTTGAGTCCATTAATATTTTAAAAGAGAAACACTTAGGAAGGGTGTCAAAAGGTTTACAGGATAGCTGTTGAGGGACTTTTTACAAAGGCATATAGTCATAGGATAAAAAGTAATGGCTTAAAACTAGAGAAATCTAGGTTAAGATTAAGGAGAAACTCTTCTGCATATGCATGGTGAGATGCTAGAATAAATTGTGCAGAGAATTTGTGGAGGCTCAAAGCCCAGAATTGTTCAGGTCCAGGCTGGATGGGACTTAGAGCAACCTGGTAAGGTAGGAAGTCAACCTGCCCATGGCAGGAGGTTTCGAACTACATGATCTTTGAGATCCCTTCCAACTCAAACCATTCTAGGATTCTGTGATTCTAGGATTCTCTGATTTTCACTATGATACATTGTGTTTTGTTTTTTTTTTTTAATGTAATATAATTTCTTAACCAAAATACATATAATTGTAACTACTGGAATTTTTATACTAAAATCTTGGAGTTTAATTGCATAGACATTCAATCCCTTATATCTTTCCTTAAGTATTCTCAATGTCTTTGGGGAATTCTCTGATTTTCACTGGAATTTGTGCCTTTGGCCTGATTTTAGTACTTTTGGAGTATTTATTCTGGCACAGAAAATCTGCATTGTAATGAGTGTTACTATCATCAGGAGAGTTAAGCAGATAATTTTTTTTAACCATACCTCTTGGTGTTTGACATATGGAACATATATGGATGAATAAGGTCAGACTGGAAATTCATATGTGTATTTTCTCACACTGTGTTCTCTGCCTGAGTATAAGAGCTCATGTTGCAATTATTTGATTGTGGCAAAATAAAGCTTTAGACTTTTACACCACTACACTATTGCGTAAACACGATTATGTTTGTTGTGTGACCTGTCCAAGATGTAGAAGTGCAGAGAGTATACTTATTATTGCCTCTCAGTTTTATCTAAGGTTGTTTTTCTGTATGTATAATCATTCATATTAACTTTTCAGATGAGACAGTCTAATAGCGGGGTACATAAGGAAGCTCTCGAGCAGCTAGAGATCTGGTTAGGAAAACCAAGGTGGTGTTTGAATTGAATCTAGCCAGGGAAGTCAAAGGGAACACCAAAAATTTCTACAAGTATATTAACGGTAAAAAGAAGACTAGGGAAGGTGTGCTCCTGCCCCTCAGAAAGGTAACAAGTGAAATGGTCACAAGTGGCATGGAAAAGGCTGAGGTTCACAATGACTTCTTTTCCTCAGTCTTCTCTGCAAAGGCCTCCAGCCACACTCTTGGAGCCATGGAAGATAATGGCAGGGGCTTGAAGGAAGAGCTGCCCATCATAAGTAAAGATCAGGTTTGTGATCACCTGGAGAACCTGAAAGTGTTCAAGTCTGTGAGACCTGATGGGATACACCCACGGGTGTGATGGTTTGGGGGTTCCCCCCCCCCCCCCACACACACACACTTGTAGGTACCCAGCTAACTCAGACGGACCCTGGGAATATAGATGAAGCAATTTGTTTACAGCTAGCAGAATTTACAAGCAGCTATTTACAATATATACAGTTATATACAATTATATACAGAAATATACAAAGGATAAACAATACAGAAGCACAACTCCCCTCCCAGAAACCTGAGTCCCCAGGAGGGGCTCTCAAACCACCCCAACCCCTCCCCTTGCCCTCTCAACCTTACCCCAGTTCTCAGGAAGAAGAGAGGTGTGGCCAAGAGGTTAGGGAGCAAGGTTAGTGGGAGCAAGGTTAATGAGATGTGACTAGGTCTGAAGGCAAAGGCAGAAGGGAAAGACAAAATGGAGAATGTTTACTTCTTCCCAGAGTTCTCAGCGTGACTGTGAGAGAAGGAGACACAATTGTTTTTCACTTCACTGCCCATTATCTACTTCTTTTACCAAAACATTCTAGCTTGCTTCAAACTAACACAATGGGTGATGAGGGAACTGGCACATGAGCTTGCTAAACCTTTCTCTTTTATATTCCAAAAGTCATGGCAGTCTGGTGAAGTTCTCACTGACTGGGTAAAGGGAAACATAACCCCTATTTTCAAAAAGGGTGGGAAGGAGGAGCCAGGGAACTCCAGGCCAGTCAGTGTCACCTCTGTGCCCAGTAAGATCATGGAGCAGATCCTCCTGGAGGCACTGCTGAGACAGAATAATAGTGAAGAGGTGATTGGGTACAATCAGCGTGGCTTCACCAAGGGAAAATCCTGCCTGACAAACCTGGTGGCCTTCTATGAACAGGTCACAGGGGATGATGAGGGGTGAGCAACTGATGTCATTTATCTGGACCTGAGCAAGGCCTTTTACACTACCTGCCACCACATTCTGGTCTCCAAGCTGGTGACACGTGGGTTTGATGGGTGGAGCATGAGATGGATAAAGAACTGGCTTGATGGCCACACACAAAGAGTGGCTGTCAATGGGTGCATGTCCAAGTGGAGGCCAGTGAAAAGTGGAGTCCCTCAGGGATCAGTCCTGGGACCAGTCTTGTTCAACAGCTTTGTGGGTGCCATGGACAGAGGCACTGAGTGCAGCCTCAGCAAGTTTGCTGATGACAGCAAGCTGTGTGGTGCAGCAGACACACAGAGGGACCTGGACAGGCTGGAGAGGTGGGCACAAGCCAACCTCATGAGAGGTTCAACAAGACCAAGTGCAGTGTCCTGCATCTGTGTCGGGGTAATCCCAAGCACAAATACAGGCTGGGCAGTGACTGGCTGGAGATCAGCCCTGAGGAGAGGGACTTAGGGGTGCTGCTGGATGAGAAGCTCAATATGAGCCAGCAGTATGCACTTGCAGCCTGGAGGGTCAACCAGATCCTGAGCTGCATCAGGAGAAGTGTGGTCAGCACATGGAGGGAGGTAATTCTCCCCCTCTACTCTGCTCTGGTGAGACCTCACCTGGAGTACTGCATCCAGTTCTGGAGCCCCCATTACAAGAAGGATGTGGACATGCTGGAGCATGTCCAGAGAAGGGCCACTGGGATGATCAGAGGGCTGGAGCACCTCTCCTATGAGCACAGACTGAAAGAATTAGGGATGTTGAGTCTGGAGAAGAGGAGGCTCCCAGGTGACCTTCTTGTGGCCTTCCAGTATCTGAAGGGGGCCTACAAAAAAGCTGGGGAGGGACTTTTCAGGATATCAGGTAGTGACAGGACTAGAGGGAATGGAGCAAAGCTGGAGATGGGTAGGTTTAAGCTGGACTTGAAGAGGAAGTTCTTCAGCATGAGAGTGATGAGAGCCTGGAATGGGTTGTCCAGGGAGGTGGTTGAGGCCCTGTCCCTGGAGGTTTTTAAGGCCAGGCTGGATGAGGCTCCAGCCAGCCTGATCTAGGGGAGGGTGTCCCTGCCCATGGCAGGGGGGGTTGGAAGTAGATGATCTTTGTGGTCCCTTCCAACCTTGACTGATTCTATGATTCTTTATAGTGAAGAGAGCGTATTCTCGTATCTGTTGTAGCTGCAATACTGGACATAAGTCATAAATTTACTAGTTAGAAAGTTGGTAAGTTGGTTAGAAATTTGAAAACAGTAAGTTTCAAAGTTTTATAAATGCACATAGTATATAGAATATATGTTTAAGGTGTCAAAGTTCATTTGTGGTGTCTCTAGTTAGCACTGGTAGTGCAATTTCATATAAACAATAATGATGAATGTTAAACAAGCAATTAATTTCTTTTTGTAAGTTAGAGGAAAGCATAAGAAATACACTTTAATATGTTTTTTTCCCAGAGTTTTTTTTTATTTTATGTATCATTTTTAAATGTGGAGAATAATCAGCTCAGCATGTCATAATTACAGAAACATCACGTAGTTCACAGAGTTGGAAAAAATACTGAAGAAAGTAAGCTAAATTAATTTCTGCATTACTGTGTATAATTAGTGGCTCAGTGAAATAAAAAGCAGGCATCATAAAAACCAGATGGCATATTGATTTTTCATTATAGGGTAAAGGTTTACTTAAATGAAAAAACTGGCAGCAAGTAATGATGTCTCTGAAATCCTTCTGTGCAAAGAAACAGAAGAAACAACTGTCTGCCTTAGTTCTCCACATTGTGCAGTGTTTGCAGATAGTGATGCAGGACGTTTTTATTTCTAGTGTTCACAACATGTGAGGAAAACCCAAGGTATTTTTGCTTACTGGATTTATGTCTGTAACTAAAGATACAAAATGCAGGCAAGCTATTTTATTTTAAGCAGTTTCTTTCTCCTGTGTTCTCAAATATGTAAAAAGAAACTGCAGTTTACTTCGTTTATTTACATTTAGTTGAATTTTCTCTATAAATAATCTCAATTCTCAGATTGTCCATAAAGATTAGTTGGAAATATTTGATATTTTAGATTCCAGATGTGATCATTGTCCTTCAAAAATAACAACATATGGCACAGCTTCTGTTCCTTAACCAACAAAGTGTATTCTAATAAGTGGTTTTCTACTGTAAGTACTCATAAATGCAAAATTCAGAAACATTCTTTCACATATATCAAAGTCAGTTGTTTATGGAAGTTAGTAAACTTGTTTGCTTGGATATTTATGGAAAGTGAGTGTGAAAGGTGTACATATAAACTGAAGTTAACCATATTTTTTTTTCTTGGAAATAATTTCTGAAAATATTTTGAGATACTTATCCACATGAAATCTACATAAATATCCTTCACACAGATGCACACAGGCAAATAATGCAAGTAATAGCCACAGTAAATACCCTAATATTTTACAGTAGTGGAAAATGTGTTTACATCAGTAGTAGACCTCACTGATGAAAATTTATAATTAATAGTGACACTATACTGATTTTGTCATTTTAATGCATGTTTCATGACTGAAATAGCATAAAAAATGTGACTTAATTGCTAATTGTACAGTCCAGATTCTTATAATTTGTTGTTCCCCTACAAGTAGATCTTGAGTGTAAAAGATCAAGGATGATACTGCAGTAGGGAGGGGAGTACTCTAAAAGAAGTGTTTTGACAGCTTGACAGAATTTTGACAGTACAGCCCTTCAGAAAGAATAAAACTCAAAACAGTAAATGAAGAGCTGATGGGAAATTGTATATGATTAGTTCAAAATATGGAAGTTGCTGAAGGAAGTAGAAAAGAAGACAGGCCAAAAGCAAAATAAATGCTAGAGAACGAGGATAAAGATTAAGAGCTGCTCAAAATTATTTATTGCAGTGATGCTATAGGAAGGGCTTAAATACCCTTAAAACCTTCTCTTGAATACAAACAAATTCTTGCTTTTTTCAGGCTGGTAGTATTTCCTCAGTTCAAGGACAGGGAGCTGCTTAAGAGAGTCCAGTGCAGAGCCACAAATATGATTAAGAGAGAGGAGAGGCAGAGGGAGCTGGGTCTCTTAGACTTGGAGAAGAAAAGACTGAGGGCTGACATCGTTCGTATTTATAAATATGTGAAGTGCAAGCATCAGGAGGACAGACAGGCTCTTCTTAATGATGGCCAGTGACTGGACAAGGGGCAGTGAGTGCAAGGTGGAGCATTAGAGGTTCCATTTAAAATAAATAAAAATATTTTTCACAATGTGAGTGCCAGAGCACTGGAAAAGGCTTCCCAGAGAAGGTTGTGGAATCTCCTGTGAAGACATTCAAAATCTGCCTGGATGTGTTCTGGTGTGACCTACTCTAGGTGACACTTCAGGGAAGTAGGACTAAATAATCTTTCAAGGTTGCTTCCAACCTCTAACATTCTATGATTTTGTGACTGATATGGGAAAATGCTTTTTTTGTGATCAATTAATATTTATTAATTTCATGCTGATTGATAGAACTACGGAAAACATCTGAGGTCCAGCAAAAGTCTATTTTGCCCCAGCAACCTAGGAGTTATCTGTGAGATCTATGCTTGCATTTACAGAACTGTGACCAAAGTTCCTGCAACTTTTCAGGCTGCATTTAGAGTGAACTCTTTGTAAAAATGTCTGGATAGTGCTTTTGTATCAGGATAGTGCTACCGGCACTAACAAAAGAACCAGGCTACACTGAATAACTTGGTAAAATGGCAAGATAGCTGATTCACACCAATGATCATCAATACCAACTAGATTATGTGGTGCTGAGAAGCAAGAAAGAGAGGAGGATACATTTGTTTAACATTCAGAGTTGGAAAAAGTGTTTTTTCAATTATCAAACTGAAAATTGTAAGTCTTCCTGGTGATGGTGTTGAAAGTAAATAGAGATGTTTTCTCATTAAACAGAATAAACAGTGTGTGAACACTCATTCCTAAATATGAGTATCTTAATCTGTTCTAGACTGCTAATAATTAGGTATTTTTAAGATGCTGCATGGACTATAGGTTTCAAATACACAGGTAACGGGGTAAGGCATATGTAGTTACACAGATCTGTCACTTCTACATAGATGAGCAATCAAACCTTGTTGTCTGTCCGTGTAAATCTAGTTCCTAGCCCTTTACTCCATCCTGATCATGCACACAAATGCAGGTATGTTTTGCATAGCCAGTGGTACAGAAAGCATTTTTTTCTAAGTCAGATTTCCACATGGCAGAGCAATGAAAAGCATCACAGGAGTTTATAGTAGTAATTATTCCTAACCCTGTTTTAAAACAAGTGTTTGTTCTGTGACATTCTTTGTTGTTTGTTTTTTTTTTCCCCTGAAATGAAGACGGCATTAGAAACTGAGACGCTCCTTGGGAAAAAGCTATGGGAAAGAGTTTTGGTGCATTGCTTCTCCACATCTCTTACAATCTCCTATAAACTAAAGGAATTTTCCACTACTTAATTGGTAGAGGAATGCATTAGAAAAGGATTTTTAGCTGAGACGCTACTCACATTATTGTTGCAAATAATTGGATTGTTTCAGCTAGCACATCAGCTATTGTTAATGTGATATGGCTGCTACTAGCTAACACTAAAATATTTGTTATAAGATGGCAAGGCGGTAGTAGACCGTAGACCAGAAAACACTGATTAAAATACTTTTTTTTAATAATGGCCAGTGGGGGTAGCATGGCATAAGTAAAAAGAGCATGTTTTTTCCATTTGAGTCCCTTGATTCAATGGTGTCAGTGTTTCCTTTTTTCTGCATTGTCCTTTCATTAGAAAACTTTTAACCTTTCTTTTTCAGAAAATAAGATGGGAGGGATTGCATGAATACATTGTGACTAAATAATAGGAAGCTTGGTAGTATAAAAGATTAAGATATAAAACTTTTCCTTTTTTGTAATAATAAAGATGCAACATTATGTTTTTCATTAATCAATAAATCCAAATTAAAAAAATATTACAGTATTGAACCAAAGTGTTTATCTTGTATGTCATTAGGAACTTTGTAGTTGTGAAGTCAGTGGAACTAAAGCCCTCTCACAATAGTCCGTGAAGGCTCTAAGACTCAACCGTTTAAAGAGCAAAACCTTAACATGAATTAGATCAGACATGATGCTGAACCCTCCGCAGGGCGCTGGTACACACAATGGCTATATTGTGAGAAGTCTGACTCATAGAGAGTGTCTTACATAAAGCATATTATATAAAGTATCTCTTCACCTGCTGGCATACATTCAGGGCTCCTGATTTGCAGAAAGTTCTGCAAATCTCCCAAAGTTTGGATGTGTCACCATGTTTAAATCAGCCTCAGTATGTAAGTGGCCACAACTGTTAGACTTTATAAATATGTAAGCACTCATCAAACATTGAAGTGCAGTCATTGGGGCAGTGAGTGATGAAAGCGCAGTCTGTGTGTTGGAAAATGTGGTAAATACTGCCTTTTGCAAAAAATGTTACTGCAGTTTCGGTGTCTTCACAGAGCAAATAAGAATTTGCCTATGTGTGAAAGATTCAGTGTCTGAAATTAAATAGGCATCTTCCTTTGTTTGCTGATACAAACCATTTAATCATTCTATATATTATAATCAATTGAAAAAACATTTTAATTGCCAATATGCTGAAATATACAATAGTAATTATATTTTATCCTAGAAGCACATCTTCAACTTGGCTTTGCTTTACAGCTCACAGGGTATTAGCCCATTAATCATAAGATGACACTCCTAAGTGGTAAACCTGATGATACATATTAATATTTATGGTTTTGCTATACTGTATTCTTGCTTTCACTATACTTGGAAAGAGCAATGCTGTCTATCAGTATGAGCTAACACCTTTTTAAAACTGTAAACTGACAAGCAGCACACTGGCATTTTTACTAATTATTTTACCAAGCAGATGACAAGTAATCAAACTGAACTGCCAAGTGCCTGCCTATACAGTAGCAAGCATTTGCTTTCAGTACCTCCCCTGTAGTTCTAGGAATTTTCTATCTCACCAACATCTGCTGAATATATTTCTTGAATGCAGATTACTAATCTTAAAGGAAAAACAAAGGAACTGTAAAATCAGCCCAAGATATTCCATTCTTCAGGTATTCCCAAATGGACATTTTCAGTGGAAGATACTGGGTAATTTGGAAATCAGATCACGCATTTAGATACATATATACACACACACACATATACATAGATGTGTATATATACATGCATATATTAAAAAATAATAAAATAATACTTTTCAGTATCACATAGCAGTACTTTTCAATATAATATTTCAGTGTATTAATACAGCTGGGTGCACATCTTGCCAGCATTTTGAAGGTAGCTCTCTTCAAATGCACATGAAGTTGTGGCTTAGTTTGAGATACACTTTTTTTTTTAATGTGGGGCTTGATTGGTTTTTTACAAATTTTACATTTAAGGAATTGTATCTATAGCTACTTGAAAAAAAAAACCAGAACTGTTAGAAATTACAGACTCAGAATTAAAAGATTTGACACTATTTTTAAGTGATCTGAAACTCTCCCACTGTCCACATACACGTGGTTCTTATATACACATGGCTCTTACATACGTGGGCCTTGAGGCTCAATCCGTGATCCATAAACATGGATAGAGCCACCTAAGTGGAATATTTCACAGAATCTAAGAATGTAAAGGGCTGGAAGGGACCTTGAAAGATTATCTAGTCCAACTCCCCTGCCAGAGCAGGATCACCTCTACCAGATCACACAGGAACCCATACAGGCAGGTTGAATATATTCTATCCTGGGAATATTTTTTCACCTGATGTTTGAGTTTATGAGTTCAGAGATATCTGGCAACTCCTAAATTTCTGCAGAACCAGCACTGCTTGAAGAAATGCCTGTGATCTTTTTTAGCTGAGATGACATGTTGTCTCTCCAGTTGAAAATAAATTGGTACAGTGTGCTGAAGCCAGATTCCAAGCTGCACATTCTGTTGAGGCTACTTTTCCCTCAGGAGCTCCCCAGTCTTAAGTCTCTAAAAATATATGTTTCCTATGGTAAATAATAATGCATCTGCTGGTGTTATTTTTGCAAGTGATGAATGAGGGTTTCTGAATGTTATTAGTAATGCCACCTCTGGAAATTGATAGGTTCAGAGAAGATCTGCCTTCATCTATTGTAAAAGGATACTTGTAAGCTTCTGTAGCTTTTCTGTGTGTACACATATATACATGCATATTATATAAAATAGTATATGCAGTATACATTTGTGCATGTATGCATGCACACATGGAGGGCCACACGTACATTTATATAGCCATGACGTCTCCTTGTTTGAATCTCTAGCTAGTAATGCATTCTAGAATATTAAAACCAAAATAGCAAGAGTTTATGCCTGCATGGCGTATGGGGTTTGCCCTCAATGGATCTAGTCGTTTCAGCTTTCACAAAGGACAAGCCTGTCTAAAACCAGAGTGGATTTGTAAAGTGTTTACTAAGCTTTAAAATCCAGCATAACAAGCATGATTGAATGTACACCAGTGACAAACAAACAGTTCTGTAAGAAATAGCACAGCACATAAGAATAACTGCTTAACAATTTTACTGTTACTGCTTTCAGGGAAATGGAAAATGCACAATATTTTTTTTTTCTTTCAGAATTTATCTGCGTGCATGAAGACTTCTGTTTAATGTTTGGTTTGGGTTTTGTGCCAGTTAATTATAAAACAAATTTTTCAGTGGAACCCTAAATAAAATTACTCTTACAAATGAAACAACATCCATAACACTGTTGTGCTTCAGGTGCAAAGGCACTCCTGAGCAAGCAGCTTGTTACTTCACTCTGTGGCTAAAGATAAGTCCATTGCTTTTCACCTACATCTTAAAGACAAGTGACTGCTCTGTTTCATGATCTTTCATTTCAAGGGACAAACCATCTAGTAAACTAGTGGCCAGCTCTCTGTACTGTGATTGCAGCAAAGTCTCTTTTCTGAAGAACAGCACAGACATTTAAGCAAGAGAAAGCATCCCAGCTGTGTTGGGATGTATCCTGACTTGGCATGCCCTAGAACAGTTCTCTGTGTGGATCATATATGGTATGTGCCTTGCATGATTCTTTCTCCCATCAGAACAAACTGCTGCATATCAGCTACTATTATGCTGTGGCAGTCGGGGAAAAAAAAAAAAAAAAAACCACCCAAAGAAAAAAACAACATCGTTGCTGTACCTTCAACAAGGGGTGTGGAATGCTGAGCAGAGATTTCTGTTCATCAACAGTAAAGCACCTTTAAGCAGGATAATTAAACATACTTTATACAGTTGATACTATCTCCTTAGTGGCTCCTTTAGTTTTAAAAAACAACTCAGAATATAAATCACCACCATAAATGGGAGACCAGTAGCCACACTGGCCAAGAAATTATAGAGAGCCTTGTCTTTACTATGCACACATTGACCTATGTTTAAGCAAGCAAAATCACAAAGGTGGTCTAGAAAAGGTTTCTGTAAATACTGTGTCTTATGCCTTACTTTATCTGTTTCATGTCATGGCAACTCTCATGAAATCTCTCTACCTGTAAATAATTGCAAATTTTGCATGCTGCCTTTT
Organism: Pogoniulus pusillus; assembly: GCF_015220805.1. Lineage (NCBI taxonomy): Eukaryota > Metazoa > Chordata > Aves > Piciformes > Lybiidae > Pogoniulus > Pogoniulus pusillus. Next base: position 67,135,238 of record NC_087309.1, on the reverse strand, counting down.
TTTTTTTTTTTTTTTTTTTTTTTTTTAAGTAGTTAAGTTTACTTTTCAGCTTTTAGGTCCTATCTGCGTATGGTTAAGAGTTCTGACAAAGCACAGCACACTGGGGAGATTGCAATGAAGACTTCCAGAACCAAACACAAAAGGGGAAAGGAGGAAGAGACACAGGCAGGAGCAAAACCTTAATTGTGCCTATATCAATTGCATTGCTTTTTCATACTGTTGATCCCCTCTTCAACTCCTGTGTTTTCAATTTTGACTTGGAGTGGATGCTACATGTTGCTCTCTACAAGTTGTCACCAGTGTTTCCAGCAGAGATGTCGTAGCATCTCAGATGAAGAGGCTGGGTTTGCAGACAGAGAAGAACTCTTCCCTTTGCAGATCTCATGCACTTATGTGTGGAGTGCCAGATATTTGAGAAGAGTCTCTAATTTCCTTGCATTTCATTTCTACCTGAGCTGCAAAGCAGGATAAACATAAACTGTATCAGTCCAATGAATGTTGATACATGGCAATGCTTGCACTAAAAGAGTCATCAAAAAATGTCATTGCTCTTAGAACTCCACATTAATGTGACTTCTGAGCAGGGGCATTTTTGTCTGAATCAGTCTGCTCAGGACCTACCCGTTTTTGGCCAGGGCTATGCAGTTTTAAAACCCAGCCTAAAGATACAAATGAACTACTGCACTCTACTTACAAGCACAACATGATCTCTGTCCTTCTCCTGGCAAGCAGAAGTTCTCTTTTAGAGTGCTGTGCTATCTTTTTTTTTTTTGTTTGTTTGTTTTTTGTTTTTTTTTTTTTTTGTTAATGACACATTTAACTTAACAAAATATTATTACTGACAGTCTTGGGAGAGGTGAATACCTGTTAACTGCACTGTGCAATGCTGCACAGTTAGCGCACTGTAGTAACTAAGAAAGATTGTGAGATAACTTTGAAACAACTGTGGCAACCCTGGAAGACAAAACACAGCACGTCAAAGGCTATGATAGTGTATTTACACAGTATCACCAAGGTTGGAAGAGACCTCACAGATCATCAAGTCCAACCCTTTACCACAGTGCCCAAGGCTAGACCATGGCACCAAGTGCCACATCCAACCTTGCCTTGAACTACCCCAGGGACGGCAACTCCACCACCTCCCCAGGCAGCCCATTCCAGTGCCCAATGACTCTCTCAGTGAAGAACTTTCTCCTCACCTCAAGCCTAAATTTCCCCTGGCGCAGCCTGAGGCTGTGTCCTCTCGTTCTGGTGCTTGCCACCTGAGAGAAGAGAGCAACCTCCCCCTGGCCACAACCACCCTTCAGGTAGTTGTAGACAGCAATAAGGTCACCCCTGAGCCTCCTCTTCTCCAGGCTAAACAACCCCAGCTCCCTCAGCCTCTCCTCATAGGGCTTGTGCTCGAGGCCTCTCACCAGCCTCGTTGCCCTTCTCTGGACACACTCAAGCATCTCAATGTCCCTCCTAAACTGGGGGGCCCAGAACTGAATGCAGTACTCGAGGTGTGGTCTGACCAGTGCAGAGTACAGGGGCAGAATGACCTCCCTGCTCCTGCTGACCACACCATTCCTCATGCAGGCCAGGATGCCACTGGCTCTCTTGGCCACCTGGGCACACTGCTGGCTCATGTTCAGGCGGGTATCAATCAGTACCCCCAGATCCCTCTCTGTCTGGCTGCTCTCCAGCCACTCCAACCCCAGCCTGTATCTCTGCATGGGGTTGTTGTGGCCAAAGTGCAGCACCCTGCACTTGGAGCTATTGAATGCCATCTCATTGGACTCTGCCCATCTGTCCAGGCGGTCAAGGTCCCGCTGCAGAGCCCTTCTGCCCTCCAACTCAGTCACATCTGCCCCCAGCTTAGTGTCATCTGCAAACTTGCTGATGACTGACTCCATGCCCTCATCCAGATCATCTGTGAAGATGTTAAAGAGGATGGGGCCCAGCACAGATCCCTGAGGGACACCACTAGTGACTGGCCACCAGCTGGATGTGGCACCATTCACCACCACTCTCTGGGTCCGGCCCTCCAGCCAGTTCTTAACCCAGCACAGAGTGTTACCATCCAAGCCGCAGGCTGACAGCTTAGCCAGCAGTTTGCTGTGGGGGACAGTGTCAAAGGCCTTGCTGAAGTCCAGATAGACCACATCCACAGGCCTCCCCACATCCACCAAGCGGGTCACCTGATCATAGAAGGAGATCAGGTTAGAAAGGCAGGATCTGCCCTTCCTAAACCCATGCTGGCTGGACCTGAGCCCTTGGCCATCCCTCAGGTGTGCAGTTATTGCCCCCAAGATAACCTGCTCCATCAGTTTCCCTGGCACTGAGGTCAGGCTGACGGGTCTGTAGTTCCCAGGTTCCTCCATCCGACCGTTCTTGTGGATGGGGACCACGTTGGCCATTTTCCAGTCTCCTGGGACCTCTCCGGTGAGCCAGGACTGCTGGAAAATGATGGAGAGTGGCTTGGCCAGCTCAGCTGGCAGCTCTCTCAGCACCCTGGGATGGATCCCATCTGGTCCCATGGACTTGTGGGTGTCCAGATGACTCAGCAGGTCCTGACCTAATTCTTCATGAATTTCCAGGGGAACACACCGCTCCCCGACCCCATCCCCAGGACAAGAGGCCACTTGCCTTGAACTCCTCCCTCCTTACTGTTGAAAATACTGTTGTATTTAGTCCATAGTTATTGGGTCCTGAAGTGTCTGTGTCAGGACATTACTATTTCTTTTTCTTGATTTTTTTTCAGCTACAAATCTGGGCAAAAAATTTCATTTGGCAGCCTCTGAGCCACTCTAAATTCAGCAGATGAATCTAGGCAAAGAACAGATCTATCACTATATCTGACTGATCTCTCTTCTTATGCACAGTGACAAATTCTCACCTCTCTATATAGATCAGCAGGCTCTGTAACCAGGCAGTCACGCCTAAGTTGTGACAGCACATCACAAGATTAGCAATTTGGAACCCCTAGAGTACAAGGTAAAACATGCTGGTTTTTAACATGAAAACAGCAGCCTTTTCCATTCCAATACTTTTTACAACTCTCACTCCCCCATCATACTTTCAGAAGAAAACATAATGTTCTCCCTATCTTCCAATACACAGAAAAGCATACGAAGCAAGGAAGTAATGAAAACAAATCTTTCAGACTGAATTTTCTGTAACTTTTATTGCTTTAACATATTTTCATTCTCTCAGCTCAGGACTAGTTAGGGGAAAAATCCCTTTTGTAATGTTACCTTTGAAACGTAAAGTTAAAAGCTGCAATCTTGAGATAAAAAATCAGGCATGTCAGCTGACAGAGATGGTCATGAGAAGAATAGCATAAGTATTGTGTATCATCAACTGTCTTTATCTTCAGTGAAAACTAGAAATGCTTGGTTTTCAAAGCTAAGGACATAGATAAAACATATTTTAAAATTAGGTTTATATGTTATATTGTTTCTGTATAGAATCTGAATTACTGAAGTACTTGTCAGAAAACTCATCCTGGTTCAATATACTGGCTCTCAGTTAAAGACACTTAGCTAAATGTCTTAGAAACGAGATCCTTCAAGAAGCTGACAACATGTGCATTTTGTATAGGAAATTAATAATTGGTTATGAATTATGACTATTAATTTCTGTATAAATATTAATTTTATTATTACTATTCAAAGCTCAGGAAAATTCTCTGAGGTTCTTTAGATTTTCGGTTGACAAGAAGCAATTGCATAGAACTTAACAGTTTAAACAATCAGAACTTGGAAAACAGTAGCACAAGAACAGGCAGAATTCTAACTAATGCCCATGGAGTCTTGGCATTCACTCCAGCATATACTCATGACACCTTTGGCCCTGAGTAAGTCTCCTGTATGAAAGACACTTTCAAACTCAGGATGATCCCGGGGTAAAATACCAATATTTCAGGCAGAGGAAGAAGAAAGTGTGCTAAGACATTGGTGTGAGCTGTACACACGTGGCTGCCTGTTAATGAGCCACAAACGAGGAGAGATAGGAAGGCTCCATGCTGAATGAAAGGCGTAGAAAAGGCTACTTCAGAAAGGCAGGGTTTCTAAACCATCCCTCTTTATATACTTGATTTTGAAATCAAACTGGCCAATAGGCACTAGCACCATTGTTCTGGCCAATGAATTCAAGGCTTCCTGCCTCCTTTGACTACGCAGGCCTGGTGAGGGCAGCACAAGATACCTGACACGAGGTGCTAAACCCTCGACGCTTTGCTGGGACGAAACCCTTACTGTTTGCTCATCTACTTGCTCCTGGACCCTGCTTCACGGGATGGGGAAAGCCAGGGTTAAACCTGCCTCGCAGGATTTGTGCCCTACCAGGACACATTTGTATGTTTGTATGGTGAATGAAACTATTCCCCACAAAAATGGGGAAGTGGAACAAAAATATAAAACTTCAGTTAAAATTATGTTGAGTTTGGCTGAGATAAAGTCTCCCCACAGCATCTTTCATAATGCTCTGTGTTTCCTGGTGGTAGCTAGAATGGTGTTGATAACACACGAGTGTTTTGGGCTCTGCTGAGCAGTGCTTACACAGCAACAATAGTAGGTGGAGGAGTGAAAAGGTCTTTGGAGGGGACACAGCTGGGCCAGATGTACCAAACTTACCAGTGGGGTGTTCCACACAATATGACATCAGCTTAGATGTAAAAACTGAGTGAAAGAGGAAAGTCAGGAGGCACTCATTGATGGTGTCTGCTTCCATGTGCAACCTTTGCTTTTGCTCTTGCTTTATTACATTGCTCTAACAAGAAGACCCATGGGCTTTTTGTTTTATTTTCCCTCTTCCCTGGCCATCTAAAAAGGGGAGTGATAGAGTAGGTTTGATGGGTATCTGGCCACAAATAAATAAGTAAAAGAATTAAGTGGATTTTCAAGTACTTTTACTGCTAAGAAAAAGTGTCGCGTAGGGGTATTCTGCCACCTACACCAATTGTAGCGGAGGGGAGAAATTAATTGGTGCGAGATAATATTCTACAAAAACATATAATTTATTAACTTTAATATTCTGAACTCTCGCCACACCCAACTGCTGAATTTTAATATTAATATTTGTTCTTACACGGTTATGAAAGACATTCTAGGAATCATATCAAACAGTAACTTGTTAAAAATTAGCAAACAATTCAAACTATAAACAGAGAGGAGTTTCCCCAAGGCAAATACCACTTGGGGTCAATATGCTGTTTGCCCAATAGAAGGGCACAAACTCTTTCTGCTCTATGGCAGAAGGCAATAGAGAATTACAGAGGCATTAAAGCATTTACTCACAATTCTGATTAATTATCAATCACCCTCCAGGGCTATGTCACAGCCTATACAAGTGTCCAACCTTCAGGGTACTCTGCCCCAGGACTTTGAGGCTGGAATTCTCCTGGCTTCTGGACCTTCTTAGGCAGGATCTTCAGGTGCAGAAGGAGTATGATGCTGTGCAGTCTCAGTGTGGTCTCACGATGGCCACACAGGCCAATCACATGCAGACAATCCAGGGTCTGCTTCCTGGTAACTCGGCAGCAGTGGAGTTTACCAGGCAGTGATAAAGCAGCAGGCATGCAATAGGGTGCACGGCTGTGCGGGAGACTGAGCTCCGTAGATTCAGGCAGGCTTAAACATAGTAATGAGAGTGAGCGAGCACTTTGTTTACCTGTGTACCTCTGTTTATTAGATGTGGGCCGCGATTAATGGCCCCTTGGCCACCAAAATGACCAATCAGCTATGGCAGTTAGCCACGCATACCATAATAGGGAAAAGCCACAGGCCTGGACCTTCCAACTATGAGGACAGCATGGGCCTAGCACCTGGTGGGCCATAAGCCAGGCACATGGGCTTATACAACCACCTTACACAAACTGGACCCTGGGCAGGCCAGACTTTATGGCACCAGGTCTATTGTATTTCTTTGTGCTTATTTATCCATTTAATGTGTTTACCTCTGGTTATAGGCAGAAAAACATGTCCCGGCAAGACAAGGCATAAATAAGCCTATTTTCAGGCCTATGAGCCCTCCATGAAAGAGGCACAAATGAAATGTGCTTATTCTCTCTAATATGGGAATATTGATGATACTGAAAAAAAGTTAGGTGAGTGAAAACACTGATTAAAAAAAAAAAAAAAAAATCAGTTTCCAGGCCAGAAAGATGAGATGAGCTTTACATGAAGATAAATTAATAAATAAATTTCACGTTGGGCCTGATGTTCTGCATTCTGTTGTGTGATGTGTGTCTAATGGAGATCTGCTTATTGCATTGCTACATGGGACTATCAAGTAGATGCTATTAATGACATTAAATAATATGATGATATGAAGGTTCTTCTGCTTTTTATGATCACTGTACCTTATACATAGTCAGATTTTTTAATGGATCACTGTTCAATTCTAGCATTAACTTTTCATTGTAAACTTTCCTTAAGGTGATTTAAATGAAAATAAAATATTAAGTTCTATAGAACAGATGCTGGTTGCTGAGCATGGGCTCACAGACTACCCACTAATCTGTAGACAATAATCTGGAATTTGCCATTTGATCAGATTACCTGTTGTTTTTTATTTTTTTACAATTTGCTTATAATTAGCTGAGCTTTGCTTGTTCTATAGAGTTTTACATGCTTTCCAGAAAACCAGTTTCAGTGTTGGTAGAGATCACAAACTGAGTTGGACATAAAGTGAATCTCTCTTCTCAAGAGATAGCTAGTGCTCTCCAAAGCACCAGCATGCATGATTTCAGAAAATAGCCAGTCTACTACTTATGTAGTAAGAATTACTAATAAAAGAATGTGTTGCAAAGAATGGCTGTGGTCTCTGGGACCAGATGGAATCCTGGCAGTCCTTTGGTATTAGAAAATACAGGTGTTGGAATAATAAATGCTTTGAAAATGGCCAATATATTATATACAGAGTGTCTTGGATCCATGGTTTCCTAGGCCTGAAGTGTCATTGGTTATAATAATGATATGGACCACTGGTGCAGCAAGAACATACACGTGCAATGGCTTGTTTTCTTTCATGAGAAGTACAGCCTCAAAGTCTTCCTTTTTAAATGAACGTAACAGATATATCTCTCTCATCAGTGTGCTTTAGTATATATGTAACTTTGTAGACTCAGTAGAAATGCCATAATAATTTTTATTGATAATAAGACATCGGCTCTGAAATTGTTATTACTGATTATTCTACTAGGAGAAATAATGTGCTCTTACAACACAAAATTCTGGAATGAAGAGGCCGTGTTTAAAATGTTCCACATGCTGAGGTTCTAAAAGGATATTTGCCAAGCAAAGTGGCTCATATGAGACAACTTGAAGGCAGTCAAGTTTATACACTGCAGTCTCTAGAATGCAAGCCCTTTAAGATTTGCCTTCCTTCCATAATGATTTTAAGGCATCACTTTCAAAATCTTGCTTTAAATTCGTCTGTGAAGGTGTTGGTCAGTTATTATTGCATTACGTAATTTCAAGTACATCCAATTCAGTTGGGTGAGAGTAGCACTCAGGTAAACAAATTGTAGCTTCCAGGGTTATTACAAGGCATGAGAGTATTCACAGAATGATCTGAGAAAAAGAGTGCAAGGTGAAGAAAAAAATGTACTATTCTAACTGCCTTTACATAAGTCAGAGAAATTATCTGGTAAGGGCAAACCAAGGGATGTTCATTGCATGCCTGTGCATACAGAAAGCACGTGGAGCAGGATGTGAAAGAATAGAGGGTCTCTAACAACTGCATAGCTAATTCTTTTCAAAGCTATCACGTTGTCTCTGCTGTAAAGCACAGTGAGTTTGTTCTCCAAAACCACTTATTTAATAAACTAAGCATAATTTCTTCAGAAACCACCATAGTGAGAACCCAAATAAAACAAAAAATCAAAGCAAATACTGTTTCTACTCCTGCCATGCTAAAGATATTTCCTGTAGAATGTTACAGTATTGACCTGATTTTAGTTCTCAGCCTGATTTCATTTCTTCAGGTATGCACTGAAGAGGGCAATGAAAAGTGCCTGGAGCATGTGGCCTACAAGTAGCATCTGAGAGAGCAGGTTGTTCAATCTAGAAAAAACACTGGAACAGGCTGCCCAGAGAGGTTGTGGAGTCCGCTTCTCTGGAGGCATTCAGAACCCTCATGGGTCTTACCCCCCTACCATTCTGTGATTCTGTGTGATTCTATGATTCTAATGCTCTTTTTCTCTAGTAGTAGGGCAACTTCCTTTGAGAGACATTTCTCACTTTTCATAGAAATATGAAATGGTCTTTAGTGTTGAATAAAATTAATAGTATCTAAGAAGATTTTAAAGTTCTATAAATATATATAATATCAAAAGCCAGTGAAATACTCTCCAGTTGATTATTAACGGTAGGTGATTTTTTTTAAGTGCAAGGAATTATTACTTGTCCAGCAGAAAAAGTGCTAAATTTTCAAGAAAAACAGAAGTTAATGTGTTGAGTTCAACATTTAATGCTGAATCATGGTATAAACAAAAAAACTCTAGAGTAATCAGATTTAAAACAAAGTAGTGTTGCATAATCTTTGAAACACATAAGAAAGAAACATCTGTGATACCCATTCACAAGAAGGGTCGTAAGGAGGAGCCAGAAAACTACAGACCTGTGAGCCTGACCTCAGTGCCGGGCAAGGTCATGGAACAGGGAATCTTGGGTGCCATCACAAAGCACCTACAGGATGGCCAAGGGATCAGGCCCAGACAGCATGGGTTTAGGAAGGGCAGGTCCTGCCTCACCAACCTGATCTCCTTTTATGATCAGGTTACCTGCCTGGTGAATGTGGGGAAGGCTGTGGATGTAGTCTACTTGGACTTTAGCAAAGCCTTTGACACAGTCTGCCACAACAAGCTCCTGGCAAAGCTGGCAGCTCATGGTTTGGACAGATTCACTCTGTGCTGGATCAAGAACTGGCTGGATGGCCAGGCCCAAAGAGTGGTGGTGAATGGTGCCACATCCAGTTGGCAGCCAGTCCCTAGTGGTGTTCCCCAAGGATCAGTGCTGGGCCCAGTCCTGTTCAATATCTTTATTGATGATCTGGACGAGGGGATTGAGTCCAGCATCAGTACGTTTGCAGATGTCACCAAGCTAGGAGCAGGTGTGGATCTGTTGGAAGGTAGGAGAGCCCTGCAGAGGGACCTGGACAGGCTGGATGGGTGGGCAGAGGCCAATGGGATGAGATTTAACAAGGCCAAGTGCAGGGTTCTGCACTTTGGCCACAACAAACCCAAGCAGCGCTATAGGCTGGGGACTGAGTGGCTGGAGAGCAGCCAGGAGGAAAGGGACCTGGGGGTACTGATAGACAGTAAGCTGAAGATGAGCCAGCAGTGTGCCCAGGTGGCCAAGAGAGCCAATGGCATCCTGGCCTGTATCAGGAACAGTGTGGCCAGTAGGACAAGGGAGGTTATTCTGCCCCTGTACTCAGCACTGGTTAGGCCACACCTTGCGTACTGTGTCCAGTTCTGGGCCCCTCAAGAAAGATGTTGAGGTGCTGGAACATGTCCAGAGAAGGGCAACAAAGCTGGTGAGGGGCCTGGAGCACAAATCCTATGAGGAGAGGTTGAGGGAGCTGGGCCTGTTTAGCCTGGAGAAGAGGAGGCTCAGGGGTGATCTTATTACTGTCTACAACTACCTGAAGGGGCATTGTAGCCAGGTGGGGGGTGGCCTCTTCTCCCAGGCAACCAGCAATAGAACAAGAGGACACAGTCTCAAGTTGTGCCAGGGTAGGTATAGGCTGGATATTAGGAAGAAGTTCTTCACAGAGAGAGTGATTTCCCATTGGAATGAGCTGCCCAGGGAGGCGGTGGAGGCACCGTCCCTGGGGGTCTTCAAGAAAAGCCTGGATGAGGCACTTAGTGCCATGGTCTGGTTGATTGGATAGGGCTGGGTGATAAGTTGGACTGGATGATCTTGGAGGTCTCTTCCAACCTGGTTGATTCTATGATTCTATGATCTTAATTTTAATCTGGACTACCTGTTACTCAGAAGCCATCCTTGTCCAAGATCAGCTTTACTTGCCCATCGTAGAGGCATTTTACAATGCAGAACTTGGAAGAACTGTTGTGAATTAACAATGTGTAGCTTAGTACAGTAAATAACCGCATGCATTACTCTTCACATTTTGTAGAGCAAAATAATGCTACAAAAGTAACATTAAAAATCACAAAACTGAGTAAAAAGTATATCCTATTCTATTCTGTTCTGTCATAACATTAGGAAAAACACATTTTACTTTCTCAGTCTTCAAACTTTTCCTTCCAAAAAATGAAGGCAATCTGTGAGATAAGTTTTCCTTAAATTAAGTTATATTTTCGAATGGCAAACAGGTATTCAAAGGGTTCTGTTCTTTAGATGTTCAAATGGCCAAAACCTCTTTCCAACTAGCGAGAGGGGAAAATTTAGCTGCTTCACTCTCAATTTCTAAAGGATGTTCTAAGTTATTTAAATTCCTACATTTCACACTCTGTGATTTTTGATTCACTGTGATTTTTGCTGCTTCTTATGATTACATTTGCAACTTCCACATCTATTCTTTAGGAAGGGGAAAATGCAGTACCAGTACTCTGAGTTGCATTGAAGGGAGCACAGAGTAAGAAACAGAGAATTGATCCAGTTCTCTTTGCCATATGGATAATTTGGCGTGGGCTGTGTTTGTGACTCATGGCCACTCAGCCAGTGTGCTGGGCAGATCAGTGTTTCTTCCTTGCGTCCAAGGGCAGCTGTGCCATAGGAGGCATGTTATGACAGCAAAGAGTACAAGGTTCTGCTCAGTGTCTTAATGGTCTAAAACACAAGCAACTGCTCTGCAACTATCAAAAAAACCGTGCCTCCTGGGAAGATGCATGGTCAAGATCTGAATCTTGAACAGTGTGAAATTTGGAGGAAAGAGCTTTCCCGTTGCCTGTAATCTTTAAGACATTGTGCAAATCTGCATGAACATTCTACAAAGAAGATAATCACAACCCTTTATCTTTGCAGATATACAGTCAGTCACTGGATATGTACTAGGCAGAAAGTGAATTGATTGGTTTATATGACTTCATTTTACATGCAATGTGCAACATCTACTGTTCTTGCTCCTTTGCAAAAGTATCCATTTCTTTTGGAGAACAGAAAACTTCACTTAGGAGAATAGCTTCAGTTTCCTTTCATTTGGCTAAGTCGATGAATAACTGGTAACATAAATCCCTAAGTAAAAAACAAAATCAAGTCACTACTGTGCTTAGAAATCCTGTATGGTTTGTATTTTCTAAAAAGTATGATTGATACGGTAAAAAATTCACACAAAAAAAAAAGGAAGAAGGGAATTAAAGAGAAAAAGAGAGATTAAAAAAAAACCACAAACCAAACAAAAACACCAAAACAAACAAAAAGAGAGTAAAATCAGGTGTCTGTATTCAGGTTTTGATTTTGTATTAATGACACTGTAGCCCTAAATTTAGCTGGGTTTGGAAGTGGATGCAACTGAAAGTCTGAATAATGTATGCACTCTAAAAGCATAGAATAGGAAATGGAACATGTATCCCAAATATCTTTTCCTATATCAATGAAATTAAATTATATTGGCATAAAGTAAGAGAGAATCAGGTCTTCTTTCTTTATTCCCCTGAAGCTATACACTTACTACATTATTTTTTCATAAATTTTATTAAAAGGCCTCTGTAGCTCTTGTCTATCTTGCAGATAAATAACAATAATTTTGGGAAAAAGGTAGTGGGATTGAGACCTTTAAGAATCATGTAGAGATGAAATACTTTCCATGATTAGATAATACACTGCAGGTAGTCATGCCCAGCCAGTGAACTGAACTGCAGATAGTACATTATAGGCACATTACATAATGCCAGGCACTGGGGTATGTCAATGGAGTCAAACTGTGTGGCATTCATAGATAAAATGAGAAGTCTGTTCAAACTTATATTAGGGTAGTAATACCTTGTAGTGATCCATATTGTGTCTAGAAATAGCAGCTATAGTTTAGATATGTGCATTACAAAAAGTTATACAAAAAGTTTCATGTTCCAATATAAACTTGCTGCTACTAGGGACCGGAAGGAATTGTCCAGTGTTCAAGTAGGATGTTGAACTAGGTGATTCCAGGGCTCCCTTGCAGCTCAGATTATTCAGTGGCTTAGTAGTTATTCAACTCCATAGCTAAGCATGGGCAGAGATGTGTGGAATTCTTTCATATTTCTCTAATGAAATGTCTATATGGAAGGAGGATATCAAGTTCCTAGGCTATCTGCTCTCATTCTGTATGACAGATCCTACTTTTCTAAATGGTGCAGCTTAATTGGTTCCTACATAACTTTATTTCTTTTTAGACAACTCCTTGTACTTCAACCAGTGAAATGTGACTTCAAAAGATTAAATCTTTTTTTGTAATCAATCATAACAGTTTTAGGGAAGGAGGCTTGGATGACATCAGAGGAAATAAAGTGATGTAATATGAAAAGATTTAAATACTTTATCTTTTGCAGGTGAGTGGATACTTTTTTAAAGAGTGTCTCTCTTACACCAATCAAGACCCCTGTAATAAAGGGAGTCTATGCCATAGCATTCAGAGGTTTATCAAGATGTCATTTATTGTATGAGCCAGATAAGGGGTCTTGCATAATACTCAATCATTTGGGTTATGAATTTGCATGCCAACACTTAGGACTATTTAAAATTGAGATCTAGGAGTGTGTTTTTTAGTATTTTTTAAAGAAATAGATGGAGGGCCATTATTCCCTTTCCAGAATCCTTATCTGATTGAAACTTGACAATAAGTTCCCTTTTTGTCAAAGAATTGATTGCAGATAGTTTCAGAAGAAACAGAAAGTGGTTGAAATACTAACCTGTCTGTTCTGATGATCCAAAAGTTCTTAAGCAACAGAGATTGGATGACTCTTTCTTCCCCAGACAGTTTGTGTTAAATAGTGTTACACAAAATCTTGTTTGTAGCCTTTCATTGCTATTAATGTTAAAGTGAGTAAGTGCCATATAATTGCCCTGAGGAGCCTTTATTGCTATGTGTTATGTAGGACAACAACAAAACCAGGCTGAACATTATTCTTTTCCCAGGTCCTCCTTCCCCTGTCCCTTTGACTGCTTGGTTTCCTGAGATGCTGAAGTTACAGTATGGTCTGGCTCTTATGCAATTCTGAAATTGGAGCCAGTATGTGGTTTCTTTCAGCCTGTCAAAGATGCAGTATGCTATATTCTATTCAATAATGCTGCTCAACTCAGCATATGACTGTAAATCTTCTTTTATGTAGCCTGCAGTAGAGAACTTTGTCCCTTGTGATTTACCAGGTTTTATTCAGCTGGGAAAGGACTAGCATTCAAGAGCTATCTAAGGAGAGACTTAACTAGTTCTGCACGTATGTGGAAAAATAAGTTCAATTCCAGTATTTAAAAACAAACAAAAAAAGCCTAACCAAACCAATCAAACAAAACCCATAAATAAATAGAAACACATCAAAATTTTAACACACTTCATGATTGCTGCAAAAATTCTGAATACATGCTGCATACAAAATTGTAGGTCATGAGCTAATATCAGGAAATGTAACTCTGGAGGCCTCTGTGGTCAGGAACATAGTATTTTTTTCACTAAGTATTCATTTAAACCCCTGAAAGTTTTTGCTTTTTATACTACCACATAATCAAGCTGGGGCTTGCACTTATTTTTTTGAAAGGAACTGGAAGCGAGAGCTAATAATACTGTGTTTAGCTGCTTCTGAATGTAGATCTGACATGGCAGCCTCTGTGTGTCAAGAAGAAGGAATTAGTATCTGTAAGCCTACCAGAAGTTTCCACAGAAGACATACATCAAGCCAACACTGCTGAACACACATTTTAGGCACTTCTTAAAACTATTTATTTAAGCCTTAAAATCCTGTCAGTTACTGTATTTGTATTGCCAAGACTTAACTTGACTCCACTAAAATCATGTATTGTATTGCTACTAAGTGTCAGCTATCTTCTGGTGTATGTATTTTCAACCTAGATTTCTGAATAAAGCATTTCTGAAGATTTAAACCATGGAATTAACCCATTATACACTGAATTAATGAGCCATTAAGAACCTTCTTATAGATTCATTTGAAAACATTGTGTCAAGTTTTGATGCCACCATCTTCCTGGAAACACAAGATAACTTTCTAGGTCTCCCATAATATCCTCATAGGTAAGCTTAGAATGTGTATATTAAATGAGGGGACAGTGAGGTGGCTTGAGAACTGGGTGAATGACAGAACTCAAAGGGTTGTGATTAGTGGTGCTGAGTCCAGTTCGAGGCCTGTAGCTGGTGATGTTCCCTAGGATCAGTACTGGGCTGTCTTGATCAACATCTTCATCAGTGCCTTGTATGAAGGGACAGTGTATTCTCAGCAAGTTTGCTGGTGATACAAGACTAGGAGTGGCTGACACACCAGAAGGCTGTGCTGCCCTTCAGCAAGACCTGAACAGGCTGGAGAGCTAGGCAGAGGGGAACCAAATGAAATTCAACAAAGGCAAGTGTAGAGTTCTGCATCTGGGAAGGAATAACCCCACACACAGGTAGAGGTTAGGGGATAACCCACTGGAAAGCAGCTCTGCAGAGAAGAACTTGGGAGTACTGATGGAGAACGAGTTCATCATGAGCCAGCAATTTTCTGACATGGCAAAGGAGGTCACATTAAATGAACATTAAGTGTATAATGTTAAGGGTACATTAAGAAGAGTGGGACCTGCAAGAGCAAGTTGAAGGAGGCTCACCTTCTCTACTCTGCCTTATTGAGGACATACCTGGAGTGCCAGTGGCTTCTGCAGCCAGGAGAGACAGGGATACTACTGGCAAGAGTCCAGCGGAGGCCTACAAAGTTGATTAGAGGACTGGGAAATCTCTATTACAAGAAGAAGCTGAAAGACCTGAAGCTGTTCATTGATTGGAGAAGTGAAGCCTGAGAGGAGATCTTTTCAATGCTTAGCATTGGGGTGAGTGTCAAGAGAATGGGGCCAGACCCTTAAGTGGTGCCCAGCAAAAGGACAAAGGACAGCAAGCACAAATGCAACACAGGAAGTTTCCTCTCAACATCAGGAAAAAATCCTTTGCTTTGAGGCTGATGGAAGCTGTCCAGAGAGGCTGCAGAGTCTCCCTCTCTGAAAACTGTAAAAATCTACTCGCACATGTTCTTGTGCAACCTGCTTTAGGCAAACCTGCTTTAGGAGGGAGGTGAGTTGAGATGGTTCCCAGAGGTCTCTTAAAGCCCTTAACATTCTGGATTCTGTGATCCCTGTAGAGTGAAAAAGCTTAACTGGCCAATGAACTGCTTGCCTCATAGTAAGTATCACTGCATCTGTAAATACAGTTACAAAACTAATGTTGCTGTTGATTTGTAACATCCAATGTGCATAGGCTGATCTGCAGACAGGTAGGATAAACATGCAGGGCACGATAATTAGTGTTTGAGCTCAGCTAGTCTAAGTATAGATTTAAGGAGCAATATTCACAGGAAAAAACATACTTTTGAACATGCAGTTCAGAAGTATATAGTATTGAAGGAGGAATAGTGTTTAAGACAAACTCATTAGTACCCTAAACAAGATGCTTCAATAAGCAGAAAATGCGAGTGGATGTGATAAAGTAACAGTGAATTAATAAGAAACTAAAAAGGTTTTAGTTATTTATTAGTTATTCTACAAAAGTGTGAAAATAAACATGGGTGTATTTTGGATATCTCTGTACTTAAAGGCAAAACTTTTGGGATTTATGTATCTAATACATATTCCTGATACAGAGGAATAATTTGTGGATAAACTGTAGTTAGTGGATGAATGGCTGTGAAAGTGGAAGGACTGTCAGGTGATTTAAATCAATGTTGTTTGGTCAATAACCTAAAACATGAGCTATTGTATATTTTTTTAATAAGATTTTGAATAAGCCTAGAAGAAATTATAAACTGTAATGCAGCATTGAGGAGATGCTCAAATGCTTATCACTTTTTAACATTCATTTTTTCTATAACCATCCGGAGGTGAAATTTCAGGTATTCACTCTACAGTACTGGAAGTTGTAAAAACACTCAGGTCTTCTTTGCCTTCTCATTTGCTATTTATATGGCCTTCATACAAAAGATAGGATTTACCCTCATAATAGGATAACTGTAGTAAATTTTCCACAGAAAAAATATAAAAATGGGGTCTGTGTTGTGTCCTGCATAGTCATATTACTAATGTTAACTCATGTTAATGTTAAATGTTTCTAAAATTTAGGCTTATAAATCCATTTTCAAATAAGAGCTTTAAATGTCCTGGTAATTGCATTTTATAAGCTTAATGGTGAGATCATAGAATCGTAGAATCAACCTGGGTGGAAGAGACCTCCAAGATCATCCAGTCCAACCTAGCCCCCAGCCCTATCCAATCAACTAGACCATGGCACTAAGTGCCTCATCCAGTCTTGAACACCTCCAGGCACAGTGACTCCACCACCTCCCTGGGCAGCCCATTCCAAAGGCAAATCACTCTCTCTGGGAAGAACTTCCTCATAACATCCAGCCTGTGCTTCCCCCCGGCACAACTTGAGACTGTGTCCCCTTGTCCTATTGCTGATTGCCTGAGAGAAGAGACCAACCTCCCCCCAGGGCTACAACCTCCCTTCAGCCTCTTCTGAAGGCTAAACAACCCCAGCTCCCTCAGCCTCTCCTCATAGGGTTCGTGTTCCAGGCCCCTCACCAGCTTTGTTGCCCTTCTCTGGACATGTTCCAGCACCTCAACATCTCTCTTGAATTGAGGGGCCCAGAACTGGACACACAACTCAAGGTGTGGCCTTGTGTGAGTGCTGAGTACAGTGCTAAGTACAGGGGAAGAATAACCTCCCTTGTCCTACTGGCCACACTGTTCCTGATACAGGCCAGGATGCCATTGGCTCTCTTGGCCACCTGGTCACACTGCTGGCTCATCTTCTGTCTATCAGTACCCCCAGGTCCCTTTCTTCCTGGCTGCTTTCCAGCCACTCAGTCCCCAGCCTGTAGCACTGCGTGGGGTTATTGTGGCCAAAGTGCAGAACCCTGCACTTGGCCTTGTTAAATCTCATCCCACTGGCATCTGGCCACCCATCCAGCCTGTCCAGGTCCCTCTGCAGGGCTCTCCTACCTTCCAACAGATCCACACCTGCTCCTAGCTTGGTGTCATCTGCAAACGTACTGATGCTGGACTCAATCCCCTCGTCCAGATCATCAATAAAGATATTGAACAGGACTGGGCCCAGCACTGATCCTTGGGGAACACCACTAGGGACTGGCTGCCAACTGGATGTGGCACCATTCACCACCACTCTTTGGGCCTGGCCATCCAGCCAGTTCTTGATCCAGCACAGAGTGAATCTGTCCAAGCCATGAGCTGCCAGCTTTGCCAGGAGCTTGTTGTGGCAGACGGTGTCAAAGGCTTTGCTGAAGTCCAAGTAGACTCCATCCACAGCCTTCCCCACATTCACCAGGCAGGTAACCTGATCATAAAAGGAGATCAGGTTGGTGAGGCAGGACCTGCCCTTCCTAAACCCATGCTGTCTGGGCCTGATCCCTTGGCCATCCTGTAGGTGCTTTGTGACGGCACCCAAGATGACCTGTTCCATGACCTTGCCCGGCACTGAGGTCAGGCTGACAGGTCTGTAGTTTTCTGGCTCCTCCTTACGACCCTTCTTGTGAATGGGTATCACACTGGCCAGCTTCCAGTCTTCAGGGACCTCTCCAGTGAGCGAGGACTGCTGATAAATGATGGAGAGTGGCTTGGCCAACTCATCTTCCAGTTCTCTCAGTACCCTAGGATGGATCCAATGCGATCCCATGGACTTACGAGAATCCAAGTGTCTCAGCACGTCCCTTACTTCTTCCTCATGGATTAGAGGGGGACTATACTGGTCCCTGCCTCCATCTGCCACTTCAGGAGTCCAGCTGTCCTGGATACAACCTGTCCCACTATTGAAGACTAAGGCAAAGAAGGTGTTAAGCACCTCTGCCTTTTCCTCATCCTTTGTCACTATGTTCCCCTCTCTATCTAATAAGGACTGGAGCTTGTCCTGGTCCCTTATTCTGCCATTTATATATTTATAGAAACATTTCTTATTTTCCTTAACAGCTGTGACTAGCCTAAGTTATAAATGAGCTTTTGCCTCTCTGATTTTTTTTTACAAGACCTAGCAACTTCCTTGAACTTCTCCTGGGACACCTCCCCTCTTTTCCAAAGGTGATACACTCTCTTTTTTATCTTTAATTCCTTCAGCAGCTCCCTGCCCATCCAGTCTGGCTGCCTCCCTCATCGGCTCATCTTCCAGCTCAATGGCACAGCTGCTCCTGTGCCTTCAGGAGTTTTTTCTTGAAGTAGGTCCAACCTTCCTGGACCCCTTTCTTTCTAAGGGCTTTTTTCCAAGGAACTGTCTGAGTTAGTTCCTTAAATAGGCTGAAGTCTGCCCTTCGGAATTCCATTGTGGAGGTTCTGTTGATGCCCCTCCTGGTCTCTCTATGTATTGTAAACTCTATAATCTCATGCTCACTGGACCCCAGGCAGCCTCCAACCACCACATCCCCTGCCAGCCCCTCTCTATTTGTGAGCAGCAGGTCAAGCAGAGCTGCCCCCCTGGTAGGCTTACGTAACAGCTGGGATAGGAAGTTGTCTTCCACACACTCTAGAAACCTTCTAGACTGCCTCTTCTCTGCAGTGTTTAAGTCCCAGCAGATGTCTGGTAGGTTAAAGTCACCCACCAGAACAAGGGCAGGTGATCTTGAGGCAGCCTCCAGTTGTTTAAAGAGTAATAAATCAACCTCTTCTTCCTGGTTGGGTGGTCTGTAACAGACTCCAACCAGGATATCAGCCTTGTTGGCCTTCCCCTTAATTCTCACCCATAAAGACTCAACTTGATCATCCTTAATTTCTACCCGCATGACATCCAGAGCATCCCTAATATACAGAGCCACTCCCCCACCCTTTCTCCCTTGCCTGTCTCTCCTGAAGAGTCTGTAGCCATTGATTACAGCACTCCAATCATATGAGCCATCCCACCACGTTTCAGTGATGGCGACAATATCATAGTTTTCCTCCAGCACCAGAGCTTCCAGCTCCTCTTGTTTGTTACCCATACTGCGTGCATTAGTGTACATGCACTTCAGCTGGGCTGCTGCTTTTACCCCTAGCTCTAGCCTACCGTCCTCAATTTCCTTTGATTTATCTCTAGTGCTGTCATGTTTTAACCCCCTCCTTCCACTCTAGTTTAAAGCCCTCTCAGCAAACCCAGCCAACTCATGTGCCAGGGTCCCTCTCCCTCTCTCCATCAGTTGTATCCCATCTGTTGCTTGTAGATGTCTTCACTCAGTGAACTTGATGCTCCTCTGTTCCTGGCTGTACATTTCCATAGGATCATAGGATGTTAGGGGTTGGAAAGGACCCAAAGAGATCATCAAATCCAACCCCCCTGCCAGAGCAGGACAATACTATCTAACACAGATCACAGAGGAACACATCCAGACAAGCCTTGAAAGTCTCCAGAGAAGGAGACTCCACGACCTCCCTGGGGAGCCTGTGCCAGTGCTCTGTGACCCTTGCAGTAAAGAAGTTCCCCCTTGTGTTGAGGCGGAACCTCTTGTGCTGCAACTTACACCCATTGCTACTTGTCCTGTCACAGGGAGCAAGTGAGCAGAGCCTGTCCCCCTGCTCCTGGCCAGCCCTCAGATACTTACAAACATTTATCAAATCCTGTCTCAGTCTTTTCTCCAGACTAAAAAGCCCCAGGTCCCTCAGCCTCTCCTCATAAGCCATGCCTTCCTGTCCCCTAATCATCCTCGTAGACCCTCTCCAGCAGATCCCTGTCCCTCTGTCGTGGAGGGGTATTCTGCCAACTACATCAATTTTGGCGGAGGGGAGAAACTAATTGGTGCGCAATAATATTCTATAAAAATATATATTTATTAAAAATACTCTGAACTCTAGCCACTCCCAACGACTGTATATTTCATATTAAAAAGTTTCTACATGGTCATGGGAACATTCTAGGATTAATATCTGCAGTAACTTATTAATAACTAGCAAACATTCAAACTATAAACACAGAGAGGATTTTCCCCACATTAAATAGCTTTTGGGATCTATATACTATTTGCCCAGCAGAGTGGGCTGAAAACTCTTTCTGCTCTATGGCAGAGACAACAGATAGTACAGAGGCATTAAAGCATTCACTTGCAATTATTATTAATGAATAATCACCCTCCAGGGCTACGTCACAGCCTATTACTAGTGTCCAAACTTCAGGGGAGTCTTTGTCCGTGGACTTTGAAGCTAGAATCCTCTCGGCTTGAGGGGAAATGAGATTCTTCCCAGCTTGTGGGGAAATAGTCTCTGACCTTGTGCTGCTGGATTCTTCTGGATACTCCCTCCAGGGATACATAGGCAGGATCTCAGATGCAGAGGCAGGATGTCGTCCTGTCTCAGCACGGTCTAAAGCTGGCTATATAGGCCAATCGCGTGCAGACGATTCAGAGTCTGCTTCCTGGTAACTCAGCAGCAGTGGCGCTTACCAGGCAATGATAGGCAGTGGACATGCAAGGTGTGCACAGCTGCTCGGGAGTCTGCGCTCCGTAGGTAAAGGCAGGCAATACAGGATCTGGTCCTGATAACACAGTGGTGTGCAAGTGTACACAGCTGGCTGTGTGACTATGGGCTCCACATATATATAGGCAGGCTTAGGTGAGCTCTCCAAGTGAATAGGCAGGCAAGGGAATCCGAGCCATCGGGAGAGTCCGAGCTACACAGGGGAGTCTGAGCACATTGTTTACCTGTGTACCCCTGTTTATTAAATATGGGCCAAGATTAATGGCCCCTTGGCCACTAGAATGACCAATCAGGTTGGTAGTTAGCCAAACGTGACCATAATAAGCAAATGCCACAGGCCTGCATTCTCCAAATATGATGAATCATATGGGCCTAGCACTAGGCAGGCACAAGCTGGGCATGTGGGGGGCTTACACATTTTTACAAACAGGGGTCTTGGGCAGGCCAGACTTTGTGGCACCAGGCCTATTGTGCCCCTTTTATCCATTTAATGCGTTTACCTCTGCCATGTCCAGGCAGGGCAAGGCATAAACAAGCCTAATTTTGGTCCTACAGGCCCTTCACAACACCCTCTTAAACTGGGGAGCCCAAAGCTGAACACAGTATTCAAGATGAGGTCTCAACAGGGCAGAGTAGAGGGGAACTAGAGCCTCCCTTGATCTGCTGGACACACTCCTCCTAGTACACCGCAGGATACCATTGGCCTTGACCACAAGGGCACATTGCTGTGCCATGGTTAACTTGTTATCCACCAGGACCCTCAGGTCCCTCTCCACTGGACTGCTTCCAGCAGATCACCTCCCAGCCTGTACTGGTGGAGTTTGTTATTTGTCCCTGGATGCAGGACTCTGCACTTGTCCTTGCTGAACTTCATCTGGCTCCTCTGTGCCCAGCTCTCCAGTCTGCCCAGGGCTCTCTGGATGGCCACACAGCATTCAGCTGTATCAGCCAAGCCTCCCAGCTTGGTGTCATCAGCAAACTTGCTGAGCAGACACTCTGTGCCCTCATCAATGTCACTGATGAAGATGCTGTAATTATGTTACTCTGACAGAAAGCACCACAAAGTAGTGAGATGTTTGCATCACAGTGTTGAGTACAATGTTGTCCAAGAAGCCTAAAAGAGAAAGAAAAAAAAAAAGGTAAAAGTTGGCATACTTCTTGTAGGGATATAATTTAAAATAAAACTTTCTAGATTAAACAAAACTTGCAAAATTTCCTGCAGAAATTGAAATTTCTTGCCAATTTACACTTTGTAGAATATATCACTTGATCAAAACTAGCAACAAAACGACCTTCCTATTTATGTATGCGTTTGCATGTGCACACATGGTTGCTCTTTTATTCAGCTGCTTTCCTGGTGGTACAGTGATCATGGGTTGGACATATGATTAGCATCTTTGCAAAATTACCTTCTATGTAAAATATATTGCTTTTAAAATAAGAACAGAGAAGGGGAAATACAAGGTAATTAAAACCCATCCTAGGTGAAAGGCCTTTTTTTTTTTCTCCTTGCCATTTTGATTTTGTTTTTTTAAAGGGGTATTTGATGTCAGTTTTCCTTCTGCCCACCACCTGATTTCTAAGCCTCTAAAATCTTTAATGAAATATGTGATGGTTTTACATTATTACATTTTCTTGTAGCCTTATAACTTCTGCTACTCCTGTGGTGATTGTGTAATCAAATATTATATAATTGGGAATCAAATGCATAATTCCAGAAAAGTTTAAATCTGTGTAAAATTCACTGAATTTAATTGAAATGGTTAGAGGTTATGAATGATATGTTAATGGAATGCTGTGATAGGAAGAAAATTTAAGCTATACTTATACCTTTTTTTTCACTGAAGTAAACTGTTAAACTCAGAATTTTTGATCAAGGAGATGAAGAAATTTATAGTGACATCGAAAAGAAAAAGCAGGCAAAAATGAAGTACATTTTTGAAGGTGCATTTGTAGATCACCGAAAAGCTTCAATTTTGTTTGGGATTTCCTAGGAGTACAGAGGGTAAAACCATTTTCTCAAAACTGGGCTAAAACAAAACCTTGTCTAATACCTGGTATTCAAAGCCCCTAGTGACTAAATTAAGGTATTTGAAGACCTCAAACTTTAAAGTTTTTGCTTAAATCATGCACAGTGGAGCATGTGCATGATTTTATATAATGCCCAAATCACTCTTTCTTGTGGGAACACAGAAATCGATATTAATTGTTGATATGAGAGTATAAATGTTCGGAGGAAATGTTATAATTCAATAACAAGCTCTGAACTTGTAGATCTATCCACAGATTTTTTTTATTTCGCACTTCAGAAACATTTTTTACAATTCATAGAATGTACAAATCAAAAAGATACCAAGTACAACAGCCATCAAAACCATCGTGGCATGCTTATTGCTTTTAGAAATTTCAGTTAATATGGTTAAGCCTGCTGGATTAGGATCACCCACCATTTTTCCCTTCCAGTTAAATCTTCAATGTTTAATCAAGTTGTTGGCTTTTTTTTTTTTTTTTACTTTCCTCCATTTGGATCAGGTATTCTAACCTTCTGAGTACCTCTTAAAATATCCTGAAAGCTGGGAAACTTGGGTCTTGGTATTTCTTGCAGAATAGGACCACATTTTGTATCTTAAAAAAATGATTGAAAGTGACAAAAAGTTGTGGGGTTTTGGGTTTTGGGGTTTTGTTTGTTTGTTTGTTTGTTTACTGCCTGTTATAGAGGATACAAGCCTCAGGCTGCGCCGGGGGAGATTTAGGCTTGAGATGAGGAGAAAGTTCTTTACTGAGAGAGTCATTGGACACTGGAATGGGCTGCCTGGGGAGGTGGTGGAGTCGCTGTCCCTGGGGCAGTTCAAGGCAAGGTTGGATGTGGCACTTGGTGCCATGGTCTAGCCTTGAGCTCTGTGGTAAAGGGTTGGACTTGATGATCTGTGAGGTCTCTTCCAACCCTAATGATACTGTGATACTGTGATACTGTGATAAATCTTATAATAAAAGGCTTTTAGAACTTTTTGATCAAGTGATGTTTATTTTGGCTAATGTAAATTACTGTAGCTACAGCCATCATATGTGGTAACTTTGAAAAGAATGTAATGTTCCAGTGGCAAAACACACATCTTTTTTTATATATGTCAGCAGCCTTCTTTGACTGCCTATTGCTACATCTAGAAATACGTTTTAAGATTCACCCTGCAGTTATGATGATTCAATATGCATGACGTGGCAGAATACAAAATTCAGCACTGGACAGCACTTTTGGAAAGATGAGTGAATCAGGTTAAAACTGCTTTATTTGTGGTTTTGCTGAAGCATTCATTTACATTAATTTTCCAGAAATGAAAGTCAATATAATGATGATGACGATATTTTCTTGATATCACTTTTACCTAGTGATACAGGAAAGTGACAGCATGAATGTGCCTGTAAACAGAACTATCATTTACTGTCTCTAAACCAGCCAATTAGAACATAACAGGTTTCTTTTCATAATAAGTCACTTATAGATTTCAATCTTCTGTTCTTGATTAAAAAAAAAATTAAAAACAAGTACATGAGAAGTATTCTGACATTTAACGTACTGGGACTTTCAAAATAAAAAAAAATATTAATAACTGACTGCAACCATTTCTAACCCTGAGATGTGCTGGAATTCATGCTGTGAATCTGAACAATGATATTCATTAGAGTTGACATCGTATATTCATAACTGAAAATTTCAGAAAAAAAACACCCAAATGCTACATGATTATGTCCTGTTTATACATGCAAGCTGTCACCATCATATACTGAACCCCACAAATATGCTTTGCAGGGAATGTGTGAAGGATGGGAATAGATTAGGTGATCATCAGAGCCATTTAGAAAAATAGCCCTTGTGCAGCTGATATGCTGTGGAAGTGATACTGTATTAATAAATAATCTAACCTATGAATATCAAGATAATAAATGTTTGCACAGGACAATCATATATTCAGATACATGTTTTGGTTGAATGGCATAATTACACAGTTACAAACTTGCTGCTTATATCTGGGGAAATCAAAGGCCTGTTTATAGGGGGTTTGACCTGAATGTAAAGTGAAGTTCAGAAGTAACTAATTGAATGAATTACACATTTTTGTAATATCCTTCCACACTAGTTAACGGAAAAAAAAACCAAAAACTTGATAAATTACATTTTTAATTTTGATATTTTCAGTGAAATTACAAAAGTAAATTTGTCCAGGCTGTCAGCTGCAGTAAGTGAGTAGTTCCATTGAAGTCTGTGTAATACTAACATACAAAAGCTATGAATCTGTAGCCAGGTGTTATACTTAGCATGGATTTTATAGGTCAGGTATACATATTTGGGTGGTAACAGACCACAGGTCTCACTGTTGCAGGCATGTATTGGAAGGTGCTGCAGGTGTAGGAAATGTTTACTAAGCAACAACTACAGCATATACTTGATCAGGTAAAGACCATCATCTTACTCCTCTTACCCCTTGCAGTGATTCACGTCTCTCGTGACTGCTCACATATAAAAGTGTACACAGATATATATATGTCACCTAAATGTAAACACATAGATTTGTATTATCTTTACTTCTCCAGCTGCCAGTCTTGTAATATTGCAGTGCAAGCACAGCAAATATTAAACAAATGACATGCAGGAAAAACATCCCTGTTTTTTTTCTTGCCAGCAGTGTGCTTGTCAAAAAAATGAACTGAACTGAGATAAAGAACATGTATCTGAAAAAAAAAATCTTTTTGTGGGACTAAGGTTAATCTGCAGAGACCCTGGGTAATTTTTTTGCTTTCTCATATACTGTCATGGATGTAACCAATACTGAGATACATTTAGCCTGTTCTTAAGAATTATTCTGTTATGGTCTGGTATACAGATCACTGTAAAGACTATTTTACATGACTAGCATGTCAAGTATCTTCCACTAGATGGAACCAGATTGGCTTCTGCATGCTTATGTATCCATGTAACGTGTTTATGCTACAATAGGAAGCTATGTCATGTGAACTCTGCTGGACATTTATCAAGCTACTCATTGATAATGGATGGGTTTTCTTCTATGGCTTTAGCCTTCTGCAAGAGTAATTGGATAAAATAGCTTGTCTAGGTTCAACTTGGAACTAGACAGATTCATAAATGGAAAATAAAATGTGGTAGAAACAACAACAATCACACTGAACTGTAATCTTACAGCAGCAAAACTTGTTTTGTTGCAGTTACTAATGTCAGTGCTTTGACAGAGACATATCTAAGCTCACTTTTGTTGTCTAGATTAAACAGCTAGTATATGCTTCTTTTGACAATAGTTGCTAGCTTCTCAGTGATTTCTGGGTGCTACAGTCTATAGAAAAAGAGTATGCCATGACTTCAGATCGTAAAGGCTCCAAAACCAACGAAAAAAAAATTGTTCTCCACCATGAAGTCAACAAGAATCAACAAATGTGATGTATTTTTATGTGGGAAGAAAAACTTTAGACTAAGCTCAGCCTTCTTGTAACTCACTAACGTATTTGTCCCACTAAATTAGCCTGTAAATAAGCAAATTATATCTGACCTAGTTTCTTACACATTATTTTGTAAACTTCACGTTTGGAATTGTGCAAATATCCATATGGCTAGTAGCAGTAGGTGTGACTTCATCTAGCTGGTGTAAGAAATCAAGCAGTACTTAAAACGGATGCATTGTATTCTGTTTGATATGACATTATGATTGTTCCCAATTACTGAAAAATAATTCTGACTGAGCAATACCGTTGTAAATGTATGATTATATCATGAGTTTTCTTTCTTTTAAACTGAAAAGTAAAGTAAGAGTTTGCCTCATCGTTCTACCCACCTGGAACATCAGTAGAATTATATGAAGTGAATTGTTATATTATCACAGAACAAAAATATAAGAGGTTTTCCAGAAGATGTGAATGATTCATCCTTTTCTGAAGGACTGCACTGCATATCAGTTTGTTACAGAATTAACAGAAAAGCTATCGCCTGAAGAAGTCAGAGACATTTTCTGAAATAACTGATGTATTATTAATTAAGGAGCTGGATATGCCTGGGATGTCTGCTAATTCTGAGAGTGCCTAAAGAAAGAAGAGTAGTATCACTGCTGCAATTATTCTGGGACCCACTACAGCTGAGTTTCACTCACCAAAAGTGCTCCTTAATATTTACAGCAGGAAGTTAGAAGAAATGAAAAGCTGAAAACAGTATTCTCAATAACAAAAACATCCAGTAGCTTGTGGGGTTCAGACAGCACCCTCTCACAGTGAATACTGACACCGAGTTGGGAAGCAAATTTTGTCTCAGTGAGCAACTGTAGTTACAGAACTATTAAGTGTTGTTATTACTGAAGTGCTATTAAACTCAAGCGACAAAGATAGCTTTATAAAATCTGAGGAATAAAAAAGAACCTTAAGTTCCTTAAATAATCTGCAGGTCCTCAATTTTGTCATACTGTAAAAGCACATCTGAGACATGACACTGTGGAAATTGGTATTATATTGAGATTAAATGTACCAATATTGCATTTCATGAGCTAGTGCTGATATTGGTGAAACAAGTTTGGCAGTTATAAAGGATAATTGATCTCGGTCTGACTAAGATTTCTGAATTTTGAGTTGATGAAAAATGTCTTGTGATTTTTTCAATTTTTAAATCTGAAAATGTTCTGTATTCAAAACCAAAACTGCCTGTGGAAACAGGTATGCCACATACCAGGACAGAATATTTGGATTAGCACCAGTAGCTCTGAAGAGAGAAGGACAGAAGTAGAAGAACTGCAGCAAGACTGCTGCAAACAGAGTCTTTGCTAGAAGCCGCCTTAGCCAGCTGGACTGTAATACAATGTCACTCGAGTCTCTGCTACAAAAAGTATTTCATCAGTTGTTCAGGATAGGATAGCCCTAAGTTGGATAAAATAGCCAGTGGGTAGGTAATGAGATTATCTTCATTATGAGAAGATTGCATCTTAGTTGAAAGAAGCCACAATGTCTCCATGCAGTGCTACAGACTTAGGGAAGTGTGGCTGGAAAGCTGTCTGGCAGAAGGGGACCTGGGCATTCTAAATGACAAGTGGCTTAATATGAGCCAGAAGTGTGGCCAAGTGACAAAGAAAGGCAGTGACATTCTGACTTATATCAGAAATAGTGTGACCAACAGGAATAGGGAAGCTGTTGTCCCCCTGTGCTTGACATTGGTGAGGCCACAGCTCAAGTACTGTGTTGAGTTTTGGGCACCGCAGTACAAGAAAGACATTGAGGCACTGGAGCAGGTACAAAGAGCAACTAAGCTGGTGAAGGATCTAGAGAACAAGTTGTATGAAGAGCAGCTGAGGAAACTGGGGCTGTTTAGTTTGAGAAAAATGAGGCTGAGGGGAGACTTTACTGCACTCTACAACTACTTACAGGACATCATAGATAGAGGTGGTTGTTATTCTCACAGATAATTAGTGATAGAATGAGAGGGAATTACCTGAAGCCGCACCAGAGTAGGTTTAGGCTAGACATTAGAGGAGAAAAAAACTCGCTGAAAGAGTAGTGAAGCATTTAAACAAGCTGCCCAGTCAGGTGGTTGAGTCACTGTCCCTGGATGTGTTTAAAGGTTGTTCAGATGTAGTGCTTGGCGACATGGTTTAGAGTGTGCTTGGTAGAGTAGGGTTAATGGTTAGACCTGATCTAGCCCAAATGCTTCTGCGATATGTTAGATTTAAGTACATTCATACAAGTTATTTACCAAAGTCTTGAGCTCTGCTAAGGCTGATAAACCTCTCTGACATATTTTTCATAAAATACTTCTAATGAGTCCTTGAATTTCCTGTTACAAAATGAGAAAACTCCAGAATCACTGCAAGGTAGTAAAGTAACTTCCTTGTGTATGTGAAAGAACTCCTTTGTAATCAGTGGATTGCAGCAGATGAAGCCAAGTAGCTGGCCTAGCATGGGTCGGATAAAATTCCTCTGTGACCTGTCAGTTCAAATGGAAGTTTCAAGGTTTTTTACTTGTATTTGATTTTCTGCTCGTCTCATTAGAATAGATCCATTTATAGGATGATGTGTCAAATCTAGGGAGATGGAACATTTTGGGGATTTTTTCAGTCTGAACAGGCATTCCTCTAACTCAGTCTGCCATTGCAAGATCTTTTCACTGTATCCTATCTTCAAACTTCACAAGCTATATACCACAGCTTTCTGCTGTGTGAAGGAGTTGTCATACTGGACCAAAATGGTAAACTACTTATTAACTGTGTTGTGAACAGTTCACAATATAAACAATTCCAGGAATATTTTTGATACTAAGTTCCCTGTAACAATGGCAGATTTATTAGCATGCAAAGTTTTAAGAATGATCACAGCAATAAAAACGTGCAACTTGTTCTGGATCTATATATTTCTGCACTATTAGATGAGTAGCTCTATGCCTGTTTGCCATGGTGCTGATCATTAGCTTCAGATAAAAAAGTATGCCTTCAATTGCTAGTATGATACATTCACTATACAGTACAGTTCATTAACATGTTCTTGAATATTAATGCTACAACCAGTATAGCAAAGGCTTGAAACTGCTTACTTTTTGGTAAGAACTGTTGTTTCATTTGCTTAAATTGTGTATGGATTCATAATAATTGTCTTCGAAATATCCCTTGCATTTTCAAGGGGCTTGATCCTATTGAGAATAATTGCACTTCTGATTGCTTGGGTTTTTATCAGACGTATTGAAATAACTTACTTTTTTTGAGACTGTAACCAAAATGGGTAAGTGCCTTATCATCTTTACTTAGGAGTTTTGTGCTGTTCCGGTGCAGTGACCATGTAATGCAAAGTCTTTTCAGATCAGAAGACATATATGAAATATTTCTACTGAGGTATTTTTATCATCTTCATTCTCCCAAAAGCAGCAAAACCTTAGCTTGCTGTCCATCTCCCTCCTGGACTGCTAGAGAATATCAGTGTATGTGTGCATGAAACAGCAAAAAAGGAAGTTTATTTTTCCACACACTTATTTGGAAACTGTTAATGGAAAAATCCAACTTGTATACAATTTTAATCTATAATATAATACAAAGTAATTTCTACATCAAAAAATGCAGTGCTGTACAAACAGGTGTAATTGTCTAAAGTAAAGATAATTTTACCATTAGGTTTCAGAATCTTATGAACATCAGAAGTCAGCATACCCAAATGAAGAAAAAGAGCAGGCTTGTTTACAACAGTTACTTTGTAGGTCTTAAGCTAGCTCTGCATTGCCAACAAAATCAGGTAATTAGCAGTTGATCTAGTTAGATCAACTAGATCATCTGGCCAGATTATGATGAGACTGATGCAGAACTTCAACCGGCAAAACTATATTGTGGAAGTTTGGGTTCCTGCTTGTAATTAGTCATATCTTATGTAAGCAGTTGGATTTCAGTAACTTAAAAACGGACATCTTTTTATACTCCATTTGGTTGTTGCTAACTGGAATGACGCAAAGTTGAGGGGTTTAAAAATACATACTAGACAACTGAGATGTCGTCTGGTCTGTTTCTTTTACATAAGGACTAAATTTTTTCACAGAATAGTCTAGACAGTGGCAGAAAGAAGTGAGGCAACAGCCCACACACAATTTGGGGAGCAACTGCTTAAACAGGTTTCTGAGTTCTTCTTACATCCAGAAATTTTGATAAGGAAAAGACAAAAAAATTCATAAGCATCTTGAGTCCCTTTGAGCATAGGGAAAAGTAGGGACAAGAGTCAGGAAATGATCAATCCAATTACTGTGACCTTTTGTTGATGCAGAGTGGATCATGGGTGAAAGGGAATGAGAGGAGAGATGGTTGTTAGTCTCTGCAAGCCAGTCCCGAAGAAGAGGCAGCAATTTGACTGAAAAGCCTGATAGGGAAGTATGCTCTCATAAATACAGAGTAAAGATTAGTAGCCTTCATGAAAGGAGCAGGGAAATGGCCAGCCTTGGTGAAAGTTATCTGTAAGGGGCACAGTATTGCCTTTATCAAAAATGAGTCATTTCCAGCCCTGAAGGGAAGAAAAACCTCCAGAATCTGCTTGACCAAACAGTGAACTGTTCAACAAACAAGTTACTGTACTCATTGTTCAACTCAGAGCTCATCTGAAAGAGACAGACTTCATGTGCTAGTTTGAAGTTAGCTAGAATGTTTTGGTGAAAAGAACTAGATTACAGGCTGTGAAAGGGAAACAGTGGTGATGTCTCCTTCACTCATAGGCTTGCTGAGCGGTATAAGAACAAGAGTGCAAATACAGATAGGACATTTGGTCACTGCCTGGGCTTTGAGCTGCGTTTCTCTCTAACCTTACCTGATTAATTCACCTGCTTCCTAACTCCTCTGGCCAACCCTCCATTCTTCCTTGTGCACAAGGCAAAGTCTGGGGCAAGGTAGAGGGGTGGGAGAAGGCGGAAGGGCGGTTGGGAGCCCCTCCTGGGGACGGACTCAGGTTTCTGGGAGGGCTGTTGTGTTTCTGTATTACCTTTTACCTTGTATATTTCTGTATATAACTGTATATATACTGTAAATATCTGCTTGTATATTGTGCTAAGCTGTAAATATAAAGCTTCATTCAATTTCCAGGGCCTGCTGAGTCTAGTCCGAGTGATTTCCAAAGTTGGGAGGGGGGGAGGGGGGGAGGGATGGGTAACACCCAAACCATCACTCTTCGAGATTATCAGAGCATTAGTGTGTTACTGGGTTTTTTTTCTGTAGTAAATAGGATGCACAATAATATTTTAGCTTCAGCAAATTAAAAACTAAAAACTTAAAAAAAAAACTAAAAAAAAAAACCCTAACCCTGCTGATTTTGCATTGCAAGACTGAAAAGCATATCTGTCTCTCAGATACTTCTTTGCTTTATTTCCCTGCAAAGTAGGATAGGTAGGATAGGTATATGCTATTTGGGGCCAACAGTAAGTATTTTTAGACATACCTGTGTGGTGCAGCTTTGGAATTAACTGCCCTCCATCAGAATGTACCTCAGTACTTTATAGTACTGTTCTTGTGATCAGAACTTTTGAAACTGAGGCAGTAGTTTGCTAGGGAAATTAAATGTAAAGCAAAGTTATATAGCTTGCGATACCAATGAATGGTGTGATTTTAGAAAGGAAACCTCAAAAAACTTCATGCCTACAGTGTATACAATCAGCCAGTTGCCGTTTTGTAGCATAAAGTCTCCTCAGATAGGCTGCACTGGACAGTGCTGGGTTAGGTCTTGCCAAAAGCTCAGCTCAAGATTGGGTACATAGACGTGCATGGTGGAGTGCTGCTGTGGAAAGGCCTGTAGTGCTTAGTCTGCCTTTGTGTCTTTGTGGAAACCCTCTCTATAACCCATGGAAATGCACCCTTTGGATACAAATATTTTCTATATTTCATCTCATATGTTTAGGATTCAGCATAAGAGAAAGAAAAATATATTGCTGATAGGGGTATGTAGTAACGGAATGAACAAAACAATGTAGTGGAGCTTCTCAGGCATCGATTTGTATGGTTATTTTACTTAATATTTCTATTAATAAACACTTGGGGATGTACCGGCATAAAAAAAAAATTGGAAGGCTTCATTAATCTAGAGGAGGTTTGGAGTGGTTTGGAATCTGTGATAAGGAAAACTGGGGATGACCATAAGGGTGGGAATAGAATTGAGATGGAATTCTGTAATGCAAATTGCAGTGTATACTTGTGGATTTATGAATGAACTTTGGTGATGTCAGAACCTAGCTGTGGAAAATGACAACGAAAAGATCAAGCTAAAGTGGTCACTGGGTAACTATCAATCATCAGGTCTCAGTATTTCCATTGGTTTTGTTTGTTTGTTGTAGTTTTGGTTTTTGGGGGTTTTTTTGTTTGTTTGTTTGTTTGGGTTTTGTTCGTTTGTTTTCTTCTTTCCAGATTTTGAGTGATTTTCCAGAGGAGACTGAAAATACATCCTTTATGTTGATTGACTAATGTCAGTAAGAACTCCCTTGCAGGATTACTGTCCTGTTACCCAATATTCCAGTGTTTATGGCAGTTTTCTGTGATCTGTGAGACAGAGAATCACACATACTTTGGTCAGGGGCAGGTTTGTGCCTCTCTGTGTAGAACAGTAAAAATACAATGGTGGAACACTCTAAACTCCAGAGTTTTATGAACTTACCCCTCAAGCAGAGAGAAGTTCTAACTTTGTCTAAGTAGCTAAATACTTACTTGCCTTAAAAATGAAGCATGTGTCTCCTCAACCTCATGATGGACCAAAGAGGTAAATTAACTCGGACAGTTAATTCAGTGGCTGATTTGTTACATTTAAGAAGAGCAACTTCAGAGTATAAATATTTTCCTTCTGGTTTTATTAGTGCTCAGAATCAAAGCACTATTTGTTCTTACAACCTTTCATTTCTGGTAGTCATATTATTTGGTAGTAGTATTACTTACTGAATGTCCCCAGATGAGATTAGTTGAAAGAATTTTTTGCTGTTTATTTAATCTTCTTGATTTGGTCAAAGAACCAAGAAAGAAATATAGCCTAGCTCTACCAGCAAGCTTGGTATATAAAGCTCCATAAATATTGGTGACATACTGTGAATACCCTTTTTCTTCCATATTTTGATTTTGTTTATTTGAAAGTAGATTTATATTGAAAAAAAAATCCAGTCATTTTCCTAGCACACTCAGTCTTTCAGATCTTTGCTCGTCTGCAGGGTTTTGTATTTTGAAGAGGATAACTAAGATCAGAAGCACCCACAGAAAGTCAACAGCAGCATTTATACATGTCATTTAAATAATTAATTTTCTCACTAATCTTATATTTCAGAAGGAAGCTTTGGCACTTTTGTTTATGTCATGTAGTAACTGAAATGCAGAGCTCCTATGAGTGATCTGACAACCTTCACCACAAAGGCAGAGCTCCCATTGTTAGTCAACTGGACTTAACGATCACAGCAAGCAAGACTGAAATTTTATTGGTATGCTTCTGTGTGACTGTGACAGCACTGACACTAAATCAAATTCAATTAGCAAGGACTTGCTAATGAATTATACTGCTTTGCAAAGTAGAAAGGACAAAGCATTTCACAATCTCCAGCCTGCAAACTGGTTACTCTCAGTGTTAACCTAGCAGTAGCTTAAGGAACCACTGCAGGATTTTCTCCCTAGATTAACGTTAAAGAATGCTTTGCTAATGAATCCCTGAACAAATGTGCTGTGTATTACTGGAGCGGGAGTGACAGGAGGGGAAATACAAGCAGCATTTTTGTCCTCAAGTGCTCTTGAAGTGATTTATAAAACCACTGCAGATCATAAAGAGCAGTGAAAACTGCATTAGCAGATGGTAATATTGCTGAAAAGAGTCCTGAATGAGGATATGTGCCATGTGAGCTACCAGACCTAATGCCACTGCCTGTCGTGCAGTTCTGGTGGGTATTGCTGTCTCAAGAGCTGCAGCACGCAACTGCTTGCGTGCCCAGTCCTGTGGCATGCTGCATTGCTGGCCACACCCAGCAGACTGCTTAGGCAACCTCAAGGCTAAGGGCATGCTCTGTGGGACTGGGACCCTTTGAGTGAAAAAGTATACACAGATGCTTGACCAAGGCTGCAGCACTCAGCCTCAGCAGCTGTTAGGGCTGGTCTCTGTCAAGTGAGCAATTAAATAAACACAGCAGCTTTGTTCTACAGCACCCACCAGAGTAAGAGGCTGCTGGACCCTTGTCTAACTTCATTTGTGGTGTTCACCTTTTAAACCTGTATATGCAAGTGAGGTATCTTTTGAATAAAAAGCATGTAACCAGTTATCTCATAAATACATTAAGCAGTCTCCACTGAATTTCACAATAACAATGACAATAATTATTACCCCTTTATCATCTGCTGACAAGTACAATATTTAATTCTTGAGCAAGCTAGATATGTATCATTCAAAATCGTCTCCTTTCTAGTCCTCTATACCAGTACTAACTTACTGTGATACTTTGATGTTTTCTGAAATACTGGAGTTCCTAGTGGATGTGGCGTGTCTTTTGGTTTGCACATACATACTTTATGTTAATGCTTGTGTATAAAGGCATGATTACATACTGATACCATCAACTGACCATAGAATTATTTCAGTTTGAAAAGACCTCTAAGATTATCAGGTACAACCATTGACCTAACACCACCATGGATGTTAAACCATGTCTTGAAGTGCCATATCTACACATTCAGCAATGGTAGCTGCACCACCTTCCTGGGCAGGCTATTCCAATTGTCTAGCCACTCTTTCATTAAAGAAGTCTTTCATAATATCCAATCTAAACCTTCAGTGCCACAATGTGAGGCTACCTCCTCTTGTTCTGTTACTTGATACTGGGGAGAAGAAACCAACACACACCACAGCCACATCGTCACCCAGTGAAGCACCCACTCATGCAAGCCATGAGCAGTTAATTCCTCCAGGAGGATGCTCTGAGAGGCAGTGTTCAGTGTCTTGCTGAAGTCCAGGTCAACCATATCAACAGCCTTTACCTCATCCACAAAGCAAATCACCTTGTTGTAGAAGGAGTTCAGGTTCACCAAGCAGGACCTGCCTGTCATAAACTCTTGCTGACCGAGTTAATCACCTGTTTGCCCTGCACATGCTGCATAATGTCACTCAAGTTTATCTGCTCCATGACCTTCCCAGGCACCCAAGATCAGACTGACAGGTCTGTGCTTCTGTGAGTCCTGCTTCTGATCTTTCTTGTACATGAGCATCACATTTGCCAATCTCCAGTTAGCTGGGAGCTCCCCTGTAAGCTGGGACTGCTGCTAAGTGATGGAAAGTGGCTTGATGAGTTCTTCTGCTGGTTCTCTCAGTTCCCTTGGGTATATGCCGTCTGTTCCCATAGACCTGTATATGTCTAAGGGGTGCAGTGGTCACTGACCATCTCCGTGGATTATGGAGGCTTCATTCTGCTCCTCATTCCTGTCTTCAAGCTCAGTGGACCAGGTATCAACAGCTAAAGACAGAGGCAAAGAAGGTATTGAGTACATCAGTGTTTTCCTCATCCTTGACCACGGTGTTTCAGACTGCATCCAGCAAAAGACAGAGATTCTCCTTAGTTCTTTTTTTGTTGCTAATGTATTTATAGAAGGAATTCCTCTTCTTTTAAGAGCTGAAGTCGGATTAATTTTAAGTTGGACTTTGGCCCTTGGAATTTTCTGCCTACATAGCCTCACAACAACTTTGTAGTCCTCCTGAGTGGCCTACTCCTTTTTTCCAATGACCATAAACTCTCCTTTTTTTTTGTTAATTCTAGCCAAATTTCTCAATTCAGCTAGGCCAGCCTTATTCCCCACTGACTCATCTTTTTGGCACCTGGGGATGGCTTGATCCTGCGACTTTAAGACTTCCTTCTTGAAGAATGTCCATCCTTCCTGGACTCCTTTGCCCTTCAGTGCTGCCTCCCAAGAGATTCTGTCAACCAGTGTGCTAGTTTGAAGCAAGCTAGAATGTTTTGGTAAAAGAACTAGATAATGGGCAGTGAAGTGAAAAACAATTGTGTCTCTTCTCTCACAGTCACGCTGAGAACTCTGGGAAGAAGAAGTAAACATTCTCCATTTTGTCTTTCCCTTCTGCCTTTGCCTTCAGACCTAGTCACATCTCATTAACCTTGCTCCCACTAACCTTGCTCCCTATCCTCTTGGCTGCACCTCTCTTCTTCCTGAGAACTGGGGTAAGGTTGAGAGGGCAAGGGGAGGTGTTGGGGTGGTTTGAGAGCCCCTCCTGGGGACTCAGGTTTCTGGGAGGGGAGTTGTGCTTCTGTATTGTTTATCCTTTGTATATTTCTGTATATAACTGTATATATTGTAAATAGCTGCCTGTATATTTGCTGCTGTAAAATAAATAGCTTCATTTATATTCCCAGAGGCCGTCTGAGTTAGCTGGGGCAAATTCAAAAGTGGGGGGGGGGGGGGGGGCGGGGGGGGGGGCGGGTTAATGCCCAAACCATCACAACCAGTTTCCAAAACACACCAAAGTCTGCCTGCTCAAAGTCCAAGGTGACAGTTCTGCTGACCCTCCTCTTTACTCCTCCAACAACTGAGAACTCCATGATTTTGTGATTGCTGTGCCCGAGATGGCCTCCAACCATTATGTTACCCAGAAGTCTTTCACTATTCACAAACAACATGTTCAACATATTCAGCAAAGTGCTTTCCACAGCTGGCCTCCTCATCATCTCTGTCATGAAGTCCTCTAGCCATGAGCTCTGTGGTTAAGGGTTGGACTTGATGATCTGTGAGGTCTCTTCCAACCCTGATGATACTGTGATACTGTGATACTGTGTTGTGTAGTGCATACAATAAATAAGGCCTCAGGATAAATATTGAACAACTAACAGAAAACAAGCTATTAACTGGTCACTTTTTCAATGAGCACCATCCATCATTTGAATTAAGTGAGGTAAAGATCTCTGGAAATCACATTATTGAATCTTGTCGTGCACAACTGTGTCATGATGCATACTCACGCAAAGGGGGAAAAAAGTATTTCTGGTATTTCCTAACTTTAGAGGACGTGAACCCACTCCCTTAATAAGGTTCTGCTAATTTATGTTGTGTATGTGTTATACACATTGTGTAGCATGAATGATGACACTGTCAGACCATGAGATGGCGAAATGTGGTCAAAATATTCCATCAGAAATGCTTAGAGAATACAGAATTTTACTTCATCAGTGAATCAGATGATAGTCTGTATTTTGTGTTGCTGAAAACCAATCTAAGAGAAGAGTCAACCCCCAAGCTTCAGTTTCTACACTACTATTTGTAATTGATGATGGCCTTCAGGCAATTCACTTAATCAGCCTCAGATCCTGGTTATGCTGATGAGTCTGAAGTAATTTCAATCAAAAACAGAGGAGTTAAGATGAATGTATGTGACCACAACTGATCAAAATCTGTCTCTGAAAGTG
The DNA here is from genome assembly GCF_015220805.1 of Pogoniulus pusillus. Taxonomy (NCBI): domain Eukaryota; kingdom Metazoa; phylum Chordata; class Aves; order Piciformes; family Lybiidae; genus Pogoniulus; species Pogoniulus pusillus. Next base: position 67,097,762 of record NC_087309.1, on the reverse strand, counting down.
TAATGTAAGAGCTAGAGGGGAATATAATTATTATTGTTTTATTTAATGCAGCAAATTCTTGCATAGTGTTTGCATAATTATTTTTAAGTTTTAACCTTTATTTATTCTGGATGTTTCCCATCCAGATGACAAGATAAATAGTTTTGAAGAAGAAGGGAGTATTTTCTTCCTACTGCAATGATATTTCAAAGATATGATACTAACTTCAATATCTTCAGTTCTGTTGAAAAACTTGTTTGGGATAAATATGTGACATTCATGTTGTGGTGGAGGGCCCATAGGCCCAAAATAGGCTTATTCATGCCATGCCGTGCCTGGACATGTTTTTCTGCCCATAACCAGAGGTAAACACATAACAAACACAAAGGGGCACAACAGAGTTGGGGCCATAAAGTCTGGACTGCCCAGGCTTTAGGTTGTGTAAGCCCCCACGTGCTCAGTTCATGCCTGCCTAGCATAAGGCCTGTGTGATTCTCATATTTGGAAGGTCCAGGCCTGTGGCTTTTCCCTATTGTGGTAGGCTTGGCTAACTGCCAAGCTGATTGGTCATTTTGGTGGCCAATGGGCCATTAATCTTGGTCCACATTTAATAAATGAGGGTACACAGGTAAACAAAGTCTCCCCTGCATTGCTCGCTTGCTTGTGCTCATTCTTATGCTTAAGCCTGCCTGTATCTTCAGAGCTCAGTCTCCCGTGCAGCTGTGCACCCTATTGCATGCCTGCTGCTTTATCATTGCCTGGTGCACGCCACTGCCTCTGAGTTACCAGAAGCAGACCCCACTTGTCTGCACGCGATGGGCCTGCATGGCCAGCGTTACATTGTACTCCTTCTGCACCTGAGGTCCTGCCTAAGAATCCCTGGACAGAGCATCTAGAAGAAGTCAGAAACAAGGGCAGAGATTGCATCCTTCACCAGGAGAAGGAGGTCAGAGACTGTCATTTCCCTGGAAGCTGGGAACATTCTCCTTTCCCCTGAAGCTGGGAGGATTCCAGCTTCAAAGTCCACAGGAAAATACTTCCCTGAAGAATTGGACACTTGTAATAGGTTGTGACGAAGCCCTGGAAGGTGATTGATAATTAATAAGAATTTTTAAGTAAATACTTTAATGCCTCTGTAATTTCTATTGTCTCCTCCCATAGAGCAGAAAGAGCTTCAGCACCTTACTGGGCAAGCAGCATATTGACCCCAAGCGGCATTAAGCCACAGGGAAAGTCTGCTCTCTGTTTATTGTTTGAATATTTGCTAGTTATTAAGTTACTGTTTGAGATATTCCCATAATGTCTTCCATGACCATGTAGATCCATATTAATATTAAAATACAGTGGTTGGAGGTGGTAAGAGTTCAGTATATTGAAGTTAATAAATTATATATTTTTATAGAATATCATCTTCCACGAATTAATTTCTCCCCTCTGCAACACATGTACTGAAAAAAATACAGCATCCTATCATCCTTGATCATGTTACCTTGAAAGCCAAGTGCTGCATTTTGTTTTCACATAGTGATTATTTTAGGGTTCTCTTTCACTCTTCATGAAAATTTGTGTGTGGCCTGGGACTTTTGCGTTGCATGTTGTAGAGCCTTCCAACTTAACGAGTCACACAAGTAGAGCTTCATAGCTGTTCTGAAGGAACTAAAAACATCTAGTTGCTAATTAATACTCAAAATGACTTAGCAATTCATGTGGCAGAGCCAGGATCTGAACCCCTGTTTTGAACCTCCCTTTGCAGATCTAGCCACATCACTGTCTAATGAAGATAAAAGGTTCAGAGAAGAGCATTAAGTCATGAATTATGAATCTGGTTTCGCCCTCCTCTTAGAACAGTGACAGATAAATAAAAAAGTGGATGATTCTGCAGAACACTTTAGTTGTAGTAATAAGACTTTGGGTGAATCTAAAGTTGTAACAATGAGAGAGAAGGCAAAAAAAAAAAAAAAGTGGAGCCATTTACTTGATGGGAAACAAACCATTGGTTAAGTGGAGGCTTCTTGGGTAAACATATTGAGGCCATTTTTAGAGGTAAGAGAATTACAGAGAATTTTTCTCAGGGTAAAATCCTCTGGTATTGGAAGATTAAGTTGCCTTAGTTAACCTGATCTTAGAGTAGGCAGCAGCACAAGTACCATTAATAAATCAATTTTTTTTCATTACCCAAAACTGAAACGCATAGTTACAAAGCAAGTAATCCTTTATCTACTTTATATCTATCTGCCTAAAATGACAGCTACAGCAAAACAAATTCAGTCTAATAGGTTTGTTTATAATGAGGTGTGAGAAGCTACCTGAGACAGTCTAATTTCTTATTTAGCTGAATTTTTTCTGAAGTGTTTCTTTGTTATCACCAGTCTCTGACAAAAATCACCAATCCAGACTTGGTCAGTATTCCAAAGTGGAATTTTAAATTGCTGAATTCACTCTTAAATATTTTAAGATCTTAAGCTGTTCATGTTAGCTACATGACCTGCACTTCTGTGGAAAAAAGGCTGGATTTCTACATAAATCCTTTGGTATCAGAACACTGTGAATGAGAAGCTGTGGTGGCATTTTAAATTCATTGATAAGTAGATGTATTTTATTAGTAGTAGTTAATGAAAACTACCTGAATTTACTTTTCATGCATTGTATCCATGCAGTACTCCAACAAAGCAAGTGGATGCTTCTCACGCATCACTGAGTCTGCAAGCTTCAATGCCAGTAGAATTTGAGTTCTGAAGGAAAGCTAGAGCAGGTGACCCTCTCCAGGCACTTGAAACTGAAGCAATGTACTGAGTTGCGGAAAAAAAATGTAGGCAATGTAAGATTATGACCACAGTTGTTAAGGGACAGTTACAACAGCAGAGCTCCTAGGTTTTCTTTATGCGTGGTGATCGTGCTGGGCCTGTGGGCCAGACCGGATTTAATCTTGTGTCTCGCTTACCAAGCTCTGACATGTGCTTTAGAAACTGTAAGTATTAATCTGAATTAAAAACCAATACTGGATTGACTGAGGGATTTTAGGTGTTGCCTCTTCTGCAGTTTTGTATATTTGCTGACATTGAGAGGAACAAAATGACTTCAGTGCCTCCTCTGGATCTTGAAAGTGTAATACATCAGATCCTGAATATATTGCAAAAAGATTGCCAAAATAGTTTGCAAGTGGTACTAGAGCTAGGGGGGAAACCAGAGTATACTCTTCTCCCTGTACATCACTCTGTTAGGAAAGAGGCGTTTAGACAAACATGCCTGTCTAATTCAGATTTGCTAGCTTTTTCAAATACAGACTGTTCTTCTTTGGCTAAAAGAACAAGCACCTTAAGGTGCATGAAAACTGAATCTAAGCATAGAGAAAGAGAAATGTGATTAAATCTGGAGTAGCAGCCTGACCCATTTGTCTGCTAGTGTAGGCATGACAGAGTCCATCCTCTGGTAAGTTTTCTGTGACATCGTTTCTCTGAGAGTTATTAAAATTAATCATCAGTAAAATATTAATCATACAAATACCATGAATCCTCAAAGTGTCCTCTGTATAGACCATGAGTCTAATTGCATTTCTTCTCCATTATGGCAGAATACCCTGGATGTGTTGAACTGGTCTTAAATTTATATGTGCTGATCACACAGTTGTTCTTAGATCTGTTTATTGAGATAACAAAAATCAGACAAGATGTGTTCTAAAGTAACCTGTATGGTCCTCTGTTCTTTCTGAAACACGAGGTTTGAATCTTGTCTCTGTATGATATAACCGAGCAGTGCAGTTAAGCGATGTTGGAGCAGGACAGATTTTGTTAGAGGTTTTTGTTTGTTTCTTTTTCCAGTGTCGCCAAGAACTTGTAATTTACTAAATCATTACCATCCCTTCCACCCACTCCTTTTTTAAATCTTTTTCTTGATTGGAGGACCTTTGGTTAGCTGGTTCTTTGTATCCAGGTCAGCCCGCAATGCAATTAATTTATTAAAGTGTTAATTTCAGTTCAGTTACTAGGTCAGTTCAGAATAAAGTAAGATTCACTAGAGGATTTTGTCGTTGTTGTTTGTGGTTGTTGTATTGCCTCATGACATCTTTCAGAATTTCTAAAATAAATAGATGATGCTCAAATTTATATGTGAAACTATCCTTCAGAAAGCATGTGTACCTGAGGGGACAAAAGTCAGGATAGGTCAGTTGAAGATTTTTTTTTGCATTCCACTGCATTTTTATTTGATCTAATATTAAAAAAGCCTCCTTTTCATGTGATTTCAATGAAAACCTCTCAAACATGGCTAATATGCATCTAATGAATCTATAGGAGGCTATCTAGTATTTAAGCAATAATCAGGCCTGCAGCCAAATTTCATTGTACATATTCATTACATAAATGTGGTTCCATAAATAGAAAGAATGCTAAGAAATAACCATTGGATGATTACCCGATCTGAATACCTGGTAACAGTGATTTACAGAAAAATTGCTGTGCGTTTACACTTTCATGTGTATGAACACAGCCTTTGTAAGAAGTGGGCATATGGAAACAAGTGAAAATAAAAGATGATGGCTTTTGCATCGTGGGATATTGATACTCTGAGTCTTTGAGTTGTTGTCATAGATTGTACCTTTTGCTGTATTTGTCAGTCTTCTACAAGATTGCATGTATGTAGGTGAACAACCAATACTCTACTGTTTAGTTGAATGACTTCTGCATTAAACATTCACTTAGATGCTTTTCTGTGATAGGTGTAAGACAATAGTTTTTTTTCGGTAAATATGTAATTTGTCTGCATTTCAGAAGCAAGCAAGTAAAAAATGGGCTATCTGAAATGTGGAGTCTACTTACTTTTGTATTTTGAAATGCACCATAAGAAAGAAAATAAGTATTTTTGTCTTCTAGTGCTGAATTCAGTTCTTATTATGATGTATTTTTGACAATTAAAACAAAAGCATGCCTGCCACGCTGGAGCCCTCTACTATGCATTGTAAACTTTAATGAGGTCTCTACTCTTTGTCAGCCTAAAGACAAACTGGAAAAAAGCAGTCATGTAGTGAAGTCTGAGGACATGTAGAAGAAATAGTTCTGGTTGCCATTGCTGTTGATGGATTTCAGAGCTCCACAGTTAATTTATGTGACTGCTCAAAAGCATTAAATGTTTTAAAAATCCAGTCATGCAGATGGTTTTTAACTTAAAAGAAAAAAAAAAACCTTAATTGAATTAATTTTGATAGCTTTCCAGATTCAGTCTGAGCAGAATTCTTACCCAGTTCTAGTTATGTTTCACCTATCTGAGTGCAAAGTGTGTCATATTATGCAACTGGTAGTTGTCTTTTTGATATCAAAAACTTCCCTTCAGGTCAAGGCTGCAATTGCTTTTAGGAAAAATGAGAACTAGATATTGTCTGACAGGTTCTGGGAACTGATGGACAGATATTTGATCTCTGTGTGTCACCTGCTGAAGTATTGAGAATTTCATGCTAGCAATAGGACAGGATGGGGAGGGAGCAGGACACATAGCATGACTGTGACAGAAGATGCTACCAGGGCTTTAAAATCTCCTGTTTTAAAGGCACTACTCCAGGTAATAATATGTGATATAAAAAGAACCCAGTGGGACCCCATGAGTATTTGAGCTTACAAAGCTACCAGTGACAAACGAACTCTCTCCCTTTTAAACTGAGTGCGTTTAGAATGGTCATTATTGAGAGAAAAAGTGCATGTGGAGCTTCACAATGCTATTTTTAGAGAGCTTTTATAAAGAAAAGCTGAACTTCAGGAAAGTTTCTTATATTAACATTGGCAAGTATAGGCAATGCTGCTAAGATATATTGTGTATTGAAGATTACACCCTGAAGGAAGGCATGAGATAGTGGCAAGGGAAAGCCTGCTAAATAGTAGAGTGTCTATAGATTACTTCTTATCACAGCACTTGGAACACATTTAGAGTTGCAGGGTAGGATAAGGCAGCTCACCATTAACATTGCACAGAATAACAAATTGTGCACCTTTTGTGCATTTGCCTTTAAATACTGGACCATAGGCAATAAAGAGGAAGACAATTTGATTTCCAAGTGACTTGTACAGTCTTAAGCTAGTCTGTTGAAATTCTTTAATAGGATGTTTCAATTATTCCACCAAACTTCAGATCTTTTAGATGTGCCCCACTTAAAAACAATGACCTAAAATTGGGCAACTCATAGACATTTGCATTTACAGCATCAGAACTGATGCTCCCTTGATATCCAGCCTGAAGGCAGTAATCACTTACTGCACTAAGGAAACAAAATCTTTGTGGTTACTAAGCAGAATTTCACTGACACAAAGATGAAAAACAGCTTCAGACTCACACTATACTTATAAAGAAAATATTTACATTCTGTGAAGAAGCAGTGATTATTTTCACCATAAGAAAACAGACAAGAGAAAAATGTTACTTAAAATACATGGGAGTGACATTTATCCATGAATGAATAAGAACTGAAAGATGAGTTCATAACAGAAAAACATGGTAGCCAGATCTGCCATGCAGTGCAAAGAAAAAAAAAGTAAGTCAGGAGAAAAATTTTAACAAAAATAAGTCATACAAATGTTGGCACAGAAAATGTTTTTTTCACTTGAAGACATTTTAGTCAAGGAAGCATTTCAGGACCTATTTTTCTGTCCCTTCACAGTATCACAGTATCACAGTATCACCAAGGTTGGAAGAGACCTCACAGATCATCAAATCCAACCCTTTACCACAGTGCCCAAGGCTAGACCATGGCACCAAGTGCCACATCCAACCTTGCCTTGAACTGCCCCAGGGACGACGACTCCACCACCTCCCCGGGCAGCCCATTCCAGTGCCCAATGACTCTCTCAGTGAAGAACTTTCTCCTCACCTCGAGCTGAAATTTCCCCTGGCGCAGCCTGAGGCTGTGTCCTCTTGTTCTGGAGCTGGCCACCTGAGAGAAGAGAGCAACCTCCTCCTGGCCACAACCACCCTTCAGGTAGTTGTAGACAGCAATAAGGTCACCCCTGAGCCTCCTCTTCTCCAGGCTAAACAACCCCAGCTCCCTAAGCCTCTCCTCGTAGGGCTTGTGCTCGAGGTCTCTCACCAGCCTCGTAGCCCTTCTCTGGACACGCTCAAGCATTTCGATGTCCCTCCTAAACTGAGGGGCCCAGAACTGAACGCAGTACTCGAGGTGTGGTCTGACCGGTGCAGAGTACAGGGGCAGAATGACCTCCCTGCTCCTGCTGACCACACCATTCCTGATGCAGGCCAGGATGCCACTGGCCCTCTTGGCCACCTGGGCACACTGCTGGCTCATGTTCAGGCGGGTATCAATCAGTACCCCCAGATCCCTCTCTGTCTGGCTGCTCTCCAGCCACTCCGACCCCAGCCTGTATCTCTGCATGGGGTTGTTGTGGCCAAAGTGCAGCACCCTGCACTTTGAGCTATTGAACCCCATCCCATTGGCCTCTGCCCATCTGTCCAGGCGGTCAAGGTCCCGCTGCAGAGCCCTTCTGCCCTCCAGCTCAGTCACTTCTGCCCCCAGCTTAGTGTCATCTGCAAACTTGCTGATGACTGACTCCATGCCCTCATCCAGATCATCTATGAAGATGTTAAAGAGGATGGGGCCCAGCACTGATCCCTGAGGGACACCACTAGTGACTGGCCGCCAGCTGGATGTGGCACCATTCACCACCACTCTCTGGGCTCGGCCCTCCAGCCAGTTCCTAACCCAGCACAGAGTGTTGCCATCCAAGCCGTGGGCTGACAGCTTAGCCAGCAGTTTGCTGTGGGGGACAGTGTCAAAGGCCTTGCTGAAGTCCAGATAGACTACATCCACAGGCCTCCCCACATCCACCAAGTGGGTCACCTGATCATAGAAGGAGATCAGGTTAGAAAGGCAGGATCTGCCCTTCCTAAACCCATGCTGGCTGGACCTGAGATCTTTGCCATCCCTCAGGTGCGCAGTTATTGGCCCCAAGAGAACCTGCTCCATCAGTTTCCCTGGCACTGAGGTCAGGCTGACGGGTCTGTAGTTCCCAGGTTCCTCCATCCGACCCTTCTTGTGGATGGGGACCACGTTGGCCATTTTCCAGTCTCCTGGGACCTCTCCGGTGAGCCAGGACTGCTGGAAAATGATGGAGAGTGGTTTGGCCAGCTCAGCTGCCAGCTCTCTCAGCACCCTGGGATGGATCCCATCTGGTCCCATGGACTTGTGGGTGTCCAGATGGCTCAGCAGGTCCTGAACTAATTCCTCATGAATTTCCAGGGGAACACACCGCTCCCCGACCCCATCCCCCAGTTTAAGAGGCCATTTGCCTCCTCCTCCTCTCTCCTTACTGTTGAAAACTGAGGCGAAGAAGGCATTCAGGACCTCTGCCTTTGCTTCATCATCAGTTATAGTGTTCCCCTCCTGGTCCAGTAAGGAGTGGAGGGTCTTCTTGCCCTTCCTTTTAGCATTGATAAATTTATAAAAGTGTTTTTTGTTAACTTTCACGGAAGTGGCCAGCCTAAGCTCTAGCTGAGCCTTAGCCTCTCTAATTTTTCTCCCTTCTTCCCGACTTGAAACTCAGAAAGTGAAAACAAGGTATCAAGATAATCCACATTGCTCTTCTAAATTCCTAGATTACTAGAGTAGTTTATATGAAGTGTATGCCTCTGGGGATGGATGTGAAAGTACTCTTGCACAAAGTCCGTAATGTGACTAGGATTTGTGTCTATTCTTGCCTAGAGCTTAAAGCTGCTTAACCTTTTTTGAGAATGGCAGCTGCTTGTTGTCTGAAAGGTCCTAACAAAGGTTACCTTGAATTTAACTACAGCAACAGGACAGTATACAAGTTATCAGACTCTGAACATTAAAGAAAACAGAGGTCATTTGACCATTGCAGTCTGTAAGATTGTCTAATTCTGTCACAGTAAGTAAACAATATATTTTTCAGTCATATTATTTTGTTTTTCACTTTCTCTGTATTAGCATATGCCGGTGGAGCACCTGGGTAAAATGACTCTTTGTTCACCAATGTGGTTAGATGGTCATAATCCGCTTTATTTCCATGATACAGTGACTTACATGCATTCTAGCAAGAGGCGTGCTCCACCAAGATTGGTTACAGAGGGTACAGGGTTACATGTAAGGCATGGATAGGTCAATATACCATAACAGTCTGAGGGTCAGCCTCTGGGGCTGGCTAAACTCTGCCCACCTGCAGCTGCCACTCTACTCCCTGCAGTTGCATGTGGGGGGTGCTACCCTGTGCCTGATATCTAACTCCCGAGATGGACTCAAGGTCACTCCCAGCACGGGTTGCTCATGTTTATGATTTCTGTGTCCTCAACTAGCAAGAATTTCTGCAACACCTCGGTGTCTTTCTCTCCCTGGACTCCAGCGTTTCAAAGAACATTTTTAAGTGTGTGAGGTTGTTAAACCAAGCTCACTTGTGATGTCTGTTTGATTTCCATCATCACTTCAGTTTTGTACTGGAGTAAATATACACCATGTGAGACGGAGCATGCTCCCAAGACATGCTATTGTCATTGTATTGTGGAGGCAGGAAATTAATGTGGCTGAGTGAGGAATTATAAAAAGAGAAGAGGAGGCTCAGGGGTGACCTTATTGCTGTCTACAACTACCTGAGGGGTGGTTGTGGCCAGGAGGAGGTTGCTCTCTTCTCTCAGGTGGCCAGCGCCAGAACAAGAGGACACAGCCTCAGGCTGCAGCAGGGGAGATTTAGGCTCAAGGTGAGGAGAAAGTTCTTCACTGGGAGAGTCATTGGACACTGGAATGGGCTGCCCGGGGAGGTGGTGGAGTCGCCATCCCTGGGGCAGTTCAAGGCAAGGTTGGATATGGCACTTGGTGCCATGGTCTAGCCTTGAGCTCTGTGGTGAAGGGTTGGACTTGATGATCTGTGAGGTCTCTTCCAACCCTGATGATACTGTGATACTGTGATACTGTAATTATTTTATTTTCCTGAAACCTCCACCCCCAAACGATATATGAAACTAGTTTAGTTTTATTTACAGATTCTTATTCTGTCAGGAACTCTTCCAAGGGTGTTACAGACAAATTTAGAGATTTAGGAAGCCAGGAAATGGAAATGGCTAAACTATAAACACTGCTTTACCCCACTATCAATCAGGATGAGCAGAGAATTAAGGGAACAGCAGGCTTTACTAGGCTTTATTCACAGAGGTGAGATAGGTATTTGGCAATGATCCCTTGCTTGATTTCTCTGCTGCACAACTGCCTTCTGACACGGCAAGCAGTATCCAATAGTCTGGATCCATATGGCAGAAGCCCAAGGCAAGTGACAACACCACCAAACTCATAAATGTCTCAAGGCAAGGCTTCCACAAGACAGAGATATGTGGAAGTGATGCAGCCTCAGCAGTGGCAGGAGAAAGCCAAACTGCTAGGGTCTCCCCAGTTTGGAATGGCAGCCAGGAAACTGGCTGTGATGTGGTCCAAGAGTAGTTAGGTTCGGGTGCCTCTGGCAGCTCTCTCAAATGGATCCCAGGACTTGCCAAGCTTGCAAATTTGCACAGAATGGTGCAGAATTGGGAAGAACCATCCAAAGGCAGAGACGGTCCAAAATGGGCATTCTGTCACAGCAGGAACCTGTCCTGTCGGGAGCTCTGTCAAGGCAGGAGCTCTTTTATGACGGGAACCACTTACGCCTTCTCTCTTGCTCTTTTTATCCTTTTCTAGACAAAGTGTCCACTTGCCATTTTATACTGGGTGTGAAAACCTGTCCAACCACCAGCCCAACTCCAGCACAGGCTTCCACAAGGGTCAGCACACATGTGGAAAGACTTCTCCTGCTACTCCCCCTTCAGGCCAGCAGGACTGGGGGAGGGAAAGCAGTTTTCACACTGCCTTCTTCTCCCCATTCAAACCCTCAGAGTAGGGGAGAAGAAAGGAAATTGGAGTACTCTGGAACACATTGGGAAAAAAAATCTTTGCTATAAATTTTTATATAGATGCATTTTTACTATTAATAAATAAACTAAAATCACAGCCTTGACAATAAAGTTTACATGTCAAGATTTGCTTGTAAGCTGAAGTCTGTAGAGGTGTATTTACCTCTTGAGTTCAACTAAATCCAGAACCACCCCATCTGCTGGGTTTCCTTGGTCAGCTAGAAGGGTGACTTCTTTCACACAAGGAAATTAAATTGGCTAAGCAGGACTTTCCCTCAAGAATGCCTGCTGACTATGACCAACACTGTGTTGTCTCTCAAGAGCTTTTCAATAACTTAGAGTGACCTTCTTCGTAATTTTACCAGGCACTGGTGATATATGTTCTAATATAATGCATATTGTATTATAAGGTTTCAATATCTATATTGCAATACATGTTTTTTATCTGCTTAGTGGTCAGCTATGTCAACTTTAGCTCTTTGAGGAAATGATTGTGACATATTTTTATTGTTAAGATTTAATACCAATAGGTGTATTTGTTCATAAATAGCATTTTAATAGCAAGTTGCAATTTCTGTAAAGGTTGTATTTTTCACAGGAGTCATTTGGACTAAAGAGTATAAATATATTACAGATTGCATCAAAGTAGAATAAATTGTTTGATCCTCTTCCGAGATCTTTTATTTTCTTGAGCCTTTTTGTTTCACTGAAAGAAAGAGTTCAGTAGTTACAGCACCTTTTCTTAGAACTTAAATCCCACAGATAACAGATACTGTCTTTTAAAAATGGTAAGGTCTTTCTAATTAATTCTCCTGCAAATTGCACATCACAGTCTTTAAAGATTTTTCTTAATCATATTTATCACCTGTTGTGGATTTTGTAATATTTCTTCTACAGACATAACTCTTAAGCTCCTTTTCACAAAGGTATTTCTGTATGGAATATATAGGTGGAGTGTAGGTACATTAGAAGCCAAAATTTATTGTGTGCCAAGCTAGCAGTGCATGCTGTGTCCAGTTTATGTCTTATATAAATTTTAAATTAGTTGAATTACCTCTTTAAAGTTGTCCATAGTATATCTTTCAATGATGAAATACTGCTTATATAACTGTAGAACCATAGAATGGTTTGCACTGGAAGTAATCTTTAAAGGGCACCCAGTCCAACTCCCCACAATGTGAATGTAAGCCATTCGTTTAGTTGTGGGACCAAAGTGCTTTGAACACTCAGAAACTAGCATTATGCCTTGAAGGACTGAGTTTTACATTTGGGTCTTTATATTTGGATGAAAAATGTATAAAATCACATGTACGATGACAGCTTCTTATTAGCAATTCATTTGAAGAAATAGCTACTTTGGACGTGCAATATGTGAAGCACACAAACACATAAATGTGATTTTGAGAAGTAATTAGGAAAATAGAAGAGGTATTGTTAACAAGTTAAATTTATATACACACTGGCACATTAGTTGTGTCCTGACATTGTCCTAAGCTTAATATAGATCCACTTTTATGTCCCCATATATGATAGCACTCTAAAATAGCTTTTGGATCTGAAACTCTAGAGACAGGAGAAGTGGAAACAGTAGTGGAAAACTAAGCTGTCGTGAGGACTCTTCAGCCTTGCAAATCATTTATATCTGATCAGCTAATATCAGCTTTCAGTTGTACTGAAAACGTGCTACTGAGTAAATTCGTAACAGGGTTATATTGCTCAAATGAAGCTTGGGTCTGTTACCTAATGTGTGGTTCAGGAACTTAAGCAGGTCTTGAATCCTCCTCCAGAGAAAGACGTAATAAACCCACCAAAAACCTACTGGGTGTCTGACATCAGCCACTAGTGATCACATTAACCGTCAAAGCTGTTCAGCACTGTTAATCATAGTGTTAAGGGAGGCATATACTTTAAGAAAACAAAGACATTAACTTGGGCTTTGCTACTTCAGAACAGTGTGTTTTACAAGATCAACTTGCTCCTGAAACAGAAACCAGACTTTTAAAATTGTGGTTAAATATATTATTTCCTAGATGTCTCAAGATTAACATAGAAGATTAATTTACTCAGTAGGCTAATTTTGCAGACAACACCCCTTAGGTTCATTGTAGATAAAAAGAGAATAGTACATATTCAAGTAAGTTTATCTAGACATGTATGTTAGTTAGGTGAACTCTTTAAAATTGTGAAAGATTCTTGTTTGTGTTTGATTTCTCATTCTTTTAATATATTCTTCACTCTTGGAGGCTGGGTTGGTTTTTTTTGTTGTTGTTGTTGTTGCTGTTTTAAATAACAATTGAAACTTATCTAAAGAAAATTTCTGTTTGAAATTTGTGTGTTCAAGTTTTATGGTAGCTTTAGTCAAAAATACTTAATTGGATTTATTTTAATCCTTTATACTGTTGCTACACTTGCAAGTGCAAGACAGGCTGAGGGAGAGTGAACTATATTCTGCTTCTTTCTGTGTATCAGCAAGTTGATTGTTAAATTTCAGATAGTTCTAATCACCCAAGTAAGGAATTTGCAGTGTGTATCACTGAAGAGTAACAAAGCAGTGGAGTCAGAAATAAAGCTTATTTTGCTATACAACACTTATTGCCTTATTTATAAAATAAGAAGGAATCTACTTCATTCTCAGGGCCCACACTGAACTTTTGGGGCCTGGAATGAGCAGAAATAGAAATAAAATCTTCACAGGGAAAAAAGAAATTGAAAAACATGCTTGCTTGCCCCCCACCCCATAGCTTTTCAGATCCCATTTAGTGGATATATATAAAGTACCAAATTGAAAAACTCGCGGCATCTGAGGAGGAGCCCTGCCCCTACATTCAGTTGGGTGGGACATGGCTTTGGACTTCACCCTGTTCCTGGTGTTTTTGCCTGCCCATTTGTACTTCACAAATTTATTGTCTTTCTGCAATCATTCTCTGTGGAAGCATAAATATAGATAGCAAAAGACTTAGGTAGTGGGACCAGTGCTCCTAAGCTGTCGTAGATCTACAGCAAAAGGAAAGTTGTTCTGTGCATCAGTCAGAAGAATTTTTCACTGTTATGGCTACTACTTGTGATAAAGTCCACAATTCACTCGTGAAGAACTGAAGAACTGGCTGGCTCGCATAGAGGTGTAGCTCAAAGATGCCTCTAGTAATGGACTGTATGTTAAACAAACAACTGAACCCAGGGCTTTGTTTGAAGATTAGTGAAATTTAATGCAAAGCAATTAAATTTTTTAAAAAAACAAAACAACAAAAAAAATCCACCAGGTATTTTCCTATCTGAGGTGAAATCTTTGTGCTTGTGCATCAGCATCATCTCTAAAAGAAAAGTTTGTCCTGTCTCTACCAAGTACCATCTTTCTCCTCTGCAGATACTTTGTCCACTTAACCTTTCTTTTCAATATTTATATCCAAAAGAGCAAAGCTTCACTGGCTTTCTCTAACTCCCTGCTGAATGACAACAAGGGCAATTTGTATCATTACAGTTATTTTTTATTTAAATCTCTCCAATGCTCGGGTTTTGGTTTTTTGGGGTTGTTTTAGGTTTGTTTTTGTTTTTTTTAATGGTCCTTTTGTTCAACATTGAGAACTAGGAAGAAGCACTATCTGAATTCAAGTTGCAGCTGTATTTCTTTTAAACTGGCAAATGGATATAGGAATGGCTCAGGCACATAATCCTTCACCTATATCTGAAATATTTTTCAGCTCCAGAAATTACACAGTTTGAGTGAGATGGAAAGCACATTTTAGACTATTCTGGAGCAAATTAAGTAATTCACAAAAGAGACGTGCCTTCAGATCTCTTAGGCAACTGGAAATACTTACCCTGCAATTGTGCCACAATAATTAACCATTCACCTGAGTAAAAGGAACTGTCAGCATTTCCTCACTGATTCTGCATTCATTCTCATAAACATCTGGTTGCTTTTTCACAAGGAGTAATTATTTCTGACTCCAGAACAGTTTTCTTGTAGTAAACAAACACCTAGTGAACAAAAACTGGAGCAGATGAGTTCATCACATTTTGTTAATTTCCCTTATTATAAATAAATATAAATTCATAAATAATAAAATAGGTTTTTTTATTATGGGTAAGGAAAGTCATCTTTGTAACTGTAAATAGTCTTGATAGCTGCTTACAGCTCAATTCTCTTTCATCTTTAATAGAAAGGTGCAGCAATGATAGCAGAAAGTATTATACAGGTGTATTTACAGGCACAGATTTCATGCCAGTGAATGCTTTCAAGCTCTAGGTGCCATTTCCAAAAGTAACTCAGGAAATTGAGGCTTTAAATGTCATCAGCTTCCAAAAAGAGCCAAGTTTGTCCACACAAATTCTTTAAAATATTTTTAAGGTATATTTTAGTACTAGAAACCAAGAGTTTTTAAAAACACTTCACCATGCACTGTAAAATGGTTTTTCATCTGTAATGAAAAATTAAGCAGCCTCAGGAATAAAACAAATGGTAAGAATATGGTGTATTTTGTATCCATGATCTTTAAGACAGATGTCAATGTACAAAGAATTCTTTGAAAGAATGAGGAGGTATCGACGGCTGGAAAGAAACAATAAAAAGACGTTTATTTTGAATTATGCAGTGCTTTACAATTCTGATTTCTTAGCTATCGGAAGGCTGTTAATGTATGTTCCTTTAGCTACAGTCTGTGCATGCATGTCACATACTGTGTCAACACCCTTCCAACACTGCTGAAGAACTGCAGAATTGAAACACTTACAGTCATTAAAGGGCTGTTTCAACTACTTTTCAGTCTTTTTTTTTTTTTTTTTTTAGTATGTTGGTAACTTAACTACTAATTAAATGCCAATAAATGTAATTCTTTTGAAGTATAATATTCAGTTGATTGATTCACATTATCTTGAAGTATCTATAAAGGGTTAACTAATGTATTAGTTTTGAAAAAGAAACCTTCTTAGGCAGTTAAGCTCAAGAAAAAATATAATTAGCAAATGTAGCATGATTGTAACGGCAAAATTCCTAGTGAAGCCTTTAAGTCATTGCAAAAGATGTTCTCTTCCAGGTGATTGGTTAAAATTGTCTTTCATGGTATTAAGTATTTTTATTGCTCACTTTATATGTGACTTTCATTAGTAGTTTTAATTCTAAGTAAGTTACATTTGGATTCTAACGGTATTCTGTCCTAGAGGATCATGTTGTGACCATCTGTAATGCGTTTTGACTACTAAAGTACAGCAGGTGGATATTGATGACCTTGCAATTCTGAGCTCTTGAATAATGTGTTGTTATTTTTCTCCTGACAGGTTGTGGCCTGTATGTCAAAATATTTCACTTGAAAATATCTACCAGGAACTGTTTCTGTAACTGTTCCACATGGCAAGCGCTGAAGTGTCACACTTCAGTTACCTGTTGTGTACAGCAAAATAATTGCATTTTGTGGAAATCTTTTGATAGGTTTGGGGAAAATTACAGGAGAAGTCCAAATGTGCAATGTAGCACACCTGGAATGAGTGACCAGTGTATAGGGTGCATGAGCAAGCATGAGTCATTGGCACAGTGATCAGTTGGCAGTTACTAGATCTTTGCAGTAAAAAACTACTATCCACTTTCAAAATTGCACATGGTGTATTGAGTCAGAGGTGGTAGCAGAAAAACAAACAGATAATATATTTCTTGTGTTGTTGTTTGTTGGGTTTTTTTTCCCCCTCTGGCTGCATGGAAAAAAAAATTGAAAGAAAGTATACATGTGTTCATATTCTACTGGAGATAGAGTAGGAGAAATTCTGTTATTTATATATGTATACACATGTGTATATGCGTGTATGCAAGTCTGTAAAATGCACAAGAACTTTCAGGAAAGGAGACTGCAAGTTGGGTTTGAGCATAAGTAGTTTCAGTATTGAGAAGACAGCCAAAAAGGGCGTATTGGGCAAGAAGGCTGAGCAGCAAGCAGCAGGGCTGAATTTGTTTGTTCTGAAGTCAGTAGAAAAAGGAGAAAGGAAAGATGAAAGAAAACCTAAACATTGTCCTTTAGGTGCCTGAAGGTATCTTAACAGAAGAAATTATTCAAATTCCCCATGGACCCCAAATGGAGAAATATGCAATCCATCCCTTTTTGCAGAAGGCTAAGCAGTCAAAGGTTATCATCTTTAAAGATATCCAGTACCATATCACAACTTAATTGTATGCACCCTGCTAGGAGTAACACTGGAGATCTATAATAAAAGAAAATTATGATATTAACAGCTCTTCTCAGTTCCTTCTTTATCAGCTCATTGTCTCATCATAGAATGTCAGGGGCTGGAAGTGGCCTCAAAAGATCATCTGGTTCAGCCCCCCTGCCAGAGCAGGATCACCTAGAGCAGATCACACTGGAATGCATCCAGATGGCTCTTGAATATCTCCAGGGAGGCAGACTCCACAATCTCCCTAGGTAGCTCATTACAGTGCTCTGTCACCCTCACAGTGAAAAAAATCTTGCTCAGGTTCACATGGAATCTCCAATGCCTCAGCTTTGACTTATTGCCCCTTGCCCTGTCACCGGGCATCACTGAGAAGAGGCTGGCTCCATCCACCTGGCACTCACCCCTTACATATTTATAAACATGAATGAGATCACCCCTTATCTCCTCCCCAAGTTAAAAAGCCCCAGCTCCCTCAGTCTGTCCTCATAAGGAAGGTGTTCAACTTCCTTAATCATTTTTGTGGCTCTGCACAGGACTCTGTAACAAGCAGCAACCTGTCCTTGAGATCTGCTTGAGTCTGATCCTACTGATATTTAGATATTCTGATATTATGTCTTCACCCATAATCAAAGTTTATTCAAGTAAACTTATCACTGTGGACCACAATCATCATCTCTTTTTTTGTGCAGAATGGAGATGAGTGATTATTGTGGAACCAGGAACAGTCTAATATAAAAGTTTGCAAATACAAGCACTGGCTTTCAAATTAGTGGAAAACCTGGAAACTTTATTGTAATAAATGACTATATTGTTTAGGAAAAAATGGTCTAGTATTGAGTTCTGGGTTCTTGTCAGTTCTTGATCATTCTGGATACCTTCTCTGATGTTCAGTCTGTAACATGAAATCCTGCTAGAGAAGCATAGGTGGTAGAAGGACAAGTGATGGTGCAAACAGCAGATACAAGGAATTGACAATTGTAGAATGGCACATAAGCCATGTAAAACTCTTATTTTATGTTTGTTCAGTGATTTATTTACATTTCAGGGAAATATTAAATTTTATGTAAATTTAAATACTAGATTGCATAGTATACTTCAGATTTCAATCAGTCTTTTCACATTTTGTCTACTTTCCTTGCTGATTTTTCTGTGATATAATGGAAGTTCTTTCTGCAGAGAGGGTCATTTCAGAAGTTGCCCATTGATGACTTATACTCTTATAGCCAGTGAGTGATGTTTGGGGTTGAGAAGAGAGAGGGGAAATTTTAGAGTCACAAACTAACAATGTTAGCAGCAGATGAATTTGAGAAACCCTTAAGCAAAGAGCCTGCACAAACTTCTCACTGGGAAAATAGTACTTGAGTCACTCGAAGGAAGGAGATTCCTATTTTCTCTCAGACATCTTTTCTTTGCTTGCTGTTTAAAAGACTGAACTGTATAAAACAGGATTGACATTATGTAATTACTTGCCTCTTACACTGTGCTAACTCAATTTGCTTTTCATTCCCAAGTATTTAAAAGACCATTATTTTCCCATCAGACTTTACTGTCTGCCAATTAAAGCTTGAGATCGATGATGGGGAGAGAGAACTTTGTTCTAAAAGGTTTCAGGTAGACATATTGAAAACATCTGCTTTGAATTGCCTTTTTCTTTTTTTAATGTCTGTGTTTTTTACCAGATATAACAGTTTTCCTGGCAGTTCTAGTAGTTTTTGTTGCAGGAATTTTCTGCAAAACAAAACATTTGTTTCTAAATGCTACATTTGCTTAGTGATAATTGCTAAGAGAGTAAGAAGAAAAGCTCCAAATCCTGCAAAGTTTTTTATGTTTCTTTTGCCTTCTTGGCTCTAACATCTAAGCTACACCAAATGAGCTGTTAACATAGGCTGCAGTTACGACATATCTGTCCCCGGCATATTGTTTTCCCAGTACCTACGCAGGTAGCTCTCAGTGGAACCCAATGTTACAGTTTTGTTCAGATCTCCTGAGCCACATGATCAGAAGTCATTAGTGTCCAAGGGAACATGAGGTAGGGCTGGTTAATAGTCGAACACACAACTACCTGCACTGAAAATACTAATGCGATTTGTAGTTAGTCACTGTCATCTTAAGTAATAAGAGCTATGTTAGTAAGGTCTGTCTCTTGCACAGTAATTTGAATTTGGGTCATTTTCTTTCTGTGTAGTTATGGGAAATAGCTGCTCTTTTGCGGTGCAGAAAATCATAGTAATTGCATTATGCATGAGAACTGTGCAAAGGGGCAGGTGATACACACTTTTCCACCTCAGAAAGGGCATTCTTAGAGAGAAGAAAAATGGATAAAAAAGGTCATTATAAGCAGACATGAGTATACCATACCACTAAAACATTTTTTAATAACAATGCAATTTTTGACAGCTGTAGTTTCACTGGAGTTCTGTGTTTAAGAATACAACAGGCAGTACCTTGGTACTTAACCTTACTACATATGGTTGTTCTGCTGTACCCTTTATTTAACTATGTAAAGTAAATTAAATTCTCATTATCAGTTCCTAGAGTGGCAAATCTTTCAGTTAGATGAGTACATTTGTCTTGTCTCGATGGAGACAAGTTCTGTCTATCAGAACTAAAAAATTCAAGAAGTACATTTTCTTACTGGATTCTTAGATCTCGTTACCTGTTCTATCACAGTAGGGGATACCAATTATGCATTGGATTGTTTCAGTGACTTTATCAAAGGTTATATCTTTTTATTGTTTTCAAGAACAGTCAAAATATACTAAAAAAAAAAAAAAAAGGATTATGTTTCATGGCCTAGAAAAGCAGAATCCCCTTTTCATATATTTTTATGAAGCTCACTAACAGTGGATTAGAGGTTTTTGTCCCTATTTTTGATTTTTTTTTTAATCTAAAAAGTAGATGGTAAAGGTTTATATTTAATTTCTCTGAATTCATTGGCAGACCCTGGAAGGGGAAGCTAGAAAAGCATACCCAACCTAATGAAGGTGCGACAGTGATAAAAAAATTACAGTAACACCATTGTTCTACTGGTGGTCTCTTCTCTCCTTACAGCTTGCTCTCATTTCTTTTAAAATGGACCTATGAAAGGCTTCTGACAAGGATGTATTATTTCACTAGCATGGCAGGAAGCTGTACTTGTGATTCATTTGATATTGCTCTTTTCTTTTATCCTGTACATAGTGATAGGCTTTATCAGTTGCTGAAAGGGGTGAGGGGGTCTCGCTGAGGGCTCTCGCTGCGTCTTGTGAAAGTGTTCTGTCACATTGTTCCTAGTACACCAGGTACATTTGCCTAATTAACTAAATGTACCCGAAGTTCTGTGTGGTGAGAACATTTTGCGTTTCTTGGTCTGTGCTGCTGTTAGAGGCTTACAAGCAATTTTACTTTGTACCAGATGTGGCCACATCCCAGATACTGTAAGGCAGACAGGTTATTCTTTACTCTGTAGCTTCCACCAACCAGCCAAAAATAAAAATAAAATGGTGACATGACAACCTATCTTTTTTTATACAGCTAGGATTCTGTTTAGCGTTAACAAATTTACAGCTATGCTTGTTAAAGTTCTGTTAGAGAAAGTATTGTGTACTTTGAACAGGGGTGTGAAAAAAATCAGTGTGAGTTGGTGCTTACATGTGGCATATCTAATGGTTCCATATTCTGATGCCACTATTAGGACTTTATTGGTTAGTTGCTGTTAGGAAGCAGCTTAGGTAAATTTTCAAATTTAAAACCACCCTTAAGAGGCTACCCAAGGCACTTAAGATAGTTTCTTTTCTTTTTCAGCCTTTCTTCTTCAGCCTTTGTGTATGAGCAGTCCTCAAAAGCCTGGGTTTAATGGCATGTCACTGTAGAGGCATTTAGGCCTCATCTAGGATTACTAGTGACACTTTGAGTCAAGCTGCTCTCAAAATGCAGGTGTCTAAGCACCAAAATTTAGTGAGTTCTTTGTGTTTTTTGGACATAACATGTATCAGTGCAGATTAATATTTTTTCATATCAACAGTCATAATGAAGCAGTGATACTGATGGCAATTTCTCTGCCCTTCAGTTTGTGCTTTAATTTCAGGGATGGTGCCACATGTTGGGAAACTCTTGAATGCAGTAGCTAAAACAGCACAATTCATAGAATCATAGAATCAAATAGGTAGGAAGAGACCTCCAAGATCATCCAGTCTAACCTGTCACCCAGCCCTATCCAGTCAACTAGACCGTGGCACTAAGTGCCTTATCCAGTCTCTTTTTGAACACTTCCAGGGACGATGCCTCCCTGGGCAGCCCATTCCAATGGGAAATCACTCTCTCTGTGAAGAACTTCCTCCTAACATCCAGCCTATACTTCCTCTGGCACAACTTGAAACTGTCCCCTTGTTCTATTGCTGGTTGCCTGGGAGAAGAGACAATATTCCAGCTAGTCTCAAACTAGCACACTTGTTAAATCTCATCCCATTGGCCTCTGCCCACCCATCCAGCCTGTCAGGGTCCCTCTGCAGGGCTCTCCTACCCTGCAACAGATCAACACCTGCTCCTACCTTAGTATCATCTGCAAACTTTCTAATGATGGATTACCTTCAGTTACATGTCTTCAGCCTGAAAAAAAAAATATATTTATTTAGCAATTACCTTTTTCAGTATTTTTTTTTCAGCCTCTGTGCTTATGATTCACACACTGCACTTGGAAACAGAAGCCTGTGGTAATGTTTGGCGAAGTGACTTAAAAGCACTCACTCTTTCAGTCAAAAGCATAATCTGCACCTTCAGGAGTGAAAAGAAGAAATGCTGACAGCATTAAAAGCAAAATTCTGAGCTTGTTGTTTTAGAAAGGTTTGATGTTCTGTTGTGTATTATTAATGAGCATGAGATTCAAGATTAGAAACCCAGCAGTGATGCTTTTTTTTGTGGCTGACCTTATAAAAAGACAAGCAACATTCTCATTTGTGAAAGCTTCAGGTTAATGTATGACAAAAAATCCCCAGGTGGATTGTAGCACAAATTCATAGGTGGTTCAAGATCCCCACTGAAATAATTCTGCTGTGATAGTCATGTTACGACTCTGTAGTCATTTTACCACACTGAAGGGCAAACTGAAGGGACATGACACAATCACCAGCCCACAAGCAGCACTGCTGTCAGTCAAATACCATTTGCTGAGACATGCAATGCAAGGGTATCAGAAGCATTTTTTGTCCTTATGTTAAAATGGAAACATAGAGGCCATGGGCTGAAGTTTGTGGAGCTACACTGGCCTCACTAGCGTATTGAAGATGGATGTGATGATTGGCAGATGTGATCATGTGATTAGATCTGCCACTAGACAATACAATTAAAGAGTGTAATCAAAGAGTTCAAAGCAGACTACATTTCAGGAAGCAGAGTGCAGTCAGTAGTTTATAGGGGTAAACTGAAGAAGTATTAGTTCATAAAATTTGCTAATACTACTGAAGCCTAAGGCTTGCATTAAATATTAGGAAACATTTCCTTTAAATGTGATTTATTTAATTACCAAATGTTCTTAAATCCTGCTTTGTTTTTTTATTTTCAAGATACAGGAATTACTCCTTTTAATAGATCACTTGGGTAATTACAGAAAAACAAGCAGGCTCCTAGTTCTTCTGAAACAATTAGGGGACAGGAGGGCATGGCTTATGAGGAGAGGCTGAGAGACCTGAGGCTTTTTAGTCTGGAGAAAAGAAGACTTAGATGGGATTTGATAAATATTTATAAGTATCTGAAGGCTGGCCAGGATGGGGGAGACAGGCTCTTCTCACTCCTTCCCTGTGATAGGACAAGTAGCAATGGGTGTAAGTTGCAGCACAAGAGATTCCGCCTCAACACAAGAGGGAACTTCCTTACTGCAAGGGTCACAGAGCACTGGCACAGGCTCCCCAGCGAGCCTCCTTCTCTGGACGCTTTCAAGGCCTGTCTGGATGTGTTCCTCTGTGATCTGTGTTATATAGTATTGTCCTGCTCTGGCAGGGAGTTTGGACTTGATGATCTCTTTGGGTCCTTTTCAACCCCTAACATCCTATGGTCCTATGATCCTATGAATTATGAACAACTGTAGAAAGAAGTTTGCTTAGTCTTAAAGAAAAGAAAAAAAAGAAGATAATGAGAAAAAGAGACAGAAGGAGAAAGAAAGAAAGAAAGAAAGAAAGAAAGAAAGAAAGAAAGAAAGAAAGAAAGAAAGAAAGAAAGAAAGAGAGAGAGAGAGAAAGAGAGAAAGAAAGAAAGAAAGAAAGAAAGAAAGAAAGAAAGAAAGAAAGAAAGAAAGAAAGAAAGAAAGAAAGAAAGAAAGAAAGAAAGAAAGAAAGAAAGAGAGAGAGAGAAAGAAAGAAAGAAAGAAAGAAAGAAAGAAAGAAAGAAAGAAAGAAAGAAAGAAAGAAAGAAAGAAAGAAAGAAAGAAAGAAAGAAAGAAAGAAAGAAAGACCATAAAGTAACACCTTAAATTTATCTCTTCTTTTCTTGTGAGACACAAGTCTGTGTAAACCATAACTTTCCTCAGCACACCAGATCAAGCATCCATCAAAGCATTCCCTCTTCTCAGAAGGTAACTCACAATTAAAAGAACATGTGGTGGATAATTTAGTCGTAGTGAAAATATCAGTGAATTGAACACTAATGAAGACTGGAGTGTAGCATGTTGGCTGAGACTGCCAAGTGCTTAAAATCTTTGGAAATGTGTCTGAATGAAGAGTGTGTCAGCTCTTTGTACAGAAGTGCTGCAATTTATTATATATTGTGTGTAGGATGTAAAAGAGTGCTCTTTTGATGTCCAACATAATAGGAGTTTTGCTAGTAGTTCTGACTATCTCCAACCATAACAAAAATATGCCTAATTGCTCTACCATTACAGGTGGGCACTCTGCTTCCAAAAGAGCCCTGGGAGGTACATATTTATGGTACTGACAGTTACAGTCACACTAGAAAAACTATATGGACCTATGGAGCCACAGTTCCACAAGCAATAGACAGTGGCAAGTTATTTGCTGCAGTGCAAATAACAGCAAAATCCAACAGCAAAAGATTGACATAAGACAAGTCATACATGAGATGTGACACATGAGGTTTAAAATAGTGAAAACAGTGATAATTGTTCTGGAAAATCAGTGGCTTCCTGTAAGAAAAGTTTGATAGTGCAATTAAGTGGTGTGTGAATATCAGATTGTAAAACTCTAAAATATCTGACTCACTTCTGAATGGGTTTATCATACATTTCTCTTCACATGTGCCAATACAGGATCCATTTTAGGGAAAACACTTTTTTTTTTTTTTTTAATTGAGAATGATCTGTCACTCATTGGAAGGTAAAATGAGAATTGGTGAGACAAAAAAAGTGACTCAGAAAAAGTCATCTGGGTGCTGTGAGTTTCCTTGGGGAAGTGTAATGGTAAACGAACTAAACATCTGATCAGCACTTTCAGTTTTGTTCAAAGATACTATCTCCTCCATATCAATATTTTCTACAGATAATTTTCTACAGATAATAATCTAGTCTTTCATTCTTAAAACTCATTCAGTATTTTTTAAAGCCATCGGAGGCCATAGGAAGTCTGGCATCTTAATGTTAAAAGTTTCTCCAAAGGTGTTTCTTTTCTGGGTGTAAAGATACAGCCTCTCTTAAAATTTTTGAAGTATTTGAATTTAAAATGCACTACGTCATGGGCTAATAGGCCTTTAGAGCTTGCCTCCTCTCATTCATGGCTCTTCCTCACCCAGTCTGGTGGGATTACTTTTCACAGAAAAAAAGAAAAAACAAACAAACAAACAAACAACAACAACAACAACAAAACTTTGCTACCAATTTCTTGCACTAATCTTTTTTGCTGTGGTTCACCTGTATATTCCTCCATATTCCACTAGATTAAAACATTTATATTCTTTATATATTGTACTGCTCTTTCTTTAAACTGCTACTTTTATATCCTCAGTTTCCAAGTGGAACAGGACTTGATATTGTTGAAATGTCCCCAAAGCTGCAGAGACTTAGATTCACAGAGCACAAGATTTAAGGATGCAGGGGTTTTTTTTCTCCCTCTTCTCTATCCACAAGGGAGAAGGGCCAGAATTCAAAAGGACATTCACAAAGCGGATCAGAGCTTGCATGGCTGAAGAATGTACAAAGCAGAAAAAAAACAGAGCGAGGTTCTTCTAATCACATCGCCAAAAACAATACCTACTTCCTAAAAGGAACGGAAGCACCTTCTCTGAAACTGTGCAGGGCTGCAACCTAGAAGCTGCTTCTCAGCTTGCTATATGATACAATTCAGGGAGATACATCATATACAGCCTTCAGGAGAAGAATCATAGCCTCTTTAATAACACTATATAACATATAAGATTATAACCTATAGCCTCTGTAATAATGCTCTTTTCCTTCATTTTTCAGCTGTTGTGAAATGGGAATAAATAAGAGGACCTGACTTGCAATTAATATCTGGCACAGCTTTGCTGACTTCAGCAGCCCTGAAACAGTTAGCACCAATTTAGGTTCTGAACCAGTACAGTATTTCCTATGCATGCACACACGCACACACACACACACACACACGGAGACATGCACACACAAGCTGGATGGATGGATGGAAACAAATTCCACTGTATCTTCCTTGTAATCTCCATGTTTGTTGGTCATTAAAGCTGTAGTCAGATTGTCCTTTACTTAGCCAAATCATTTTCATTAGAGCTGTAACCTGGCACAACATTTGGAGGACTCTCTGGGCCATCTGAGTGCATGAGATGGCTCCTGTTCCTCAACTGTTTGTAGGTTCTGCGAAACCCTGTAATATCCAGTCAGCTTTGTGAACTGCCTTTCACTTTCAGGAGAGTGGTTTCAGTTTGGGTTTTTATTGTAGTGAAATAATCAGTTTCTGTGTAGCAGGTTTTATAGTTTGGTTTTTTTGTTGGTTTTGTTGTGGTTTTTGTTTTTTTTTTATTACTGTGTAAAGTTGTTTACTTAAAAGTCTTTTATTTCCATAGTTAATCCTGTGAGTGTGTGTAAGATGCTATAAATTGTGAAGAAATTAAACTGATGAGATAGTTAACTATAGGAACACCAGGGAGTAAAGGCTACCTTCTATGGCATTCATTGGTGTCAAATGCCTCTCTTTCTTGATCTTAAAGAAATGTATCATATTAAAAAAATCTGTTTTCTGTTGATCATCAGGCAGAAATGAACACAGTATTTGTCCTGAACATGCAAATATGATCTTTTCAAGCTCATTGCAAAGGCATTGCTCTAGATGGCCTTTTAAAGTCCCTTCTAGCTATAACTTCTTTCTTTCTATGATCTCTTTATGTTGAAACAGTTAAAAAGAAAGCTAAGAGCATGCTGACTTCTTGTATTCAGATTGTCTATTATTTCAGACTAGTAAGCCAGCTTGTAAAATAACTTCCTGAGCAAAAGGCAGCTAGCAATGCATATTTGTTGGAGCTTGCTTTACTCCAAGCTATAGATGATTGGAGTTATCATTTTAGATTTGTTCATCTCTTTAAATTGTTCCTCTCTATATATTTTTTTTCCATGTGAGAGTCAGCAGGGTATTGTTCCAGAAATAGGAACTTAGAATTGAAAGCTATGTCATATCATTATATTTCTTAGGAGTTTAAACATTGCTGTCTTCTTCTGGGGCTGAATTCTCATTGTAAAATGCAACTATTGCCTAAGGCTCCTGTATCAAAATTCTGCCTGTTCTGGTGTGGAATACACCCAAGAGAACATACAGCATCACTTATTAGGCTGCTATTCAAGTGATAATTCTAGTTATTTGAAGGCCGGTGCATCTGGAATTGTTCCTTAATACCAATTTGATGCTAATTCCTGTATAAGAAGGGTCTCTAATATTTGGCAACAGTCTATCGATTCCTTTCTGATTCATGCAGAACTAATTTTCCGTTACACAAATTACAGAAGGAGAAAAAGGAAAATGAACCTTTAAATGTTTTGGCCATTTCTTTGATCCATGTTTTTTTATCTGAGAAGAAAGTAGTGTATCTAATAGGGAATTGCAATATATTATGAAAGAGTGAGACTTAAAAATCTTCTTAGGCAATCACTAGTTCAGCAGAATGAAATGCTGTTACAACAGGAGGAAAATTATGTACCAGTTATTTATCCAGTTAAGAAAAATTATGCCCCATAACATCAAAGGCTTGCATTTATGAAATAATAGAGGGAGGGAAGTTCATATTCTTTCAGCAAGCTAGACATTTTTTATTCATTTGAAGCACAGCAGGCTGAGAGTTTTGGATGTTACTTAAGACTGCAATCCCAGAGCATCATATGTAGCCCACATGACTGAGTCTAGGAGTAGTCATGAAAAAAATAGCTGTATGATGTTTATGCAGATTTAAATGAGTTATTATACATAATTAATTCACCCTATTTCTTACTATTCTTCAAATAATGTTTTCCTTAATATTAGATTTTTTTTTCAGGCTCCCTATTTCCAGCTCCTGTATTTGTTTGTTTTCTACATTTTTCCTAATTTTCAAGAATTGTTCTTATTTTCATAAACTTTGGAACTTTCTCCTAATATTTCCCCTTGCACTGAGTTCTTGTATATGAAAATTCCTCAACTATTGTATGTAAGCAGAACAAGCACTCAAAGTGGCTGAGGTGATGGCAGTATTGACCATCTGTTTCTCAAACAATATTTAAAATTAGCAGTCTTATGTATGTATAAGGCTTATTGAATCTTGAAAGTGCAGTCCTCTCTGTTTTGTTTCTGACACGAATTCCAAGGGAATAAATATGTAGTTAGCAAGACCAAACTGTTAAAATTTGAATCAACTCTTATTCCAACAAGTACTTTACGTAAAAGATTAGGGCATGAGAAAATGTTTTAAGAAGAAAATTTACCTGGAAACGAAGGAACTTTGCAGAGCTCTTCCAGTAAAAAAAAACCAAAACTAGGTATATATAATGAAGAGGTGAGGGGAATCTTTTCCAAGCACAGAAAATCTAAGACACCCAAGGGAAAAGTGAATTAACAATTGGAATAGTATTTAAAGTACTAGCTGCCTTGTAAAAGCGTTCCGTTCTTATGTCTTGCTCTTGACAGAAAGTCTGTGTAAAACTTTGAATGTTTTGTGTTCACTCTATTATGCTTCCTCCAGCAGACTCACTTGGAACCAGGATGCAATTCTAGTCAAAGTGGGGGCATAAGAGAAACAAATGATAGAAAAAGTAGTTCTGGGTTTTGAGAAACTCTGTTAAATATTCCTACTGGAAGCTTACCCCCGCATTGCCACTGGCTGTAGAAACCAAGGTTAGCTTGGATTTAGCTGATATTCCTTTACTGTCTTGTGTGTCCAACATGGGAATTTCTGTCATATGGAGTCTGAAATCACTGGAAACAAATTAACTTTTTAGCTCTGGGTGCAGATTGGTAGGACTTCACATGATAGGGGGTTTATATGTAATAATTCGGCATCTTGCGTCTGTCATTCTAATCCTCAGTTTCTTACATATGCCTCAAAAAACTCAGAACTGATGATAAAGGATTATTTTCAGAATTTCCAGGAAATAAGTATTATTTTTAAATTACTGGGATGGCATAAAAAGTGCATTCTACATGAAGATGGTATTAAAAAAAAAGTTGATTCATTACTCGGTTCCTGCAGCAGTCGTCCTCCCTTCCTTAATGAAATGGAACAGTCTACGCCTTTATCACTTCCTCCATTTAATCTTGTTAATGCAGTCTGTTAAGACTCCATTTTTACAGCAGCACAGGTGTAACAGTGGATAAATAGAGGAGCAGGAATAATGCTGCTCTGCTCCTAGGGGTCCTATTTATTTGTAACAAAATGTGTGATATTCAACCCAGAATAAAAACTGATGCAACTGGTGAGTTGAAACATTTTTCTTCTTCACTTTAACAATATGAGATATTCCAATGAAGAATAAATAGCAAAATATTAATCGTACTGTACCAATTATATCCTTGAGAAAACTGCACATGGAGTTTTACTAAAGATTAATTCTTCCTACTGTGTTAAGTATGGCAGATTAAATTGGTAAGTAGACAGTTGGGAAGTATAACATTTTTCATACAGCAACAGATGCAAATCCAAGAATATCTCCAGCTGCTTTGATTTATTTTCAAAAGCTGGGGCAAAGATTTTAAATAAAAATGTGCAAAAGTGAAATCCATACTGTTTATCAAAAATATAAATACATGCAAAAGCTCTAAGAAGGGAACACTGGAGTGATTTCAGAGGCATTTCAGACTGAGATCATCCTCACTATTTGTTTGTTATTTCCCGTGTCTCTTCTAGTTTGGTTGTTTGGAAGTATTTTTTGGGGTGGAGGAAGTTATATTGTGCCTAAGGTATGGGAGAAGGTATTGTAAGGAAAGTGATCTTGGAGAGTGGATGGAAAACTGTTCCATTGCCTGTGATGGCAATTATATCAAGTCCTTGACAACAAAAGTTAGATCTTCCCTTTTGTTGCAGTGCTATGACTCTACTTGAGTGTGCTGAATTACTACAGATTTACTTACTGCAACTCAGAACCAGAGTCTGCAGCAGCAGAAAGAAATCCCTTCTTTCCCTTTGGCATATTGACTTGATCTTCTTAAAAGAAAAAAAGATTGAGGGAGGGGGGTAGAAAAAAAAAGAGGCAACTTTTATTTTATGAAAGTTGTTGCTGCTGAATTACACTCATTAACAAAAATAAATACAGAAATTATGCTTATATTTCTTGTGTCTCAACTTTCCTTGTGCCTTAGTTAGCTATTTTGACAATAAGCTTTAAGCTGTAAAATATTTAAGAGCTGTGTTAATCAGTGGTTTATCAGTATTGCACAATATATTTAGTTTACTAAAATGGTTTTGTTTTTTCACTTGCACCATTACCTGTGGTTAACCAAAGAATTATTCAAAATACATTATTGTAACAGTCAACTAGTCAGCTGAAATTTTCCTGAAGATAGCTTGCAGAAGGCAAATAAAACAATATAATTGAGGATTTTTTGATTGAAAATAGACAAATAGGTTTACTCAGATTCTATAACTGAGAAATATTCCACAAAACACGAGTATGGAAGGTCAGGAAGGGAAAACAAACAAAGATGTTGACCAGAATTTTACCTCTCAGTGTGCAAAATAACCCTTTGTATTCCCCTGTTATGCCATTCCTGGGCCTTTGTTCATGCTCCACACACTGTAATGCTTGATACTCTCTGCAGAACTTCCAGAAAGTCCTTTGGCTTTTCTGTAATTCAGTGCACATACTCAGATGACTCAGCATTATCTTCATAGGTTAGAGCTGGGCTGCCTTTTGTGCTTAATTTTCAGTAAGAAAACTCTCAGAATACAATTGCCAGAAACTCAACTATTCTGAGTTTTGGTTGCTACAATAAGTTTTATGCACCTATAAAAATTCATACTGTGGATGTAATATTTGAGGGAAATTATAAGGTATGATCAGTTAACGTAATTAAACATTTAAACAGTCTTGCAGGCATCCATATTCATATAAAGTGTGTTTTGCTACTAACAATGGCATGACATAGAGAAACAGTTATGTTAGTGTGACAACTGAATTATTGGGCTAATTGATATAGCCAAAGAAACATTTTGTTTTATATGTGATTTCCACAGCAAAATGCTTATGATAGGAAATCCTTGTTGCCTTCACTGTCAGAAATCCAAGATTTTTTAGACTAAACTCAGATGCTCAGATGGCTGGAAGTTAAGGAATGAAGCTTTATATTCACAGCTTATCATAATATGCAAGCAGGTATTTACAATATATACAGCTCTATACAGAAATGTACATTTACGAGGGGCCAGAATGTCTGCTCAGCAAGTTTGCTGGTGACACCAAGCTGGGAGGCTTGGCTGATACAGCTGAAGGCTTTGCAGCCATCCAGTGAGACCTGGACAGACTGGAAAGCTGGGCACAGAGGAAACAAATGAGTTTCAACAAGGACAAGTGCAGAGTCCTGCACCTGGGAAGGAATAATAAACTGCACCAGTACAGGTTGGGAAGTGATCTGCTGGAGAACAGTCCTGTGAAGAGGGACGTGGGGGTCTTGGTGGATAACAAGTTAACCATGGCACAGCAATGTGCCCTTGTGGCGAAGGCCAATGGGATCCTGGAGTGTACTAGGAGAAGTGTGTCCAGCAGATCAAGGAGGTTCTCCTTCCCCTCTGCTCTGCCTTGGTGAGATCTCATATTGAATACTGCATTCAGTTTTGGGCTCCCCAGTTTAAGAGGGAACAGAGATCTGCTGGAGAGGGTCCAGCAAAGGGCTATGAGGATGATGAGGGGACTGGGGGGCATGGCTTATGAGGAGAGGCTGAGGGACCTGGGATGTTTTAGTGTGGAGAAGAGAAGACTGAGAGGAAATTTAATAAATGTTTATAAACATCTGAGGGCTAGGCAGGAGAGGGGGGACAGGCTCTGCTCACTTGCTTCCTGTGATAGGACAAGGAGCAATAGGTGTGAGTTGCAGCACAAGAGGTTGCACCTCAACACAAGGGGGAACTTCTTTACTGCAAGGGTCCCATAGCACTGGAACAGGCTCCCCAGGGAGGATGTGGAGTCTCCCTCTCTGGAGACTTTCAAGACCTGTCTGGATATGTTCCTCTGTGATCTGGGCTAGATTGTGTGGTCCTGCTCTTAACAGGGGGGTTGGGCTTGATGATCTCCTTGAATCCCTTCCAACCCCTAATACCATGTGATCCTGTGAAATATACAAGTTAAAAGTAAAACAGAAACACAGCACCCCTCCCAGAAATCAGAGTCCCCAGAAGGGGCATCCAGTCACCCTTTCACCTTCTTTCTACCCTTCTACCTTATCCCAGGCTTTGCCTTACATGCAAGGTGGGGTTGGAGGATCAGCAAGGGGGGTTAGAAAGCAGAAGGATATGTTACACAGAAGCAGATCATGGCACAAACTGTGAAGAGACACATACAGACTGACACTGTCCCCCACTGTCTTATCTATGTTTATGTTCTTGTTTTTATACATCTCAGCAAACCTGTGAGTGAAGTAGACATCACCACTGCTTCCTTTTAACAGCCTATCATTTAATTTCTCTCACCATAATATTCCAGCTAGCCTCAAACTAGCACCATCCACCCCTGTCTATTTCATCTAGAGTTTTGCTGAGAACTGCCTGTCTAGTCTAAAACAATATTTACAATAATGAATAATGAACATTACAATTTCAGTTTAAACTTCATTCTGGGTATCTCAGATGTAGGTGATTCAAAAGCTCAGAAAACAGCAAACAGTTTGTCTCCTCACAGATGAGACAAGAACAGGGACTCCCAGGTGATGTTGGGTTCATACTCATGTACTGTAGATTCTCTTGTAAATTCTTTCATATGACATCAGGTAACACCTAGAACAAAAAACTGCTAACAGCTTGTATTATACACTCTGAAGTTAAACTCTCTCAGCTAAAGTCAGATTTCTCTGTGGAATACACTGGATTTCACCATTCTCCTGCATTACCCAGTAGGTATGACCAGGACCTTCAGCAGAAACCACCCTTCAGACAGGTTCCCCTTTGCCCAAAGGAGAAAATACCCAAACAGTTTTCCCTAACAGATTCTTTTCACATACAACAGGAACTCTGTCACCATCCACAGTTTGTACCAAATCTCATTGTGCAGCTACTGATCCGTTTACTGAACCCCTGCTATTTACGAGCCAGGTTGCCTGTGCTAAATGTTTGTCCCAGGTTTTCAGAGTTCCACCCCCCGTGGCCTTCAGAGTAGTATTCAGCAAACTGTTGCAGTGTTCAATCTTTCTTAAAGCTGGTGCGTAGTAAGTTATGTGATAGATCCATTCAATACCATGCTCTTTGGCCCAGTTTTTCACAAGATTGTTCTTGAAATGAGTGCCGTTATCTGACTCTATTCTCCCTGGAGTTCCATGTCTCCAAAAGATCTGTCTCTCCAAGCTAAGATTGGTGTTACGTGCAGTAGCATGTGGAACTGGATAGGTTTCCAGCCATCCGGTGCTGGCCTCTACCATCGTCAGCACATATTGCTTGCCAGAAGGAGATTGAGGTAAAGTGATGTAGTCAATCTGCCAGGCTTCACCATACTTGTACTTTGACCACCTCTCACCATACCATAAGGGCTTGATTCGCTTAGCCTGCATAATAGCAGCACAAATGTCACAGTCATGGATGACTTGGGTGACAGAGTCAATTGACCTATCGCGAGCCCATCGGTATGTTCCATCTCTGCCTTGATGTCCAGATGAGTCATGGGCCCACCGAGCTAAGAACAGTTCACCTCTGTGTTTCCAATCAAGGTCAAAGTCAGAGTTGGTATCAACTTGAGAAATCTTAGCAGCTTGGTCTGCCTGATGCTTGTGTTGGTGTTCCTCAGCGGCTCTGTGCTTAGGCATGTGTGCATCTACATGCCACACCTTCACTGGAATTCTCTCCAACTATGCATCAATGTCCTGCCATAGATCAGCACACCAAATAGGCTTTCATTTCCTCTGCCAACCATTCTTCTTCCAGTCCTTTAGCCAACCCCATAGAGCATTGGCTACCATCCATGAGTCAGTAAAGAAGTAAAGGATAGGCCAGTTTTCTCATTCAGCCACATCAAGAACAAGCTGGACAGCTTTTACCTCAGTGAATTGACTGGATTCACCTTCTCCATCTCTTGCTTCGGTAACTCTCCTGGTAGGACTCCAGACTGCTGGATGACAGGAACCATCTGTGAACAAAGCAAGTTCTTTTCCTGACTAGAGAGATCACCATAGGGAGGAGCTTCTTCAGCATGGGTTATTTTCTCTCTGGAGGTTTTGTACAGTCTGTGCCTTCCAGACAGTTGGTGATCGTCACCACCAGATCAGGGCAGTCAAGATTACCCATTCATGCTGATTGGGTTATTAGACTAGGTTGCATCTGTGGCATGATGCAGTGATGAAACTTTGCCTTTGAATATCCAGTTTAGAACTGGCAATCTGGGAGCTAAAAGCAATTGTGACTCGTTTCCAATCACTTCAGAAGATGCTTTTTTTTCTTCATAGGCTGCTAGTATCTCTTTCTCTGTTGGGGTGTAATTTGCCTCTGAACCTCTGTAGCTACGGATGATAGGTTGCACTGCATGATATTGGAGGTCTTTTCCACCCTGGTTGATTCTATGATTCTATGAAACCCAGTGGACAACCACATGTATCATTTGGAGCTCTCTGCCAAAGAATCCAAGTTGGACCATTGTCACTGGCAGCCGTGCACAGAATGTTTTTAATGTCCAAACCAGATTGCATAGGTCCTAAGCCCGCTGAATGGACTACTTCTTTCTTGGTCTGATCAAAGGCTGTTTGTTGTTCAGGTCCCCACTCGAAATTGTTTCTCTTACAAGCCACGTCATGCAGAGGTTTGACAATTTGATTGAATCCAGGAATGTGTAGTCTCCAAAATCCCACTGCACTCAAGAAAGAGAGAGTGTCCTTCTTACTGGTGGGAACTGCCATGGTGGAGACTTTGTTGATCACATCTTGTGGAATGTAACGGCGACCATCCTGCCACCGCACTCCCAGAAACTGAATTTCTCTGGCAGGTCCTTTGAGCTTGTTTCCTTAATGTCAAAATCTGCTTGCAACAGAATGTCAATGATTTTGTTACCTTTCTCGAAGACTTCCTCAGCAGTTTGGCCCCACACAGTGATGTCATTGATGAATTGTATGTGCTCTGGAGCTTTACCTGTTGCTGAGGCAGGAATTAATATGTGGCCGAGTCGGGAAATTATACAAAAATAGTTATTTTATTTTCCCAAAAACCCATCCCCAAAACTATATATACAAAAATTAATTTAGTTTAATTAGCAGATTCAGTCACATGAGAATTACCTACAGGGATACTATCAATAATCTGACTATTTTGGAAGTCAGAAATTGGAAAAGGCTTTAGCTATTAATTAATAGCGGTTTCTTACTAAAGTTGAGCCAAGAATAACTCACTCAGGCTTCCTGGTGCGGTCTCTCTCCCTCACTCCCTTTCAGCAGCTGTGGGTGGACGATTAAGAGTCATTAAGAATCGTTAGGCTCACAAAGGTGTCAATGGGGAAGCAATCCTTTTGAAGATTTCTCTACAGCCAAGGCGAAGGGAGAGTGTGTGAGCTCAGGCAGGCACATACGTCCAGGCACAGGCAAACTCCAAAGCGGGAACCCCAAAGGCGGGAAGACCCCCAATGTTTATAACCTTCGCTACACAAAGGGCAGAGTTACCACACCTTAGGCGCAAAAGCGCACGGCCAATCCCAGCCTGGCTCCAGAGCGGTAACTCATGGGGCAGTCCTCCCCTTCACGGAGCAGTCCTCCCCCCCTTCACGGCTGCAGGGCAGGTGAGGGGGGGAGGGAAACCAGGCGGCTTTCCCCCTTTCCCTGAAGTCCGGGCAGGAGAGGAATTTAGGGGTACAGGACTCCAGGACATTGCCTTTCTCCAGTGCATTGTGGATGACTGAGTGACAGATTGTTGATCTGTGTTTCCACCCCTGAGGCAAACAGTTGAACTGGTACTGGATTCCTCTCCATTGAATGCAAACTGGGTCCTGCATTCCTTTGTTATGGGAATGCAAAAGAAAGCCTTAGCAATGTCTAGCACAGCATAGCATTTGGCCTCCTTCAATTCCAGCTAATACTGGAGTTCCAGCATGTCCAGCACAGCTGCACTCATGGATGGAGTCACCTCACTGGGGGCGCGGAAGTCTACAGTGAGACACCAGTCTCCATTATGCTTACAGGCCAAATCAGACTGTTGAAAGGTGAATGAGCTTTCTCGATGACAGCCTGACTCTCCAGATGATGAATGGGCAACAGAGAGTCACGATTAGTTCTGTACTGCCTGTGTGGTACACTGGTTGAGTGGCAGTTGGCAGTTTCTGATCCTCTATGTCATGATGTCCCACAACTGCAGATTGACCTGAAAGTCCGGCTCTAATAGACAATTTTAGTTTACATCCTTATTTTCTACATTCTGTGTGACCCACAATCGGTCACAAAAAGCCCACTTGTGACCTTTAGGATCTTCAAAATAACCTTGTTTCAGAAAATCACATCAGAACCACTTCCAATAGTATGTTTCTTTCACTCTTTACTAGTTAAGCTTATTTCAGCCTGCAACTTAGTTAACTCTTGAGATCCACCAGTGATTCCAGAAATATGGACTGTCCCTTTGCAATTCAATGGCAATAAAGTACACTGAGCATCTCTGTCAGATAAAGCCCTCTGTTTCCAAACTTTTTGAACTGCCAGACCACCTAATGAATAGATTTGGAAATACAAAACAATATGTGAAAAAGAGAGAAAATGAATGAAAAATAATGGGGTTTGAAGTTTGCAAAAGACATTACTAACTACAAAGTTTTTTAATGTTGTCTTTAAGTCATTTAAGTAACATTTTCTTAACTTGAAAAGTGAAATACCATCTCTGGGGACAGTGTCCTGAGAAGTAATGTTTAAGGCAGCTGTAATACTATGTGTAAGAGATCTCATCTTTTTTCTAAACATATGCATATAGGATACAAATTGGATTTTTTTATACTGCTACATGTAGTGATTTCTGGCCTTGAAATGCTTCCTTTTTTGTACTAATGATGACATTTTAAATGCGTCTTTTTCAAAAAACAAAGGCATTTGTTAATTCTGTTGGCTGTGATTTAGGTTTGCATATTTTTAAATCTGAACTTCTCATTTCCTTTTCCAATATTTTGTTTATAAAAGTAGAACTACTGGCAACTCAATAAAAATCAGTATGGATTTCCACAGAATTGGAAAAAGATAAAATATGTGGTTATTTGAACAGTAAGCTCACTTACCTGCATGAAGGCAAAGTACTTTTCCATTTTACTTAACACTTACTGATTTTTCTATCCTGTTTTCAGTTGTATTTATTTATAGCAATATATAACTTAGTAATTTTTAGAAGCAAAGATTTAAATGCTTTGATTAGTCTCTTACATGCTTCCAAACCAAGAACACATTTTAAACCTCTGAATATTTCATGATTTGCAGATAACTTTTACATGAAGTATAAATAGTGGGCAGGGGAAACATATTTGAGAGGTGGGGCAATATAAGAAGGTTCTGACATGTTTGTTACTCTCTGAAGTAGGTGGGGAGCAGATGGGGAGAAAGCAAGGATTGTGAGTGTACTGCATCTGCAGTCCAGTAACAGTCTCTCTCTAGAAAAGAGAGTGCTGTTACAGACAGACCTAAGAATAAGTACTGTACCTTCCTTCACTGGAAGATAAAATTAAGTTTGAAACTCATTTTCACCCTCTTCAGCAAGCAACGATGCTGGCTGCTGTAAGAAGAGATAAGGTCATGTATGATCCTGCAGCCTTAAAAATAAATAGTGTTCAGAGCCTGTTCCTGCAACATGTCTCTGTGCTGCTGGGCTTTGTAACTGTACAGCAGTGATCTATGTATATCTAAAATAAAGAATTCCCACTGGTGCTAAGTGGTGCTAAGTACTATGTGATAATTTCAGCCAGCTCTCAACAGGCAAAATGAACTGTAAATATTTATCATGCTATCTGGGCTCTTCATTTGCAATGTTCATTATTCCATTTATTCAAAAGCAATATCAAATAACCATGGATTGTTGACCACATGAAAACAATAATTTAGAAACACTGTGCACACCCTGAGTGGCTTTCAAAGTAAATACAAGTAAGGAGGGAAAATAATTTGTCATGCTAAGTGCCTGCTATGTTGTGAACCGTTTAAGTGAAACATCCAAAGATTATAACAAGTAGGTTGACAGAGTAAATACTAAGTGTACTTCTTGTAGGAAAGAACATATTTTCTATATAGGCTGCTACTTTCTGAGCAAGTATATATTTACTGTGTAGAGGATTGTGTAGGAAACTTGGTTGTTACTGCTCAGCCATCCTGGCCAGCTTATATAAACCCTAGCTAAAGCTGCTGGAGATTATTTGCAGAACAGTGGATCTGATGAGCTCAAATATAAGATAGCTTGGGTAGTATAGTATTTAGGATTACTGTAATAATCTCTTTAGAGAAAGTGTGCAATATCAGCAGAACCATTGCTTGAGTCTTTGAATGAAGTAGAAACTGTACAGTAGTAATTCTGCCTTTATTTCACACTTACATCTTTTCCTATGAATAACACAATCTCCTGAGCTATTGGTGGGGCCCAGAGACGTTTTTGAGAATTTAGTTAAGTGTCTATGCTTTGAATTCACCTGTGGAGCCCAAGTCATGAGTCTGACAACCTATTTTTGTGGTGTGGCAATTTGCTTTACTGTAGCACTATTTATTCTGTGAACTTAACACATGTAGTTGTCTTGCAGTATGAGTTATTAGGGTAAAGAGCTCTTAACTACAGAGAAGTCCACATCGAGAAGCAATAGAAATGCAGGGTATTAAGGTGAATTGTGAAAATTCACTCATCCTTTGACTCTTTCTGATTTGTTTGAGCTCAGACTTTCAGCTGTCAAGATGTGATCCATAGCTTCTGATAACAGAGTGGAATTTAGTCTTTTTGGATCTGGTGACTGTGTCGTTCTTCTCTGTGCTACCCACTGGTGCTCTGAGGAGGATACAGACAGTTCTACTCTGCTTTGGTTGCTTTCCGTGCCTGTGAACCATCCCACAAAAGCCTAGGACAGCCTTAAACACTCACGCTTCTTACGTTTCAACCCCTGTGTTTTGTCCAAAATAAACAAACAAGCTTCTAGGTAGCAATTTATGTGCCTTTAGCATCTTCCTAACCTTTTGGTGCTTAATTGAGTGTTCGTCTGCCATTCTCATCCAGTAAGCTTTACAGCTTTTATTTCAAGTCTAGGAGAGAACATGGCCACCAATACCTTGTAGTAAGACCACAGAAATCCCTATTTTCTCTTAATTTAGGAATGCTTTTAATTCGTTACATCTGCAGGGGAAAAGAAAATTTAAAGACTGGAAAACCAAACTAACTGTATAGTAATTATCTCACAATGTCATGTCACTGCTCTTAAGACTCTTTATAGTTCTCTTGCTCACAACTACCTTTTCTCCACAGAGAATCATACAATCTTGCAAATCTTGCAGCTTTTTTAATTGATTAGCATAATGAAATTCAGCTCTGAGCAATTATCCTTGACCTATTCTAAGCTTCAAGTCTTTTGCTCATATCTAAGGTGTGATAAAAAATTAGAGTCCAAAAGCATTTCTTTTTAGAATGTACCCCTTGGTTTAATAAAAGCTATAACATCTCTCTGAAAAACTCCTGTTATCTAAATCCTTGGACCATCGTAAGTACAGCAACTTATTAGTATTCACAAATTGTTAAATAACAGTTAGATGCATAGTAGTTTAATTCTAGGAAGAAAAGAAAGGGCATTTGTGCAAAGCCATCTTTTTCATCTTCCTATTGTGATGGGAAAAGGGTTTTCTACTGTGTTCCTATAAAGGAATACACAGGATGTTAAGGGTTGGAAGTGATCTCTGGAGATCTTCGGGTTCAACCTGCCAGAGCAGGACCATATAATCCATTGCAGGTCATACAGGAATGTATCCAGAAGAGTCTTCAAAGTCTCTGAGAAGGAGACTCCATAACCTCCCTGGGGAGCCTGTTGCAGTGCTCTGTGCCTCCTCCAGTAAAGATGCAGAGGTGGAACTTTCTGTGCTGCAGTTTCCATCCATTGCCCCTTGTCCTATCACAGGGCACAAGAGAGCAGAGGCTGGCCTTTCCTTCTTGATACCTAGTATTAAAATTTCATGTTCTCTGCTGAATGTAAAAGCAAGTAATCTGTGGAGATCACTTTCCAGACTTGTTCCAAAATTAGTATGTAACAAAAAGATACATAAAGATCACATAATATGAGCAGTTGGGAGATTACCTGATTTTACTTCATCTATCTATTTCGAAGTATTTGACAATGTCTGTAAACATTATTATGGCCATGAAACATAAACTATCTTCTGCAGTCCAGATATAAATATACTTCCTTCATATGCAAAACCCACAAAACCCCTAACACATAGCATGTAATTTTGCATTTTTCATCAGTCTATCAACATTGTCATGCATATTTCTAAGGTCTGATCATCCTTTTTCTTTTAAAAGTAAAGGCATACAATAAGGATTCAGTGAATAATTACTTTTTTTTTTTTTTTTTTGCTAAGGGAAAAAAGGAGCTTTTAAAAAATTCTCTTATAATAATCTTTAGAATAGCCAAGCAATAAAGAGTAAAATTGATCTGTAAAAAGAGTTGATGTGCAATTCACTTCTTTTTCTCTCTCCCTCTCTCTCTCCCCTCCAATGGAAAATCAAAAATGAGGAGGGGTAAAAGAAAACATGTCACCAAAAAACTTTCCAAGTGACATTGATTGTAAGCTACAAAAACCCTTTAGCTAGGAGTGTGAGACCATGGAAGACCAATCAGACCCAACGACTGCATGAATTTATGAGAAAAACAATGTTTTGGGGTTTTTTGAGTAATATATCTCTCACAATTTTGAACAATGATCTGTCAAGCACCCAACTTGCAAGATTATCACCTTAAAATTCGTTACAAGTTTTTACAGATCACACTTGGATCAAATCTACTGTGTATGCCCAGTGAGACATATGGATGATCAAGAATCCCTGCTTCTGGAGAATTTGTGTGTCTCCACACATGAGCTATAGCACTGGCATATTTGAGAATGGTCAGGCTTGCTACATAGGTACAGAGAGAGCCTGAGCAGAGTAGACCTGACAGTGTTTGTAGGACCAACAAAGTCCAGAGTCACAGTGAGATAATGCAAAGGTTTTATGAAAACATTGTTTCCCTGGGTGAATTCCATCATATCTGCTTACTCTAATGGCTCATCTGGGACATGACTGACAACAAATGTATCTTCAAACACATTAATTAATATTAGCTGGCTTTAATTAGCTGAGATATTGATAACTATATTGCTTTCAGTGCCTGAGGTACAACTGAGGTTGCAAACATACCTAATATCCTAGATATTAGGCAGAATGCCTAATACAGTGGCAAAGGTCATACCAAATCTAGGTGACAACCTAACCTATAATGGAAACAATTGATGGTGACAGGCAAGGAAGAAGCCTATGCTACTCACAGAGGTCAGGATAAAAAATAAAAAAACCACCACAGAATTGGCAGCTAGATAAAAATGCTGAATACTCTTAATTTGAAATCACTTAGGGAAACAAACATGAAAGTGAATTGAGCCAATCTACTAGAATTTTTCAAAGAACTCAATTTTAAGGATGATGGGAATGCTTGGAAGATGAAGGAGCTAGTTTTTTTGCTATAGATTCTTTGATTAGCCTTGATGTTTTCAAGTGCATTCCCTCCTGTATCAACAAACTAGAGAGAAGACTTCCTCTTCAAAGTTCATGCCCAGCATGCTTTAGTATCCTCTTCAGATCAAGAACTAAATATCGAAAGCTTGATTCTTTTTTCCTTTTGGAACCAAAGCTACAGGTCTGGGAGATAATGGTGCTGTTTCTCCTGAATGAAGTCCTTCGGATGTTAAACAGAGATTGTACAAGAAGTGATCATTGCTTTTTTGTTGTTTAGACAACATTTGCATGTGACTGGCAGTCCTCACAAATATGCAATGGACACATTAGCTGCTTATTGACTCTTTGTTTTAGAGGAAATCATATTTATTCCTAATTTCAGCAATATAACAATTCTTGAAAGCTAATTATTGCCCTATTTTTAGGATTTCTTTTTAATTGTACAGAGAGTATTATTTTTCTCATTAGAAGAAAAAAATGTTAGTCAGTGTGTTTGTTATTTCTCTTGAGGCACCAGTTGAGAAAACAGCTAATATTTGCTTTGAAGCTTGCTTTAAGCACATAGTTGGTTTCATTTCAAACACATAAGATGATTTCAAACACATAAGATGATTTTATACCTGCTTCCTCAACAGAGTCCACCCTTCTTCCCACTATCCTAAAACAATGACTTTGATTCCAAATGGTAATCCCAGCATCTGTGGATTACTGTTACTAATCATGCAGAATTTGTAATTTGCCTTGTGACATTCCCATTCATAGGGTGCCATATGAAACCAGAGTCAATTCCCAGCCTGAAGAACTTTAAAGTATAAAATAAGTTATTCATAATTCAGAGAGAAAAGATGACCCTGTGGTATTGATAAAGGAAGCTATAGTGACAAGGAGAAACCATACTGCAGCATGTATCCAAACTTCTATTAGACATCAGGGTGATCATGATCTGCAGGCATTTATCAAGCAATACATCTCAAGACAGGATGCAAAATGAATGTGTTGGAAAAATGGGAAAAATGGGGAGCTGAGGCCTGTGTTATTACTCGAAAAGAGGCAGGAGACATTATTCTTATTTGCATTATTAAAATCAATGGGTAAGTAAGAAATTGGAAGGACTTTAGAAGTGAAGATAAGTAGACTTATTCCTTTCTTATGGTTACTGCATTGGGATAAAGTAAGTTCTAGTTCTGTTCTGCTGAAAGTGCCAATTCCACTATTATTAGTTCATTCCATTTCTTACAGCAATATTCAGGAAATTGTACTGAATGAATGCATTTTATACTGTAAGGAATTCAGAACTGAGCTGTTTCTTTTATAATAGCAGTAAAGAGAGATAGGATATACAGGTCCCTAAAATATTTGTTGGTCTAAGAGTAGAAAAAGAAAAAACAACGTAGAATTATAGGCAGCTGAAGAAAGATACTGTGTGAAAGAGGTATACTAGCCTCTGACAATCGTTGAACCTGGAAAAGAAACCTGGTACACTGGGTGTTAATTACAGTAATTCAAGAAGTTTCTGTGAATACAGTGGCTTCTTTTTCATGTGGTGTATTCAATTAATGTCTCAAGTTTTCTGTTACGAATCCTTAAATTGTTCTACTGTCTTACGAACAATAAGAACTGCCTAGGAGTGGGTAACAGAGTTTATTTCTCCAAACTTCATCAAATGCTTTCTGTGTCCTAGAGGTGCTTCACAGCCCATGAGATTTCTAAGAAGCCACGGTAGCAATTTCCTAGACATGCTGTGTTTACTGGTTTATAGAATGGTTAATTTTAAATAAGAGTTCAAATTGACAGATGATTCACAAGTCTAAAGTATTTATTTCATATAAATTGAAATCTAGAGCCTTGTCATTTAGTGACCTGGTCCATCAATATTTGCCATCGACACGGTGATTATAACTCTATCTCATTCATGAA
Organism: Pogoniulus pusillus; assembly: GCF_015220805.1. NCBI lineage: Eukaryota > Metazoa > Chordata > Aves > Piciformes > Lybiidae > Pogoniulus > Pogoniulus pusillus. Next base: position 67,054,589 of record NC_087309.1, on the reverse strand, counting down.
ATTACTGATTTCTCACAATTAAAAGTACTGTTACTGCAGTTACTGCTACTTGTTACTGCAGTGAGTGTCACAGGATCAATTCTTCTGTTTCTGTTCCTATAGCAGTTACAGACTCTATATGCAAGTCACATTAAAACTACTTCCATATTTTCTGAGGGTTGTTTTTTTCTCTTTTGTCTTGTCTTTTTTCTGAAGTTCTCAGATTCCCACTGTAGTTCCTTCCTCTGACAATCATCTTTGAGGCTTGTCAGCATAAAGCAGCATGTGGGCCCAGAGCTGAGCCTAGCTTCCACATGCCTCTTAAGCAGAGACTTGTGTACAGTTACTCAGACTAGCCTCTCAATACTTGGAGGTGCATGTTTAGAAATTTTTATTATCTCGGTGGAGATAAGGTGTAGGAATTTTTGACCAGGACCAGCCTGGCAGAATTGCCAGTGAACTGCAGTCCTGGGTTAGGGCAGATCCCTCCCCTGGGGAGGAAAAAAAAACTCACCACAACACAGACCCTTTTTTTTGAAAGTCAGGGAAAGATGAAATTGTATTTCTAATAGTATAACAATGTAAAGAGAGATAATAACTAGAGAAGGAAGGAAAAAAAAAAAATACAATAACCTTAAGGGAGATGGGGGAGGGGTCAAGCAGCAGCGAAGCAGCAGAAGCAGCAGTAGCCAAAACAGCAGCCGGGGAAGACAGGCGAAAGCTGCAGCAGCAGAAGCCAGCGGGAGAAGGGGAGCACAAGCTGTGCTTCTAGACATTGAGCTCTTGATGCTCCAATGAAATGATATTAATTTATCTACTGTTGCCCTTATGTGGCCTATCCCTGGAATGTTCATCTTTCCCCTATGTCTGAGCTAGAGGATCAGCTCAAACGGCCACAACTGCAGATGCTTTTGTGTAAGGAACTGACTTCTTTTTTATTTATCTGTCACACCAGGATAACTGCTGCATTTCAGTTTCTTAAGAAGGGAAACAAACTACCACAACTTAGTTCATGAAAACAAGCCCCAGATTTATGGATGATACAGGAAGTTATATTTCTAGATATGACCTTTCTAAAGTACAAACACAGGCAAGATTTTGATTCTGAATTGTGTCCATCACACATATTAACAACTAATTCCTATTTCCTACAATAAAATTGATTCTGTCCATCCTACATTAGGAGCAGTTTAAAGCCAGTTTTCTTGCCTGTATGCGTGATCATGAAGCTGAGTGTGAGGGAACTAAAGCCTCTTTACCTTCAGTCCTGGTTTGAGCTAGAACAGCATTAATTCTTGTCAGTGATTTTACTTTTCAGGTCAGCCTCTTCTGAAATTTACAGTGTGTTTTCAAAGGCAGTGCCTGTTTCTAGTAGTGATAATGCTTGATGTTTATAGTTAGTACCAGGGACTGGTATGCAGGTTGAGGCTGCTGCTAAATCTTGTGTACCACGCTAAGGGTGCAGTAAGAAGTGTAACACCTGCAGGGAGGATTGGACAAGACAAGTCACCCTAAGCTAATATTTCATGCCATATACATCATATTATGTGTGAAGCTGAGAAATCATGAAAGCCAAGCTCTCTTCTTCAATGGCTGTTGCCCAAGGAGGACTCTGTCCGTTCTGCCTTTGATCCTCATCCATGAGTTTCCTAATCCAGTTCCAGAGTCAGACTCCTGAATCTGATTCCTTCTTGTCACTGAGTCCAGTCAGAAACTTCGCCAGTGCCTACCACAGCATCAGTGGTGATAGCAACATCAGTAAAGTTTTGGTTCTTTTTTTAAAGTTTTCCAGTAATTTATATTCTCTTCCTCTTTGGGAAAAGGAGAGGGGTTAATAGAATGCCCCTGTCATTCATTTAGTGGCCAGACCAGTCTTAACCCTTGACACCATTCATGAACATCCCTCTTCCCTGAATTTTTTGGTCACTGTGTCCCAAGGGAGCAGTTCCTTGACTTTCCAGAGAAGGCCTGCTAGCATTCAGTTTGTGTTATCTATGTAAGCCTCTGTCTAAGTAGGGGATTGCAATAGGAGAAAGGGATGCAATGCACCTCTCAGAGAGAAGTGTGATAACTCTGTGGGACATGCTTCTGAAATTTTTTTTAACCACATGGTGGTAGGTAAGTTACTCTCAGGAAACTCTTGGCTTCTCTTAAGAGTGGCAGAAACTGGACCATAGGTAGAAACAGGAAAGAATCCATGCATTATCGATAAAAATGTGTTGCATGCTCAACTTAGAGTGTGGTCATTTTTAGGTTTGGGGGGCATAAGGGGTTGGAGTGGGGTTGCTTGTGTTTAGAAACTTTCTACTGTCCACAGATTTGAAATAAGATACTTTCATTAGAATGATCATCTGGACAATAATATTGTTTTCCTATCTCCCAACATATTCTCGGAGCTGAGGTGCCCAGTTAAAGTACTAACAGTTAGCAAACCTTGTGCTAAGGGTAGTCCTGCTTCATGAGCTCTTGGCGTTTTACTCAAGCATTTGATAAGTGACTTGCATTGCAGAGAAATGCTTGTATTGTTGCCATGTGCTTAAGGAAAGACATCTACAAGGAATACTGATCCTTGCCAAGTATGATACCACTTCAAGTGGCAGGAGGATTGCAGGGACACAGACATCCTACTTACAAAACAAGTGAAAGGGAAAGAAAACAGGTCTTCCACTTCTCCTCAATGCATCTGACTAAAATAAAGGTACAATTCTGTGTATTTCAGAATGTGTGCTCTTACAGTGCCACCAAAGGAAATACACACAGGATTCAAATTAGCAAACAGCTATGTTGACAAAGATATACAGAAGATAGCAAACTATGTTTTTCTTTTTCAAATTAAATTATCATTATGTTTACAAAAAGCATCTAAAGCACATTTATATTCAGACATTTTCAAATAAAGCCTCCCTCTCCAGCACACAGCCGCTGGCTACTTAACCTCAGTCTTAGGGTTGGAACAAATAGCTTGAAGGGAAGAGGTTAAGAAATCATTTACAAGCCCATCTCTGCCAGTTCGATCACTATCATTGTGTATCTTGAAACTATATTCTGAAGAATATGAAAACTTCATCACTTCTACTGCTTTGAAAAAGACCATCAAAGTATACTATGCAGTTCTACCTCACCAAAATGAGAAGTCATGAATATTTGAAATGTTTAAATGAGAACAATCTAGGTAATTACTTGGGGCCCTCTAGTGACCGTGATTATCAGTTACGTGAATGAAGTTAACAAATAAATGAAAAAGGAGAATTTGAGGAAAGAATTGCTAATCATGAAGTAACAAATTATTGAAGCTTTATGGAGTATGGTAAAGGCTACATAATAAAATTTGGCAAAACAAAACATTCAGAAACACAGTACAAGACACAGTTTTATATTACTGGGTGGGTAAACTGGCTTTCTGCTGTGTAGCTTTATTGTTTAAGATCTTCATTTGAGAAAGAAAAAAAAGATAGAATTATGTACTCAAAATGTTTGTCTTTTTTTCTTTTTTTAGCGCAAATTGAAGTGATACCATGCAAAATTTGTGGTGATAAATCCTCTGGAATACACTATGGAGTCATCACTTGTGAAGGCTGCAAGGTATGACATTTTAACACAGCATAGTCATCAGCATCTTCATTAGCCTGAGGCACCTGTGTACAGTAATACACTCTTACATGCTTTCAAGCAAGTGGTGCCAAAGGCTGTGAAGTCCACTGCTGATGTAGATACATTTCATGCTCAATTTTACTATTGCTCTCCTTTTCATCAAATAGCCTTTAGAGTTGCCTCCTCATTTGAAACATGAGTTAATTGAAGGATAAGCAGTGATACAGAGATTAGCAAATGTAAGTCACACCTGTTCTACCTTAAATCAACTTGAGAGATTAATTTATCTTTTTTTTTTCCTATACAATCCATGTAGCATGAAAAGCTGGTGCAGTATCTCAGTTCAACATCTTAAAAGCCTGCAGGTGTCAGTTTGGTCCCATTTTATCCGCTTTGTATTCTCTGCAGGCTAAATTGTAATCTCCGAAAGGAAAAAAATGCCTTACATTATGAGTAGTGTAAAATAATCCTTTGCCTTCTTCCTTACAGTTTCCAGTCTAAAGTAATTGCTGGGAATTGGAGAATATAAAACAAAATGGGGGAAAAGAGACAGAGAGGGTAAAAACCTTTCCATGCTGCTTAGTCATATTAATATGTTGTCTCAGGCATTAGTTCAAATAGGACAAATCAGAATCTGAGCCAAAAGAAGAAAGGTTTTCAGCTTAGAAGTACTCTGTTATTTTATCAGCTAAGGAATTGTATTGCTACTCATACAAAAACAAACAAACAAGCAAAACCCCCCGAAACAAACAAAGAAACCCTACCAAACATAGAATTTCATACAGCTTTGACTGGAATGGTGAAATTGCAAAGATGGAGTTGCAGTATCTCTGATTTCTTCTATGCAGAAACATACAAACTGGTACATCTCAAAGTGGGTTCATGTTTGTAGACTGAAGTGGCACATCTGTATTTAGCCAATACTTTATTAAAAGAAAAATAGAACATTTGAAAAATCTGAAAATTTGGGTACACTAAATTCCAGTAGAAATACTTAATGCCAACACATTGAGAAGCAATATATTATCAAAAATCAGATGTCTTTTAGAAACATTAACAGTAGTAAACATAACTCACACTGTATCTTACTGTGACACTGAACTACAAATAAGCATCTTCTTAAAATGATCACATGAAAAAATATAAGACTAATTGATCTGATACTTCAAAATTGGTACAAATGCTTCAGGGAAAAAGTTATTTAGCAGAAAAACAGCAGCTTGTGTCATTACCCAGTGCCCACGGAGCAGTTAGGGGTAGAATGTCCTCTACATGTGATAAGGGTTAATGCTGGCCCTTGTGTGTGCCTCAAGAGGAGACGATACTCCTCAGTTCTGTGTGTACATTACCTAGAGATAAAGAGCTTCTCTTCCTCTTACGGTGGTTTTAACCCTATTGGTTTTGTGCCAGTTTTAGAGTATCAGATCAATTAGTCTAATCTTGTTGTGTGAGCCTGTTGTTGAAAATAATGTCGGTTTTCACATTGGGTCCGATGGGAGGCATCTCAGTCTGTCAGAGCTCCCTTCTAAAGTGCTGTCTCTGGCACTGCAACTCTGCTCTATTGCTGGGTAATTAAATAACTCTTTGCTCAGCCTGCATATTAATACATGGTCATTTCAAGCTACTTTTGTCTGCGTACATTAGGAATCTGGATTAATTAAGAGCAAGACCATGTGTTTGAGAAAGAGATGAGAACCATGCTACAAACATGCATGCATCTTGAGCCTGGCTCAACACAGCTGCAGCACTTCAGGACATAGCATCTAAGGATGCTGCCAGGTGCTACAAACTTCAAGATGTGAAATCCTTTAACTCTGTGTCCCTGTATTAGCTATACCACTGCAAATACATATTATATATGCTTAAGGGACATCGTAAATATTATTGCTGGTTTATGTGTATGCCTGCATACACTGAACAAACTGCTGGACCCAACTGAAGTAAAATGAAAGGATTAAGCCTGAAGACAAGTTTACATTTCTTCTGGCACCATGGCTCCTTTTGCCAAGAAGTCTTTATAATCTCTCCTGACTCCCAACTGCTAAACCAAAGTATTTTCTATCATTCTTTTGTCATATTGTAGATTTTAGTTTGCATGGCCGTTGATGCCTTGGTCATCTGTAATGAATAAAGTGACTCATTCCATGTACTGAAAAACTTGGTGTTTGGAATATCGAGAAATCTGGCTTAATCTGTAGCTTCTCAGTAATAACCTGCAGCCTTCTTCCACCAGATGAAATTATTCACAGTAAATATAGCTGATATTATATTAGGATAACCTAAAAATTAAATGAAAGGCTTGTCTGTGTGTTGTGTGACAACATTTAAATCTTATGGAGGAGAAAAAATTACTAAATTCTCATTAGAAAAATAAATTACCTGCTGTAGACTAATTTTATTATGTAACCCTTAATTTTTCTCCTTGGGAGAGGCAATAAAAGGAAAAAAAAACTTCTGAGGTGAGGTCAAACTTAATAGGATAAAACAACACTTCAGGATAATGCACAGTACATACCAGGAGGTTTTGTTGGGCTTTTTCAGCATTATTTAATTTAATTACTTAATTCATGTAACTAACATCAGTACTAGGTCCAGTTTTGTTCAGTATCTTCATCAGTGACCTGGATGAGGGGATTGAGTGTACGCTCAGCAAGCTTGCTGATGATACAAAACTGGAGGCTGGGGGTGATGCTGACACCCTGTCAGGCTGTGCTTCCATACAAAGGGATCTGGACAGGTTGGAGAGTTAGGTGAAAGCAAACTTCCTGAAGTTCAGTAAGGACAAGTGCAGTGTCTTGCATCTGGAAAGGAATAACACCAGGCACCAGTGCAGATTAGGGATCATTTTGCCAGTAAAGCAGCCCCGTGGAGAAAGGTCTTGGAGTCCTAGCAGACAACAAAAGTTCTCCATGGGACAGCAGTGTGCCCTTGTGGCCAAGATGGCCAATAGCATCTTGAGGTGCATTAAGAGGAATGTTTCCAGCAAATCTACGGTAGTTCTCCACCTCTACTCTGCCTTGGTGAGACAATACCTGGAATATTGTGTCAAATTTTGGGCTCCTCAATTCAAGAGAAACAGGGGTCTTCTTGAGAGTCCAATGGAGACCTACAAGGATGACTGTGGGACTTGAATCTCTCTCCTATGAAGAGCAAGAGACCTGGGGCTGTTTAGTCTTGAGAAGGCTGACAGGGCACTTTATCACTGTCTATAAATACCTGAGGGGTGGGTATCAAGGCGAAGGTTCCAGTCTTTTTTTGGTAGTGCACAGTGACAGGACAAGGAGCAATTGGTACAAGCTAGACCACAAGAGGTTCCACCTCAACACGAGGAGAAACTTCTTTATGTTGAGGGTGACAGAGCCCTGGAACAGGCTGCCCAGAGAGGCTGTGGAGACTCCTTCTCTGGAGACTTTCAAAACCTACCTGGATGCATTCCTGGGCAGCCTGCTCTAGGAGACCCTGTTTTGCGAGGGGGTTGAATTTGATGATCTCTGAGATCCCTTTCAACACCTAACATTCTGTGATTCTTTGATTTGTTCTTTCAAATCCATATCAACATAGGAGCTACTAAAATCTAAACCTTTAAACCAGAAAAATCCATTGCATGTCAAAAACAAAATCAGCTGTACAACCTAGCAAATAGAGTAGAAATGTCTGTGATTAGCATCCATTTAGCCTTAAAATCACCTCCCCAGTTTCAGGGAAATTTTGGTCAGCTGGGACTAGATAAGTCCCTATCACATTTTTCCAATCATAAAACTTAATTTGTTTTTTAGACAGACAGTACTGAGTGATAAAACCAGCACAAACTAGAATAAATTAATTTTGTGATGCTCAACCTAAGAAAGTGGCGCTGACAATTACCTTGGTGGGAAATCATACTTGTCACCTGTTTTTACTGACACCTCACTCCATCTTCATTGGGTGCACCAGGACCTGAGAAAGAATTTAGGGACAAACTGTAGTAAGCAAACTGACCCTTGTGACACTGTGGCCTTGCTGCTTCCCCACTGTTGTTTCTCTAAATCTCAGAGCACTGTTACTTCTGTTGCTTGCTGTTACTGTGTGAGGCTGGCACTGGTTTTGCCCTGCCAGTGAAGTGAGCTCTTGCTTCCTCACTCCATTCAACCTTTTTGCAGACAAGCCCTGGAAGGCATAACCACTTCAGCATCACTGCTGGTGACTAGGGTCACTGCAATAATTATGCCCTTTTTGCCATTTTCTGCCCATGGCTTCCTGCAGTGGCTAGGCTATCATTCAGTTCTCTGCACAACCCTACAGCACCACTCCAAGGAACATCTCTTCTCTGTTTCCTTCTCTCTGGACTTGCTGTTCCTTCTGTCCTGTAATTTACAGGAAAGGAACAAATGTCACAAAATACTCTGGCTTTCTCTTTCTAAGCCTACCCCTGGTTTCATTCCTGTTGCCACCTCTGCCATTTCCTGTTCTATCATAATGACACCTCTTGATGTCATTTGTAGCAGCTGGGAGCTTGCTAGGCCTTACGTATGGGTTAATATTCTTCTAGCCTGCCGTTCCTTAGCTAAATGACCCACAATTGGCAAGACAAACCTGCTAAGAGATAGAATGTCTACAAATTTTTACATAGATAAAATGGATAATGTTATATTCCATTGAAATGGAAAATGTCATTGCTTTCTCATGGCAGTGTCTGGAAGTGTTACTTTCCCCTTTGTGTGTTGGCTTTACTTGATACAGTCATTAAATCCCAGTGCTTTTGTGATGCTTGAATTTGAATTACTTTTCACTTTTGAAATGTATGGTCCCTCCAGATCAGATCAACATTTGCCAAGTTAAATGGAACACCGGACCTCAGTTTCTGTTGCTATGCATAGCCAGTAGTGTTTATTACTGGTTTCTTTAATAAAAGGAAGAAAACAGTTACAACGAGTACTTCTAAGACACCTGTTTACAAATGCTGACAGACTTTCCCTCTATTAGAAGCAAGCATTAAATGGTAGATGGTTATTGTTATTATGCAATCAGAATGCATTTCGCAACATTTTTTTTTTTCATTTTAACAAAGTAGAATTACATTTTTAAAGAGAAAGAAAAAGCAGAATTCTCATTACTATTAATGTTACTATTAATGTTCTTTAATTTCACTGCACAAAGCCAACACATGTGCAAAGTCATAGCATAAGTAGCATTGCACTAAATAAGAGTTTATAGTAGTCAGTTAAATGGTTCTCTGTGTGTATGTGTGTACATATGTACACTGTAATACTCTTGCTCTCTTGCCCCTAGGGATTCTTTCGGAGGAGTCAGCAGAACAATGCCTCCTACTCCTGCCCAAGGCAGAGAAACTGTCTAATTGACAGAACCAACAGAAATCGTTGCCAACACTGCCGACTGCAAAAATGTCTTGCCCTGGGAATGTCTCGAGATGGTAAGGAGTCAGAATCCTGCTTCACGCCTAAACCCTTTGAAACTCTTTCTCACTGCTGACTTACTTAAACTCCTTACAGATTTCTGGAAAAAAGAGAGAGGAGAAGCTGCTTGCTTTGTAACACACACACCATGAGAGTCAGACTTACGCCATTCAGTTAACAAAGGAGGGTATTTTCATGGGGAGAGTGGGGAAATCACAAAATGGAGAGCAATGTTAGCTCAGAACAGAAAGAGTCAGAAGTGAAATATATTGTTCTGACCAAATGCACAGAAAGGTCACCTCTGGAGAGGTGGATTTATATTCCAGTTTAAATAACCTCCAATAAAAAGCATTAACATTTCTCTTGACATTAAACTTTGATGTGTGAAAGCGTGCCTTTCCCTGAGATCTCTAAATGTCTGTGATATTAAATGGACAACTGTGAAGAAATTTACTTGTTAATAACATTAGGTGTTTGTTTTATTCAGAGCACTTGACCAAATGTTTTGCATTTCTGAAACAAGAAACCAAACATTTCTTTTACCTGTATATTGCCTCTGCCCCATCTGAGTCTACCGATAAAACATTTCATAGTTCATCACTGAAGATGGACACTATGCCAAAGGAAAGGTCCACCTTACATCAAATAACAGGTCTGTGTAGAGCTCTGGTACACCTTCCAAACTGTGATGTGGGAAGCCATGATCAGTAGGCTGAGAATATGCACCACACCAGAGCACTGAGCAGTGGGAGACTTGAGCAAGATTGTCCACAGCTGACCTTCTCCAGCCACCACAGCTCACAGACATAATGGGCAAAAATGTTCTATTTTGGAAGGCAGATTGTATTAATTTCCATTACTTTGAAGCAGTTTTGTCTCTTAGAAAGTTTACGTAAAACACACTGTTTGAAACGAAGTGTCATTGATGGAGAAGTTCAGACTTGATGGGGCCCCGGGTGGCCTGATCGAGTTGGAGGTATCCCTGCTCACTGCAGGGAGTTGGACAAGGTGACCTTTGAGGGTCATTTTTAACCCAATGCAATCCTTGAATCTCTGAGTTACTTAAAGCACTGCTTCTTTAGATGGTCCACATTTTATACATTCATGTAAAATTGGGAATATAAAAGGTCTTTTCCTACCTTAGTGTGTCTCATATCTCACTGAATCAACTTGTTCACCAGTCTCTCCAATCTGGGAGGGGCCTCACAGTCTAACATTTAATCTGTGAACTCATTTTGGTCTTAGCATGCAGCTTCCTTGATGCCTTAGATCCCAATTCTTCCTGGAGGAGATTAAAGTAGTAACATTTCAGCATTTTAACAGCATGTTCTTTCCTCCTAGAAGTAGTATTTTCCAATAATTTGAGGTGTCACCAGGACATTTTAATGTGACTGGCAGCCCTGTCTTCCCAGCTTATAATTCAAGGACCATGGCATACAGACAAAGGGAGTGATCCTTCTGACAGCATTGCTTTCCTCTCTATCATTGTTTATTTAAGGATATTTATTCTTGATGATATTAAGAGCTTTTGCAAGTTTAAAGTGGGTTGTATGGATTTTTTTAACAAGGAAACTGAATGTAATTTTTACCTCTCAGCCGTATAACAGATTTCATTTTTATCATGCAGAGGCAGGATGCTAATTGACAGCAGCTGGAGAATCCAGTTAATGAATATATAATGAGACTAAACAGTGGGTGTTTGTTTTTATTACTGAAGCTCTGTATTTGAACAAAATAGAGAGTTGCATTTTTCAAAACAAAATCACTGTATTTTGTCTGGAAGAGTGTGCCATGCACCGTGGACTGATTCCAGAGGCAGGCTGTGTTCATGTGAGGTAGCTTTCAGCCTCTGTGAAGGGCTGCAAGTAAGCTAAGGTTGGCAACAAGAAAAAAACTCTTAGTGAAAGAAAAGTGGAAATAATTTGAAGAAGCTGCCATCATTCTGGTGTTTTGGCACATCCTTTTCATACTATGCTCTTTATTTTCTGTTCTTTTTTCTGAAGATTTTCATGCTCATCTGCATGTGCAGATTCAGAATCTTCTCAAGGACCATAACTGAACTGTAGGGTAGTGAAAATGAGAGCCAAGCCCGTCCTGTGCTAATAAATATGATGACTTTGAATTAATCTCAATTAGGGACAGATTGGAAATACTCAGTATTGGAAAATACCCCCCGTATCAGACAGAAATTAACATTTCCAGAGCAATGTCCTCTTATCTGATAAGTTCTTGGGAATGTATCTCTCATTTGTTTTCAAGCATAATTAACAGCTACCTGTGCTCTGAGATCCCAGCAGCTAGCCCAATATTTATAGAGAGATGAGAGTGGGGAGAAGGTAATCAGCTATGACCTGGATTTGGATTTACTTCTAGTTGCACAGCAACCAGCCTATCATTTTTTTAAATTTCAATCTCAGTGTAATGCACCCTGTTCTTGGGGAGGCTCTTATGCACTCTGATGTTTTCCTCCCTTTCTCGTCAGAAGGAATGCATGGATTTATGCGTGGAGATTATGTAAATTAATTGTGTAAATCCCTGAGACTTTCCTCTGTGGAAAAAATTACTTTTATTTGTGCTGTTTATCTCCAAATCTGTGGTTTTTCTTTAGGTTCTAACCTCAAACCTGCAAGATTAACTTTTTTTTAAGTGTGAAGAAAACATCCTGTTGAAAAATGTGTGATAATAAGGCTTCAGGGCTTGTATTCATACAGAGTACTAATCCTGTTAATGCTCTGTTTAAAGGTTTGTGGAAAGTTAGTAAATCATATGGGATATGAATCTACAGACCATACTTTTCATACAGCTCTGGATTGTTGTTCAGTGATTACTGAGATTTAGAAGGATACGTGGTCTTTTTTACATTGTAGTGGGAAATGAGTTGATTGAAGTTTTCCTGTCAAGTAAAAGTCACTGTCATCACCCTTTAAACCAAGCACACAGTACTTTTTCCTTTGTGAGATGTGGTGTAGAGATTTGCATCCACTCACATTTCCACAAAAACAGAAAAACTAGTTTCCATAGTAGAAATAATGCTGGAATTAAATATCAAGAGTGCTGACGTTGAAGAAAATCACTGAAAGACAACAACAGTTTGCACTGTGCTTTTCTTTTCAGCTGTGAAGTTTGGAAGAATGTCCAAAAAGCAGAGAGATAGCTTGTACGCTGAAGTGCAGAAGCACCAGCAGCGACTGCAGGAGCAACGGCAGCAACAGAGTGGTGAGGCAGAAGCCCTCGCCAGGGTTTACAGCAACAGCATCAGCAATGGCTTGAGCAACCTGAATAATGACACTGGCAGCACCTACTCAAATGGGCATGTCATCGACCTGCCGAAGTCTGAAGGATATTATAATGTGGATTCTGCCCAGCCTTCTCCAGACCAGTCTGGGTTAGACATGACTGGAATCAAACAGATAAAGCAGGAACCTATCTATGACCTCACCTCTGTACCAAACTTGTTTACCTATAGCTCTTTCAACAATGGGCAATTAGCTCCAGGGATATCCATGACTGAAATAGGTAAGGAAAATTCTTATTACTTTAGCGTAATGTGTATACATAAATACAGCTTGCGGTACTGTCTTTGTTCAGTATGATACAGGTGTTCCATACACAGGTACACAATAATTACATGTTCAAACATGCATATGTGCACGTATACAGGGAGTGAAGGAGGAAAAGTCAGTCCGGCAGTAATTGACACAATATCAAGGCAGTTCTGTTTTTACCAGATTTGCAAATTATGCAGCTTACTGAACTCAGGAATTCACATTCTGTTTAGAAATATTAGCATCACATAATTTGATGAATCAATCAGAACTTAATGATAATTAATACCAAGGAGCTTTTTTCAAATGAGCTCATTACTAGCAGGATTAAATGAACTCTTCAGCCTGTCATCCATGTTCTTTTCAACACCCAGAATCCCCATGGAAGCTGATTCTAGGGTATTTAGTGTCAGAAGACTCCAGCTTACTACTTGTGCTGTGTGGATGCACATGCAGACTAAGTTCTCTAATTTGTGAGGTGCAGAAACTCTGAATGTAGTTGTATGGATACTCTTCTTTGAAAAGTAGCAGAGACCTCACTGTTTGATGAGACAGTTCAAAAGGTAACAGCTAACAGTAATTCTTCTCTAAGGAGAATTGTTCTTCATCTAACACCTCTAGTTGTACCTCTCCAACACAACTGGAAGTACTACTTCTATTATAAAGAAACAACATGAAAGAGCATTTGTGTCCTAATTAGGTACTTCCCACCTCAAAGAGTGAAGTATGCTGAGTCACTTGTGGTTCTTGTCATTCAGAATATAATGAAAAGGCAGCACTTCAGCACTTCATTAAAGGAATTTACTTAAAAAGAAAGTATAAGGGGGAAAAATATAATATGGTATTCAACAGCACCCATAACAAGTTAATTAGCGTCACATCAAAAAAAACCCTCTGTATTTCTGACCAGGCCTTGCAGCCTCACAAATGTACATTGAGATGTTTAAATTTATGTGTACTGAGACCTACTGAGACCCCATGAGATGTAGCACACACTCAGTGTATGTTGCAGAAAGGTGATACATAGCAGTTACTGTCTGGTATAAAAATGAAGATGCAGCTAGAATCTGTCGTGTGTTTTCTACTCATGAATGCAGGAAGGAGTTTAAGAACTTATATGTGCTTTAGCTGCAGATTTTCAGGAGAAAGTCACACATTTCTGCCACTGTCTGGGGGGACGTTTTGTTACCGCATTTGGGCTAGGGTGCTGTCCGGTGAAGTGCTATGTCCACTGCATAGTAGTATAGAGGATTAGCAAGGAATGTCTGCTCCAGCTTCCATTTCTCATGTGCAAACGTCAGTCCTGCAACAGTGGTTTGTAGTACTGCAAACCAGCTGATAGACATTTTAAACAGTCATAAGAGCAATTTCCCTGAAGCACAGTGTACCAGTCATAATCAAGAGCACAGAAACCAGATGGAGACCTGTAACTACTGGTGTTACTCAGATATCAGGGCCAGGTCCAGTCTTGTTCAACATATTTGCCAGTAACCTAGATGAAAAAATGGAGTGTCCCCTCAGCAAATTTGCTGATGATGCAAAACTGGGAGGAGTGGCTGACCAACAAGAAGGCTGTGCTGCCGTTCAGCAAAACTTGGACAGACTGGACAGCTGGGCAAAGAGGAACCTAATGCAGAGTTCTGCATCTGAGGAAGAATAACACCATGCACGATTGCAGGATAGGGATTGAGTTGCTGGAGAGTATTCTGTAGAGAAGGACCTGGGAGTCATGCTTATTAAGTTATGCATGAGACAGCTATGTGCCCTGGTAGCCAAGAAGGCTGATAGTATCCTTATTCCCTTATATTCCTTTATATTCTCCTCTGCATCCTTATTAGATGCAGAGAGGAATATGGTAACGAAAGATGAGGAACAGGCAGAGGTACTTAACACCTTCTTTGCCTCAGTCTTCAATCGTAGGGCACATTGCCTCCTGGACAACTGGCCTCCTGAACTAGAAAATGGAGTCAGGGACCACTATAGTCCCCTTGTAATCCAGGAGGAAGAAGTAAGGGACCTGCTGAGACACTTGGATCCTCACAAGTCCATGAGACCACATGGGATCCATCCTAGGGTGCTGAGAGAGTTGGCAGATGAGCTGGCCAAGCTGCTCTCCATCATTCATCAACAGTCCTGGCTCACTGGAGAGGTCCCTGAAGACTGGAAGCTGGCCAATGTGATCCACAAGAACGGCTGAAAGGAGGAACCAGGAAATTACAGACCTGTCAGCCTGACCTCAGTGCCAGGCAAGGTCATGGAACAGGTCATCTTGGGTGCCATCAAAAAGCACCTACAGGATGGCCAAGGGACCAGGCCCAGCCAGCATGGGTTTAGGAAGGGCAGGTCCTGTCTCACCAACCTGATCTCCTTTTACGATTAAGTTACCCACCTGGTGAACGTGGGGAAGGCTGTGGATGTAGTCTACCTGGACTTCAGCAAAGCCTTTGACACCATCTGACACAAGAAGCTCCTGACACTCATGGCTTGGACAGATTCACTCTGATATGGGTCAAGAACTGGCTGGAAGGCAGAGCCCAGAGAGTGGTGGTGAATGGTACCACATTCAGTTGGCAGCCAGTCCGTAGTGGTGTTCCACAAGGATCAGTGCTGGGCCCAGTCCTGTTCAATATCTTTATTGATGATCTGGGTGAGGGGATTGAGTTCATCATCAGTAAGTTTGCAGATGACACCAAGCTAGGAGCAGGTGTTGATCTGTTGGAAGGTAGAAGAGTCCTGCAGAGGGACCTGGACAGGCTGGATGGGTGGGCAGATGCCAGTGGGATGAGATTTAACAAGGCCAAGTGCAGGGTTCTGCGCTAGTGTGCTAGTTTGATACTAGATGGACTATTTTATTGAGAGAAATTAGATTATAGGCTGTGTAAAGGCTCTGTCCACTTATAAACTTGCTGAGATGTATAAAAACAAGAATACAAACAAAGATAAGAGCAGCAACTCTCTGTCACAGCTGATGCCAGTACTTTTCTCCCTGGCCTGCTTTTCTGTGTAACTAATCCTTCTGCTTTCTAACTCCCCTGGCCAATCCTCCAAACTCACCTTGAGCATAAGGCAAAGTCTGGGATAAGGTAGAGGGGTAGAAAGGAGATGGAAGGGTGATTGGGAGCTCCTCCTGGGGACTCTGGTTTCTGGGAGGGCTGTTGTGTTTCTGTATTACCTTTAACTTGTATATTTATAACCTGATCTCCTTCTATGATCAGGTGACCCGCTTGGTGGGTGTGGGGAGGCCTGTGGATGTGGTCTATCTGGACTTCAGCAAGGCCTTTGACACTGTCCCCCACAGCAAACTGCTGGCTAAGCTGTCAGCCCATGGCTTGGATGGCAACACTCTGTGCTGGGTTAGGAACTGGCTGGAGGGCCGGACCCAGAGAGTGGTGGTGAATGGTGCCACATCCAGCTGGCGGCCAGTCACTAGTGGTGTCCCTCAGGGATCAGTGCTGGGCCCCATCCTCTTTAACATCTTCATAGATGATCTGGATGAGGGCATCGAGTCAGTCATCAGCAAGTTTGCAGATGACACTAAGCTGGGGGCAGATGTGACTGAGCTGGAGGGCAGAAGGGCTCTGCAGCGGGACCTTGACCGCCTGGACAGATGGGCAGAGGCCAATGGGATGGGGTTCAATAGCTCCAAGTGCAGGGTGCTGCACTTTGGCCACAACAACCCCATGCAGAGATACAGGCTGGGGTCGGAGTGGCTGGAGAGCAGCCAGACAGAGAGGGATCTGGGGGTACTGATTGATACCCGCCTGAACATGAGCCAGCAGTGTGCCCAGGTGGCCAAGAGAGCCAGTGGCATCCTGGCCTGCATCAGGAATGGTGTGGTCAGCAGGAGCAGGGAGGTCATTCTGCCCCTGTACTCTGCACTGGTCAGACCACACCTCGAGTACTGCGTTCAGTTCTGGGCCCCCCAGTTTAGGAAGGACACTGAGATGCTTGAGCATGTCCAGAGAAGGGCGACGAGGCTGGTGAGAGGCCTCGAGCACAAACCCTACGAGGAGAGGCTTAGGGAGCTGGGGTTGTTTAGCCTGGAGAAGAGGAGGCTCAGGGGTGACCTTATTGCTGTCTACAACTACCTGAAGGGTGGTTGTGGTCAGGAGGAGGTTGCTCTCTTCTCTCAGGTGGCCAACTCCAGAACAAGAGGACCCAGCCTCAGGCTGCGCCAGGGGAAATTTCGGCTCGAGGTGAGGAGAAAGTTCTTCACTGAGAGAGTCATTAGGCACTGGAATGGGCTGCCTGGGGAGGTGGAGGAGTCGTCGTCCCTGGGGCAGTTCAAGGCAAGGTTGGATGTGGCACTTGGTGCCATGGTCTAGCCTTGGGCACTGTGGTAAAGGGTTGGACTTGATGATCTGTGAGGTCTCTTCCAACCTTGGTGATACTGTGATACTGATACTGTGATACTGTGATATTGTAAACATCTGCTTGTATATTGTGCTAAGCTGTAAACATAGCTTCATTTCCTTAGCTTCCAGCTCAGCTGGGTTTAGTCTGTGTGATTTCATAACAGTGGGGGGGCAGGTAACACCCAAAGCATCACACATTATTTTGGCACTTCCAAGTAGGGCTAATTCAATTTGATTGGTTGCTGATTTTGTCTGTAAGTTAAGATGAAGCTTATCTGGTTAATCGGCAGTATTTTTTATCTGTTATTTTTTATCATTGGCTGACAGCCAAAATTGGTTCCCTCTTG
Organism: Pogoniulus pusillus; assembly: GCF_015220805.1. NCBI lineage: Eukaryota > Metazoa > Chordata > Aves > Piciformes > Lybiidae > Pogoniulus > Pogoniulus pusillus. The sequence goes on along the minus strand of NC_087309.1, from coordinate 67,037,379 downwards.
CTTGATCTAGTGTGGAGGAAGATTGAAGGAATGTTTTTGGATTTCAGAGAGTGTCTTCTGGACTGGGTCAGCTTTAATATTATTGAAATTATTATCAACTCTGCTTTCACTAAGTCAGGAAATAATACAACTTCTGGAATGTATTCAACATCCCTGATGAGGGTAATTTTGCTCAAAGCCAAACTTCCAAATCCCTGCAGTGAGTTTTAGGCATGTAATACAGTGGTATATTTCTCTTGTCTGACCTTAGCCCTAATAATTCTGGGTTTCACACTAATTCTAGCTTTGTGCATGACAAATTCAAATGTGGCTCCTTTAAGGAGGCAGAAAAAGAGACAAGTTTCCTCGTAGAGTTAGAGGTAAGGCCTGCAGACAATGAAAGCAATGTCTATTTGGGGAGAGAGCAAGAGAGGGCCACCATATCCACTGCTGCACCTCTTCCCAGAGGTTCCGGGACAACTGCCGAAGTCTCAGTTGTTGACAATAACATGGCGGGTAGCCAAAGAACAGATCCAGCTGTTCAAGTCTCTGCTGTTTCTTCATCTAGTTCAAATCACCAGGAAGCAGCTTTTAACCCAAAACCAGGTTTAAACTCACAGGCATCGGGTCAGACCCTCAGTGATTCAGACATGCTAGAAGGCACTTCTGCCACCTTTCTGGATCCTGCGAAGGCTCAGGCTAAGACAAAACATTTGACAAAGAGTAATTCAAGAGACGATTTAGGAGAGGGGACCTCTGATACTCAAGAGGAGAAATACAGCCTTAGAGACTTAGCCAATATACTCAAATCGCAATATAGTAATGGGAGGAGCTTTGTGAGATTGGCTGCCAAGGATGGCTCTGAGTAGATTAAGAGCACTTTTAGGAAAGTTCTGTTTCTAGGCCAAGGACAACCAGGACAACCAGAAGAAGAGGAGGAAGATGATATCCAGGATTCCAATGATCTCCTCAAAGAGATCAGGGAATTTAGAAAGGAATACTCAAGGGAATCAGGAGATCCAATCCTAATCTGGCTGGTGAGATGCTGTACTACTGGTGCAAATGCCCTACAGGTACAAGACAAGTCTGCAAAGCAGCTAGGGCCAGTCACAAAAGAGAGTGAAGTGGGCAAATACCTAGCAAGTCCTCTTGGTAAGGCTGTCTTGTGGACACACCTCCTGTTGGCTGTGGCTATGAGATATCCTTCCCAAGATGATCTGCCATGGGCTGCCAAGAATTGGAGCACAATTGAGCAGGGAATTAAGCTTCTGAAGGAGTTTGCTTTATGGAGATCATGGCATGCATGAGCCTGATGACATTCCTCTTGGAACAGGTCTCATAAAGAAGATTATTAAACTTGCTCCTTCATCCTATGCTAACATCTTGGCTAGCAGGTTACTATGAAGAAGTGATAATGGAAGGCCTCTCACTGTTGGTAAGTTCACTGACCAACTGAGGCAGATAGAGGACAGCTTTCTGTCACATTCTGCTCTAGTCTCTGCCATAAAAACTTTGACTACAGAGATAAAGAAGAGAAAGAATGGCATTAAAGATAGCATGAAAGAACTGAAGGAGGAACTTGAAATGTCCATATCCAATCTGGCAGAGGACACCATCCCTTCATCATCTGAATGGGTGCATGTTTCTGCCATCTCCTGCAAGGCAATTCTGGCCCAGGGGAAGAATTGCACTTAGACATCAGCAATCATGTGAGTCAGTTTGGATAATCCTGCATGACCAGTTTGGTGACAACATGAACAAGTGGGATGGTCAGTCTACTTGAGTTCTATTGAAGAGAGTCAGGGAACTGCAGAGTGGCAGAAACAGAGGCAATAGCACCAGAAAAGTAGCTGTCACTTCTTCAGCTCCCCACATAATAATTGCAGTTTCTCTCTCACAACACCAATCATTATGCATACCCCACATGCCATGTTCAGCATTAGAGGTGCCCTGCCTCCAGCCAGAAGGAGGAAAAGGACAGTGGAGAAAACCAAATCTATTGGAATGTATTCATTAGGTGGCCTGGCTGTTCAAAAGTTGGGAAATACAGGGCTTGAGTTGACACAGCTGCTCAGTGTACTTTATTGCCATCCAATTGCAAAGGGACAGAGTCTATCACTATTTCTGGAATCACTGGTGGATCTCAAGAGTTAACTAAGTTGCAGGCTGAAATCAGTTTAACTGGTAAAGAGTGGAAGACACATACTATTGTAACTGGTCCTGATGCGCCTTGCATTCTGGGAATTGACTTTCTGAAACAAGATTTTTTTCAAGGATCCTAAAGGTCACAAATGGGCTTCTGGAATAGCATCTGTAGAGATTGAGGATGGTAAATTGAAATTGTCCATTAGACCTGAACTTTCAGATGAATCTGCAGTTGTGGGACATCATGACATAGAGGATCTGAAACTGCCAATTGCTACTCAAAGTGTGCACCACAGGCAGTACAGAACTAACTGTGCCTCTTCATTGCCCATTCATCAGCTGATTCGTGAACTGGAGAGTCAGGCTGTCATCGGGAAAGCTCATTCACCTTTCAACAGTCCCATCTGGCCTGTGCGCAAGCGTCTCACAGTAGACTTCCGTGATCTCAACGAGGTGACTCCACTCATGAGCGCAGCTGTGCCAGACATGTTGGAACACCAGTACAAGCTGGAATCAAAGGAGGCTAAATGGTATGCTACCATAGGCATTGCTAATGCTTTCTTCTGTATTCCCATAGCAAAGGAGTGCAGGCCTCAGTTTGCGTTCACCTGGAGAGGAATCCAGAACCAGTTCAACCATTTACCTCAAGGGTGGAAACACAGTTCAGCAATCTGTCCACAATGCATTGGAGAAAGGTAAAGCTCCAGAGCACATACAATTCATCAACAACATCATTGTGTTGCTGAGGAAGTCTTTGAGAAAGGTAATAAAATAATTGACATTCTGTTGCAAGCAGGTTTTGCCATTAAGAGAGACAAGGTCAAAGAACTTTCCAGAGAAATTCAATTTCTGGAAGTGCAATGGCAGGATGGTCGCCTTCAAATTCCACAGGATGTGATAAAGTCTCCACCATGGCAGTTCCCACAAATAAGAAGGACACTCTGTCTTTTTTCATTGCAATGGGATTTTGGTGACTACACATTCCTGGATTCAATCAAATTGTCAAACCTCTGCATGATGTGACTCATAAGAGAAACAATTTTGAGTGGGGACTTGAACAACAAGCAGACTTTGATCAGACCAAGCGAGAAGTAGTCCATGCAGTGGGCCTGGGACCTGCGCTATCAGGTCTGGACATTAAAAACATTCTGTACACGGCTGCCACTGACAATGGTCCAACTTGGAGCCTTTGGCGGAGAGCTCCAAACAAGACAGGTGGTCATCCTCTTGGTTTCTGGAGTCGTAGCTACAGAGGTTCAGAGGCAAATTACACCCCGACAGAGAAAGAGATACTAGCAGCCTATGAAGAAATAAAAGCAGCTTCTGAAGTGATTGGAAATGAGTCACAATTGCTTTTAGCTCCCAGATTGCCAGTTCTAAACTGGATGTTCAAAGGCAAAGGTTCATCACCGCATCATGCCACAGATGCAACCTGGTCTAAATGGATGGCTTTGATAACCCAACGAGCACGAATTGGTAATCTCAATCTCCCTGGTCTGGGGAGGTGATCACCAACTGGCCGGAAGGCACAGACTGTTCCAAACCTCCAGAGGAGAAAATAACTCGTGCTGAGGAAGCTCCTCCCTATGGTGATCTCTCTGATCAGGAAAAGAACTATGCTTTGTTCACAGATGGTTCCTGTCGTCTTGTTGGAAAAAAGTGAAGACGGCAGTCAGCAGTTTGGAGTCCTACCAGGAGAGTCACTGAAGCAAGACATGGAGAAGGAGAATCCAGTCAATTCACTGAGGTAAAAGCTGTCCAGCTTACTCTTGATGTGGCTGAACGTGAAAATTGGCCTATCCTTTACCTCTACACCGACTCATGGATGGTAGCCAATGCTCTATGGGGTTGGCTGAAGGACTAGAAAAGGAGTGGTTGGCAGAGGAAAGGAAAGCCTATTTGGAGTGCTGATCTATGGCAGGACATTGATGCACAGCTGCAGAGAACTCCAGTGAAGGTGCGGCACGTAGACGCACACATGCCTAAGAGCAGAGCCACTGAGGAACACCACCACAAGCATCAGGCAGACCAAGCTGCTAAGATTTCTCAAGTTGATACAAACTCTGATCTTGACCTTGATTGGAAACACAGAGGTGAACTGTTCTTAGCTCGGTGGGCCCATGACTCATCTGGACATCAAGGCAGAGATGGAACATACTGATGGCCATGTGATAGGTATTGAGTGGATCTACCACACACCCTACTATGCACCAGCTTTAAGAAAGATTGAACACTGCAACAGTTTGCTGAATACTACCCTGAAGGCCATGGTGGGTGGAACTCTGAAAACCTGGGACAAACATTTAGCACAGGCAACCTGGCTGGTAAATAGCAGGGGTTCAGTAAATGGATCAGTAGCTGCACAATGAGATTTGGTACAAACTGTGGATGGTGACAGAGTTCCTGTTGTATGTGAAAACAATCTGTTAGGGAAAACTGTTTGGGTATTTTCTCCTTTGGGCAAAGGGGAACCTGTCTGAGGGGTGGTTTCTGCTGAAGGTCCTGGTCATACCTACTGGGTAATGCAGGAGAATGGTGAAATCCAGTGTATTCCACAGAGAAATCTGACTTTAGCTGAGAGAGTTTAACTTCAGAGTGTATAATACAAGCTGTTAGCAGTTTTTTGTTCTAGGTGTTACCTGATGTCAAATGAAAGAATTTACAAGAGAATCTACAGTACATGAGTATGAACCCAACATCACCTGGGAGTCCCTGTTCTTGTCTCATCTGAGGAGACAAACTGTTTGCTGTTTTCTGAGCTTTTGAATCACCTACATCTGAGATACCCAGAATGAAGTTTAAACTGAAATTGTAATATTCATTACTCATTATTGTAAATATTGTTTTAGACTAGACAGGCAGTTCTCAGCAAAACTCTAGATGAAATAGACAGGGGTGGATGGTGCTAGTTTGAGGCTAGCTGGAATATTATGGTGAGAGAAATTAAATGATAGGCTGTGAAAAGGAAACAGTGGTGATATCTACTTCACTCATAGGTTTGCTGAGATGTATAAAAACAAGAATACACTCATAGATAAGAGCAGCAACTCTCTGTCACAGCTAATGCCAGTACTTTTCTCCCTGGCCTGCTTTTCTGTGTAACTAATCCTTCTGCTTTCTAACTCCCCTGGCCGATCCTCCAAACTCACCTTGAGCGTAAGGCAAAGTCTGGGATAAGGTAGAGGGGTGGAAAGGAGGTGGAAGGGTGATTGGGAGCCCTTCGTGGGGACTCTGGTTTCTGGGAGGGCTGTTGTGTTTCTGTATTACCTTTAACTTATATATTTCTGTATATAGCTGTGTATATTGTAAATATCTGCTTGTATATTGTGCTAAGCTGTAAATATAGCTTCATTTCCATAGCTTCCAGCTCAGCTGGGCCTAGTCTGGGTGATTTCATCAGAATATGGTGACATGTGACACCCAAACCATCACAACAAGGCTAAGTGCAGGGTTCTACACGTCGGCCGCAACAACCCCAAGCAGCACTACAAGCTGGGGACAGAGTGGCTGGAGAGCAGCCAGGGAGAAAGAGACCTGGGGTTGCTGGTAGATAGTAGGCTGAACATGAGCCAGCAGTGTGCCCAAGTGGCCAGAAGAGTCAGTGGCCTCCTGGCCTGTATTAAGAACAGTGTGGCCAGTAGGACAAGGGAGGTTATTCTCCCCCTGTACTCAACACCGGTCAAGCTACACCTTGAGCACCGTGTCCAGTTCTGGGCTCCTCAATTCAAGAGAGATATTGAGATATTGTAACGTGTCCAGAGAACTGTGAAGAAGTTGGTGAGAGGCCTGGAACACAAGCCCTATGAGGAGAGGCTGAGGGAGCTGGGGTTGTTTATCCTGGAGGAGAGGAGGCTCAGGGGGGAACCTCACTCTTGTCCATGGCTACCTGAAGGGAGGTTTCAGCCAGGTGGGGGTTGGTCTCTTCTCCTAGGCATCCAGCAACAGAACAAGGAGACACAGTCTCAAGTTGTGCCAGGGGAGTTATAGGCTTGATATTCCTCACAGAGGGAGTGATTTTTCATTGGAATGGGCTGCCCAGGGAGGTGGAGGAGTTGCCGTCCACTGGAGGTGTTCAAGAAAAGACTGGATGAGGCACTTAGTGCCATGGTCTAGTTGATTGGCTAGGGCTGGGTGCTAGGTTGGACTGGATGATCTTGGACATCTCTTCCAACCTGGTTGATTCTGTGATTCTATACTCTGGTACATTAAGAAGGCAGCGTCCTGCATGTCAGAGGAGGTTCTTCTGCCCCTCTACTCTGCTCTAGTTAGACCACATCTGGAATACTGTATTCAGTTCTGAGCTTCACAGCTCAAGAGGGACAGGGATGTGTCTGAGAGTGTTTTGTGGGTCACTATAAGGATGTTTGAGGGTTTGGAGTATCTCTTACAAGGAAAGACTGAGTGATACAGGGAAAGACTGAGGGGGCCTTATGAATGTCTACAAATATCTGAAGGGTGGATGTCAGGAGGATGAAGCCAGTCTCTTTGCAGGATGAGGGGCAATGACCATAAAGTCAATCACAGGAAATTCCATCCCAATGCGAGAAAAAAACTTCTTTACTGTTAAGGTGACAGAGCACTAGAACAGGCTACCCGGAGAGGTAGTGGACTCTCTCTAAAGATCTTCCAAACCTGCCTGTGTAGGTTCCTATGTGACCTGCCTTAAGTGGTCTTACTCCACATGTGGTTGGACTTGATTTCTGGAGATCCCTTCTAACTCCTAACATTCTGTGATTCTCTATGTGAATGATATTTTCATTTTTTGAAACCATACAGAAATTTCCTTTTAATGCTTCACTGGATTGTTGGACCAGTTGTAAAGCTGCACTCTTTCAGTTAAAGCAGAAAAACTGTAAACACTAGAGTACTTTAATTTCTGTGACAGTGTGCTTAAATTTCACTGCAGCACTGTGTCCTATTCACTCTACTGACATCTAGCAATAAGTTCAACTCATGTTAAATAGAATCATCTTTAGTTGTTAGATGAAACCATAGAGAATGCATACCAAAGAGAAGAACTACAACGTATTAGTCCTTATACCTGATAGAATTTTCTTTGTACTATTTTGTAATATACTGACTGGTTGCTTTACATGTTGCAGGTGTTAATTCTTTTCTTCACTGAAGACCTCCTACTAAATTCAGATTTCTCATCTTAGTTTACTTCTGTTGTTTATATTCCTCAAATTCATGCATTTTTTTAAGCACAGCCTCATTTGTCACATTCCTGAGTGCTACACTCTTAATTTTTCCTCATAAATGAATATGTGAGACTTCTATCCTTTAGCTTCCAAACGTTCCTGCAAGCTCTCTAAACTTCTTCACAAACAGCCCAGAGTCAAAACAGTCTTTGCATCTTCTGCATCATGTTCAGTATCTAATTCACCTATTCTTTCAGTGTTTTGCTTCCTTCTCATTCACTTCTCTTCTGTATCAGGCAATTTCTGTTAAAATATCTCTGGGGATCATGTTTCCAGACTTGAATCTCATTTTCTCCTTCTTATTTTTCTAACCTTTTCATTCCTGTTACATTATGTCTCAGTCTTTATTGACATTTTGTGACTTCTTTCAATATGGAATATTTATTTAATTAAAATGCTGTGAACTGAACCCTCTTTCAGATAATTAATGAACTTGTTAAATGCTTGTAAAAGAGGTCTTGAGAATGTTCCCTGCTGCACCTGAGTAAGCAGCTTGCTGCAGTAGTTTTTACTTTTTGCTTACTATCAAGTGGTAAGGTTCTCTGAAAAATCAAAATAACAAGCCTTGATTTCCCGGTCATTTTGATTTTGTTATGAAAAAAAACACAGTTACTAAGAAACTTTATGATAAAATCTATACATCATTTACATTCTTTTCTTCACATGTTAATTTTATATTTCCATCAAAAATGAATCAAAATGGTCAGACCTGCTTCGATCAATAACATTTACATGCTTCTACTGAAGTCTGAAAGTTCTCTTCTGCCTTAGCATACCTCCATCTAATCCAGACTTTGTAGGGGAAATGGTAATTGTTTGACTTAGCAGTTTTGAAATAAAAAAAATTTACACAGCAAGTGTTTCAACACAGTATTATAATGCCACAGCAAGCAAAATGTAGCTTATACTGCACTGCATTCTTGCTAGTATCTCTAAGTACTGTACCAGGAAATGGGTTTAGGAGAAAGAAATGGCGGCAAATTAAACTTATGGGCTCCTTCACCCACATATATTTAGTGCCAGCATATTCTTTCAAATGAATGGAATAGTCCAGGGTAAAACTGCACATTATCTGATCAATATGAGAAGCTGGATAGGTGCTTGATGAAAGAGAAGGATAAATGTAAGAAAGTGTAATTTCAGATCAACCCACCGATATCTCTTGTAGCTGCCAGAGTTTACAATGGAGAAATGTTGGATAAAATCAGGTGATTCTCTATTAGTCAGTGTGATGGTTTGGGGGTTACCCCGCCCCCCCACACTTTTGAATTTGCCCCAGCTAACTCAGACGGACCCTGGGAATATAGATGAAGCAATTTATTTACAGCTAGCAGAATGTACAAGCAGCTATTTACAATATATACAGTTATATACAATTATATACAGAAATATACAAAGGATAAACAATACAAAAGCACAACTCCCCTCCCAGAAACCTGAGTCCCCAGGAGGGGCTCTCAAACCACCCCAACACCTCCCCCGGCCCTCTCAACCTTACCCCAGTTCTCAGGAAGAAAAGAGGTGCAGCCAAGAGGTTAGGGAGCAAGGTTAGTGGGAGCAGGGTTAATGAGATGTGACCAGGTCTAAGGCAAAAGCAAGAGTGAGAGACAAAATGGAGAACGTTTTCTTCTTCCCAGAGTTCTCAGCGTAACTGTGAGAGAAGTTGACATCAATTGTTTTCATTTCACTGCCCGTTATCTAGTTCTTTTACCAAAACATTCCAGCTTGCTTCAAACTAGCACAGTCAGAACTGTGTTTTAGGCTCAGCCCCATCAGTATTCCCATTTGGGTTACTAAAAAAAACTCACAGTATCACAGTGTCACAGTATCATCAGGGTTGGAACAGACCTCACAGAGAGTGTTGCCATCCAAGCCATGGGCTGACAGCTTAGCCAGCAGTTTGCTGTGGGGGACAGTGTCAAAGGCCTTGCTGAAGTCCAGATAGACCACATCCACAGGCCTCCCCACACCCACCAAGCGGGTCACCTGATCATAGAAGGAGATCAGGTTACTCAAAGCATAAAGAAATAAGTTTGAAGCTCATAAATAAGTAGAGCCTCTACTTGGCATCAGATGCACTTCCAGGACAGTTCCTGTTTCTTTTAAAACAAATGTTTTTATCCTTAACAAGGCATCTTAGTGGACTTGACTGGATTTGTGGCCAGGTAGGCCACATACTACAATGAGATGAGTTGGAAAGACTCTTTGTCTGCCTGTCTTGCTGATAACATCTGGCATGGCCCAGGTGTGTCCTACTAGCCAGTGATGCTGCCAGTATTGGAAGCCTCCGTGACCGGAGGGCATGCGCTGCCAGACACACTGCAGCACAGACCGCTTTCTTCATGAACGCTATGCCTATCTGCACATCTGGCAAGGCAGAAATTCCTCAGGCTGCAGTGGGAGCTCAAATGGTGGGGTTGGATGTGCTTATCATGTTGAAAGCAGGAATTCGGTCATCCATAGAATGGCTTTTTTCATTATAGAGAGAGTCGCAGAGGTCAGCTGGTAACTTCTGAAATCCTAAAGGGACAAGGAAGAAGGAAGCTGTTTTCTGACCTTGGTATCCCCACAGAGGGATGACAGTGCTTGGTCCCAAGTGTGATTTTAAATTGGCAGGTATTAAAGGCTTGTTTTTAGATTTGGTCAAATTAAAGACTATCTTGCTTAAATATATGTGCATAATTGTATCTGTCACTGAGCTGAGCACTGCATTTTCCTCAGACAGTATGTGGCTCAGATCATGATCTGTAAATTTGATGAAAAGGTTTCCTTAGCTGGACTGCAGCTGATTTCCTTAAAGATGAGAAAAATGATTAACAATCACATATGGAGAAAACAGATTAGCTGAGAATTCATGCCCGATCAAATTGAAGAGCCCTCTAGAGTTGTGCATATTTAGGTAGTCAATAAGGCACCATGTACAGGAGGTCACCTCGCCCAGCCCTTATCACAGTATCACAGTATCACAGTATCATTACAGGGGAAGGGGGAGGGGAGCCAAACTATCAGTTAGGTATATTTAGATGGCATTTCCTCAACTACGGCACTAAATAGCTTTATACCAAAATAAAAGTAAAATAGTAAGGCTTGTATGCTTGGACCTCACCTTCGCTTTCCCCAGCTCCTCTGACCCTGCTCTGCTGTAGGCTTAATGTGAGCTTACTAGGGCAGCCAAGCAGTGAGAACTGGAGGAGGCATCACTGTTGTGGAGGCAGGAATTAATGTGTGGCCGAGTCGGGAATTTTTTACAAAAATAGTTATTTTATTTTCCCAAAAACCCGCCCCCAAAACTATATATACAAAGATTAATTTAGTTTAGTTAGCAGATTTAGTCGCGTGAGAATTATCTACAGGGATACCATCAATAATTTGACTATTTTGGAAGTCAGAAGTTGGAAAAGGCTTTAGCTATTAATTAATAGCGGTTTCTTACTAATAAAGTTGAGCCAAAATAACTCACAATCAGGCTGGCTTCCTGGTGAGGTTTGTCTCTCTCGTTCTCCTGCAGAAGCTGTCGGAAGCCCCCCAATTTATACCCTTGCTAGACAAAGGGCAGAGTTACCACACCTTAGGTGCAAAAGTGCACAACCAATCCCAGCCAGATCCCAGCGCGGGCACTGCACAGGGCACTCCTCGTGTGGGCAGGACCCCTTTGCTCACCCCCTTCATGCCTGCAGGGCAGGCGAGGGGGGGGAACCAGGCGGTTTTCGCCCTCCCATTCAAGCCACAGAGAGAGAGGAATTTAGGGGTACATAGGACTTCCAGGACAATCACCTGCTCCACTCAACAAATCTATCATAATACACATATTTTTAAAACCTGACATGTTGACTGGGAAATGGCAGTGTAGCAAAACCTTAATGTTTTAAAGATTGAGTTGGGGGGGAGGGAGGAACCTTTCTACAAATAATATCCTGGTCATATGGAAGCCTTAGCCAGATTTATACATTCATCTCAGGACTTAGAGTGAGCAACTGCAAAGCTATTCTCCAAACTGCAAAGTATTCTGTGAAGTCACTGAATTTCCATGGTTCATCATTTAGTTCATTCACTATTGCATTCTGAGGAAAGATCTTTTGGAAACATTCTTAACTTCTCTGCTAAAGATACTTTTAAACTAGAAATCTGCCCATTAACTTGATGTTGTGCCTTACTGTTGGAAGTTCCAAAAGCGCTTCTCCTATATAATAAGCATTTTTCACTATTATTCTTTAACTGCTTTCCTCTATCTCCAGCATTTCATCTCTGTGCCGAACCAAATGTTAGTGGAAAGTTTACTGAATACATATTGGTTAGTTAGATGTTATTTGGAGGGACACTGTAGGGACACATCATACCCAGAATGCAGTGAATTCTCTAACCAAGCCCCATACCAATTGTGACATTAACATCAGTATTGGTGTTCCCTTTGTAAGACAGCTGCCTGCCTCGCAGTGAAGCAGAAATGGTGGCTTGGTGACTGCAATGCTGTATAATGTTTCTTCACCTCTTTTTCTGAGCCATAGTTTAATAAGGAGAGAGTAAAAGTTCGCAGGGCAGGTGTCTGTAACCTTACAACTTTATTTCAGCAGGGCAATATTGCCATCTAGCGAGCAATTAAAAATGTGCAGCATGTGCATTTCTGCGTAGGTACCCTCAGGGCACTATATATTGCCGTCATTACCTATTTAAAGGTGACAATCAGCATAAATTAGTATTTCAGTTCTGCACTCATTTTCGTACACAGGACAAAACTTAAAGGCCTTCTGGATTTCTTTGGGCGTTTTATTGTTGTTTTTGTTGTGTGTTTAGTTGTTTGATTTTTGTTTTTGTTTTTGTTTTCACTTATTGGGTATTCGAGAAGAGAACAGAGATTGGCAAGATTTAAAACAGATTTGACAGTGTTGCCCAGGAAATGCATCACCTTCACAAAAAATGGACAGAAAAGTGAAGGAATAAATTAGAGCATTGTAATGCTGAAGCATTCTAGCTGAACGGACGCTGGATTGAAGGGTGAGGGTTTTATATAATTGGAGATTCTAGGGAGGTTTCAAGCATGTTTAAAAAACAACAAATAATTTAGCAGAAATGTTGGGGAAGGAATGTAATATTGTTGAAAAGTTTGTATCATTTTTTTAGTTCTTTTCCCACCTCCAAATTAGTAATCTCTCTTTATTTGTAAATTTAGTCCAAAATCAGCCTAATTACAGATATACATAAAAGCTTCAATGAGGTTATGTTACCCAACTTCCTAGTTTAAGTGATGCAAATCTTCATAAGTAACTAATTATCTGTTACTGAGTGGATATTTTGGCTCTTACTGATTTAAGAAGACTTAGGGAAAACACAGTGTTACAGTATTTGATATAGAAAATAAAGTTTTCTAGAAGGTACTATATTTACACACTTTTTTTTTTCACGGTGTGATTTTGTAATTGCCAAGTATCCACTGCCTCGCAGCCTTTGACGTGGGCTCTGAACCAGTCACATGTCAGTTCTGGCAGTCCTGCTTGACTATGGTTAATTCAGTTACAGCAGTTCAGTAAACACTATGTGATGCCTTTTTACTACAGTTCAAATTTATACTGTAAAGCAATTGACCTAAAACTATTTGAAAATGCAGTAGATAGCCTAAAACTATGCCTCAGATTGGATTTTCCTGCAAGTTATAAAACTTTTTGGCTATTTCTGAAAGCAGTTTGACTTTTCTTTCAGTTCAGTCCGTTCATACTGGCTTTTGCCAAGAAAGTTTGGGCCAGATGATCCTTGAGTCCCCTCTAACCTGATATTCTATGATTCTATGATATGTCAAATGTAGCCTACCTAGTGACATCACAATAATTTTATGAATTATGACCATTGACAGTACTCCTAGGTAAAATTTAATCATGCTACTGATCATGCAGTGTAGATGCTTCAGAAAATGTAATTTTAACTATTGCTCTGTGTGTTTATCATGGGTATAGATGCTGCAAGTGGAAGTACGATCAAAAGTTTGGTTCACAAAGAGATAAAATCTAATTACTTCCTGTACATTGTGCATGTTTTCAACTAATGAAAATTTTCCACTGATTGTGTTTTTTCTGCATCACTTATGGCAGTAACATCCCATCTTAACTGTGGTTGTGATTATTTGAATAATAGAAGAAGATTAATTAAGCAATGAAATTAATAAAATCAGTAATAGCTATTTTCTGAGATTGAGGATGGGAAAGATTTTGTGATATTTTGTTCTGTTTTACTTCTCAGATTATTTTACAAATTAATTTAAAAGATATAGGAAACAGTATTCAAACGACCTTATCAGCAGCTTACATTTGTAAAATGTGGTAACATAGTCCCTTAAAGTGGACACATCTCTCAGCAGTAGACGTGCTGAAAGTCATGTGCAAATGGGAATAGTTAGAGCAAGATATTAAAGCGTGGAGGGCTGTCTTGTGTTCCCTTTTGACTGTGTAGACATTTTTTTCCTTTGTCAATGAAATCGCTATCATCACTTATGATAACTAAATTGTTTCACTTTCTGACATTAAATGCTGACACCTCTTTGATTCAACACAGTTGTCACATGGCAGGAAAATAGAGCCATCATAGAATGATTTGTCATAACTTTTTAAAGCATTTCTATACCTGGATTGCCTAAAATCTCTATGGAAAGATAAACGTGGGCCTGTCACAATGAAAGAAGTGCTAAAATGTATGTCTAGTCTCTCAGCCTTTTGCAGGTTGTGACAGGGAAAATCCTTCCAACCCTAGTAAAAAATTTAAAAAAAAAAAAAAAAACAAAAAAAAAACAAAAAACCACTTAATACTCAAGTTATTCCATGCATATTTCTATGTTTCATTGTGAACAATGTTCACTCCAAACAGTGTTTGCTTAACTTAATGAATGAAACCACATCCTGTTTTTTGGAGTAGTCTCAATTTTAATACAGAGATCTTTGTGTGAGCCATGCTGGAAGAAGTTAGAAAGCAGCTCGTCTCAATAAATCTGTGTGAATTATGCAGTGCCTGTAGAGTCCATGTCCCATAAGCTCTAGCTATTGCCTTGGTTAGTGCTTTTGCTGCCAGCTGAATGGTTCTAATTAGTGCAAAATATACATTTTTTACAAAATTGGCCAAGACCCAGGAAAAGTGTTATTAAGTGGAGACCTTTAAGCATTTATAAAGATCCTTTAGGATTTACCAGAATTCTGATTCCATTCTCTAGGTTCTTCCAGATTAGAATTTAATTTAATTGTATTGTCACTCCTAGTTTTTTAATTAGTTTGGGTTTGGGTGTTTTCTGTAGGTTGGGTTTTTTTGGTTTGGTTTTGGGGGATTGTTGGGTTTTTTCTGGGAGATGTTTGGGTGGGGTTTTTTTTGTCTCCTTTGAAGGAAGGAAATACAGTATTCACTCAAATAACAATGCCTTGATGTACAATCTGTTCCTGACAATAACTTGAACACAAGGGAGGATTATTCCAGAACGAAATTCAAACACTTATAGTCTCATATCACAAAATCAGAGAACTGCAGAATATGTCTGGTTGGGAGACACATCAAAGATCATCCAGTCCAACTCTCCACCCAGCACTGAAGGATCAACACTAAAACCTGTCTCTGAGAGCTGGGTCCACATGCTGCTTGAACACCCCCAGGGTTGGTGACTCCACTACTGCCCTGGGCAGACTCTTCCGATGTTTGATAGCCCTTTCAGTGAAGAAATACTTCCTAATATCCAGCCTAAACTTCCCCTGGTGCAGCTTGAAACCGTTTCCTCTAGTCTTACCACTTGTCCTCCTCACTCCAACCTCACTACGTCACTTCAGGTAGTTGTAGAAGTTAGCCTCCTCTTCTCTAGACTGTACAACTCCAGCTCCCTCGTAGCTCATATGCTCCAGACCTTTCACAAGCCTCGTTGCCCCGTTTTAATCTTTCACATTATGTTCCTAGGCTGCATACTGTGTGGTGTTACAAATTTATTAAACAAGCAGGGTCTATGAAGCTTGCTACTCTAATATTTTTTAAAAGGGAATCTTTCATGCATTATGACATTGAGAATGCCAGGGACAGGTGAAAAGTGGGATATGCTTTTTGCAGTCACTTCTGGGACTTTTATTGCTGTCTAAGTATTTCTTGAGGTAATCTGTGTAATAAAAACAGTTTGCCAGACTTGTCATTTTGCAGTCTTAATAACCTTGAATTAGAATACAGAAGAATGTTAATCTAATACTAGTTTGACATTATTTTGAGTTGCAGAAGAGATTTTGTTTAGGCTGGTATAGCTGGAGTTTTGATAGTTGTGTGAACTGATACGCATGCTCAGAGCAGTCAGGCAAAGCTGTGGTGTTATTGCAGCATTAATTCAAAGTGGATCCCTGTGAGAGCTCAACTTAGACTATAAGCTGAGATGAGCTCTTAGCTACTCATCTGGATCCTAAGGGTAAGTGGCAAATTAAAAATTCATTATTCATTTTAATTGAGGATGATTATCAGTGTTTTAGGAGGCACACTTCAAAGTTCTTTAGTTCCCAGTGCAAAAGAAGGGAATGCTGAGAAAAAACTAGAGTCTCTCCTGAGGAAAAAGAGACAAATGAAAGAACTAAAGAGCCTGTAGCAAACAGACTGTTAAGTACTGTAGATAATTCCCACTTAGCAGGCCAAATTCACTGCTGGCGAATGTTGTGTGCAGTCCATGAAATTATTACACCCATTTCCACCAACATTGTACTTGACCCCAAGTTAAGAGTTTTACTCAGTTTTGTAGTTTGAGATCACCAAATATTATATTGAAATGTCTGAAAAAGGCAGGACTGACTCATCACCTGATCCTATACTCCCGCAGGTCTGTGCTGATTTACACTATCTAGGTTGCAATCTAGGTTGCAATGTTCAGGTTTCTGTATGTACTTAGGATTTAAGCAGCTCCTAACCCAGTAGTGCAATACACGTTTGTGCTGTCATAACCTTTGAAGAATGTCTTTTGTGAAGTGTCTACTGAAATATAAAATAAGAAATTACAATAGAGGGGAAAAAAGAAAGGCAAGAATAAAAGAACTGCCCAGCAGAGCAGCCAAAGCTGGAAACTGAAAAGGTCATTTGTTGTTCTGGAAGTTGTAAGCTGTATCTCTAAGTTTGTGCAAGAGGTTTATAGGTTGTGAGCTGTTGCTTTTCCCTCATAACATATGGTTTTGGGCTGTTTTGCTGATGGAATACAGCTTTTGCAATCTTCTTTTCTGCCCAGACCTTCTGTCAGGACCCTCCACTACTTCCTTAGCTACTGTCCTGCCTCGTGGAAGGGAAGCAGAAGTTTCAGACACTGGAGTTCCCACAGGGGTAGTTCTCATCAATATTTGCATATGACCTTTTTCCATCATAGGCCTGACCCGCCTGATCTGTAAACACTGAGACACAAGCCCTGGAGCATTCTGCAGGTGCTTACTTATTCTGGTACTATGCCCCTTTACACATTATACAGCCTTTATTTCTCAAACAGTACATGTACATCTTTCTGTTGCATTTTTGTTTTTTTCTGCTTAGTCATAAACATTGAGACTATGTTGTCCCACAAGTTGTGTATCACAGACCATAAAATTACATATACACACAGAAACACAATTTTTTTTTTAATCTAAATGAGAATAAATAATTTTAACAGGTAATCCTTTACTTTGCCATTGTACAGTGTTCAGCTTCTGCTGGGCATGTGCTATGCATTTGACCTTTTTTTTTTCCCTTTCTTTTTTTTGAATTTATTTCCCCATTCAACTGGCACCTTTCAGGGTCACACAAGCAGTACCTGAGCTGCTGATGGAGGACCTATATAAGAAGCTATAGGAAAGGTGGCAGTGTTCCCACCACTGCAAGGCACAGAGGCCAGCCTGACTTCTCAGGTTTCTGCTATGCTAACCAATAATATCTAGGTCTCTTTGTTAGCCCTAAGAATAGATGAGACTTTACAGCTAGAATAGTGGGCCATTCTTAGACTCATAGAATATTTTAGATTGGAAGGGACTTTTAAAGGTCATCCAGTCCAATCCCCTATGGTCAACAGGGATGTCTTTACTTACAAGAAATAAACCAAAACAAAACCAGTTACTTGAAAAGTCTGGATGAGGCACTTAGTGCCATGATCTAGTTGACTGGATAGGCCTGAGTGATAGGTTGGACTGGATGATCTTGGAGGTCTCTTCCAACCTGGCTGATTCTATGATTCTATGAAATATAAATGGTCATTCCTGAATATATCTTGTTCAACTATTTCTGATTTTTCAAGACCTCATACTGATTACAACTATTGACTCTTTTCTCAGTTGAGCGTGGAGGTTTGGTGTGTTGTCTTTTCTAAATAAACAACATTTGTACAAAAAGTGTCTGCTTTCCATGAAAAATCTCAAGGTACCAACACTAAGGAAGCTTAAAATTTAGAACTAAGATAGGTCATGTAAATATTTCCCTGTCACAGTGCATGCTGTTTTTTGAGGGCCATGCTTCCCAGACAGTTGATCTGCCAGAATATGCTGTAGCTTTCAGATTCCACATGGTATCATGTAGTAGTAAGTGATTATGAAGCATGCTAGGAGATGAAGCATGGTAGGAGACATAACCCTAAGACAATGCATTCAGTATATAGACAAAAGGGGAGGAGTGAAGCAGCTAGCCTATATTTGTGTTTACACATTACAGCAAACAAGCTTTACAAATCCTGTTTACAGCTGTCATTGCTTTAATCCTGTTAGTGTACCATCATGCAGGTTCAGTAATTTCTTCATCTTGAATTACTAAATTCTCTCAACAGTTTCAGTAGTTGGTGCTTATAAAATGAAATGTTGCCGATCTTCTTCCTTACACCTGACTGGACAGAATAATCTGTGTTGTTTTTCATTTTTATGAGGCAAACTTTGCAAACTTGCCATGACTTAGATAATGTGGAGACTGACAATATTTCAAGCAGAAATGCAGTTCACATTGAAGTTTTTGTAGCCCTTGCAGTCTGTCCAAACAGTATCCCTAGCTGTGTTCCTGTGGCCTTCTAGTATAAAGAAAGCCTTTAAATCTCTGGCTCAGGATTTCAAAAGACAAAATAAACAAAAGTCAGTGTTTGAATCACAGAATAGTTTTGAAGGGATCTTCTAGCCTGAAGAACAGGAGGGACATCACTGTTCTTGTACCAACAGGTTTACAGTAGGTGTCAGTACTTCATTCTTAGTGGTTTAGGGCCTCATGGTCTTTGACAAGACATGTACTGATTCCAACTTCACTATCAAAAAGATGCTAAAGTCTGAAATAGATGCCAAAGTCTGAAAATTACAGAGAAGTTGGCTTTGAAACCCTTTGAGTGTTATATTCTTTGTTCTGTTGTGGATCATCTAAGAAGCCAAGACAAGCTTTTATTTATTTTATTTTTGTTCATCATGGTAGCTCTGCACACCCAATGTATGCTATATTTGCATAAACCTTCTTCCAGGAACTCCAGCTTTGAGTGCAAGCAGGCAGCCTTCTCTGTCGTATTTGCTGAATGAACAATCCCCTTGTGCCCTGAGATCCAATGTACTCTTTCCAACAAACATTCAGCCTTGCCTAGCCTGAGGCACAAGAGTTTCAAGTCTGTCTTGCACCTGGTTCATCTTTGGATGTCAGTATTTGGAGCTGCTGCTTACTGTGATTGCCCTAGGCCTTTGCACATCTAAATGGGTTTTCATGTCAGCTCAACATAAGCACAAGTATGTAAGGAAAAGACAAATGGGAGTAAAACACAGGACACCATCCCTACAAAACCCTGAATAGTTTGTTATCTCTTTGGTCCTCAGGTAAATACATAAATGATAGGAAAAGGAGTGGACCTGGGGAGCTTTCTAATAATGCTAATCAGGCATATTTTGAGATCAGTGAAATGAAAAGGTCTTATTTTCAGATTGTTGGCATGAGGTCACAGTATCAGATTCAAAAATCTGTCTATGCAGTAATATTAAAGTATTTGACATATTTATGGTGAACGTTTTCTTTACATAGAAGAGTATGCATAGTTCCAGCTTCTGTAACAACATTGAGGCTGGTAGAGGTGGCTTAGAAGCACAAGAGAAAAAAAGACAAACCAGTGGATGAAAAAGGTGAAGTCCTTCATGATTCAGGCTGGGGAAATCGTACGTCAAGTGAAGCATTCCACTGATGTTTTATGTGCAAGGTCTAAATATTCCTCTGAAAATACCTGAGTTCTGTCTAGCTGAATCCTTCTGGACATATAAGTGACAAAACCTATAGCTTGAGCTTACCTTCTGCAGTCAGGATTACCATGGCTAAAGATGTTTAAATAGAAAAATATGGTGGTAAACATCTGAAATTTGATCTTTCTAAGAAAGGTGGGGGATCCTTACATTTATTAATCACAGGCATGCAAATAATAAATCTTTATTTATCTTAAAAAAAAAAACTCTTAAAATGCATCATCCTTTTATTCCAATATGCCCATTTAATTGAAGGATTTTTCCTACATAATGCATTTGCCTTCCATAAAAGAGCAATGGGCAGATCCCTGTACTCTCTTATTTCCACATTTAGTTATTGTTATGCCAGAGTCAATTCTTCAGCAAGAAAACCTAAAGATAGAGTCAGCTTTTAAAGGAATGCCTGTAAAGATTAAATTGAGCAGGTTTTTTATTCCTACAAAAACTTGGACCTCTTTTGTGTTTTCTTCAATACCTTTCCACCAAGCCTCAACTTATTAACTGTGACAATAGCACAGACATCTCCTTTAAATAACATTCCATTAGCAGTGATTTCAGTGCTCATACCCATGTTTACATTCATTTTTCAGCTTTCCTTGTTGTTGCTTTTTTTTGTTTTTTTTTTTAAATTTAGTCAGCATTTGGCCAAAGAAAGAGTCTTATTTTGGGACTCCGAGCATCAGATCCACCCACCGTGTGCAGACTGCTGAGGACGTGTATGAGTAAATGATGACATTCTTAGTTCTTTTCTGCTTCATATTTGGCTACGGCATTGTCAATGTCTTTTCCTTTTTTGACAAATCTGTTTTCTGTAAATTGACATTTCTGCCAGAAGGGCTTCAGTTCAGTTCTGTGCCTGATCTGCTCCATTGTTTAAAGGGTATTCAGCTTAAGTAATCTTAAGTCTGAAGCCCTGATCATCATTAGACATACAGATCTCAAAACTGCAAACTGAAAAATCATGTGCTTTCTATAGCTTATCAAGACATTTCAACTTCCAGGGCTAATGAATTCATGCCTGACATTTTTGTGGATTTTTTTTTTTGTCTGCTTAAGTGGCTTAAAGGGCAAAGATCTACTTTCAAATGTGTCTCTGAGAAGTAGAGTCTTATTTTCAGTGGGATGTCTGATGCTTCCCTTTCTGCTTGGATCCTGCATTCCATGTTACACACTAGTTTCTTAGGCTTCCTTTTCAGAAAAACTTTAAGGTAACTTAATCCCTCTGTGTGATACCTATTCCCCCTGTCTCCCACCTAAACTCCAGGATACCAGTTCTAGTTTTCACCCTTCGTAGCATCAGTCTCCATGCTCGTTGAGCTAGATCAGAAATTGATTCAGCTGAAAACTAACTTGAGGAAAAGGAAAAAAAAAAAAACAACTGCTTCCTGTTTCTCTGATGTGAATCATCTCAAAGTAATGCAAATACCCATATCAGGATTGAGCATTCAGACCAGGACAGATGCACAGGCTTGGGGAAGGCAGGAGTGATCAACTAAGCAGAGTCTCCAAATATTTATTTAAACATAGTGGGGGGGTGGAATTTCCAGGTGAAAGTGTCTGAATAGTTTCATAAGACTCATTGTCATTTCCGTGTGCAGATGCACTATTTATCAAGCATTGTTTGATAACAAGGCTTTGGGTTGAATACTGAAACACTTTTCAACAGTCATCTTCAGCAATAAAAAATATTCTAAGTACAGCATTGGAAAGAAAAGGTAATTTCTCCTTAAATTTGCTTTTTTTTTTTCAATAGCTTACTGGTTTCAACAATTTCTTATTGCAAATCACTGGTCACCGTCTTATACAAGCTATTTCTTATTCTCCTCTTCACAGATCGAATTGCACAGAATATTATTAAATCTCATCTGGAGACCTGTCAATACACAATGGAGGAACTACACCAGCTAGCATGGCAGACCCACACATATGAAGAAATTAAGGTTTACCAGAGCAAGGTACAAGTCTGCAACATGCTTTTTATTCTGCTCTCTATTGTACAAAGCTGTTAACAGTGCAATATATTTGACAAGGGTGTGATGATCTATTTTCGATAGGTCAGAACAGCTTATATATATATATATATATATATATATATATATATATATATATATATATATATATATATGTTTAAAATCTCTTTGAGGAGCTACTTACTGAAAGCATAAGAGTGACCATTCATGAAAAGAGATAAAAGCTTTCCAATGTGCTGGGATGTTTGCTAATGTCAAAGCTTGGGTATGGTTAAGGAATTCAGCTTTCCATGCTTTGCTTATTATCACATGTCAAAACTTCATGCTGAAATCCTGTTGTCTGGATCCTCTGTAGCAAGAATTTTAAGAAAACAAGAAAACCTAAATTTGTTTCTTTATAGTTTGAAAACACACCCCTTTCTATGTGAATAACAAATACCTGACAGTTGCAGACAATAGACAACGATATACTTAATATATTCCTTAAAATGAAGTGGTTCAAAGCTGCGTGGAAAAATTCTGTCATTCCCCTAAGATTTTGTTCTACCTGTGCAGCTCTCAGGTCAGGTTAGGAATATTGTTCACTGGCACTGACTGAAACGTAGTCCCGTCAACAAAAGAAAAAAAACTTTGTGCCTGTTATGCCAGCATCACTCAAATGATTCTTCCATTAGATTTCCTTTAGCACATTAACTGATCACACAAAAGACAAAAGAAACTCATTCTCTGACAACCGAGAGGCTATGCAGTACTAGCAAGAATAAAAACACACCACAGTTTGCAAAGCTGTGGCATGCAAGCCAAGAAAATCCATTTACATTTCCACACTCATGTGTGGAAGGAAACCTACTATTGTGACAACATTTTCATGCAGTCAGAGTTCAGATAACAATGATACTCCAGTTACTGATTTTTTTAAGTTTCAAAATAGAAAAAAAAAAATCTGTTGAATAGTTAAAGAGCACTGTGACACTTCCCTAAGAGTACTCAGGATGTTTACATTGTTTGTACTACTGTCTGTCTTGCATGAAAGCCAGTATTCAAATTTGACACTGAATGATGCCTTCTTGCTATTTGAAGAGGCCATCAGCATTCAGGTCACTGGGACCCTTGTCTCATCAAAACAGCCTTCTAAAGGAAAGTGTCAGGTGCCTTAGGAAGCACAGATGTTTCTAGCTCTGCTTGGGGATGGAGGTGGACTCTGAGGAGTACATCTTTCTGAAAGGACACCTGAAGAGCTCACACAGTGATGAATACACTTCCTTACTGCTTTTCTTTTCCATCTGTATTTTTCCGGAAGACCAGAGAAGCTCTGTGGCAGCAGTGTGCCATTCAGATCACCCACGCTATCCAGTATGTGGTGGAGTTTGCAAAGCGCATAACGGGCTTCATGGAACTCTGTCAGAATGACCAAATTCTTCTCCTTAAGTCAGGTGGGTAAATGCCAGAAACCTGAGACTGATTTGGTATCCAGCATATCAGAAATGTGTTCTTCTTTCTTGTTCTGAAAACCATTTTAAATTCAAAGGAGTTGTTTTCATTATCTACATTAACCCTTCCACATTTTTTCCTCATTGAACATGTTGCTTATTTGTGATCCACTTCCTCCTACAACTGGTTGTGGTTATTAAGTACATGCACGTGCACAATTGTTGCAGAAACGTCAGTCTTCAAACTGGCATGTGGTGGAAGGACTCTGTGAGTTGAGCTGCTTAAATCAGTCATCTGCCACCCCAGAAAATCCCCAATTGTCATTAGCAAAATGAGGCTCCTGAGGCCTGTCTCTGTGGTCATCTCTAATCTGTTTAATGAGACTACAGAAATACCCTTCAGCCAGGGCACAGGAGGGAAAATCCCTGCGTAAGGGCAAGGGGGAAGAAGTGTTGCTTTCCCTGTCATGGTACTTGGTAATTTCTGTCCTCCGGAAGAATCATGACAAGATTTATCATGACTATGTAGTAACTCCACCAAACTCAGGAGGATAAAATGGTATGACCAAGTGAACCATGTCTGGTAATTAACTGCATTTACTGTGTCATATCAGTTTATTGGTCCTTCCGTGTCTAAAAGGCAGGACACTGTGTGAGGCAGCTCTTTAAAGCATGAGAAGTGCTTCCTATTTCAAGAGAGAGCTCTTCATTAAGGCTGACAAAACAGCATAATTCAGTGCTCTGCATGCATTAGGCTGTGCCTCAGCATGGGGCTGGAGTGAGACCATGGGCATAGATACAAAGACAAGGAATACGAAGACTCTGAGACCAAACAGGCAAGGTCCTGGAAAAAACAGTCATATCATGAGAACTATTGTTTTGACACTTGTGATAATTTTGAAGATTCTGCAGGTGCCTGTGCACCCATAGTGGCTTTCTTTCTTTGACTG
The DNA here is from genome assembly GCF_015220805.1 of Pogoniulus pusillus. Taxonomy (NCBI): domain Eukaryota; kingdom Metazoa; phylum Chordata; class Aves; order Piciformes; family Lybiidae; genus Pogoniulus; species Pogoniulus pusillus. Next base: position 67,013,519 of record NC_087309.1, on the reverse strand, counting down.
GCAAAGCTAAAAATACAACTGAACCTTGAGCAAAATATGCATTTATATTTGATTGTACTGTTGACCAATTCTGTTCAGTGTCAGCATGTATAAATGTGCCAGATTTTATCTTCTCTTTTGCTGTTCAATCTGACCAGTAGTAAGAAAATCAGAATGTCTCACTCAAAATCATGCCTGCAAAAGAATCCTCATATTCAAAACTGCTCTTATAGAGGTTTTCAAATTAGTTAAGGAATGCTTAAAATTTTCCCCTTCATTTACCAAAACTATATTTTTGCAAGTAGGAATTAATAGGGAAAGATTAGGAGAAAGAAAGCATAATTCCTCTCCCCAAAATGAGAGAAAAATGAGAAACAAAATAAAGCATGATTTAGGAGTTTCTTGACAGTACTTTAATTTTAATTTTTCTCTCTAAAAGCACTCTGATTTTTTCCTCCTCCAGGCAGATGAAGTAGGATTTATATACACCTTGAGATAGGCTTTTTTTTTTTGGGGGGGGGGGAGGGGTGTATAATTCTTCAAAAATAATTTTCAGGATAAAATATTTCAAACTGAAAATATTTGCCCAGATCTAAATTCAGATTAAGCCTAGGATGCAAATTTGTTAGAACGGGGGGGTGAGTGGGATCATTCTAAAGAAAATTCGTTAGGTTGTACCAGAAATTATCTCTCTCTATACTCAAAGCAGTTAAAAGTATTTTCTTCTCTTATTCAGAGACCTACATGCTATCAAAGAGTCTCTGTCCCTGCTGAAGCTTCTACTGATTGGTGTCTTCCTAAAGACTTTCTTGAAATTTTCTATATTCTGAGGTTTATGCAGTAATGTGTGGTACTTTTGCTCCTTTTTTCTGTCTGACAGGCTGCCTGGAAGTGGTTTTGGTGAGAATGTGCCGTGCCTTCAACCCACTCAACAATACTGTTCTGTTTGAAGGAAAGTATGGAGGAATGCAAATGTTTAAAGCCTTGGGTATGTTCATCTTCTTCTTTTCTACCAGTTACATTAAGCCACATAGTGACAGATTGTCTTTATGAAAAAAGTTATGCATAATAGAAGGATTTTCAGGCAGATTCCTTATTCTACCACTAAAGTTCTGAAAAAGAAAAAAAGGTTGTGGCATGAGCTCAGTTACAGTCACTCCCACTGATTGTGTACTGCAGAAGGCAGTGCACAATTTTAGCCCTAGCAATGAGATTAGTGGACTAGAAGGAGGAAATACTGAATAGAGACAGGGACTTAGAATATTGTTTTGCTTAAAAATTTTAAGCTCATTTAGATTTAGTACTGAAACAATTACACTATTACTCAACATGATATTTAATGCTACCTGATATCTGAGTAGCTAAATGGATGGGTTTTGCCCATCAAGGAGACTGTTACCATATCAGAAATGTATACATACCCAAATTCACAGAGAGGTATTACATATTTGTCATATAGGCATGTCTTTTTCTTAATTGCATATAAATAAATGTAACACTATAAGCTTAATGCATTTGCTACATGCGTTAGTTGTTTTGCTCTTTATGATGTTCTCACTCATTTTCATAAATATTTATATCATTAATTAATAAAACAAAATCATACAATTATTAGGGTTGGAAAAGACCTCTAATATCATCAAAACCGAGCATCAACCCAACACTACCTTGACCACTAAATCATGTCCTGAAATGCCACATCTATATGTTTTTTAAACACCTTCAGAGATGATGACTCTACTCCTGGGCAGCTTGTTGTATATATACATGTACATATCTATGTGTGTCTGTGGATGGATGGATGGATGGATGGATGGATGGATGGATGGACAGACGGATGGATGGATGGATGAATGGATAGATAGATAGATAGATAGATAAAGTTATTTAGTAGTGGCCATTTATACCTCTTAGCTATAATATCTGATAGAAATGGAATTTCTTTCCACAGTGGACAAAAAAAGGTTCTTCTATGTTGTCTGCGCATTTTTCATATAGGTAGTGCCACTAGTTCTTCACAATTTTTGTGCTTTGAAAGGCTTTTTATCAATACATTTTTGCAGTAGGAGGAAATTTATTAGCTTGTGGAAGATATCCCTCTTTGAACTACAAGTATTCAGCCACTACTGTTTTTGAGACCAAAACAATCCAGTTTTCATGGCAGGTTAAAGAGCTGATTTTGTCCTCTGTGGTCTGCAGGTTCTGATGATCTGGTAAATGAAGCATTTGACTTTGCAAAGAATTTATGTTCCTTACAGCTGACTGAGGAGGAGATTGCCTTGTTTTCATCTGCTGTTCTGATATCACCAGGTAATTTTTCATTCCAATCACCATAATGACTTTTATTTTTTCATCCTTTTGCCCTTCTATTTCTGCCTACTTAAAAAGCTGATTCATCTGTATTAGGCAATATTAAACACTATATTAAGCACTGTGATAATATCTGAACTACCCAAATATACCTCGCTCTGTCTTTGGTAGACTGTCAGTAATTGCACATACTGGAAATAGGTCAAAAAATGTGAGGGTAACAGACACAGAGCAAAACAATGTGGAAAAGTAGTGCAGGATGGCATTCCTTTAGACCACATACAGAGAAGCATGGTACTCAAGGAGGTCCACACTCCTACTGGTGTTTTCAGGGATCTCAGACCTCACAACTCTGAGCAGGTTATTACGTAGTCCCTAACCACGATGGGCTTTTTCTGTGGGTATAAAAACATGAGCAGTAAAAATCATTATGAGATTCTATCTGAACTTTACCCCAAGTGAGATGTGGTGATTCCTGTGTCAGCTGGCCCGTTTTCATGTATTCGCGCAGCATAACTCTGTGCAGACAAGCAGGTATTCAGTAAGTACTGGCTGTCTGGCCACAGTAAATTGGGATTTGTGATTTAATGGACTCAGGTGGATCCCCACAGCTAGCATGGTATTTTTAAACATGCTTCAGGGGAGGTATACCCCCAGTTCCCACTAAGAGCAACCTCTTGAAAGACTTTCACAGAAAAATCTAACTATGAATTATTTTTAGTTTGTTCTAAAGACTTCTGCTAGGTCACTTTGCCGGTTTGTACCTCTGCGGTGGAGATTATGTTAGGCAGAATTAGACTAGCACAGATGGTGTCAACATGTTCACTCATCATTAATGATACCTACTGAAAGGACTCTGCCCCTTTTATTCTCCCTTTGAGCATTTCTTGCGGTCATCTGATCAGAGGTGAAATGGTGAGCCAGTGACTTTTCACAGTGTTAAGCCAGGGTGTTCCAGAGAGGACCCTCCAAACAGCACTTTTCTGCCTCATGTCTATTCTAACTGTGTACACATGTGAGAGTTGCATATGCGTTCTCCTCCAGACACCTGGACTTCCTCTGGAACAGGGGACTTCCAATGTCCTGATGGATCCCTGTCCATCAGGCCTCTTTCAGTCTGAAATGACCAGAACTGTGACCATGACAGAGATGCACAAGCAGTCCTTTCTCCCGGTTAGTTATTAGTGGCTTAATCAGCAAACTGACTCAGTGCAAAGCTGAAAACAGCCTGGATTATTTTCTTCATTCTGGGCTGTGAAGTTCTTTAGTAAGATGTTAGCAACGACTACAGAAGATGATTTCATTGTTTCCATCTGAGTTCACATTATGAAACCAAGGGAAACAGGAAGCCAGTGGTGTGATCTTTGTAAGCAGGATCTGCATACCTCTTTTGCAAGTTTTTCACTCTTCAGTTTATCTCTTTACAGTTAGGAATACAGAAAGTAGGAGTTAGCAGTAATAAGGTAATTTCAAAGCTGACTTGAAAGCATTCTGAATCAGAATTGGGGTGTCTCATCTGTGGGGAGAAAGATAACTCTGTTATGTCATTTCAAGCCAAATTGTAGAGGTCACAGGTCAATGTCCCAGATAACCTTGGAAAGGGCTATGACTTGTAGTCCTATTCAACAAAATCTGGTTGCAGAAAGCTTCCAACATCACAAAGTGTGCTGTGCCTTAGGCCTGGGCAAAACCTATTTAAGTAATCAACATTTTCCATTGATTTTAGTGGATTTTGGCTTTAGTGAGATATGAAATGTGCTTAGCTGCAGATAGGAATTCTAATTCAGCTCTACGGTTCTATGTACGTCTGTTTAGTTTTCAGAGTACCCAAATTTCTTCTGTTCTGCCAGCAGCTTGTGTTACTTGAGTATCTACCATCATTTCTATTGTTGGTGGCTGTATGAAGTACTTGGAAAAGCTACCAACTCATCACTGGCTTTGAGCCAGCTATATTGCAGGCATGCATTGTAAGTTTCTCTGTTAACTAGTAATACCTTTCCATCCTGATATATATCACCCTTTCAGAGCAAGGTGTCTCCTGAGGAGCAGCTTCTGTTTCTGCTACGCCATACAGATAAATACAGGCAATTCCAAGGTTTTCTTCATCACTATAATCAACCTTCAGGGTTAAAAGTGGTCCTACAACATTGAATATTTCAATAATCCACAGTTCTGCCTCTTGCATCCAAGTTGGTTTTTTTCCCTACTTGCAGGCAAGAAGACACATACAGTATCTCCTGTTCCCTTAATTAAAAAAAAAAAAAAAAGTGAAAGTACTTGATGTATGCTAAATACCTGTTTTTTAGTCATATACAGTTCAGTAGGAAAGAAATTACAGGCTGCAGCAGCATCAAATCATCGAATCATCATAGAGTGACTTGGGTTGAAAGAAACTTTTAAAGGTCAGCTAGTCCAACACCTCAGCAAGTAAGCAGGGACATCAGCTACTTCAGATTGCTTGAATGTTGTGATGGTTTGGGTGTTACCCACCCACACTTTTGAAAATCACCCAGACTAGACTCAGCGGCTCTGGAAATTGAATGAAGCTTTATATTTACAGCTTAGCACAATATACAAGCAGATATTTACAATATGTACAGTTATATACAGAAATATACAAGTTAAAAGTTAATACAGAAACACAACAGCCCTTCCAGAAACCTGAGTTCCCAGGAGGGGCTCTCAAACACCCTTCCACCTTTCTCCCACCCCTCTACCTTACCCAAGACGTTGCCGTATGCCCAAGGGACATTGGAGGGTCAGCCCGGGGGGATAGGAAGCAGATAGATTAGTCACACAGACAGCAGGTTAGATTAGAGAGAGAAGTGCAGCCCACAAAGTCCAGAGAGCGATTCTGTTATCTATATTTATGTTTTTATGCATCTCAGCAAGCCTATGAGTAAGTAGACATCACCATTGTTTTCTTTTCACAACCTGTAATCTTCTCAACAAAAGATTCTAGCTACCTTTAAACGAGCACTAATGTTCCCAGGGATGAGGCTACTACTGTCTCTCTGGTGCCTCATCAACCTCATTGTAAAACTTTTTTTCTCTATATCATTAAAATCTACCCTCTTTTAGTTTAAAACCACTACACCTTGTCATACTGCAACTGACACTGCTGAAAAAAAGATTGCCCCTGTATTTCTTATGGGACTTTTTTAAGTACTGAAAAGCCAAATTAAGATCCTCCCCAAGCCCTCTCTTTTTCAGGCTGAGATCAATCCCAATACTCTCAGTCTTTCTTCATTGGAGGGATGTTGGAGCCCTCAAATCATCTTTGGACCCGCTCCAAAGGTCTATGTCTTTCCTGTGTGGAAACTCCTTTACCGTGTCCAAGCTGGACAAAATATTTTCCAGTGGGTTCTCATAATAGTGCCGTAGAAGAGCAGAATCACCTCTCTTGATCTGCTGGTCATGTTTCTTTTGATGCAACCCAAGATTCATTTGGCTTTCTCAGCTGCAAGCACACATTGCTGGCTCATATCAAACTTTTTATCCACCAGTAGCCCTGATTCTTCTTAATCCCTTCATCCTCCAGCCTGTATTGATATCAGAGCTTGATCCAACTCAGGAGCAGGGCTTTGCACTTGGTCTTGTTGAACCTCACGAGGTTCACACAGGCCCATTTCTCAAGCACGTACATAAGTGAAAGCAGTATCTCTGCCATTAAAAGGCTGTGAAGTTGGATTTTACAGATAATTCCCATTTCAGCTGTGCTGTTAAATTTAGGAGTGGGAAGGCAGGGAGTATTAGTACAAACTGAACTGACACTGAAATAGGCCATTTATTTTTTTATAAAAATTATAGCAGTAAACAATATAGAAAGAAATAATTTCCTTCCACACTAGATATTCTGCCCAGAATAGTGGCAAATATCCAGTAGATATTTGCCTATTTGCCCAGGGAGGTGGTGGAGTCACCGTCCCTGAAGGTGTTCAAGAAAAGACTGGATGAGGCACTTAGTGCCATGGTCTAGTTGACTGGCTAGGGCTGGGTGCTAGGTTGGACTGGATGATCTTGGAGGTCTCTTCCAACCTGGTTGATTCTATGATTCTATATTCTTCAAAATAAAGTGTTTCATCTTGGGAACATACGTAAAAAAATTTAAGTTAATCACTGCTGCACCAGTGCTTCCATCCACTAATAGAGGTACACAGAGATACGCTCTGGGAAGTACTTGTGTTACTTTCTCTTCCTGCAAAAGCTGTCAACTTGAAATGTAACTCAAAGAATCACAGAAATATTCCTGATGGAATAGAGTCCCGGGATCATTGAGTCCAACTATTATCCCTACTGTGTAAAGTTCACCCTTAAACCATATCTTCAAGTATCACATCCAAACAACTTTTAAATGCATCCAGGGTTGCTGATTCAACCACCTCCCTGGGCACCCCATTGCAATGCCTGAGCACTCTTGCTGTGAAAAAGTGTTTCCTAATGTCCAGTCTAAACCCACCCAGTCACAGCTTGAGGTCTTTTCCTCTTGTTTTATTGCTATTTACCTGTGAGACCAGCAGCAGCCTCTTTGCAATGTCCTTTAGGTAGCTGTAGACAGTGATGAGGTCTCCCCTTAGCCTCCTCTTCTTCAGACTAAGCAGCCCCAGCTCCCTCAGTAGCTCTTCATAAGATTTATTCTCCAGGCCCTTCACCAGCTTTGTTGCCCTCCTTTGCACTCACTCCAGCACCTCAATATCTCTCTGTATTGAGGTGCCCAAAACTGAACACAGTACTTGAGGTGTGGCCTCACCAGAGCCTAGTACAAGGGCACAATCACCTCCCTACTCCTGCTGGATACAGCATTTTTAATCCAAGCCAGGACACTATTGGTTTTCTTTGCCACCTGGGCACACTGCTTGCTAATAATGAGTTGCTGTCTATTACAACCCCCAGTTACAATCCCCAGGCCACAGGACAGCTTCCCAACCACACTTATCCCAAGCCCTTGTGCCCTTGATCTCAGTGTTTAGTTGGTTCACAGGAAACAGAGCAATCCTGTTGTGTTTAAGGTGATCTAAAAACATCCAGTAATACAATTGCTGAGTTTACATAGCTGAGAGTCAAACAAGGTTTTATTGTGTGATTCGAAGTAGAAACACAGAATTTCCTCTTTAGATTGGACCTAAGCACTCTGGTTGGAGATGACTCTTGAACTTGATTTCTGATTTCAAACGTTAAAACGTTGCAGAATGAGTCCAGTAAAGGTTGTGGAAGCATCTCTGCCTGCAAACATGTGAGAGACAGGTGATATGACACTAACCTGGCTGCCCTATTGGTGCCAGTCCATCTTCTGAAATTCTGACTGCTCATGTTAGTTTTTACCCTCTTTGTTTTTGCAAAACCAGATCTTGTAAACTGCCCTTTATCTTCTCTCTTACACTGTTCTCTAGCCTGTGGCCTTAGCACTCATTGAAGAGAGACAATTTCAAAAGTCAGAAGGAATATTACAGAATTGAACCACTGCTTTTCCTGCCTTTTTTGTGAATGTATCTCGAAGTACCTGAGGATTTCCAGCCAAACTTGCAGATGGTTTTCAAGTGGTAGTAACCACATTTGTGCTCATTTAAATGGTTGGCCTATGATTTCTCTGGATTATTTCAGAGTGGATGAAAGAGCTCTGAATGTGAAAAAATCTTCCTGCAGTTTTTAGTTTGTACATGAAGATTCATGTCCTGTGATAAAATAGATTTTCTTATTTCCTGTTTGAAAACTAAAATCTATACCCAGGAATTGATCTGCTTTGAGGAAGAAAGAAAGGAAGAAACAAGTTTGCAGCAAGGGAGAGGGCTTGCAGAAGGTTCAAGGGTACTGTAAATGCATTGAATTAATGGATTTTGGATTGTCTTGAGGTCTGCTTCTTCTCCTTCTGCGTGTTTCTATCCTGAAGCTACAGCCTGCACGAATAGAAATCTTAATGAAGACCTCCTGGGCTTAGGATTCAAGATCAGTAGAAGCCGTATAGATTTTGAAACAACTATATCTGTAGCTGCTACTGTCCCAGATCTTTCATTTTGTGTTGATTTAAAAAAGATTACTTTTAAATAATGAGAACCTTTCGCTGCAATACATTGCCACAGCTCATCATAGAATCATAGAATGGTTTAGGTTGGAAGGGACCTCAAGGATCATTCAGTTCCAGCTCCCTGCCACAGGCAGGGACACCTCCCACTAGAACAGGTTGCTCAAGGCCTCATCCAGCCTGATCTTGAACACCTCCAGGGAGGAAACATCCACAACCTCCCTGGGCAACCTGTTCCAGTGTTTCACCACCCTCACTGTAAAGAACTTCTTCCTAACATCTAGTTTAAATCTCCCCTCTTCAAGTTTAAACCCATTACCCCTCACCCTGTCATTACAAGACCTTGTTAATAGTCCTTCCCCAGCCTTCCTGTAGGTCCTCTTCAGGTACTGGAAGGCCTGTATGAGGTCTCCTTGAAGCCTTCTCTTCTTCAGGCTGAAGAGCCCCAACTCTCGTAGCCTTTCCTCATAGCAAAGGTGCTCCAGCCCTCTGATCATCTTTGTGGCTCTCCTCTGAACTTGCTCTAACAGTTCCATGTCCTTCTTGTGTTGGGGGCTCCAGAACTGCACACAGTACTCCAGGTTATTAAAATTCTTTTGAAGGAAGGCATTTCTTTTTGTTCAGAATATAATACTTGGTTTCAAAATATTCGCCTAGTAAACAATGAGATCTACTTTGTTCCTATATTTAAATAATCATATTCTGCTTTTTAAAGAACTGTTTTGATAAATACATTTATCATTTACGTATAAAAACACTGAGATAACATGACATGTTTTTCACCAGCCACTACAAGGCTAGTGAAACTGATTTTACCAAGAGGAAAAAAAAAATAAATTGATTGGGCCTTCTTTCATTTCTACTTCCATCTTTATCTCAAGCGTACTGATGTAAACAAAGATTTGCAGAGCCAACACTGACTTCCTGTACACTTGGTTAATTAAACTCTCGGGTGATCCTTTTAATGGGTTAAAATAATATGCCTCTGAAACCATGCCTTAGTAATCATGAAGTCCTTCCTCATGGGCATTATGATTGTTGTGAGTGCTTGCCACTATGCGACACTCCATTCATATACAAATATGCCTCACGTTTAGGCACTCATGACTTCAGCTCTTGCTTTTCTTTTTCTCAGATCGAGCATGGTTAATAGAGCCAAGGAAGGTCCAGAAGCTTCAGGAAAAGATTTACTTTGCACTTCAACATGTGATCCAGAAGAACCACCTCGATGATGAGACTTTGACAAAGGTGAACTTTTGAAACAATGAGCTGGGATCTCCTTGATTGTGACTTTTTTTCTTTTCTGTGTGTTCTTGGGTTTTTGGCGGTTTTTTGTGTGAGAGTGAGCAGTTTTCTTGTTGTGTTTTCTTTTGTGTTGTAGCCATTTCTGCATGCATTGGCATGTTCACATAAGTCAAAAGCAGCTTGCTAGGTTCTTGCAACGTATATGAGAAGTAAAGTAAGGTTTGTTTCACTCTAGTATCTTTTTTCTCTTACTCTGTTGCTTTTTTTTTTTAAGTCCACCAATAATTTTAAGTGGTACTCTACCAAAAAAAAAAAAAAAAAAAAAAGTAGAAATGTCCTTGCTAAAAACATTGTTGGCATTTTGGCTAAAATTTCAAATGTAATGGTTTTTACCCCTTTGTAGTAAAAAAAAGGTCTGTGCCTTTGGATGAATAGTTTGATGGAGCTCAAAGCATTGCATTCAGTTACCCAACAAAATGTTAACATGGTTCATTTTAGAAGCTGTATTTTATACTAAAATCTCTTCTTCCTTACTTTTTTTTTTTTTTATTTATTTTTGATGTCTCACAGTTGATAGCCAAGATACCAACCATTACTGCACTTTGCAACTTGCACGGAGAGAAACTACAGGTATTTAAGCAGTCTCATCCAGACATAGTGAACACACTATTTCCTCCGTTATACAAGGAGCTTTTCAATCCAGACTCAACCACTGGCTGCAAGTGAAGGGGATAACAGAGTTTTCACATAGTCATGGAATGCATCACTATTAAGACAAAAAGAAATGTTTTCATGAAGAACTTATTAAAAATGTCACTACTGCAACACTAGGAATGTCCTGCACTTAATAGAAATATTTTTCACCGCTACAGTTTGAAGAATGTAAATATGCAACTCTGAGTGGGGATGTCTTTTTTCTCTTTTCTTTGTTCACTGGTGGGGTTTTTTTGTTGTTTTGTTTTGTTTTTTAACTGACGATGAGTATACAAATATAGGACACTGCGTTGTTTTTGTTCTTTTTGTTTGTTTGTTATTTTATTTTATTTTGTCGGGGTATGTTTTGGGAGACAACTGTTCCTAGAATTTTATTGTAGATAAACATGAGAATAGAGCAGTACTTCACAGTATTACTCTTACTGGTTATTGTTCAAATATAATTTAAGAAAATTCCACTTATTAGACTTGCCTATTTCTATGTTTTCAGATAGTTTAATGCATGTGGAAATTTGTAGCTGTCTTGGAAATAATGGTGCATGTATGGAATATGCACATATATATATGCTGTATACTTTTTAATATGCATATATATATGTAGATATTATATGCATACATGCTGTATCTTAAAAATCCCATGCCTACTTTTAAAGGATGCTCGGCCTGGTTGTCATGCATTTCTTACTCTCCAAGTAATGTATTAGATTTACTATTGGCAATCAAGATTTGCTTTGCCAATCAGAGTTAAATTATCAGCTGCCAATGTGTAAAAATAAGATCACTTCCAAGATGCATTTAATGTAGTGCATGTGTGCAGTTTGTAAATGAAACATCAGGAATGTATCAATGGTGAAGAAGCCTTGTCTGGATGATGTTAGGGGAGAGAGGAAAAGGAGTTTTTATTCTTATTTTCTCCCTGTTACAGGGATGAAGCAAATATAAAAGTGAACATTGTAGGACGTGATTTCAGTAGTTTCTGAAACATGGTGCAAAAGTGTAGACAATCCCACACATACATTCCTTTATTCCACACATGATTTATTTTGTATGATCTGCTTTGAAAACAAGTTGGAAGATTTGGTTTGTTTTTTAATGAACTCACAGAAAAGATGTGTAGTGGACTCAGTGAAAACTATTATAAGCCTAAAATGCAGCAGCAGAGGGAGAAAATCTGAGCAAAGGAGACGAAAAGTCAAAGCAAGCAATATCCATGGTTACAAAGTCAAATATAATTATCACTGTTTTCTGACACAGACATCATCTAGGTGAGACTCTTGGTTTCCATTGCATGTGCATTATATACACAGGCATATGTATGTATGTATATATTTGTAGGTATGCAACTGCATATATATGTGTATATATATACATATACATACATATGATTGTTTTGGGGGCTTGATTGCAAAACCAAAGGCAAACACAGAGGGCTGCCATGGACTTCACCTTGTACATTAATTAAGTATAATTAACAGCCACAATTAATGTATTTGGACTTTGCCAGAGATAAAAAACACAGACCTTTTAGTTATGGAAGAGGGAGTCAGTTTCTGCTCTTCTGTTACATGTTGTGAGCCTTTTCAGCAAAGTGTCCTCCAGGATACCAGCGGAAGAAGTGGAGAAAAATTAAGAGGAAGCATAGAGCAGAGAAGAATTTGAGCCAAGGCATAAATGTGGGCAGATAGACTTCTATATTTAAGGCGCATAGAAATAAGTGCAAGGAGGAACGTGCTAGCAGGGAGGCCAAATGACCCACTGTGCACCTGACTGCACAGCAGTAAGGTAGCAGGGAGCCCACAGGAACACAGTGATGCCCTAGGGTGGGTGCAGAAACTTCTTTGTTGCAGTGACAACATAGTGCTGGAGAGCTTTTCCAGCAGATCACACAGCTCTGGTCTCAATCTTCTGATCCTTTTCCTGCATGATCAGATCATTCACACGTTATTCAAAGTACTTCATGGAGTTTTTCCCTTACCCTCCATCAGCCAACTTGCAACTTTATATACATGTTTCATGACAGAATCCAGTGTAGACAACACTGAATTTGTTTGCTTTGTTTTGGCAATGCCAGACCATATATAAGAGCAGTTACAAAGTGTCATCTAATAGATACTTCTCTATAGGTCCATTACAACTTGAAAAAGAGAAAAAAAAGGCACAGTGAAGTTTCTTGTGCTTTTTCTTGCAAACATAACATACACTTCAGAATTACTGAGTCCTATAGAACAACAATTTCTAAAATATCTTTTTTTGCTCCAAATTCAGAGTACATTTCCTGATCTCTACTATAACTACTGGTTATAGTAAAGTGTCTTCAAGTACATAATAAAGCATTACATTTGGTGCTTCTTTATACCACTTAAACCTTAAGATTGGCATTCCCTTACAAGGTGTTTTATCTGTTTTCATCCCTTTTTACATGTCAAAACCACTACAAGAATCCCCAAACTCCAACTGTCTCTCATACAAGAAAACCTTAGTTATTCATATTTATGTACTGTCTATGTGATATTGTTGTGGGAAAAATTATGACGTTTAACTGAGCCCTAGAAGTGCTGAGCTTTACCCGCAGGGGATTCATGTTTTCTTTGTCTTTTCCAACACAGGAACATATACATACAGGTTTGTTTGAAATCCTTTACAAACTTGTTTTCAGTACATCAAAAGTAACATATTTAGCCAACCCACAAAAAAATTAGAATACTGCAGTTCTTAGTGATGACAAATAAAGAGGCTTATCAGGTTTATTAAATACTCACATGTTTTGTTCTTTTCAAGTAAGCTAATCAGTCCTTGAGATTTTTGACATGTTCTTAGGCAAGATAACCAAATGGAGATCACCAGTGAAAAAGACATTATTTAAACCTTATATGCCTGGCTTTCAATCCTTAAAGCACTATTCCTAAATTACTGCAACCTCACGAACTTTTTAAACAATAAAGATTACCGTCACTTTTAAAAGACACTGAAATGAAGGAAGAGGTGTTTAACACCTTGACAGAGACCACAGAGGCAGCAGTGTCCAGTCCTGGAATAAAAATGGACTCTTGCTTTTTGTACTGAAAATATTAAGCAGCTGGTACACAAAATCTTTATTGCCATAGATAGACAATAGCCAATATAAAGAGTTACAAATACTGCCAAACCAGTTTGTATCTTCAGATAAGGTTAATTATCAACAGAGTGAACTATTTTTGTTACTACTTTTAAAGATAAGCTTGTTGTTTATTTTGAAAATAAACATTAATTCTCCTGTTATATTTATTTGTGGTAAATAAGGCTATTAAATTGTATTTCATTTTCTGTATGTCAAGAATGGCCTCATAGGTAAAGTATTACCTCTTTTGACCTTCATTGACTGATTTTAGAACAGCAAATGCTACAGTCTGGATTTTTGTTGTTGATACTGATACATAGTCATTTACACTTAAAATTTCAAACTCTTAATATTTGATTTCACATTTTCAATTTATCCCTAGACTTTAAATGATAAAATAGCATGAATTCAGGTGAGTAACTCTATAAACCACTCGCAAAATGTATTTCAGAAAATTCTAGTTGACTTTTTCTTGGTTTTCACTAGTCTATAGTGGTATCTGAACCCTTTCAATTAAACCTTTAAAACTAAGATTTGTCACATCCACTCTCCATAATTATTTGTTATTATAGTTGATTTTTCTTTTTAGTGACAAGCTTTTCAAATGAAACATATTTTTAAATGATTGATTAACCCTAAATCTTCAACAAAAAGATATTTAAAGCATGTATTGAGTCTTCTGCTACTAGCGTTGCTCTCAGATAATTCAGTCACATTGATCTAAATTATCCTTGGCATCAAGCAAGCAGATGCAGGCTGTTCATTATGCTACCACAGAGACTTAATTTTAGAGTAAATGTCACTATTGCCAGCTTTGTATAAAAAATTAATTCCAAGAGTCATATTTCCTTCTAATGGAAAAATTGCTTTAGTGAGTGCTAAGGGTAAAGGGGGCAGGGGAGAGAGAGAGGAATTATTAAAAAAAAAAAAAAAAAAGGAAAATAAAAATAGGGTGATAGAAGGCACTCAGCTGAACAATTGTTTCCAAAAGAAGTATATATATATATGATTGATTTGTGATAAGCAGTTTAGGAATTGATTCTACAAGTTGGCAGATTCTCTTAGATATAAATAGAGCCACTAAAAATGAAGGCATCTCAGTACCATATTCAGCACTTCATAAAGTCAGAGGCCCTTGGTGGTGAAAGGTCCCCTCTGAGCTTTGCAGACCTCAAGTCAAATGTTGCTGTCATACTTACATCTTAATAATTTCACTTCACAGTTCCCCTTGTTCATTTCAGCTCTGTTTCTCAGAGATCAGTTTATTCTTCCTGTTGCGCCTTGAACACTAATGCTGCCTCAATGCTGGTGCCAGATCATGGTGCTCCACAGGAAGCAGCCAGCAGACCTGTCAATGAAGATGAGCTTTACAATGTGGTGTACCTTCTTTGTTTCCATGGTGGCATCTTGCATAGGTGTACATTTTCCCATGAGATAGATTTCTGACATAACTTCTACAGAGAGAGGGTGCAAAGCTGCTCTTGTGTACTGGTCTCTCAGCCTCCCACCACTGGGCCATGGGAGTTGTTCCAAGGCTGCAGCAGCCTCACAAATCAGTTACACAGATATTTACAGGTGTGCAGCTGATAGCTTCTTCCCTGCTGTTTTTTCACCCCCTCCAAAGCAATGCTAAAAAGCACATTTGGAAGATATTCAAGTTCCCCCCTCGTCCTCCTGACTCTGCATTGATTGTGCTGTTTCCAGAAGATCCAAGGTTCAGCCTTAAAGCTGGTTCCTATTTTCGGAGTCATTGTCTATTGGATGTCCCAGGAATATATCCCTGATCAATAACATCACACTGAAAGATGAAAAATATTTTTTGTCCAAATACATCTTATCTAAACCCATATGCAAAGGAAATCAGAGACAGAACACCTTGCTTTGTCCTGGCAGTAACAAACATTATGTTTACACCTAGCAACCTATCGCAGGACTTTCTGCTCCCTGTCTAGAAACTCCTACCTCTGACATCCATTAGGAACAGTGTGTCAGAGAACCTGTCATCTTCTTTCCTTCTTAAGTTTCATGCTTCGTAAATGACAATCACTGCTTGATGCAGATGTTGCACTATGCCACTCAGGGATATTTCATTGCTAATAATAGCTGTATAACAGTGATAATAAGGAAGAGAATGTTAATGGCTTTGCAGGGCACAGGTTGAGGTGCCCAAATGAACGTGACCCAGACAAGACTTTCAAGCCAGTGATTAGAATTAACATTGGCATAAACTGAATTCACTGTCAGCATTTCCTCAGCTCGATGCAGGACTTATGTCATCCATTGTTTGACAGTCAGTGGAGCCCTTAAAGTCCTTTTGGAAATAAAATGCAAATGAGCTTTGTAGGAGTTACTGAATTTAGACAACTGACAAAAGAAAGTGCAGCTTAAAGGTATGGTACCATTAATGGGAGTTGCTGCAGGCATGTAAGAACAAATATTAAAAATGGAATGAATGATAGTATGTCAGCAACAACAGCAACAGTTACACTGAACTGCCACATGGAGGAATGACTACAAAGCAAGTAAAGTGGCTAACAGATATCCTTTCCTCTCAGGGATGCACAAAGTCATAGCCTCTTTAGCAGTGCTTCTCTACTATATGAGGAGTACTTTTCTCACCTTAGGCAAACAAGACTCCGTTTTATGCTGGGCTAGTGAAAACTATTCCCATAACCCAGAATTTTGAAATTAGCTTCTGCTCATCCATGACTTATACCACATTTTTTCCATAGACTTATAATTGCAGGAGCATGCACAGGAAGACGCACGGCAGTGGATTGCACTGCTAGTCATGACCATGTGTTCTAGATCTCTAGCCAAGGGTTTTTCCTCCACTCTCAGTATGATCTTTGCTTTGACTCCCTTCATCTTCTGAATTCCCTACATTTATAAACAATGTGTGGGCAACTTCAAGAGGTGGAGAGATCAGTATCCCTGTGTATCAAGGTTTTCATAATCATATTCTTGCCAAGTATCCCATCACAATTTGAATTTTAATCTTTCATGTTCTGATAGATCCATCCAAGTGACTGAATTTCTTGTTAGCATGATACCTGCCCATTAAAAACCAATCTTTTGTCCAGAAGACCTTGCTACTCTCAGCTGATAGTGAATGTGGCCTGGAATGGTAAATGTTCTATCTCAAAGCTGATCCTTACCTGTAGCTTGCAAACAAAGTTCCACTTTGTTGCTTCCTCCTTTTCCTTCACCTTCTGTGTCTTCATGTAGCAGCATTGTTCCTGCATGTGTTGTCCTCGCACATAAGTTAAAGCTTTGTGACAACGAGCCCAACACCCTAGTAATTTCCCATCACAGAAGTGGTTTCCAGCAGATCAGTTAACTATAAAAGCCACTTGCATCTGCAACCTCCATACACAACCCACTGTGAAAAGACCTAAAATTTCTACAGTGGTAGCTCACAGATCAGTAAGTCTGAAAAATGGAGCCTGAATGTCCAGTGACATGATGAATGTGTCAGTGTCCTCCAAACAATCCTTGATTTATGCTGAGAGAGTATGACAATGCACAAAATGCTCTGGGAAAGGGGAGGTATTTCCTAGATGTTACTGCAGGCAGCAAGGGTAGTGCTCACAGTGAGTTCGGCAACATGCTGTACTACATTTCTATTTCATCCTCACAGTTCAAGCACAGCACATAGGGAGAGTAAAGAAAAAAAATCATTAGATGTAGCAGCAATAAATTATAAATGTTTCTCTGTAACTGTGCTTGCAGAAATTGTTTGCCTTGCACGTGGTCTTCTGTACAATAACATAAACAAAAAACTTCTTCATCTGATGTAGATATCCCAGCGTTTTTGCGTTTGTGTTGGATAGAGCTGCTAATTTGTGGTCGAAGATACTGCTGTTGAAAAAAATGTATGTGCTTCAAGAAAAGGCTGAGGCTCTTGTTTATGGCTATATGTTGGCAGCAGTAAAGTTTGTTCAGTATAAAACTTTGCCTGGAGAGAATTTTTAAAATGTTTCCTAGTTTTTGATATTATGATCACATTGGTCCCTTGTTTGGGGAACAAGAACACTACTGCATTGAAAAACAAGGAGGCCAGCGGTCGGCCACAAAGAACAGAAAGAGCAGGCTGTACCTTGAAGACTGTTTCAGATAAAACCAGCTTACTTTGGGGAGGGGAAAGAAAAAAAAAAAAAAAAAAAAAGGAAAAAAAATTAAAATATTTTTAAAAAAAGCACTTATACTTGTCTTGATTAGACACACAGCTTAATCAGTCAAAGTTACTACATTAGGCTGTTGACTTTGGGGATTCAGATTCAGATGCACTACATTTGTGTTTTTTAAATGTCTCACTTCAGTGTCAGAATCAGGCAAAAAAAAAAAGGTGTTTTGTTGTTATTAGGAAATGCTAATAATCATTTAACCCTGCAGAGTGTGGACCGCAAATTCTCGTGCAGTAGATGGGGATTTATCTGTGCACTTATCCTTAAAAAGCCACTGAGTAGCATAGCAAGTGAACTAGCCGTGATAATCTTTGCCTCTTGCGTGACCTCTAGTAAACTACTGGGAGCGGCTCTGTGATTGTACTTGTGGCCACAAATAAAGCACAAGGGAACTCTAAGCTGTTACCAACACCCAGCTAGTTCAAGTGCATGGGGTATTTTGAGATTTATGCTAATCGCTGTGAGATAATTCCCATGTTAAACTAATTACTCTGGTTGTAATGAGTGGACATGGTGTAAATAAAATAGGAATCAGAATAGCAACAAAATCCCTTATTTTATGGCTGCACTCTCTGCCTCATCTGATTAACGCTAAAGAAATTTACTTTAAAACTAAACAAACAAAACAAGAAGAAAGAAACCTGAGTATGTATTGTAGAAATGTAGAAGACAAATAAAGTATTTTTTCAAATTTAATTACTTTTAATATATGCTTGTGGAAGGTCTGATCCTATGTATGCTGTCTCTGTAACTTTTGCTGTAAATAACATGGGACAGTGAATACACTGGTTTTTCTATGTCTCTGTTTAAGCATAAGACTTTGTAACAATTTTTTTTAAAGAGGAAAAACATCAAAGAGCAGATCACATACTTGCTTCCTGTAAGTGTAATGTACTTTTCAGTTTTTATGGAAACTGATTGTAATAGATGAAGCCTTTTGACCAGCCATTGATGTTTAGTGTATACTTCTGTTTGTAATGCTGGGAGGGAGGAGGGGGGGGAGGGAAGAAGAAAAAGAAAAAAAGTGGGATTGTCCATGACACATGATCCCAATGAGTCTGTGGAGTATTGCATTAATAACTGCAGACCACATTTGACTAATACAATTTGAAGAAAAGTTGCTCTAGCAAATAATGTTTCCTTACAGTATATGGCTTTTATGAGTCCTTCTGGCATGAATTATATTAATAGAAACATTTCTTTCTTTCCAACAAGCAAAATATTTTTGTATGCCTTTAGTTTCTTATTCAAACTTGAGGTCAGATCGCTCATTAGCTGTAATCTGAAGCCATAACTGACCTTCACCAAATACATGTTTTAAAGACCATAAGAGATAAAGAAATTATGACCAGGTTTATCAACAGCTATAATAACACAAGCAGGAGCATAAATAGCACACAAAGTGTTTAGATGCTTTTCCAGAATCCCAATATGACTTTAATGGCTAGTATTTTGTGATTACCAATTTATAAAAAAATAAAAATAAAAAAATAAATAAAAACCATAATTAAAATAGCTATTTAGATTTAAAGGAAACTTTCTAATATTTTTTGAAATATCCCTGAAAATGCTTCCTTGCTTTTAGGATTATGAGAGAAACTGATTTTTCATATATTTCCCAATTCCAAATATCTAATGTTTTTTATGCTATTTCCAGTTAATTTTGTTAGAGTGGAGTGAGATGTTAAAACCCAGATCTTCAAGCCTTTAGATATTCAGTGCTTGCAAGTAGCTGTATTGTTGCAAATCAACTTGATTTGAATTTTCAGAGTGTGTTGTTTGCTACTTGATAAGCGTGCTTACTACTGTTGATAACACACGGGAGTTGCATTGCCTGTCAAGAAGTGTGATTAAAACCAATCAAATGAAATACAAATAGCACTCAAAGTGAATCACTCTCAAAGCTGAAAAAAATCTTTTCTAAAATCAAAAGCCTCATTGACTCAGCAGTGATTTTTGGGGGTTTGGGTATTAATTGTATAATAATTATGATATATCTTAAGCGATTTGTAGATGGAAAAAAAAAGAATCAAATGAACCATGAGATACTGGATAAAACTTTGGTTCCAGTGAAATCAACAGCAAAACCCCTTATTGATTTCCATGAAGCCAGTAGTTTATCCAAGTTTTTTTTACATCTGCAGTTTTGTTCTGATCTTTCTCCTTTGTTTAACATAACTGACCTAATTTATGTGTATGTGGGTAAAAAATACAGCCTGATTCATTTAGAAAGTGACCATTGAAGGGTTTATTTTTTATCATGAATTTCATAGGACCAGCATCTCTGTCAAATGAAAAGGTTCTATATTACTTTAGAATGTAATAGATTTTTGTCTTATTTTATGTCCTGTAAATTATTAGTTCAATGCTGTTAGCGTTCCATTATAATGCACACATGATTTTTGAATGTTTTCTGTAAATGACAATCAATGTTGATGAAGTTCCTTTCTTTAATGAAAAATTAAAAAAAAAAATGAGACAGAGAAAATAAATTCTGTTGTGTGGCTTCTTTTCCCCATCCTTTAAATTAACTGGATCTGTCAGATAACTACAGTGTCTGTATTTCCAAACGAGATGGGTAAAAACAAAAACCTAAACGTCAGGAGTCTGTACCTTAAACTGTGGAATTAATTGTAGCATGTTCCTCCATCAGTGTGCCGGGAGGGGTATTCTGCCGCCTATGCCGATTTTGACAGAGAGGAGAAATTAATTGGGGTGAGATAATATTCTATAAATGTATATATTTATTAACTTTAATATTCTGAAACCTTGCCACCCCCAACCACTGTATATTAATATTAAAAGGATTCTTACAAGGTTATGAAAACATTCTAGGATAAAATATGTACAGTGACTTATTAATAACTAGCAAACATTCAAACTATAAACAGAGAGAGGAGTTTTCCCCGTGGCAAATACCGTTTGGGGTCTATATGCTATCTGCCCAGCAGTGGGCTGAAAACTGATTCTGCTCCATGGCAGAGGCAACAGATACTTAACAGAGGCATCTAAGCTTTTACTCACAATTCTGATTAATCAATAATCACCCTCTGGGGCTACGTCACAGCCTATGCCAGTGTCCAGACTTCAGGGGAACTTTGCCCGTGGACTTTGAGGCTGGAATCCTCCCAGCCTGAGGGGAAAGGATGAATCTTCTCAGTTTCTGGGGAAATGGTCTCTGACCTGGCTCTCCTGGCGAAGGATGCAATCCCCGCCCCTGTGCTGCTGGCTTCCTCTGGGTGCTCCATCCAGGGAATTCCTAGTAGGCAGGATCTCAGGTGCAGGAGGAGAACATCGTACCATCTCATTACAACTCCCACACGGCTAGCAGGCCGATAGCATGTGCAGACGATTCAGAGTCTGCTTCCTGGTTATCTCAGCTGCAGCAGTGCTTACTGGGCAATGATAGGCAGTGGGCATGCAAAGTGTGCACGGATGGCTACTTAGGAGTCTGAGCTCCGTAGGTAAATGCAAGCAATACAGGATCTGGTCCTGATAGCACAGTGGTGTGCAGATGTGCACAACTGGCTAGGAGACTATGGGCTCCACATACATATTGGCAGGCTTAAGTGATGTCTGCAACTAAGGTATGCAGGCAGGGAGCTGCGAGTGGATCCGAGCTGCAAGTGGGTCAGAGCCATGCAGGGGTCTGAGCATCTGAGCACCTGAGCATCTGAGCTGCAAGTGAGGCTCTGAGTGTGAGCAATGGTGTGCCACAACGAAGAGATGGGGAGGCAGCTTGATGCGAGCTAAGTTCTGACTTTATTAGGCAACATACAAGGGTATTTATACTTTTCAGAAAGCATCAGAAGGCTTAACATTTTTATCTATTGATTAGTCATTTTATCACATGCAAAATAGTCTTTTCTTCCAATCCAAATTCTGTCTGCCACATTTGTTTCCCGAGGAGCAACAGTCTTAGCATATTCATCAGATAAGAAGGACAGTCTTGGCATATTCATCACGTAGCAAAGGACCTGTCTCCTTGCTTCTTCTGATATGCAAATTCTCATTCTTTCCTCTTGCACAATGTTAAGATACACTCTGACTCAGGTGGTTTGCCCCAGGGTTTGTGTTGACACTGATGATTGATCACTGTTACATTAGTGGCCTGTGATCCCACACTGGCGTCCAAGCATGGGGGTCTGAGTATGCTGTTCACCTGTGCACCCCTATCTATTGAATGTGGGGTCGAGATTGATGGCTCCTTTGGCCACTAGAAAGACCAATCAGGTTGGCAGTTGGCCAAACCCTACCATAATAGGCAAATGCCACTTGCCTGGGCTTTCCCCAAATATGGTAATCACATGGTCTTGCACCAGGGAGACACAAGCTGAGTGTGTGGGGGCTTACACAACCTGTTTACAGACAGAGGTCCTGGCAGAAAAACATGTCCAGGCAGGACAAGGCATAAATAAGCCTATTTTCGGGCCTACAGGCCCTCCACGACACAGTGCACCACAAGTGTCTCTCTTTCTCAGTTTAAATGAGAGCTGCAACTTTCCAATATGCAAACTGTTGGATTTATTAATGCATTTCTGTCTTTGGTTGGGGGGAGGGGGAATTCTCAACTACTAGAAAGGCAAAGCCACATATGAACACTTGCCTGAAGACAAATTGCACATCGATATTATAAAAAGAAACCCCTGCATTTGAATTATAAATGAAGCCATTTTTAATATTATTTTTACATTTGTATATGCCTGGTAATAATTGGTACTGAAGGATGAACAGAAAATCTTAGATGTCAAAGCCAAAGATGGTACCTTTGAAAGATAACTCTTTTTATTTTCAAGACCCTAACTTTAAAGTAGGAATAAATTTTTTTAAAAAGAAAGAAAAAAACAATGTCTCAAGGCTTTATTTTGCAAACTCTTAAGCACATATTTGTTGTGTTACTAATTTCAGAAGGAGGAATGTACATGCATAAAATCACCTCTATGTTTAAATTTTTCTTGCATCTCAGTGCAAGAAAGCAAGTCTGGGTTCTGAGGTGCAGTAAATGCAGATCGTCATGATTGAACTTTTAAATCTTAGAATTTAAGATTCACTTGGAGATTTCATATCCAAACAGAATAATGTCATAAAAATGTAACAGGGACTTCATAAATAAATATTTGTGGGTTTGGTATAATGAAACTTAACAGCTTGCTAGCCATATGAAAGAAATAGACTGATGCATTTTCCTGTTGAAAAAGAGAGAACCCTGCAAATATGTTGTAATGTGTGTTTAAAGCATAGAATTACCCAGTTTGGGAGGGACCTCCAGACATTATCTAGCACAACTCTCCTGTAGTGGGCAGGGACATCCTCAACTAGACTGGATGGCCCAGAGCCCCTCTGAACCTCGCCTTGAATATCTCCAGGGAGAGAGCCTCAAACATCTTTCTGGGCAACTTGTTCACTGCTCGTTGTAAAGAATCTTTTCTTAACATCGCATCTAAATCTACTCTTCTCTAAATATGTAGTGTGACAGTGTCAGAGGCCTGTGTTTATACTGGCCTCTATTTTTTCAGTTAGAAAAGCAGAATCAGATATTTTTAAAATATTTGTACTTGTTCAAGGCTAATTGGAATATTTTAATGAGAGAAATTAGGTCATTGGCTGTGGAAAGAAAATAATAGCGATGTCTATATTGCCCATTTGTTCTGCTGAGTTGTATAAAAACAAGAACACAGAGATAAGTCGCTCACGCTGAGTGTATGGCTGCCTGCTTTCCATATTAACTTCTCTGCCTGCATCTGTGTAACCCAACTAATCATTCTTTCTAACACCTCTCTTGCTGACTTTTTCCAGCTCACCCTGCACATAAGGGGGATTCTGAGATAAGGGAAGGGGTGGAAAGAAGGTGAGAGGTTGGTCAAAAGCCCCTGTTAGGCAGCCTGGATGCTGGGAGAGGTTTTGTATTTCTGTATCACCTTTAACTTGTATATTACTGTATATAGTTGTAAATATCTGTATGTATTGTATATATTTTGATTGTAAATTGTGCCAAGCTATAAATACAGCTTCATTCCTTAACTTCCAGCTGACTGAGTTAGTTTGGTGAGTTCCTAGCTGTGTACTGAGGGGAAGAGAAACTCCCAAATTTGCACAACATTATGAATACTTTTTGTGCAGTTCGTGTTTCCTTACTGCTCTGTTTCTAATCTAAGAAAAAAAGTTTTAGTATAATAGCCAGTTTTATCCAGACAGAATCAAACTTTCTCAAGTTCTGACAGTTTTGTAAGAAGACAAGTAGAACATTATTTTGAAACACTGTTGTATGGAAGTCTTACTGGGCATCACTTCTCTGCAGTATCAGTTAAATATCAGTGTATATGTCACTGGGCTCTAGGTCTAGTTTATATTTGCTCCTACATGTATGAATTTTCATGTACATTTTGCACATTACAGTTTCTCAAAGACAGATGGATTAATAGAAGCTTTCAAACAAGACAGTGGTGAAATACATTAGCAAAAAAAAACCAACCAAACAAAAAAAAAACAACCACCCAAACAGTAGTTAATTGTCAGTCTTACAAGTATTATATACTTGCAGGTGTTCTCTTAATTACAAACTCATGCAAATGCAGCCTTTTGGATCCTGTAGATGTGCTCAGCCATAACTTATCATACACCTTGAGCAACATCTTCATAACAGGAACTGTGTCATGAAACGTGATCAACATCATAAAATAGTCCAGCATTTGTACTAGACAAATCAAAATCTGGCTGAGCACTTTTCCTGCTCCACTCCCTTCATACTCCTCCACTGCTCCCCTCACTTCCCACCTCCATCCTCAGGAGAAACATATTTTTTAATAATTTGAAAACGGGGTTGCAGATTGCTTGGGCGGACAGAGACCAAATTGTTCTGATACAGTTTGTATTGGGTTCAAATGCAGGTTCCCAGAGACTCTTATAAATTTAATAGACCCAATGACAATTTATAGAATTTATAGAGTGCCCTCCCCTCTTCCCCCTCCTTTCCCCAAAAGACAGGGAGGGAGATAAAGGTAGGGATACCCAAATAAATCAATCTCACTCGATTTGAAAGTTAAAAAGGAAAAGTTTAACAACAACTTAGGAAAAGGGATTGGAGGTAGGGAAGTTTACAAAGGATAAGGAAGGGGAAAACAGCAAAATACAAACAGGGATGGATACAACCCGAGTAGTGTGATGGTGCCTCTGCCTCGTGGCTGCCACGTGGTGTGCTGGTATGCAGTATGAGTGTGCGTGGTCAAGAATGAACGCAGGAAAAGAGGAGTGAGACAGGAAACTCCTGTCTCTTTTATACCACAGGAAGTGGGAGGAGTGGGCTAACCATCACCTGGAGTGTGGCCCACCCCTGGGGAGGGGCCAAGACCCCTAGGGTCAGGTTCAGGGTCACTCCCCCAGGAGTGTTAACCCTATACACAGCTTTGAAGTGCCTGTTCACTGTGGAAGGCAACTGATAGTTATGGTGGGAAATGCTTGTCTTCCTATTTATGCAGGAGTTTTGTTGTGGGTTTATGGTCTATTTATATAAAAGAAGTGAGATTTACAGAAGATTTAAGAGCTTCAATTAGTCCCTATGAAAGGACTCTTGTTCCAAAAGGGCGTTATTCCAGTTACATTGAACAGGCTAGTAAACACATTGTGACTCTCTATAGAAATGCATTAAAACTGTGTGTGCAGCTATGATTCTTTAAATCTGCAAAGCAAATCTTTCATCTAGATATTCCACCTGTAAGGGCTCAATTTACCTGTCAAAAGAGGCATGTTGGTTTACCTTTCTTTTGAATACCTTGCTTGAGCACCTTCTGGGTTTCAAGGTCTTAGGTCTTTTTTAACTGTAGTTAGGGCATCACAAACGTAACTATGGTGTTCAGGGGTTCTTACGAAGTTTAAGTGTGTAACCTATACACTTCAAATGAAAGCCAATAAGTTGCATGTTTGAAAGTAAACATATTAGGCATCAACAGAGATTTGGAACTAATTGTTGTAATTTTCCTTCAAAATGCTCACAGCACTAACTACTTCCATGACCAGCACATTCTGCCCAGTCCTAATAAAGCTGTTATGTAAGATTCTTCCATTTCAACTAATTAACCAATAGTGATGCTGAGCAAATACTGAGCTTGCCTGTAGTTTTTTAAGATTAATAATTTTAAGAACTCTTTAAAAATTGGATCCTTTATCACCTATATCTTTTTTGTTTGGGGTTTGGGTTTTTTTCTGGGGGG
The DNA here is from genome assembly GCF_015220805.1 of Pogoniulus pusillus. Classification (NCBI taxonomy): domain Eukaryota; kingdom Metazoa; phylum Chordata; class Aves; order Piciformes; family Lybiidae; genus Pogoniulus; species Pogoniulus pusillus. The sequence continues at coordinate 66,987,761 of NC_087309.1, read as the reverse complement.
GGGGTTCGTTTGCTTTTGGTAGTTTGAGTTTTTTTGTGGGTTTTTTTTGTTATTGTTTGGGGTTTATTTGTTTGTTTGTTTGTTGTCAGCTATTTTTTGATGGAGTTTTGTTTGGTGTGGATAGTGTTTGGCTCATTTTGTTGGTTTGGGGAGGTCTTCTGTGTGATTGAAATGGGTGGGTTTGAAAATTACCTTCAAATATAATCACCAGACCACGTCAGAAAGCTTGGAACGAAATGAAGCTATGTATTTACAGCAAGCTAAGATCTAGACTCACATAGTACAATGCATATGTACAAGAATATATTTACAAATATTTACAGTTATTTACAACAGAAGTGGCATTTGCGATCATGGTCTGTAACAATTCTCTAAACGACTCAATGGCTGACACTGGCAAGATCATGAAGGGCCTGGAACACAAATCCTATGAGGAGAGGCTGAGGGAGCTGGGCCTGTTTAGCCTGAAGAAAAGGAGGCTCAGGGGTGATCTTATTACTGTCTACAACTACCTGAAGGGACATTGTAGCCAGGTGGGGGGTGGCCTCTTCTCCCAGGTAACCAGCAATAGAACAAGGGGACACAGTCTCAAGTTGTGCCAGGGTAGGTATAGGCTGGATGTTAGGGGGAAGTTCGTCACAGAGAGAGTGATTTCCCATTGGAATGGGCTGCCCAGGGAGGTGGTGGAGACACTGTCCCTGGAGGCCTTTAAGAAAAGCCTGGATAAGGCACTTAGTGCCATGGTCTAGTTGACTGGATAGGGCTGGGTGCTAGGTTGGACTGGATGATCTTGGAGGTCTCTTCCAACCTGGCTGATTCTATGATTCTATGTTCTATGAATCTTAACATATCCTTTGATTCCTTGTGACAGCTGATGGCCAAACACTATGACGTTTTAGCAAATGTATGCTGATATTACTAAAAATTTTCTGTTGGCTTAGAAGTTAAATTTCTCACTCTCTGAGCTTGTAATTGACTCCTCACTTGTTTCTTGAGTCAGTGCACTGTGTTACTAAATGGGAGGTAAGAGAGATGGCTGGGAGGTCATGAAGTTAGAGATCAGTCATCCTACCATAATCTTCCTTAAAAGGCCACTATGCCCCAATCAACATGTCCATCTTCTCACTACAAAAGTTACGAAGTACTTTTATGCACGGTGCTTCGTGTTAGATGTTTCTAGAGACATTATCAGCAGATGTGAATTGTTATAGATTTCTCCCTTTTGTTTCTCAGCTCATTGTATTTGCTTGCTATAAATGCTGGACTGCTGTGACTTTAACTTGGGGCAATTTTAAAAAAGGAAGTACATTTCAGGGGCATTCCCCTATTTGTTTCTCTTTTCAATGTCCTTCACCACTATATTATTATATTTCTTCTCCACTCTCCCTGCCTTATAATCAAGGGGAGGTTGAAGGTCACACTATTGAGGAGTATCCTGGAGAGTGGCATTAGCTTGTGTGTACTTTATAAGCTCATACCCTATCCAAACAACTCAATCCAAACAAATGATCTTAAACCTAGACATTTGCTTAAATGAAAGTAGCTGCTCACAACATTTTACTAGCCAAGCAGAAACATGCTGCTTTAAGAAGCAATTTTCAGTCTGCAAACTAAACCATAGTATGATTGTATATCTAATTGAGAGGTCCAATAGAAAATGATAACAAAACAAGGTTTAAACTTTATGTTTTCCAGATGCTGGCTTTGGTGATTGACAACTACTGTCATTTTAGGCAATCAGATGATTTGGCATCTGTATGTCTACTTAACCTATTTCTTGGAACTTTTAAGTTATAAACACTGTCTTTGTCTTCATCTTTAAAATTTCTGGATATTATAAAATAAACTCATATTGTCTTGGCAATTACTACCTTGTACTCTTGCTTCCATATGGGTTATTAATGAAATCCACTCTGCTTCTCTCCAAAATGAGTTATTATTCCAGCATCACAGAATGACTTGTCCTATGCAAGTTAGCCTGAACTGTAACAGCATTCTCAGCCTTAAGGGAAAATCCTGCAATCCTGTCTTATCACTGAAACAGCATCCAGAGAAGCTGTGGATGTTTGCCAATCATGATTTTAAGTTATACTCTTAATCTTCAAGCTGCATGCTAAAAGATATCCAGCTCTACTGGAATGTGCATTCTTTACTCCTTCTTCAAACAGTAGCAAAGCAGAGGTACCATACCTTTTACACATCAGTGAACCAAATCAATAAAGACATTATCTGCTATAAACTGTTTGAAGGCATTTGTAACTGATGCTAATAAAGGCATATATAGTCAAGAGAACAAGGAACTGTACAAGTAGTAATAGATCAAGTGTTCTTGCCAAATAACATAGTACATAAAAGGTTTCACCTCAACATGAGGAGAAATTTCTTTACAGTGAAGGTGATGGAGCACTAGAGCAGGTTGCCCAGAGAGGCTGTGGAGTCTCCTTCTCTGGAGACTTTCAAAACCTTCCTGGATGCATTTCTGTGTGGACTACTCTAAGTGATCCTGCCTTAGCAGAGGAGTTGGGCTCAATGATCTCTGGAGGTCTCTTCTAACCTCTAATGCTCTGTGATTCTGTGAAATGTGCCTGAAATATGTCCATGAAGTACCTATACAAAAGCACTGAAACTAACTCTGATTCTTCTATTCTTAATTTATGGTCTTGAGTCACTGCAGTTAATAGCTGGTCTCTATTATGTGAGTTTGAAGAGCTGAAATCTTTTGCCAATGTCATTTTAGGCTGTTTCCTAAGAGTTTTTTCTTTTCATTTCTGTGCTAAGCTAGAATGTCTGCTCTAGCATTCTATCCAGTAAAAAACAGTGCTACAACATAGACAGAGACAGTAGCTGACACATTGCCCTGTATTGGAAAGATTAGCTTGCATTAAAAAAATGTATTTCATCCTGTCTCCAGCAAAGAGGTGGAGGTGTGAGTGCTTCACTCTGGACCAATCTGTTTTGTTCCACCAGAAACTGCAGTTTTCCAGTGTTAAGTAGAAAAGGACTCATGCGATTATGTGCTTCAAATGACACAACTATGTATTTTTAAACAGAAGTTTTAAAATAATAATTATTTATTTACTGAGTTTCCCTTAAAAACCTTTGTAAGTAAACTCCAGAAAAATAGGACTGCATGAAACAAGGAAAGATTGACAGTAAAGTCATTCCTTATATAGTAATATTAACCTATAGTTACTTTGAAGTCAGCAGCACTACCTGACAATGATGGACTGGGGGAAGAAGTCATTGTAGAAGTGTAAGGTTTACAAGAATATATAAATGCAAAAAACTACATAATTTTAAATGTAAAATAAAATAATGTCTGGGTAGAAAAGTTTATAACCATTGCCAAACACTTGAGATTTTCTGCCAAAATTCAATCTAAGATAAACAAAACTCCCACTGAAGTCCAGGCTCCAGACATTAGCTGCACAAGCCCATAGGGTGACCAAAAGAACACCCCTGTCTTACAAAGTTTGTTCCCTAAATTTTATTCTCTTCTGCTTTTGGACAAAGAACTTACAGAAATATCCAAAGCAGATGGGAAATTCTTTACCTCATTATGTTTTATAATCACATATGTTGGTCCTTTGTTATTGATCTTAGTTATCAAGAACTCTAGCTTAAGCAGGAATTTCCAGAGCAGTTCAAGCAAAAGCCATTCTGTGCGTTGGCCTGTGTCACTGCCCCTGCTGCAATCCCTTTTAGCCTTGGAAGGGAGCTATAAACAGAAGGCTTTGAAAGAGTATTCTCTGAAGCCAGACTGAATTCTACTCCTTATACTTAGGTATTTAGATTACATCATTAGATAATTGGCATAATTGCCTACTTCCAGATACAGCCCTGATAGTCCAAAAAGATAGTGTTGTATGGCATCACTCAACTAAACCTAAAAGAAACATTAGAAGAAATTTTATCACATCTAGCTAAATAACTCCACATACATGCTGAAGCCCTAGCAACTAGGTAATATGGGTGGATCTCCATGGAAACATTTGGGTAAGTTCCAAAGTCAACACTTTGTTTTGCTCTTAGAAATCATCACTTTGAGTGTGTTCTATGAGCTCAGCTCATAAATGTCACTGAAAGAGTGTGCAATACTCCTGAATAAGTCACAAGACCATTCTACCTTCCCTGAGTTTTTTTTAAATCGTTTTTTGAGCAATCACAGTCCTAACCAACTGTACCAGTGAGATGAACTGGAGTCTACGTTCTTGTGAAATCTTTTGTGCAACTGAGCTCATTCCTGTGTGAGGAGCTGCTGTCCAGAAAGATGCCATGCTGGAATAAAGTTGGTGAGAAACAGTGAAAGCACTGAGTTTTTCTAATGTATGTGTGACATAAGGACACAGGAAACTATAGGGGAACATGGAAGAGGTAAAATAGTGTGAAGGTGGCAATAGCATTGAAGTTCAGTTAGAGGATGGAGCCTACACTCTAGATCAAGTATTACAGCAGTCCAAATACTCCAGAAGAGTCCCTCAGCTTTCCATCTCTGTGAAATCACGTTTAACTTTCAGTTTCAGCTTGAATCTCTCTGAAACAGTAAGTTCTGCCCATTTAACTCCCACAGGAGCACATAGATGCTAAGTCTAATATGATGTCCTTATCAATTCATGTCTCGTTTCCAACTGCATAGGCTCCTTCTATAAGCAACTAGGACTCATCCGAGTAGCTGCCAAGTCAGTAGGTACAGATAAGCATTTGCAGAGTTGAAGTCCCACTTGTATTGTAAGATGCCCTGAAACAGGCATTGCTGTTTGAGAAGAGAAGTTAGGCTTTTGAGAGGCATTAATGCTATATTTCTGCAACAGAGAGAGGCCTGAGAAGTGCAAATTTTCTGTGGAAGTTTCTCCCTCATTCTCAGCAAAAGCCATCTACTGTCCATTGATACACTGCAGCTCTGTACACCCATCATAGTTTGAGGGGTTCCAGGTTATCCAAGATGCCCTAAAAAGCTACAGACAGCAAGATCCATCCCAGGGGATGAACTGGATGGCCTTGGATATCATAATGTTGTTATTTAATCCCATAAATCCTGCAAACACTTTAAGCAGCAAGGTCAGTTTGCTCTTTTTTCCCTGCCTTTGCAGCTCTCCAGAGGGATCCTTGTCTGGGTAGCCAGGTAACTATGTAGGAGTATCCTGTAGCCCACAGCCTTCAAGGCTGCTGCCACAGTGTACTTTGACCTGTTTGGGGCCTAACTGGGAGACAATGGGAGAAGGGAGAAAATGAGCATCAGGGTTTTCGTGGGTTTTGGTTTGTGTGGGGGGAACATTTTGGGAGAATTCATATGTATCTTTTATCTGTATTAGGTGTTGAGGATTCATGTATGCTGATTGTGTTCCTGCACATTTTTAAATACAACCTTTCTGTGTTCTTCTCCAATTCAGAAAGAGCATTATTATTTTACTGTCCACAAAGGGAGGACCATCTTTCTCCCTCCTGCTGGTAAGACTCAAGCCTCAAAGGTGTTTCCCAGCATCCCTTCCTCACCCAATGGGCAAAGATGGACCATGTGTCCTGGGTTAACACAGCCCATTCTGACAAGCTGCTCTCTGTACACACAGTCAAGAGAGAAAGCAACACAAAAAACCCTCTGGATTGAGATAAAGAGAGTTTAATAAGATGACAAGACACACAATTACCTTAGCCTATTTGCAAAAAAAAAGTGCAGCAAAATGCAGAAGTAGAAGCAGCAGCAGAAGCCAGCAACCTTTCCCAGCCTCTGACCTGTAGCACACCCAGCAGAAAAGATCAACACCCCACACCGGGAAATCAAAACCAGCAACTGGAGCAAGAAGCCTCTCATGTTAGAATCTGAGCTTCAAGGTCCATGATGATTTGCTCTATATGACACTTTATTTTGAAGCTGGCGTGACAGCAGCATAGTATTGAATATTAACAGCAGATTCAGCTCAACTCATGAGACCATGGGTTTTTTGACCAACTTGTCCCAAAGGGGCTTTCATTTCTCTTTATCTGCAATGTAAGAATTATGACTTTGCTCCTTACCTTCTGATGGAGATAGCATTTAAGGTCTCACAGGTTACCAGCATCTGTTGCCCTTTTGCTGGATGTTATTGGTTGTAGCAATGGCAGTGGTGAATGCATGCTTGTCCCTATACTCTGATCCACAGGACTGAAGCATTAAACAAAGCCTTGTCATCTCTCACACTGAGATTTGCTAGGAAATAGCTTTCAAATCTTTCAGATTGTAATATGACAAGACTTCTCCTAGAGCACATAGGGTCTCTGCAGAGACCCCAGTGTGTGCAGCAGTTCCTGCTCAACAACCTAGGCAATATTGGACAGAGCCTCTTGTTCCTGTGGATCAGAAGAGTACAACGGCCTCTTTTGACCACAAAATCTGTGCAGGAATTTGATACCTCTGACAAAAGCCTGCAGTCTGAGAAGGACTAAGTTATCACAAAGACTATTAAGCTGCTGTTCCATTTTGTCTTCATCCCTTTTCTTAGCTTCAGGCAGAGAATCAGAAGCAGATAGCAACATCAGAGGGCAGCAGAAAAGAGGAAGAGAAGAAAGCAGGCAACATATCACCAGGAAAGCTGAGGACTCTGTATTGTTTCCTCCCTGATGTGGAGTGGAAAGTTTCACTGACCTGCTCTCATTCCTTTATCCTCCAATGCCAGGAAAAGAAACCTTTCACAGCACCTTCATCAGAGAGGAACAATTGCCTTCATATTTAATGCAGCCTATAATCAAACCAAGTCATCAATGCTCTGCCTCAAGACAGGAGAGTAGAAAGATTTTAGGCTGCTGGTATGAGTCTTTAGACATTAAAGATTTTTCTCAGGAAAAAAAAAAAAAAGAGAGAGAGAGAGAAAGAGTTAAGCTCAACCTTTTTTAGTAATGAGCTTGCAATTAGAAAAGAAATAAATACCGGAATACATCTGAGCACTTCCCACCTTCAAAAGCCTTGAAAGAAAATAAGCTGCATTCAGAGTGGTGTTAATCATGCTCAATCTATTTCCCCTCTCACTGCAAATCAGCACAGTTTTCAGCTAACAAGAATGGGTGCCCTACTTGAGCCGACAAACTCTGTTCCCCCTGGTAGGAGAGATACTTAGCATGACATTACCATCATTACATCCCAATGTTAAAGGCAATGAAACTCCGGGAGTGGCAAAGTCAAATCAGTTCAATTGTCTGATTGTTCATACTCATGAAGTAGTGAGGCTGGCAGGGGTCCAGCATAAAACTTAGGGCTTTCCAGAGGAGCTCCTTTAAGGTAATTCATTGCCTTCTACAGCAGCTTAAATCAGAAGGGCTAGAATGGTCACAGTAAATGTGGCTTCTAACATTCCTTAAGAGTAATATTAGCAGATAGCCAGCTGCTAGACCAGATGTCAAAGGTGCACTTGGTTTTGATCTAACCCATTTCCAAGAAGTAGAATGGATTTTGCTTTGAGCAATGCAATAAAAAGAGATTGTGATTAATGAAGCAGTTCAACTTAGTAACATTAAGTTGACTACCGCTTCCTTCTCTCCAGCATTTTCACTGTCCACAAAGCAGTTCTTTTACTTACCAGCAGGGACATGTAAAATGTTAATCATCAGCAGTCTGTGGGCCATTAAAGAAGTTACTTTTTCTTTTTCAACTTGAAAACCAAGGGGGAAGGATAATAGGTTTGGTTAACAGAGCTGTTCAGATAATGAAGTTCAGAGAAAAGCTATCATAGAGTCAGCATGAGAACTCAGTGCCTTAATCCATACCTCTTTACTAACCTGAGTTCCGCTTCTAGATGAGGACTGGAATTCAAGACTGAGATGGAGGAGAAGTAGACTTTTTCTTAACTGAGATGTTCCAATTCAGCATGGCCTAGAACAGTGAGAGATTAAGGCATGTTTCTCCTTGTGCCTTATCATTTGAGAAGAGGGTGCATTGCCAGAAATTACCACTTAATGTCTGCATGTTTGGACTTTCCACTAGATAATGAGGTAAAACACATGCAATTGCAAATTCAAGAAAGTAAGCTAAGTAGAACACAATATCTAATGAATGGTGAATATTCGTAGCAAGAAGTGACCTTATAGAGCTCTCTCTGTACTCATTAGACTAGTGCAAAGAGCATCATGTACAGCAAACATTTTGCATAACTTGAGCTTGGAAAATTGAAGTGACTGAAAAGCAGGTTTCATGAATCTCTTTCAGCCATTTTGTAAGCTGTGGATGAAGGGAACACCAGTTCTGCTCTTCCAAGGAGAGGAGGGAGATGTATGTCATTATTCCAAGAGTTACTTAGAGGCAGCTTTTAAGCTATGACAGTCAGAGGACCCTGGAAATGATACTAATAACAAGAAGTATATCTAAACCTCAGTCCATCTGGAAACTTAGGCTGGATTCAAGCTACTGGTCTGTCCTCACTTGTCTTAACTACTGTGTTTAGATCCTCCACTTTAGATGTCTCCAAGTTGTTGTGGAGGGCCTGTAGGCTTGAAAATAGGCTTATATATCATAGTAGTAGTATCATCAGTTTGCCCAAACCAAAGGTAAAAACATTAAATGGGTAAAAGGGGCACAACAGATCTGATGCCATAAAGTCTGTCCTGCCCAGGTTCCCTGATTGTGTAAACATGTTTGTGTAAGCCCATGTGCTCAGCTCATGCCTACCAGGTGCTAAGCCTGTGTGTTTACCGTATTTGGAAAGTCCAGGCCTGTGCCTTTTGCCTATTATGGTATTGTTTGGCTGACTGCCAAAACCTGATTGGTCATTGTGGTGTCCAAAGGGCCATTAATTTCAGCCCACATTTGATAAATAGAAGCACACAGGTAAACAAGGTGCTCGGACTCCGATGCATTGCTCATGCTCACTCGCTCATTATTAGGCTTACACTTGCCAGCACAGCTTCTTGTTTATGCCTGCATGCCTAATTGCTTTGCTGTTATTACAGAGACAGAATCTCCCATAGTCTCCCAGCCAGCTGTGCACATCTGCACACCACTGCGATGAGTTATCAGGACCAGATCCTGTATTGCCTGCCTTTACCTACAGAGCTCAGACTCCCATACAGCTATGCACACTTTGCATGCCTGCTGCCTTATCATTGCCTGGTAAGTGCCATTGCTGCCAAGTTACCAGGAGGCAGACTGTAAATTGTCTGCATGTGATCGGCCTGTCTGGCCAGTGTTACATCGTGCTGAAACAGCACGACATCCTGCTTCTGTACCTGAGGTCCTGCCTGCCACGAATCCCCAGACAGAGAATCTAGAAGAAGTAGAAGACAAGGGCAGAGATAGCATCCTTCACCAGGACAACAAGGTCAGAGACTGTCATTTCTCCAAAAACCAGGAAAATTCTTCTTTCCCCTGAAGCCAGGAGGATTCCAGCCTCAAAGTCCATGGGCAAAGACTCTTGTAATAGGCTGTGACGTAGCCCTGGAGGGTGACTGATAAACAGAATTCATGGTGAATGCTTTAACACCTCTGTAATTTCTATTGTCTCCTGCCATAGAGCAGAAAGATCTTTCAGCCCACCTGATGGGTAAATAGTATATAGATCCCAAGCGGCATTGAGCCGTGGGGAAAACACCTCTTTCTGTTTATAGTTTGAACTGTTTGCTAGTTATTAGTAGGTTATGGTTTGATATTGATCCTAGAATGTCTTTCATGACCATGTAAGATCCTTTTAATATTAAAATACAGTTGCTGGGGGTGGCAAGAGTTCAGAATATTGAATTTAAGGAATACATATTTTTATAGAATATAATCTCACACCAATTAATTTCTCCCCTCCGCCACAATCGGCGTAGGTGGCAGAATACCCTTCCGTGACACAAGGATGAGATGCAGACCTAAAACAAAAAGAATTTTCACACTAGCAACTGCTCTTTTAAAGCACCTTATTTATTTTGGGTATTGTGCATTACATGTCACAGCTCATTAGCCGAGCAAGATGCTTCATCTCTTCCAAAACCCAGTAGCCCCACCTCAAAATGTGCCGTAGTAAATGAATCTAAAATTACAAATACCTGGTTTCTTACACTATTACAGTAATTATACCACTGCTTCAGAATACTTACTTTAGCATGCCTCTGAATGAAAGGGCAATAAAGGTTTGTTACAGACCAAAAAGGATTTGGGTTCAGGTGGAGGTAACTAATTGCAGAGCTGCACTTCATAATGCTGTGAGGCTGGAAGTAACAGATGTCTTCCTTTCCTCTTCCCTCTCACTCTGCTTTTGTATTAAAAAAAAAATTCTATATATTTTTGTCCTTTCCTGAACTGAGTATGAAACATGCATAAGGACTTTTATTTTTGTAGTGGTTTTGAGGCTTGATGAGTGGTGATGTTTGCATTTATTTGTGGTTTGGGGTTTTTATAGTATCACAGAGGCTTGTTAAAGGAAATGGCAATTTTACAAAATACGTCAAATTTTAAATGGAAAGCTGGAACTAACACTGTCCATAATTTCTTCCACTTTATGGACCCTGCATGCTACAGTTAGATGTCATTGTCATACCCTTGATTTCAGTTTTCTGAGGAAAAAAGGGGGGCAATCTCTTTGTAACGCATATTTACCTTTCCACAGTTGTGCTACGAGCTCATTGTCCATAGACTCCTTTGCTGTGCTTAGTCAGAGAGGTGAATTAACTATGAGGAAGCAATTTGCACCCAAAAGTGTGTGTTGCCAAACACAGGTACAAATTTTGCAGTTTATAATCCAATTTCCAAACAACAGGCAGGACAGCCTCCAACACCACTTCTGACAAGACTGGGTTTTTTTTCGTATGTTTGGATTTTTTTGGTTTTTGGGGTTGTGTGTGTACCTGTCTATCTATGCCAAACTCAGGCTATTGGAGTAATTGGTTACATTATAGCACGGTGTAGGCATGGTGCCAAGCAACTAGTGGATATCAGCTTTGCAAAAAAATAATGACAGTTTCTTATCGTTCAAGTCCAACCTCCTGTAAGAAGCAATATTGAGCAGCCAGGTGCAACTGCTGTGCAAACTATGTACCTCACTTTAAACAAAAGAACAGTGTTTTAGCACCCAAATACAGAGCAAATCAAAAGGAAAATCATTGCTAGATAATAGTGTGGCTTATATTAACACAGACTTTTGGTGTCTGCATTATTTCAACAGTTGGCTATTTAGTTTTTATACCCACAAAAAACAGAAATACCAGCAGAACACCATTTATTCACTTTGTACTACTATAGATGTCTGAATGGGGAATTGCCTCATGAAGCACTGAGACGCAACCTATGGTGAAAAGCACAACATATTTTTACTATTTTTCATCAGGAAGCAAAGAATACTATGTACTGCTTCTGCTTTACATGCATGAAGAGGCCAGCTTGATCCTTTAGTCTTAGCTACAAATTATTTCAGAGGATGATGGTGACAAAGAAAGAAGCAATAAGATGTGACAAACATGGGAAGTTCATATGAAGATTGATGTATTGATGCTCCACTGCGTGCTACTATAAACCTTACCCTTGTGCTGTAGAAGTAACTGCCCGTGCTCTTCTTTTTGGGCTTAAGTTATCCAACAAAACAAAACAAAACAAACAACACCAAGGAAAAAAAAAAAAAGTTAGGTAGCCATACCTGCCTGTGGTAAAGATTCTGTTTAAGATACACCATCACCATTCCATGAAGAACATAGAGAGTATGTTTGAGATCTGCCAAAGTGATGTATATATTTAGTAGTTATTATTTTGGCTGTACTTGGAATATTGATGAAGGTGTGGGGATGTGTGGACCTTCCTCTATTAAATCATTCTGTTTCACAGAAGCCAACGAGTCATTCAGCCACACAAGAAAAAGCTAAGGTTCAGTGAGCTCAAGAAAATAATATCAAACTTATTGTAATGGGAGTTGTGGCACTTACAGAATGTGTTGACTGGAAAATAACAATCTCAGTGAAGAATAGGTCAGAAGAGAAAAAAGAAAATACACTGCCTGCTGAGATACTTGTTCCTTGTAGCCCATTTCTGGCTACAAAAATTTCACCTGGCTCTCTAGAAAAATGTTCTGTTGAGAGAAGAACTAAAATGTTATTATAATGATTAAAAGTTCCAACTTGCTTCCCAAAAGAACCAAGATAAGAGTATGATAAACAGCAGAAGGTGAGCCATGGTGGTATAGACTGTAAAATGAAGATTGTGGGTAATAGTCCAAGACTGAAAGGAAGAAGACTGGTGTTGAATTTCTGTGCTTGTTAAAGGAGTCCTTAGGATTAGAGACTAGAAGAGGCCTGAAAACTACATCTCATTAACTATCAAGTTATTAAAAAATAAGCTTTTATGACATTATAACCATGCCATGCCCTAAGAAAACTAAAGCCTGGTGCCCACCTAAAGGCAGTCAACAGTGACAAATCCATTTTTTTTTTACCTATCCAGTAATTTAAATTGCATATTCATAGTGTGCTGGTTTCCAGTTCCTCCACCTAGCAACCAAACATTGTTGATGAAGACAAGTATAAAATTTAAAACTATTCTTATGCTACTGTCTTTGGGGCTTTGATGGATCTGGATCAACACTGTTATGTTTAAACACCACAAAAACACCATCTCATCCTTAATCCTGGAAATAACTTTGTTACATTTGTTAAATGGTAGGTGAAAGTCATTATCTGAAATTTGCTGGCATACAGAGGATAAACAGCCAGCTGCCTAATTTTATCTCTTGGGATCCCTGAGGTTTCCAATTAGTGTACATGTTCATGAAGAGGAAAAAGACAGCGAATCCATTCTGTGCTGATACTTATCCTATCCAATCCATTTCATAATGATCTATTATGTACTTAAAGGATAGCAATATAGATGTGTCTGCAGAAAATTAATTTGAACATCAGAGCTCTATGTAGCTCACTAGTAGGTCTATTAATTTTAGATCAATATCTCTTCAATGCTAGAATTTCACTAAATGAAGATAGTAAATCTGGCTCATTTCCAGGCAAACTCTATCACCTTACCTCTGCCCACCAAGGGAATGCAAGTCTTCTGTCCCAACCCCTCCACACACTGCCATACCCACTAGCGCACAATAATAGGCCTTTCTGCACAGGCACATTGGCAGTGAGACTACTTTGATCTATGCCCTGTGATTATACTACTCTTGCTGGAGTAAAGTAACTACAATTCTATGATTTTAAAGTAACTACAAGAGTCATCAGTGGCTACACATTTATGTTTTATCAGAATCAGCAAGGAAACACAAATGGTGTTACATAAATTCAAAGTTTAGTAAAGCCAAGAAAACATTAAACATTTAAGAAGAGATTAACCAAGTACATAACACATATCAAAGTCTGGGCTTCTAACGGGATTCGAGGCAGAAACATTTCTTTCTGTCTATGTGAAGGTGTAACACAAAATGCAAGATATCTAGTAAAGCATTTGGCATGTCATGGGATATAGAAGATGAAAACATTTCCCTTTCTGATACAAAGCAAGGTAACCAACCTGAGTTAGCATGAATCTGAGGCTGGTTTTCTTGGAAATATGGAATATTTTATCATTTTACATACTACGATTATGTTACTAATGTCCTTTCTGGCTGGTGTCACTTCTCGCACTCATAGCTGGAATGTGTACAGGCTCTTATACTAAAGATGAATCATAGAATCATAGAATCATAGAATCATAGAATCAACCAGGTTGGAAGAGACCTCCAAGATCATCGAGTCCAACCTATCACCCAGCCCTAGCCAGTCAACTAGACCATGGCACTGAGTGCCTCATCCAGTCTTTTCTTGAACACCCCCAGGGACGGTGCCTCCACCACCTCCCTGGGCAGCCCATTCCAATGGGAAATCACTCTCTCTGTGAAGAACTTCTTCCTAACATCCAGCCTATACCTACCCTGGCACAACTTGAGACTGTGTCCCCTTGTTTTATTGCTGGTTACCTGGGAGAAGAGGCCCCCCCACCTGGCTACAATGCCCCTTCAGGTAGTTGTAGACAGTAATAAGATCACCCCTGAGCCTCCTCTTCTCCAGGCTAAACAGGCCCAGTTCCCTCAACCTCTCCTCATAGGATTTGTGTTCCAGGCCCCTCACCAGCTTCGTTGCCCTTCTCTGGCAGGAGCAGGAAAGGACAATAGCTTTTCTTGATGTCATTTGAGATTTTCTATGGCTCTGGTCTATCGCTGTAAGGCCATTTTTACTCACACAGAGTGTGCAGTGGTGCAAAAAGTTTTTTTAAGTTGGTTAATCTCAAAATCAAAACAATTCAGAGAATCATGTTGTCACAGAGGGGGACTCTTGGCACATATATGCCTATTTTGATGGAGGAGAGAAATTAATTGGGGCAAGATAATTTTATATAAAAATATATATTTATTAATCTCAATATTCTGAACTCTCACCACCCCCAACCACTGTATATTAATATTTAGCTTGTGCTAAATGTTTGTCCCAGTTTTTCAGAGTTCCACCCCCCATGGCTTTTAGGGTGGTTTTCAGCAAACCGTTGTAGCGTTCAATCTTCCCTGAAGCTGGTGCATAGTAGGGTATATGATAGATCCATTCAATACCATGCTCTTTGGCCCAGTTTTTCACAAGATTGTTCTTGAAATGAGTACCATTGTCTGACTCAATTCTCTCTGGAGTTCCATGTCTCCAAAAGATTTGTCTCTCCAAGCCAAGAATGGTGTTGCGTGCAGTAGCATGTGGAACTGGATAGGTTTCCAACCATCCAGTGCTGGCCTCTACCATCGTCAGCACATACTGCTTGCAGAACGAGATCGAGGTAAAGTGATGTAGTCAATCTGCCAGGCTTCACCATACTTGTACTTTGACCATCTATCACCATACCATAAGGGCTTGATTCACTTAGCCTGCTTAATAGCAGCACAAATGTCACAGTCATAGATGACTTGGGTGATAGTGTCCATGGACAAGTCAATTGACCTCTCGCGAGCCCATCGATATGTTGCATCTCTGCCTTGATGTCCAGATGAATCATGGGCCCACCGAGCTAAAAACAGTTCCCCTCAGTGTTTCCAATCAAGGTCGATGTCAAGGTCACAGTTGGTATCAACTTGAGCAATTTTAGCAGCTTGATCTGCCTTCTGATTGTGTTGATGTTCCTCAGTAGCTCTGCTCTTAGGCATGTGTGCGTCTACGTGCCACACCTTCACTGGAGTTCTCTCCAGCCGTGCATCAATGTCCTGCCATAGATCAGCACACCAAGTAGGCTTTCCTTTCCTCTGCCAACCATTCTTTTTCCAGTCCTTTAGCCAACCTCATAGAGCATTGGCTACCATCCATGAGTCCGTGTAGAGGTAAAGGATAGGCCAATTTTCATGTTCAGCCACATCAAGAGCAAGTTGAACAGTTTTTACCTCAGCGAACTGACTGGATTCTCCTTCTCCATCCTTCGCTTCGATAACTCTCCTGGTTGGACTCCAAACTGCTGACTTCCATACTCGCTTGTTCCCAACAAGACGACAGGAACCATCTGTGAACAAAGCATAGTTCTTTTCCTGATCAGAGAGATCACCATAGGGAGGAGCTTCCTCAGCACAAGCTATTTTCTCCTCTGGAGATTTAGAACAGTCTGTGCCTTCCGGCCAGTTGGTGATCACCTCCACCAGACCAGGTCAATCAAGATTACCCATTCGTGCTTGTTGGGTTATCAAAGCCATCCATTTAGACCAAGTTGCATGATGCAGTGATGAACCTTTGCCTCTGAACATCCAGTTAAGAACTGGCAGTCTAGGAGCTAAAAGCAATTGTGACTCAGTTCCAATCACTTCAGAAGATGCTTTCACCCCTTCATAGGCTGCTAGAATCTCTTCCTCTGTTGCAGTGTAATTTGTCTCTGAACCTCTGTAACAACGTCCCCAGAAACCAAGAGGACGACCACGTGTCTCATTTGGAGCTCTCTGCCAAAGACTCCAAGTTGGACCATTGTCACTGGCAGTCGTGTACAGAATGTTTTTAATGTCTGGACCAGATCACACAGGTCCCAAGCCCACTGTGTGGACTACTTCTCGCTTGATCTGATCAAAGGCTGCTTGTTGTTCAAGTCCCCACTCGAAATTGTTTCTCTTACGAGTCACATCATGCAGAGGTTTGACAATCTGACTGAAACCAGGAATGTGTAGTCTCCAAAATCCCACCACACCAAGAAAAGAAAGTGTGTCCTTCTTACTGGTGGGAACTGCCATGGTAGAGACTTTGTTGATCACATCCTGAGGAATGTAACGGCGACCATCCTGCCACTGCACTCCCAGAAACTGAATTTCTTTGGCAGGTCCTTTGACTTTGTCTCTCTTAATGGCAAAACCTGCTTGCAACAGAATGTCAATGATTTTGTTACCTTTCTCGAAGACTTCCTCAGCTGTTTGGCCCCACACAAGGATGTCGTCGATGTACTGGATGTGCTCTGGAGCTTTACCTTTCTCCAGTGCATTGTGGATGACTGAATGACAGATGGTTGAGCTGTGTTTCCACCCCTGAGGCACACGATTGAACTGGTACTGAATTCCTCTCGAGGTGAATGCAAACTGAGGCCTGCACTCCTTTGCTATGGGAATAGAGAAGAAAGCATTAGCAATGTCTATGGTTGCATACCATTTAGCCTCCTTCGATTCCAGCTCATACTGGAGTTCCAGGATGTCCGGCACAGCTGCACTCATGGGTGGCGTCGCCTCGTTGAGGGCACGAAAATCTACCGTGAGTCTCCAGTCACCGTTAGGTTTACGCACAGGCCAGACGGGACTGTTGAAAGGTGAATGAGCTTTCTCGATGACAGCCTGATCCTCCAGTTGACGAATCAGCTGATGAATGGGCAACAAAGAGTCACGGTTAGTTCTGTACTGCCTGTGATGAACAGTTTGAGTTGCAATTGGCACTTCCAGATCCTCTATGTCATGATGTCCCACAACTGCAGATTCATCTGAAAGTTCAGGTCTAATGGACAATTTCAATTTACCATCCTCAATCTCTACAGATGCTATTCCCAAAGCCCATTTGTGACCCTTAGGATCTTTGAAACAACCTTGTCTTAAAAAGTCAATTCCCAGAATGCAAGGCGCATCAGGACCAGTTACAATAGTATGTGTCTTCCACTCTTTACCAGTTAAACTGATCTCAGCCTGTATCTTAGTTAACTCTTGAGATCCACCAATGATTCCAAAAAAAGATATGGACTCTGTCCCTTTGCAATTAGATGGCAATAAAGTACACTGAGCAGCTGTGTCAACTAATGCCCTGTATTTCCGAACTTTTGAACTGCCAGGCCACCTAATGAATACATTCCAATAGGTTCGCTTCTCTCCACTATCCCTTTCCTCCTCCTGGCTGGAGGCAGGGCACCCCTAATGCTGAACATGGCGTGTAGGGTGTACACAGTGATTGGTGTTGTTGTGAGAGGATTTGCAACTGTTGGAACAATTGCAGTTGCTCTCGGGAGCTGAAGAAGTGACAGCTACTTTTCTGTCATTGCTGCCTCTGTTTCTGCCACTCTGCAGATCCCTGACTCTCTTTGAAAGAGCTGAAGTAGGTTTACCATCCCATTTGTTCATGTTCTCCCCGTATGTGTCATGTAGAAGTATCCACAGTGACGCACGTGATTGCTGATGTCTAGGTGGAATGTGTCTCCTCCTGGGCTGGAATTGCCTTGCAGGAGGTGGGTGTCTGTTCCTGACTGCAGAAACATGCACCCATTCAGATGATGCAGGAATGGTATCTTT
Source organism: Pogoniulus pusillus (assembly GCF_015220805.1). Lineage (NCBI taxonomy): Eukaryota > Metazoa > Chordata > Aves > Piciformes > Lybiidae > Pogoniulus > Pogoniulus pusillus. Next base: position 66,970,089 of record NC_087309.1, on the reverse strand, counting down.
GACCATATTGGTAATGTTTTTAAGATTCTCCTGCAGTTCTTTCATGGTATCCTCAAAACCATCTTTCATGCCCTTTATTTCAGAAGTCATAGTTTGTATGGCACAGACTAGACCAGAATGTGACAAGCTGTCCTCTATCTGCCTGAGCTGATCAGTGGATTCACCAACAGTGAAAGATCTTCCGTTATCACTCCTTGATAGAAACTTACTGGCCAAGATGTTAGCATAGGATGAAGGAGCAAGCTTAATCAGCTTCTTCATGAGACCTGTTCCCAAAGGAATATCGTCAGGCTCATGAGTGCCATGATCTCCATAAAGCACTTCCTTCACAGCAAACTCCTTCAGAAGCTTAATTCCCTGCTCAACGTTGTTCCACTTCTTGGCAGCCCATGGCAAATCATCTCGGGAAGGATATCTCATAGCCACAGCCAAAAGAAGGCGTGTCCACAAGCTAACCCTACCAAGAGGACTTGCTAGGTATTTGTCCACTCCACTCTCCTTGGTGAGTGGTCCCAGCTGCTTGGCAGACTTGTCTCCTACCTGCAGGGCATTAGCACCAATGCCACGGCATCTCACTAGCCAGCTTAGGATTGGCTCACCTGATTCCCTTGAGTATTCCTTTCTAACTTCCCAGATTTCTCTGCGTGGATCATTGGAGTCCTGGATATCATCTTCCTCCTCTTCCTCCTGTTGATCTGGTTGTCCCTGGCCTAACAGAACCTTTCTCATAGCACTCTTAAACTCATTGGAACCATCCTCTCTCTTGGCAGCCAACCTCACAGAGCTCCTCTCACTTGAGTATTGATGTCTCAGCACATTTGCGAGGTCTCGCAGACTATCTCCTCTTCCTCCTCTTGCTGCTGATCACCAGAGGTCCCCTCTCTTACATCATCCTGTGAACCACACTTTGTCTTAGCTTTTGCCTTAGCAGGTGCCAGAATGGCCTGAGCAGCAACAGACTTTGGTGTGTCTGCTGGAGGGTTTGAATTACTGGGGGTCTGACCTGGAGGGTTTGAATCATTAGGGGTCTGACCTGGAGCTTGTGAGTTCAGATCTGCCTTACTTTGAGCAGCAGTGTTTTGGTTCTGGTCTGCTGGCTGGGGATTCGAATTGGCTGAGCTGGTGTCACTAGGATTTGGACTGACTGGGCTAGCGTTACCATCATTAGTGGGATTATTTGCCTGTCCTCCTGGGATGCCTGCCAACCCTGACGTGTTATCATTGTTGCTAGGAACATTCTGATTTTGGGTACCTGCCTGTGCTCCTGGGACTCCTGCCAAACTCTGCAGATTGTTGTTGTTATCATTATTATTGTTTATGTTACCAGCGGGAACATTGGCCGTGTTCCCAGAAAGTGGAGAGGAGGGAGGAGAGGCTGGCAAGGGGGAAGCAGATAACTGTGTTCCCTTGTTTTGCTGTGAAAGAGACTGCTTCTGAGACACAGAATTTTTCCTAGTTCTTACAGAAGCTGGTTTTGAATTTTTCACAAATAATGCCAAAATTAATATGAAATTTAAAACTACAAGAGCCAGGATAATGCCCAGCAACCCTGCCACGCTTTGTTTTGTGTAAAAATCCTTGCATGGACTTGGCATTCACTTTGGGGCTGGATGACCCTCATGAGAGCAGTAGATAAAGCAGAATTTTGATTGATTGTCACATTATTGATGAGTGCTCCCGTAATATTACTTGTAATATTCTCAGAGACATTAAAACCAACATAACCAAGGATAAAATCACCCCAGCTCCAGAACATGCTTGAAACTTTGGCTTTAGCCTTCTTATAAGCTAAATCAATAAAATAAGCAACAATTTGAGCCTTTATCCAACTAAATGCCAAGAAAACAAAACCAGACCAGAGTAACGCCCCAAACAAGTACAATAGCTGCCTTATTAGCTTCATCTTAATTCCCAGAGTTAATTACCAGTCACTCAAAATATTTAGCCCCACGTTGAGAAAGCCAATTAAAAATGTGATGGTTTGGGCATTAACCCGCCCCCCCACACACTTTTGGAATTGCCCCAGCTAACTCAGATGGCCTCTGGGAATATAAATGAAGCTATTTATTATACAGCAGCAAATATACAAACAGCTATTTACAATATATACAGTTATATACAGAAATATACAAAGGATAAACAATACAGAAGCACAACTCCCCTCCCAGAAACCTGAGTCCCCAGGAGGAGCTCTCAAACCACCCCAACACCTCCCCTTGCCCTCTCAACCTTACCCCAGTTCTCAGAAAGAAGAGAGGTGCAGCCAAGAGGTTAGGGAGCAAGGTTAGTAGGAGCAGGGTTAATGAGATGTGACTAGGTCTGAAGGCAAAGGCAGAATGAAAGACAAAATGGAGAAAGTTTACTTCTTCTTCCCAGAGTTCTCAGTGTGACTGTGAGAGAAGGAGACACAATTGTTTTTCATTTCACTGCCCACTATCTACTTCTTTTACCAAAACATTCTAGCTTGCTTCAAACTAGCACACAAGGTTAGAGACCACCATTTCACCAGAAGCTGGGAAGATTCATCCTTTCCCCTCAAGCCAGGAGGACTCCAGCCTCAAAGTTCACAGGCAGAGATCCCCTGGAGTTTGGACACTGGCATAGGCTGTGACATAGCCTTGGAGGGTGATTAATGATTAATATGAATTGTGAGTAAAAGCTTAAATACTTCTGTAATATAAATTGCCTCTGCCATAGAGCAGAATCAGTTTCAGCACGCTTTGCTGTGCTAATAGTCTACAGACCCCAAACAGCATTACGCCGCGGGGAAAACTCCTCTTTCTATTTATAGTTTGAATGTTTGCTAGTTAATTAATAAGTATCTGTACATAATTTATCCCAGAATGTTTTCATAACTGTGTAACAAATATTAATATTAATATACAGTGGTTGGGGGTGTCGAAAGTCCAGAATATTGAGTTTAACAAATATATATATTTATATAATATTATCTCACCCCAATTAATTTCTTCCCTCTGCCAAATAGGCATAGACTGGCAGAATACCCCTCCGCAACACCCTTCTCTGGACATGTTCCAACACCTCAACATCTCTCTTGAAATGAGGAGCCCAGAACGGGACACAGCACTCAAGATGTGGTCTGACCAGTGTTGAGCACAGAGGAAGAATAACCTCCCTTGTCCTACTGGCCACACTTTTCTAATATAGGCCAGGATGCCATTGGCTCTCTTGGCCACCTGGGCACACTGCTGGCTCATCTTCAGCCTACTACCTATCAGTACCCTCAGGTCCCCTTCTTCCTGGCTGCTCTCCAGCCACTCTGTCCCCAGCCTGTAGTGCTGCTTGGGGTTCTTGTGGCCAAAGCGCAGAACCCCCCACTTGGCCTTGTTAAATCTCATCCCATTGGCCTCTGCCCACCCATCCAGCCTGTCCAGGTCCCTCTGCAGGGCTCTCCTACCTTCCAATAGATCAGCACGTGCTCCTACCTTGGTGTCATCTGCAAACTTACTGATGCTGGACTCAATACCCTCGTCCAGATCATGAATAAAGATATTGAACAGGACTGGGCCCAGCACTGATCCCTGGGGGATATCACTAGTGACTGGCTGCCAACTGGATGTGGCACCATTCACCGCCACTCTGTGGGCTCTGCCATCCAGCCAGTTCTTGACCCAGCACAGAGTGAATCTGTCCAAGCCATGAGCTGCCATCTTGGCCAGAAGCTTCTTGTGGCAGACAATGTCAAAGGCTTTGCTGAAGTCCAAGTAGACTCCATCCACAGCCTTCTCCACATTCACCAGGCAGGTAACCTGATCATAAAAGATCAGACAGGACCTGCCCTTCCTAAACCTGTGCTGGCTAGGCCTGATCCCTTGGCCATTGTGGTGGAGGGTTACAAAGCCCTCTTTCAAAGCCCTCATTTATACAGAATTGTGGCTCAAAGGACCATCAATCGAGGAGTTAAAACCTTGCTCTCATTTGCCTGCATGACTACAGTCACTGTCCCAACCGCTGTTTCTAGCTGTGGGAAGATTTCTCCCCCAGAGGGACATAAAGCTGTAAACATGAGCCATTGTTTTGGGAAAAAGATCTTGGGTCTGAGACACTATGAACACCCTATGCACACCTGCCGGGGGCTGACCCCTGGGTGGTACTACAGGTTGTTTTTGGCAAAAAGTAGTCTATCTCTGTGAATTACACGTAACTTTGAATCAATATTGTCCAGCTAGTATCAGTCCGTCTGGATACACCTCTTCTGAAGCACTATAAAAGATGCTGCATTGCCTTCCTTGATTGCTTGCTTGCTCCGCTCGCTCTCTCTCTCACACACACACACACACACACACAGAGCATGTCTTGGGATGGCACGGTTACAGAACCAACTTGCCAGCGCTTTGATCTGCACCAGCCTCCGGACGGAAGCCATCACCTAACTTGGCTCGGACCCGCGGAAGCTCAGACAGCACGCTCCAATCCACGATATTTAGGATTTTCAGAGCTGAATTCGGACAGTGAGTAACTGAGAAAACTTGATCTAAAGCCAGAATAATCTCTCAAAGCCTTCCAGTGGAACTCTCTCAGGCCACAGACTATCTTCATAAATTCTTTCAAACTGTTGCTAAATTCCTGATTTCTTATACATAGTCATTCTGTAATTTAATTCGCAACCGCATATAAAGGACTTATGTGGGATAGTTATAAATAAGTTTGGGGAAGGGGATTCCTAGTATTTATAATAATAAATCTTTTAAATTCTTTCAAATTTGGCCTTGCATTTCATTCCCCAAACCCCAGACAAACTCCACTCCGTGACAGCCATCCTGTAGGTGCTTCGTGACGGCACTCAAGACAGCCTGTTGCATGACCTTCCCTGGCACTGAGGTCAGGTTGACACATCTGTCATTTTCTGGTTCCTCCCTCCAGCCCTTCTTGTGGATGGGCTTCACATTTGCCAGCTGAAGGTGTATTAGACAAACAATTACAGGGATTTTAAACACATAAGTAATTCTGATAATCTTATGCTGTAGATGAAGAGAATGAGATATGCCTGTTTAGAGACTACTGCCTATCTTTGAGAATTCAATCTTCCAAATAAATGGCATTTTGCATTGTGCTAGTTTGAAGCTAGCTAGAATGTTTTGGTGAGAAGAACTAGATCATAGGCTGTGAAAGGAAAACAAAGGTGCTGTCTACTCCCCTCACAGTCTTGCTGAAGAAGAAAGGAAAACATTAGATAACACTCTTGCCATTTTGTCGCACTCTGCCTCGGGCTGCTGGCTGAGCAACATCTTATTCCCTAACCTCACCTTCCATTTGGACTAACCCACCTTTGCTTCATAACCTCTTGGCTGAACCTCTATTCTTCTTTAGGACTGGGGGAAGGTTGAGAGGGGCAGGAGGAAGGTGCAGGGGTGGTTCAGAGTCCCTCCCGGGGACTCAGGTTTCTGGGAGGGGAGTTGTGTTTCTGTATTATCTTTCACCTTGTATATTTCTGTGTATAACTGTATATATTGTAAATATCTGCTTGTATATTGTGCTAGCTGTAAATAAATAGCTTCATTTATACTCCCAGAGCCCGGCTGAGACTAGAGTGGGTAACTTCTAAAGTGGGGGGGTGGCAGGGAACACCCAAACCATCACATGTATTTTGTGACTTCTGATAGTGCTCAAAAACTATAGATCCAAATCACAGTATCACAAAGTATCATCAAGATTGGAAGAGACCTCCATAGATCATTAAGTCCAACCCTTTACCACAGAGCTCAAGGCTAGACCATGGCACCAAGTGCCACGTCCAATCTTGCCTTGAACAGCTCCAGGAACGGCGACTCCACCACCTCCCCGGGCAGCCCATTCCAGTGTCCAATGACTCTCTCAGTGAAGAACTTTCTCCTCACCTCGAGCCTAAATTTCCCCTGGCACAGCCTGAGGCTGTGTCCTCTCATTCTGGTGCTTGCCACCTGAGAGAAGAGAGCAACCTCCTGCTGGCCACAACCACCCCTCAGGTAGTTGTAGAAAGCAATAAGGTCACCCCTGAGCCTCCTCTTCTCCAGGCTAAACAATCCCAGCTCCCTCAGCCTCTCCTCATAGGGGGCACAAGAAATCGGCAGGAGAGATTCAGAGACAAGGTTAAGTAGGCAGATATTTTACTTGGATGATGAAGTCTGGATTTAAATCCTACCTTAAATTAGTCAATGGCAAAGTTGTGGACTTCTTTCAGGCCTGCTTTTTACTGAGACTTGTGTAAAATCAATGTTTTTATCAGCTAGTGTACATTTTGAGATTCTTCAGAAGATTGAAATAATGAGTTGGCAACTGCCATAAGGCACTTGAATAGGTCAGGTCTCTACATGCCAGCTATCAGTCAGTCCTGCATAGAGTTGGTAGTGTGTGACCTCAGGAACTGCAGCTGCCTGGTCCAGGTTCCCTATTCATTTTCATGAGAAGTTACTTGCAGAATGCACATTCCTGTTAGTAGAAAATTGGGCATAGTCCCAAAATGCTTCATTGTTCAAACTCTCCAAAGGTAGCTGCCTCTGTTTACTCTTCAGATGTCAGTAACTTTCAACACACTGACTTAATTTAGATCTCAAAATTCACACATAAGAGAAGCAACACTAACTGAAATCATATCCTTCCACCAACTTGTGTAATGGACCCAGGTGATGTTAACTATGGATACAGATTATAGTTGGATTACTGCACTGTTTTGCTTCTAAGGATGCTACAGACACATTTACTTCTCAATTCAGTGGACTCATATCAGGTAAGTTACTCCCTCAGTTAATTATTCAGACACAATATGTGATTAAATACTATTGTATGTCCAACTCCTGGGTTTAGGAGTCGTAAGTCCAAAACTCAATTAATGTCCCAATTTGTACTCAGGACACACTGGTAGAAATAAATAGTTACATTCAGTTTAGCCAAAATCAACTATCACTAACCATCTTTATGGCAATCACATAAAGTCCCACAGATGTTTCTCACCGGGCCTTCTGAGGTCATCTGTGTCCAAGGCTGGAAGTCAATGCCAGCGCTAGTTTATGACTCACTGGTCAACAAATACCAATTGCTGACCCAGTTTTTTGAATCAGGACATACAAATGTTAATGATACCCAAGAAATATCTGCAGAGCCCAAGCAGGGACAATTACTGCCCCATTTTCAGAAGTAGATACACTGTAAAACCCACCTGCCCAAAACTTTGTAATTAGGTCAACATAATTTAACTGTTGTTCCAAACTGCTTGTCAGATGCAACAGTTACTGATCTATATACTATACATTCTGCTCAGGCATTATCTGAGGTCAGCTACTTTGGTAGTGGAGGTTAATGAAGTTAAGCAAATGAAAAATGTCATGTTGAAAGATATATTCAGGTAAAATACTACCTTAATCTTCTGCTGAGGAGATCAGTAGAGATCAAACACAGGTGAACTCTGTGATCTGAAGTTCTCTCAAGTAACATACTGATATAGCTCTGTGCACAGTTACCAGTAAAGGGCCACTACTGTGACATATATTTTGCTCCTTTGGTCTAACAAAGATCTGTCCTGCCCACATCCATATACAGGGCAGCCAGCTGCAGTCAAGCACAACTGCAGTATCTTGAGCAAGAACCACAGAAATGGAAAGGCACCATCTTTTTCGAATTAAGCAGTTACCTGAAGAGTGAGACCAGCCTGGTATTGATGCCCAGCATAAGCTCTGTTTCTGTTCTCCTCTTAAATACAATGCACAGAGGAGCTCACATATCACACCAATTTATCAGTCAGTGTTTCTTGCAGTTTAAGTGCTGCATATGTTTTGTTGATCAGGGGTCACCCATAGCCCAATACTGTCCGCAGTTCAAAACACTGTGGTCCTTTTCAGAAAACAACTTTCTGCCACTCAGAGGTTGATTGAAATCAGACATAACTCCAGTTTGCCTTGGGTACACAGGTCCCACACTCAGACACATGGCCTCAGCTGACATCACTGGGGAAACAGGGGAGCTGGGAAACAAGATATGTTAGAACATCTGTCCAAAATAAAGTAAAATTACACAGAGACAACCAGCATGATTGGACAAACTGTGCTCTTAGCAAGTTAGTGCAGGATAACAAATTGAGGTAAGTAGCTCATGCATGATCTATTTCACAGGCACAGACAGGCTGGGAAACAAGTGGGCCAGAAGGAACATTGTGAAGTGTGACAAAAGCAAATGTAAAGTCCTGCACATGAGATGGACTCACTTCATCCAGCTGTACAGGCTGAATGCCAGCTGGAGGAGAAAGACCTCTGCAGAATGATGCCTGATGTTTTAGTGGAAAAAAAAGATCTACGAGTCTACATTTTTTAGCAACCAAAAAAGATAACAGAAATTAACAGAGTGCCTACATGGTAAAAAGGATATCAGTGCTCTCAGTGCACTCAGTGCAGTTAAGCTGCATCTTCTCTTACACAGCATAGCTAGTAATCTGGCATCAGATCACTGCGAAAAGAGTTATGTGAACAAGGGTTTTACAGGGGACCCTGTCTTTTCTCTTGGGAGCTGAGGCCCTCAGGCTTGCTTCTTGCCTGTGCTTGCTATGTGCCTGGCTAGACCCCAATCTGAGGCCTCACTACTTCATGGCTGGATGTCAGACCTGCCTAATCACTGCAGCATTGCCTAGCTATCAGTAGCAAGAAACACGTTAACAGGCAGCACTGACAGACGAGGACAGAAAAATGTAGCCAGGGTCTTCTAGCAGCAGCACAGCAAGATCTGCAGCAGACACAGGCTGAAGCAAGGGAAATTACAGGATGCACTGAAAATTCTTTTAAACAAACAATTTAAAAGGCAACAGAAAAAAATAACAGTGATGAAATACTGGAACAAGGTGCTGTAAAATCTCCTGAGATGGAAAAATATATAATTAGCTGGGAAAGGGCATGAGCAGCAGGGTCTGACTGTATCTGCTTTGTGCAGAGAGTTGGGCTAGCTGAACTTCAGAGGACACTTACAAACTGGGCTAATCTATGTTCATATGATTTAGGACAGTCCTTACTGTCATTTGCTCAATGCAGATCATCTGAGGCCAATATGAGAAGCAATCAGCTGAACAGAGGTCATTCAAGGTCAGCCAGTTTTTGTTGCCCGACCAGGATTCATCTCAGGTCAACCTTAGCTCCAACTATCTATGCAAGAAGTCATGTAAGGTCAATCACAATCCTTATTTCCTGCCTAGCAGGTCATTTAAACTCTAATTTAAGCCCAGTGATATTCATAGATGTAAACTGAGGTCTACCTTAGTACCAATTAAGGTGAAAACAACCCACATGTTTTGCCCAGGGACCGTCTTAGGTTAACTTGAGGTGCAACCAGTTGACAAGAGTTCATTTGCCATCGGGAGTCATACTGCCTAGGAGTCATTTGAAGTAAAGCTTGAGATTTATTTCGCTTCCTACATGTCATTTCAGGCCATTTGACATCAATAGAGCACCATCCAGCTTTCTGGGTCTCACTTAAGGCAAGTCATTAGCCTTCATTTCCTTCTTAGGTGTCATTTGAAATAAACTTGAGGATACAGTTCGAGGCTTAAATGTCATCTGAGGTGAACATGAGACCCACCTACTTTTTTGGGGCCATTTGTGATTAAATTAGAGTCAACTGACCTGTCTTTGGTCACTGAAGGTGACTTCCACCCAGGAAAGTCATCTGAGGTCAACTTGAGGGCAAATTAACCTGTCTGGGATGGTGTTGTCAGTCATCATGAGACCCAGGTATATGCAAGGTGTTTTCTGAGGTCAGCTAGGCTCATGTTTGGAGCCCAGAATCATTGAGTTCAACTTGACATTACAATTCCCTACAATGGGGTCCTTTAAGTCAACACTGTTCATTCAGAGGAGAGGCCATTGTTTAAGGTCAGCCTGAGATCCAATTAAGCAGCCAAAGTTCATTTAAGGTCAATCAGAGAACCTGTTAGGGTTCATGAGAGGCTTTTGTTCAGTGCCCAAGGGTCATTCAAGGTAAATCTGAGACACAGTTAATTGCTTGGTTTGTCATTTCAGGACAACCTGGTCCTCATTTTGTGTCAAGAGGTCATTAGAGGTGATTCACAGTCCTTTTGTCCTGTCTGAGGTCACCTGATTTCAATCTGAGATGGAACTTTCTCTTGGAGAGTCATATGAGGTCAATCGTGGTTGTAGCACAGGTCAGTTCAGGTAAAGAAGTATTTTAATTATTTATGAGGATCACTTAAGGTACTATTGGCAAATTTTTGACCCCTAAGGCTCATCTAAGGTCAACAGACTAATAAGTTAGTTAAAAGTGGTGATCTGAGATCAGCAATGCTGTCATTTGATGCCTGGGGTCACAGATTCACAGATTGCATGGGGTTGGAAGGGACCCTCAATGGTCATCTTGTACAACTGCCCTGCAGTGAGCAGGGACACCTCCAATTAGATCAAGCTGCCCAGGGCCACATCAAGTCTGATCCTGAATGTCTCCTCAGCAGCCTGTTCCAGCATTTTACCACTCTCATTGTAACACACTTCTTCCTTACATTCAACCTAAATCTGCCCTGCTCCAGTTTAGAAACATTGTCCTCCATCCTACAAGCTCTTCTAAATATTCCTTCTGCAGCCTTCCTGTAGCTCCCCTTCAGATACTGAAATGTAGTTATAAGATCTTCCTGAAGCCTTCTGTTCCACAGGCTGAACAGCACCAATTCTGTCTTAATTTTAGTTTTAGAGCAGAGAGAAAGATATTTTAACCCTCCTCAAGGCAGTAACATAAACCTGCTCCTCACAGAGTTGGAAATTTAATTGGAAATACTATTTACAAATATTTACACTATTTACACAAATGCAAACCACCCAAATTCCCATTTCAGCCTACAACAACCTCATTAAGCTGAAAACCTTCCAATAAACCACGCTTCAATGCCCTCCCTATGCCTCCCACCACTCCTCCCTATGGCCCCTACCTAAGCCGAATGGAATGGTGCAACTATAAAACCAGCTTTGCCAAGGCCGAGCCATGATGCAAACCTCCCCACATTGTGGCAGATAAGGGATCTGCACTGGGAAAGGAGAGGCAAAAAAGTGAAAGGGATGAATTGACTCTCCAACCTGTTTACATAGCAGATGCAGAGCCTACGGGATAAGATCACGATCTCCTGTGCCTATCTAGTCCTTTGGAGGACTTTTCAACTCTATGGTTAAGACATCCAGTCTTAAACTCACAACAGATTCCTTCAGCCTGTCTTCAGAGGATGGGTGCTTCAGCTCTCTGATCATCCTTGTGGCACTCCTTTGGACCTGTTCCAAGTAGCCTATGTGTCTCTTGTGTTGGGCAACCCAGAGCAGGTCCATCAATCCCAGAGAAGGACAGAAAAAGATTGCCAGTGGAGACTGAGGCAAAACAATTATTGAGTAGCTTAGCTTTCTCCTTATCTGCTGACACCAGCTCTCCATTCTCACTCCTCAGAGGGGGAACATTTTCCTTAACCTTTCTTTGACAGCTGGTATACCAGTAGAAGCCCTTCTTGGTATTCTTTGTAGACCTCTCAGGTTCAGCTCCAGTCATGCCTTCCTGACTTCATCCCTAGACAACAAGGCACTGTTGCTATACTTCTCCCAGGTTACCTGTCCCTGCTTCCACTATCTGTGCAGCTTCCCCTTACTCTTTATTTTGACCAGTAAGTCTTTCTCTCTGTTCAGCCATGCCAATCTCTTCTCTTCCCCACCCACTTGCTTACACTTGGGCCTCAAAAGGTCTTGTGCTCTAAGGAAAATGTCCTTAAAGATCAGCCAGCTCTGCTCACCTCTACCTGTGGATCATTTCCATGGGGTCCTACTGAATAACTTCCTAACAAGCTGGAAGCTTTCCTTCCTAAAATTTAGAGTCCTGACTGCTCCTTAGGACTGCAAAGTCCACCAGTACATGATCACCTGACGTCAGCTTGATGTCATGCATTCACTTGCATTCATGACCATCAGGTCCAGTATTGCATTCCTTTAGGTAGGGCTGTCTATGATCTAGCTCAAGAAAATATCATTGCGCCTCTGCAGGAGTCTCCTCGATTGCCTACAACTTGCCCTGCCACTTCTTTAGCAGGTAACAAGGTATTTGAATTCCCCCATCTGGACAAGAGCCTGTGACTGCAAAGCCTTCTGTAGATAGAGTAGAAAGGCTTCATCAGTGGGCTTCCCTTTATCAGATGGCCTGTAGTAGATGCCAACCACAAAATTCTCTTTATTCCCTTTGTCTCCTGTTTGTATCAATAAGCCTTCAAGCTGTTAAGGGTAGTTCTTCGGAACTAGTTCTTCACATCCTTTCTGACATAAAGGGCAATGCCTCCACCCTTCCTTTCTCACCTGTCTCTTCTGAACAGCCTGCAGCCATCAATAGCCACACTATAGTTGCAGAATTCATCCCACCAAATCTCAACGATGGTGATCAAGTCACAGTTTTCCATCTTCACAACAGCTTACAATTCCTCCTGTTTGTTGCTCGTTCTGCATGTGTTCATGTAGAAACACTTCAGCTGGGCAGTTGTCTGCACCTCTTTCTTAGAAGAGCCTTGAAGTATTTCACAGCAATTTTCTTGATGACTTCTACTGCTTCAGCCCCTAGCTGACCTTCACTGAATTGTGACTGTGCAGCAGTGCACCCAGCACATGTGTGATGGTTTGGGAGTTACCCACCCCCCCACTCTTATGAAATCATCCAGGCTACACTCAGCTGGCTGGAAGTTAAGGAATGAAGTTTTGTGTTCACAGCTTAGCACAATACACAAGCAGGTATTTACAATATAGTACAAATACACACACCTAAATACAGAAATATACAAGTTTAAAGCAATACAGAAACACAATACCCCTCCCAAAAATCAGAGTCTTCAGGAGGGGCTCCCAACCACTCTTCCACCTTCTTTCCAACCCTCTACCTTATTGCAGAGTATGCCTTATGTGCAAGGTGAGTTTAGAGGATTGGCAAGGGGGGTTAGAAGCAGAACAACTTGGGTTACACAGCAAAAGGGCAAGGAGAAATGCACAGGCACTGACTCCGAAAGATAGAGACCCTCACACTGTCTTATCTATGTTTGTGTCCTTGCTTTTATACATCTCACCAAACTTATGAGTGAAGTAGATATCACCATTGTTTCTTTTTCACAGCCCATATTCTCATTTTTTCTTACTAAAATATTCCCATTAGCTTCAAACCAGTACAACATGCCTGATCAATAGGGTTCATGATAGAACCACTTCCCTCTAAACATTGTGAGTTGACCCTCTGTTTATCACAGGCAAGTTTAATTTCCTCTCTCATCACACGTAGCCTTTGGAGGTCTTTGAAGGTCACTGAAGATCATCTACACTCAGTAAGTTGCTTGAGGCTCAATAGGTGACTCTCAGCCCTTTTGTTCATTTCACAAGTTATCAGAGCTCAAATTCAGAACCAGTTAACCTGCATGGGTATCTTCTAAGATTATGTTTCATTTCAATTAGTTATCCTAAATGATCATTTGCAGTCAGTCTGGCCTTTTTCAGTACTCAGAGGTCACTTGAAGTTAATCCTGACCACTGTGATGGTTTGAGCTCTTACCCGCCCCCCCACACTTTGTATTTGCCCCAGCTAACTCAGACGGACCCTGGGAATATAGATGAAGCAATTTATTTACAGCTAGCAGAATTTACAAGCAGCTATTTACAATATATACAGTTATATACAATTATATACAGAAATATACAAAGGATAAACAATACAAAAGCACAACTCCCCTCCCAGAAACCAAGGTCCCCAGGAGGGGCTTCCAAACCACTCCAACACCTCCCCTGGCCCTCTCAACCTTACCCCAGTACTCAGGAAGAAGAGAGGTGCGGCCAAGAGGTTAGGGAGCAAGGCTAGTAGGAGCAAGGTTAATGAGATGTGTCTAGGTCTGAAGGCAAAGGCAGAAGGGAAAGACAAAATGGAGAAAGTTTACTTCTTCTTCCCAGAGCTCTCAGCGAGACTGTGAGAGAAGTTGACATCAATTGTTTTCATTTCACTGCCCGTTATCTACTTCTTTTTACCAAAACATTCCAGCTTGCTTCAAACTAGCACAACGACATTTACTTAGGGTCACTTTAAGACCAACCTTAACTCCAGATAGTAGTACAGTAGTAGTTTGTGCCCATTTATAGCTTTCATTTGATAGGGTTTTTAAAGACAACTCTTGCTCTCCTTGGTCATTTCATGTGCAGTGCTGACCTCTAAATTTATGTCTCCTCACCCCATTCCCTTATTCTGCTGTGTAGAAGATATGAACAAAAAAATCCATTTTAGGCCTTCTCTCTCTTCACTGTTTTGTAGTATATTTTGCCTCAGTACAATGTTAATGCTCATAGGTCAACCCCAGCCCTTTCATGCTTCTTACAGACTAGGAGTGGTCACAGTCAACACTTCTGTGCCTTATGACTATTTAATCTCAGCTACAGGCCTAATTTGAGTGTGTGATGGTTTGGGTGTTCCTCACCCCCCCACCCTTTGGAAAATCACCCAGACTAGACTCAGCAGCTCTGGAAATTGAATGAAGCTTTGTATTTACAACTTAGCACAATATACAAGCAGATATTTACAATATAGGCAGGAATATACTAGTTAAAAAGGTAATACAGAAACACACCACTCCTCCCAAAAAACAAAGTCCTCAGGAGGGGCCCCCAACCACCCTTTCACCTTCCTCCAACCCCTATACCTTACCCAAGACTTTGCCCTATGCTCAAGGTAGTTTGGAGGATCAGCCAGGGGGGTTAGGAAGCAGATGGATTAGCTTGGTGGAGGGGCTGCGGCCCTGAAATAGCGGTCTCCCTATGCCTCTACATGCCTGGACATGCTTTTCTGCCAGGACCCACGGTAGTAAACAGGTTGTGTAACACACACACACCCAGTCCGTGTATCCCTGGGGTCCACCCAGGTGATCCCCATATTTGGGAGGGTCCAGGCAAACTGCTCCTACCTGTTAAGGTAAGGTTTGGCTTACTGCCAACCTGATTGGTCACTTTAGATGGCCAAAAGGGCCACGGATCTCGCCCCACAGTCTATAAAGAGAGCTGCAAAGGTGCACCACATGTTCAGAGTGTTCAGAGTGTTCAGACTCAGCTGTTCAAACTCAGCTCTCTGACCCTGCCTGCAGCGCAGCTCAGCTCTCTGATCCACATTGCAGCTCTGACCTGCACCCGAAGTGCTTAGCCACTCATACCCACATGCTCAGAAGCCAAAGCAAGGCTCCGATACCCACTGAGGCTTAGGCCTCTTACTTTGATCTCAAGGCGCAGTTAACCTGTCTGCATACCTTTAGAAGCAGAGCACATTCAAGCCTACACCTGATACATATGGGGAGCCGATAGCCCCCTAAGCCTAGAGCCAGCTGTGCATACTGGCCTGCTATCTCGATTTACCTACAGAGCCCAGACTCCTAGATTCATCCTGGTAAGAAGGACCAGGACAGCAGACCTTCTAGATTGTCTGCAAACCCACAAACACAGCCTGCTAGCTGTGAAAGGACCGTGCCAGGAGCTGCACGGACAAATCCTTCTCCTGTTCCTGGAATCCTGCCAGCTGACCATCCCTGGACACGCAGCATCCAGAAAACCAGCAGCGTCGAGGCAGAGACCATCCCACACCAGGAGAAAAAAAAGTTAGAGAAACCTGTTTACCCCAGAGACTGGGAGATTCATCTAGTTTCCCCTTCGCAAACTAGGAAGATTCCAGCCTCACAGAGACCCGGACATTGGGCACAGGCTGTGATACAACCGTGGGAGGGTGATCCATAGTTAAGGGCAACACATCTAAGTAAGCTTTAGTTCCTCTGTAATATAGGTTATCTCTGCCTTAGAGCAGACACAGCTTTCAGCCCCTGCTGGGCAGACAGCATAGCTCTTAAACAGGCATTAAGCCTGAGGGAAATCTCTCTCTGTCTATAGTTGATGATATTTAACAATTATTAACCAAATCCCTGTACATATATATATCACACCCAAATTGTTTTCACAACCTTTGTGATGGTTTGGGCTCTTACCCACCCCCCCACACTTTGTCTTTGCCCCAGCTAACTCAGAAGGCCTCTGGTAATATAAATGAAGCTATTTATTTACAGCAGCAAATATATAAGTAGATCTTTACAGTATATATAGTTATATATAGAAATATACAAAGGATAAACAATACCAAAGCACAACTCCCCTCCCAGAAACCTGAGTCCCCAGGAGGGGCTCTCAAACCACCCCAACACCTCCCCTTGCCCTCTCAACCTTACCCCAAATCCTGAGAAAGGAATAAAGGTGCAGCCGAGAGTTTAAGAAGGAAGGTTAGTGGCAGTGGGGTTAAGGAGATGTGGCTAGGTCTGAAGCTCAAAGCAGAAAGAAAAACAAAATGGAGAATGTTATCTAATGTTTTCCTTCTTCTTCCCAGAACTCTCAGCAAGACTGATGAGGGAAGGAGTCACAACCATTGTTTTCCTTTTCACTGCCTATTACCTAGTTCTTTTCACCAAAACATTCTAGCTTGCTTCAAACTAGCACAACCTTGCACTAGAATTTGTTACACAGTGGTTGAGGGTGGCAAGAGTTTGTAAATATTAATTTTAATAAATATTTTTAATAAAAAAATAATACCACCTCAAATTGATTTCTCACCTCCTCCTAATGAGGGAGGCATAGAGAAAACCCCCTCCACAACAATTAGTCACACAGATGGCAGGTTAGGTTAGAGAGAGAAGTTCAGCCCCAGAGAGACAGAGAGTAACTCTGTTACCTATGTTTGTGTTCTTACTCTTACACATCTCATCAAGCCTATGAGTGAAGTGGACATCACCACTGTTTCCTTTTCACAGCCTGTAATATAATTCTTCTCACCAAAACACTCTAGCTAGGTTCAAACTATCACAGAGGGGGATGTCACAAAAAATTCAAATCCTTCCCGAGGTGGGTTGCAGGCTTAGATAATATGTGGCCATCTTCTGCTTTCATTTTGCTCAACAGTCAGTTGAGTTCAGTCAGATCCAAGGCTATGACTTTACTGCCAGCTCACAGATTCATATACTCATAGAATGGTTTGGGTTGAAAGGGACCTTGAAGATCATCTAGCCCCAGCCCCACTGCCATAGAATAGATTGCTCAAGGCCTCGAGGGAGGGGGCATACACATCTTCCATAATCAATCTGTTCCAGTGTTTCTATCCACTGTAAAGAATTAATTTCTAATAACCAGTCTAAATCTACCCTCCTCAAGCTTCAATCCATTCCCTCTCATCCTACCACAACATGTCCTTCTGAGAAATTCCCTTCTGGCTTTCTTGCAGGTCCCCTTCAGGTTCTGGAAGGCCACTATAAGGTTTCCCCAAAGTCTTCTTTTCTCCAAGATGAACAGCCCTAGCTCCCACAGCCTATCTTTGTAGTGGAGATGCTCCAGCCTTCTGATCATCCTCATAGTCCTCCTCTGGACCTGCTCCACCAGTCTGATGTCCCTCTTATGCTAGAGGAAACAGAACTGGATACAGTACTTCAGGTGGGGTCTCATAAGAGCATAGGTGGGGAGAATCACCTCCCTTGTCTTGCAGGTCATTCTTTTGATGCACCCTGGGATACCCCTGGCCTTCTGGGCTGCAAGCACACATTGCCAGCTCATGCTGAGCTTTCCATCAAGTGACACTGCCAAGTCCTTTTCCTTGAGACAGCTCTCAAGTGACTCCACTCCCACTCTGTATTTGTGCCTGTGATTGCCCCTACTCAGGTGCAGGATGTTACACTTGTTCAACTGAGATCAGATCTTGGTTTGATTTATTGTAAGTCTGAGTTTAATCTCAGCATTTATATTCTGCTTACTTGTCACCTCAGCTGACAGGCATTCTTTGTATTGTGGAAGATCACAGAATCATAGAATGATTTAGGTTGGAAGGGACCTCAAATGTCATTCAGTTCCAACCCCCCACCATTGGCAGGGATACCACCCACTAGAACAGGTCACTCAAGTCCTCATATCCAACACCTTGAACACCTTCAGGGAGGGAGCATCCACAGCCTCTCTGGGCAACCTGTTCCAGTGTCTCACCACCCTCACTGTAAAGAATCCTTTCCTAACATCTAGTTTGGATCTCCTTTCACCCAGTTTAAACCCATTACCCCTCATCCTGTCATTACAAGACCTTTCAAACAGTCCCTCCCCAGCCTTCCTGTAGGCCCCCTTCAGATACTGAAAGGCTACTATAAGGTCTCCTTGAAGACTTCTCTTCTCCAGGCTGAAAAGCCCCAACTCTTGTAGCCTGTCCTCATAGCAGAGGTGCTCCAACCTTCTGATCATCTTCGTGGCTCTCCTCTGGAGTCACTCTAACAGTTCCATGTCATTCTTGTGTTGGGGGCTCCAGAATTGCACACAGTATTCTAAGTGAGATCTGACAAGAGCAGAGTAAAGGGGGGATTCTCCCTTGCCCTGTTGGCCATGCTGCTCCTGATGCAGCCCAGCATGCGGTTGCTGTCTGGGCTGCACATGCACACTGCCAGCTCATGTTGAGCTCTTCATCAACCCAGGCTACCAGGTCCTTTTTCTCAGGGCTGCTCTCCAGCCATTGGCCACCCAGCCTGTATCTGTGCCTGGGATTGAGTTGATGCAGGTGCAGGACCTTACACTTGGCCTTGCTGAATGTCATGAGGTTGGCCTGGGCCTACCTCTCCAGCCTGTCCAGGTCCCTCTGGATGGCGTCCCTTTCCTCAAGCATTGATGGCTCATGGGCATCCTGCTGTCCACCAGGACTCCCAGGCTTTTTTCCACAGAGCTGCTTTCCAAGAAGGTCAAGTCCTAACCTCTGCTGATACAGTCATCATGTGTGGCCTGAACATGAGCCAGCAGTGTGCCCAGGTGGCCAAGAGAGCCAGTGGCATCCTGGCCTGCATCAGGAATGGTGTGGTCAGCAGGAGCAGGGAGGTCATTCTGCCCCTGTACTCTGCACTGGTCAGACCACACCTCGAGTACTGCGTTCAGTTCTGGGCCCCCCAGTTTAGGAAGGACACTGAGATGCTTGAGCGTGTCCAGAGAAGGGCGATGAGGCTGGTGAGAGGCCTCGAGCACAAGCCCTATGAGGAGAGGCTGAGGGAGCTGGGGTTGTTTAGCCTGGAGAAGAGGAGGCTCAGGGGTGACCTTATTACTGTCTACAACTACCTGAAGGGTGGTTGTGGCCAGGGGGAGGTTGCTCTCTTCTCTCAGGTGGCCAGCACCAGAACGAGAGGACACAGCCTCAGGCAGCGCCAGGGGAAATTTCAGCTCGAGGTGAGGAGAAAGTTCTTCACTGAGAGAGTCATTGGACACTGGAATGGGCTGCCCGGGGAGGTGGTGGAGTCGTCGTCCCTGGGGCAGTTCAAGGCAAGGTTGGATGTGGCACTTGGTGCCATGGTCTAGCCTTGGGCACTGTGGTAAAGGGTTGGACTTGATGATCTGTGAGGTCTCTTCCAACCTTGGTGATACTGTGATTATGACATACATGACATTATGCAGGTTGGCCAGTCATCATGCATTTCTGCATTCTTCTGCAAGCATCAGAAGAGCAAGATTCACACAAAATCCACTCTTGTGCTTTTAAATACTAGAAACTGCTAAGAAAAGTCTCTTCCCAAGGACCTACTTGGCCTTTGAGAACAGATTCTCTATGCCACCAGTTATTTTCAGGTAAAATTTGACTGCACAAAAAGTAAAGTATTTTCTATGCTCTTCAAATCTCCTGTGAACAGTGCAGGCTTCTTGGGCTGGTATGATCTACTTCTAACCAAGTCATTATCTACCTAAATTACTGGCAAATAACATAGCCAGATTTTCTTTAGGCAATAAATTACTGGATTTCTGCAGGACTTTTCTCTGATTTTTCTGCTTTAATCATTAGCACATTATCACAAATTAGCAGCAACATCTAGATTGATTTGCGTGATTTTAAAAGACTAGTTTATTTGCTCTGTCACTGCAAATGGAACTGATGCCAAGTAGGCAAATGTACGAAGCACCACATCTGTTTACCCACTCTTCAAAATCATACAGGAAAATTACTTTTGTTTGGCTTTAGTTTGAAATTCTTCTTTCCCAGAAAAAGTTACCATAAATTAGAATATCTGTCTTCTAGAACAATTAAATACACAATACAGTAAAGAAAAGCTGAAAAGTAGGAAGAGATCTTGTAAAACAACAAGGAAAAGTGTATCACAGTATCATCAGGGTTGGAAGAGACCTCACAGATCATCAAGTCCAACCCTTTACCACAGAGCTCAAGGCTAGACCATGGCACCAAGTGCCACGTCCAACCTTGCCTTGAAGTGCCTCAGGGACGGTGACTCCACCACCTCCCCGGGCAGCCCATTCCAGTGTCCAATGACTCTCTCAGTGAAGAACTTTCTCCTCACCTCGAGCCTAAATCTCCCCTGGCGCAGCCTGAGGCTGATGACAATTCTGGTGTGATCACAGCTGATGTGAAGTCCTGGATCACTCCATACCCACTTTCATTTCTGAGATCACTTTTTCAAGCCAAAAGTGACTGCTGTCAACATCTTGAGGAGAACAGATAAAAGGTAGATGATGTAATCCTTTTGACAGTGAAGTCAAGGGAAAGCCATTAATTTCTATAGGCAGCTCATTTACACCAGTGGCTGTACAGGCTTTCCACATCACACATTGTCCTGGAGTCCTGTACCCCTAAATTCCTCTCCTGCCCAGACTTCGGGGGGAAAGGGGAAAAGCCGCCTGGGCTTTACTGGGCAAGCAGCGTCCGCCCAGCCTACCGGGGGGAGCCGACGGAACTAAAGGTCACCAGCTCCTCTGAGCTCATCACTGCTCTCCGCAGACTTGCCTGTGTCCAGGCTATCTATGATAAGGGACATTATGATTGCCCGTTTTATGCCCCTGTGGACCCGGAGAGACTGCACCCTATTATGAAGGGTTTGCCAGCAACTCTGCAAATCCAACTAATGAAGAATGTTGAGAAAATTGAACGTGTGATTGCAAAGAATGCAGAGGACGATGCTACAGAGCATGTAATGACTTGGGCTGAACTGTTAACCGATTTAAATGCCCATGGTTTGCAGTTTGGGTTTGGGTCTCCTGAAGGGGCTGGGAAGAGACAGTCTCGTGCTTCTCCCCCAGAAAACTCCAGGACTCTGCGCAGGCAGGTCCGGGCAGTGCAGGACTGCCCCCCCAGGGGGATGGGTCCTACAGGCTTCTCCCCGAGGGGAAGGGGCAGAGACCAACAGAGTGACTGGAGACCCAGAGAGAAGAGCAGTTGGTATAGACAAGCCCTGACTTTAGAGGTACCAAAAAACTGTTTTAAGACAGCTGGCAGCTGAAGGATCTAGTGCGGTGCCTCCAGAGATCGGCTACGAAGCCCAGAGGCAGCCACGAGAAGCCCAGGGCCAGCGGCAGCAGCACGCCCAGCGGTGGCTCCCGGAGCGGCTCGTCCAGAAGCGGCAGTCCCCCCGCTGAGAACTGCAGCTCGTCCCCAGACAGAAAGGTTAACTCTTTCTCGTCTCCCACACGGGAGGCAAAACACTGAATTAGTGTAATAGTGGCTCGGCAGCTTTTAATGGTCAGCAGTCACGGGGAGAGCTACAGAAGCCCCCAGAATAAAGACCTGCTGCCTAGGTGAGCCACGTGGTCACTGACCACCTGCCCCAGTACAAAAGGCCAACCTATAGGGGTAGTGCCAATGGCACGGGGTAAACCCAGAGGCTTATATGCCTGGGAAGCCCTAGATGCAAATGGAAAAGGCCACCAGATCAGTGCACGGTGGATCGTCCCCAATTATTAATTGTCAAGCCTGGCCTTTATAGGCCGAGGCAGGTCTGTTGCGGAGGGCAGTAATAATTCGTGGCCGAGTCGAGAATTTATCAAAAATAGATATTTTTTATTTTTACAAAACCCGCCCCCACAACTATATATGCAAAGATTAATTTCGTTTGATAAACAGGTTCAGTTGCATGAGAATTCTACGAGGATACCATTAATAATCTGACTATATATATTTGGAAGTCAGTTTTTGGAAAAGGAGTCTGCTATTAATTAATAGCGGTTTCTTACTAAATTAAGCTAAGCCAAATAACTCACTCAGGCTGGCTCGTGCAGTCGGTCTTCCTCCTCCAGCGGCTACAGGAGTCGTTAAGAGTCGTTAAGGGTCGTTAGGCAGACAAAGGTGTGCCTAACACCAAGGCAAGTCCTTTGGTCTCTCTGCAGTGCAGGCACAGGAGAGTGAGCGAACTCGTCCAGGCACACGCAAAATCCAAAGCGGGAACCCCAAAGGCGGGAAGACCCCCAATATTTATACCCTTCGCTAGACAAAGGGCAGAGTTACCACACTTTAGGCGCGAAAGCGCACGGCCAATCCCAGCCCGGCTCCAGCGCGGGAACTCACGGGGCAGTCCCCGCCCCCTTCTCGGCTGCAGGGCAGGCGAGGGGGGGGGAAACCAGGCGGCTTTTCCCCTTCCCCCCCGAAGTCCGGGCAGGAGAGGAATTTAGGGGTACAGGACTCCAGGACATCCCACCCCGGTGGTAATGAGCATCTTTGTCTAGAACTTGAGTGAGAGGTGATCGCCCTTCAATTTAGGAACCTATTAATATATATATATGGCTTAGCCTTTTCCAACATTAACAATAGGTAATATATTAATCGCCCCAACAATATTTAACAATACTTAACAAGGCTTAACAATAGCCCAAACAGTATTAAATAAAGCTACACAGTCAATTTGAAGATTGCTCTGTTCCTGGTAGAGCAACCAAGTTCATGGCAGAGCCTTGGATGCTCTGAGTCCATGGCTGGAGGTCACAGTCCGTGGGTCCTGATGCCATCATCCACTGGCCACCCCGGTGATATGACTCCATCCCTTGTGTAGCTGGTTCTCCCTTTCCCAGGTGCTGGTCAGGTGGTCAGGAACTGGTCCTCTGCCTCGACCTTAACCTGTAAGGAGACAAAATCTGCCTCGGCCTATAAAGGCCAGGCTTGACAATTAATAATTGGGGACGATCCACCGTGCACTGATCCGGTGGCCTTTTCCATTTGCATCTAGGGCTTCCCAGGCATATAAGCCTCTGGGTTTACCCAGTGTCATTGGCACCACCCCTATAGAGGGTAGCCTGACAAGCACAGGTTGGCCCACTTGCATCTGGGACAAGGATTTATCCTTAATTCCCCCTGGCACAAGGTCACTGTCCACTACAGGCTCAGCTGGGCAGAAGGCCTTAACCTTGGGGCTTCCATAGCTTCCCCAACGATTATTGACTGTAAAGACTGCTTGGGCCAAACGCGAGTCCCAGCCACCCTTAGACACATTTGCATGTCTTTTTATCAGGCCATTTGCCCTCTCGACAATGCCATTTGCCTGGGGGTAATATGGGGTATGAAACACCCATTTCACCCCTTCACTACGTGCCCAGTCTTGCACTGAGGTTGCAGTGAAGTGCGATCCATTGTCACTCTGGATGCACTCAGGCATTGGCAAGATGCCGAACCAGTGTTTGAGAGTCTCAACGGTTTGAGCTCCCGAGGCTGCACTGGTGGCAGTGGCCATGGTTAGACCAGAGACCACTTCTACGCCAACCAGTATGTATTTTTTTCCATGCGATGGTTTGAGGGGTCCCACATAATCCACCTGCCAGGTGTTCCAGAGACTTTTGTCCTGGCGGATATGCTGGGCTGGTGCAAGGTTTGGGTGGTTGGCCTTCAGCCTTATCTGGCATTGTGGACAGGCTGAAACAATGGTCTCACATGTTGAGAGTGAGACTGGCCATCCCCGAGACCTGCACTCATAGTAGAGATCAGCTTTGCCTGAATGTCCCCTTTTAAGGTGCAACCATTCAGCTAATCTCTCCCAATCCTTTTCCCCACTGCCCACTACATGGATACGTGCCAGGTAGTCAGCCTGCTGATTCCATTTTGCAGCAGGGGTTTCCTTCTTAGAGTGCCCTTTGACCCACCCCACCTTGATGGGTCTCGACCGGCCTATCTCCAGCAGTCTCTGCCAATCTCCAGCTCTCCAGACCTTGGTGCTGCCAATCTCCCATTGATTTGCCTCCCATTGGCAAATCCACTCCGTAGCTCCCTTAAAGGTGGCATAGGAGTCTGTGTAGATGGCTTTGGCACCATTTTCTACAGCTAACATGAGGGCCCGCAGTTCACCCACTTGAGCACTGCCTTCACCCTCCTCAGTAACAGTCCTGCCTGTACTGATTTCTAAAGCTGCTGCTTTGTAGTGCCACTGTGAGCCCACTCTCTGGGAAGAGGCATCGGTGAACCACACTCCCTCAGTGTCAGAGTCTGTGGTTATCTCTGGAGCTACATCTATTGGAGATGGCTTATAGGGCTGTCCCAGTAAAGTTGTATCTGGATTTACTGGTTGCTGGAGTTTGGACACCTTGGCCGGGCCCTCTCTTAGAGGCATGAGCTGGGCAATTCCCTCTAAGTAGGCATACCACTTCCTTACAGTGGATTTTTGGGCTATCCCCTCTGGTGGAGGGGATCCCTTGAGAATTGGTTTAAGCAGGAGGAAAGGTCCTTGCACCACAATATCCTGTGTGGTGCGAAGCTTCTCTGCCTCCTTAACAGCCCTTGTAAGGGAAAGGAGCCCCTTTTCCCATTCAGAATACCTCCTCTCAGTGTCCTTGAACGCTGTAGAGGAAAACAACAGGGCTCTAGTGGGGCCTTCAGGTCCCTTCTGATAGATTCCACAATAGGAAGCGTGTTCAGAGAAGCCCCATTCTGCCCTTAAGGGATCCTGTGGGTGTAGTGGGCCCAGTTTCTGGTAGGCCTTTAACTCGTCCTTAAGGGTTTTAAGGCTCTCACCGTGTTTTGCTGTCCAATCCCAGGCCTTGTGCTTTTTCAGCAGATCATACAGTGGCCTGGCAATCACCGAGAAGCCGGGAATATGCTTCCTCCAATATCCAAGGGTTCCCAATAACTTCTGCAGTTCCTTTTTGTTCCCGGGGATTTGGCCCTTTTCAATTTCCTCCAGGGTGTCAGCAGGCACTGCCACTGCTCCTGCTATCCACCAGGCCCCAAGGAATTTGATTTCCTGTCCTGGGCCTTGGCACTTGGCAGAGGGGATGTCTAACCCATTCTGGGTCAGCAGTTCCCAGATGGCTTTTGCTACGGAGCCCACCTGGTCTTTGTTGTCCCCACCCACTAATATGTCATCTATATATTGATAAATGACAATGCCTTCTGGGACCTTGATAGTGTCCAGAAGCACTGCCAGTGCATTGTGGGCAATGGTAGGAGAGTGCTTGTACCCCTGGGGTAAACGGTTAAAGGTGTACTGAATCCCCTGCCAGGTAAAAGCAAACTGAGGCTTATCCTCCTCTCTCAGGGGAATCATGAAAAACATATCCCGGATGTCCAGGGCAGCCATCCACGAGTGGGATGCAGCCTGAATGGCTGTGACCACTGAGGTTAGGCTAGGCACTGCTGCTGCGAGGGGAGGAGTATTAGCATTCAGCTTCCTATAATCTATTGTTAGTCTCCAGCGCCCATCCGGTTTTTTAACGGGCCAGACCGGGGAATTATATGGAGAGTGAGTCCTACAGATTATCTGTCTCCTCTCCAAGTCGGCAATCACCTCAGAGATGCCTTGCCTGGCTGTTGCAGGTAAGGGATATTGAGATGCATAGGTGATGCCAGCTTGAGGTAACGCTGGAGCCAACTGCAAGGTGTTTACATGGGCTGTTCTCACCTTCCTTGACTCCACCCCGTAGGCACCGAAGCTCCAAAGAGAGCCGTTTGGAAGATGCCACCTCTTGCCAGCCAGCACATCAAAACCCAATATATTCCCCGGGTAGGGGCTTAAGGCAACTTCCACCAAGGTGCTGCGTTTGTCCCCTGGGAGCCACACCCTTGTTTTAGCTAGGTAGCAGCTATCAGGTGCCCCTGTAACACCTTGTATTCTTATCCTTTTACGGGATGGATATATCCCCAGGCTCTTTGCCAATTCTAAGTTTAAAACACTAATTTGAGCACCTGTGTCAATTAGGAATTTTACGGCCGTTCTACCGGGTCCAGTGGGGATTAGGATAAAGGGCTCATCGTTGTCAGACCATTGACAGATGTTTACAAAGCGGTGACAGAGGCCTGACGCAGTCACCGCCTCATTTAGTTTTTTGACTCCTGCCGGGAAGGCAAGGAAGAGTTAACCTTCCTACCCGGAGAAGCAGCTGAAACAGTCGCGGGGGGGCTGCCGCGTCTGGGCGTGCCGCTCCCGGAGCCACCGCTGGGCGAGCCGCTGTCGCTGGCCCTGGGTTTCTCACGGCTGCCTCTGGATTTTGCAGCCGATTTCTGAAGGCACCGCACTAGATCCTTCAGCTGCCAGTCTGCCAGCTGCCTTAAAACAGTCTTTGGTACCCCTAAAGTCAGGGCTTGTCTATACCAGCTGTTCTTTTCTCTGGGTCTCCAGTCACTCTGTTGGTCTCTGCCCCTTTCCCTCGGGGAGAAGCCTGAAGGACCGGTCCCCCTGGGGGGGCAGTCCTGCACTGGCCGGACCTGCCTGCGCAGAGTCCTGGGATTTTCTGGGGGAGAAGCACGAGACTGTCTCTCCCCAGCCCCTTTTCCTTCAGGAGACCCAAACCCAAACTGCAGCCCGTGGGCATTCAAGTCAGTTAACAGTTCAGCCCAAGTCATTACATGCTCTTTAGCACCATCGTTCTCTGCATTTTCTCCAAGCACACGTTCAATTTTCTCAACATTCTTCATTAGTTGGATTTGCAGAGTTGCTGGCAAACCCTTCATAATAGGGTGCAGTCTCTCCGGGTCCACAGGGGCATAAAATGGGCAATCATAATGTCCCTTATCATAGATAGCCTGGACACAGGCAAGTCTGCGGAGAGCAGTGATGAGCTCAGAGGAGCTGGTGACCTTTAGTTCCGTCGGCTCCCCCCGGTAGGCTGGACGGACACTGCTTGCCCAGTAGGCTATCCGGGCGGTGAGGCTGTGTGTCCCCTCGGGTTCACGTGTCAGGAACACATCGTCCCCCCAGTCTCCAGCAGCTTCCTGCGAGTCTAGAAGGACCCGGTCCCCACCGGCTCGGGACACTCGATACACATAGTCAGCGACTGAGTCCCCAGGATCTCTCGCATATTTGACTTGTAAGTCACTGAGCTGTGCATCTGTAAACTGTTTTTTGATCACGGTGGTCCCTGCACCGCCTTTCCTGCCCTTCACGGACTCAGTCCTGATCACAGGCAACACGTGCTTGTGCACCGCGGCGCCCTCCTCACCGGAGCTCTCTTCACCGCTGTCTACGGGGGAGTCCGGTCGGGACCTGCGCTTTCTGCGTGGCTTTGAGGCTTTCTGCCGCGCAGAGGCATGTGCAGAGGAATTCTCTGAGTCTCTGGCAGAGTCTTTTGTGCCTGGTTTCGGGGAACTCCTCTCCCCCAAAGAGCCCCTCGGGGCATTCTCTGCCTTTCTCCCTGATTCCCGCGAATCACTCCATTCAAATTCAGACACGGAGACCGAAGAGGTGGTGTCTGCAGGCGTTACAAGCCTTTCTTTCATCTGGGCAGTCAGTGCCGCGGTCAGGCTCTTTGTCTGCGCCAGCATGCTTTCCCAGATACTTTGGCATTTAGCTTTTTCGGCTAATAAATCCTTTTCCAAGGCCTGAATTCTTTTTTCATAATTTTCAAATTCGGCCAGAGTCTGGGTCACGACTGACCCCAGAACAACAGAGAAATGCTCCGTTGGAGACTCAGAAATCACAGGGTCTGAGCGCTCAGCTAATTTCTCCAGGATTTTCTCCGGATTTTTACAATTTTTCTGAGCCCAAATTAAATCAAGACCTGTGATTAGGCATCCCTTTTCTTGTAGAAATTCTATGATTGAACTACCCAGCATACACTGCGCCATAATGTTGCGGAGGGCAGTAATAATTCGTGGCCGAGTCGAGAATTTATCAAAAATAGATATTTTTTATTTTTACAAAACCCGCCCCCACAACTATATATGCAAAGATTAATTTCGTTTGATAAACAGGTTCAGTTGCATGAGAATTCTACGAGGATACCATTAATAATCTGACTATATATATTTGGAAGTCAGTTTTTGGAAAAGGAGTCTGCTATTAATTAATAGCGGTTTCTTACTAAATTAAGCTAAGCCAAATAACTCACTCAGGCTGGCTCGTGCAGTCGGTCTTCCTCCTCCAGCGGCTACAGGAGTCGTTAAGAGTCGTTAAGGGTCGTTAGGCAGACAAAGGTGTGCCTAACACCAAGGCAAGTCCTTTGGTCTCTCTGCAGTGCAGGCACAGGAGAGTGAGCGAACTCGTCCAGGCACACGCAAAATCCAAAGCGGGAACCCCAAAGGCGGGAAGACCCCCAATATTTATACCCTTCGCTAGACAAAGGGCAGAGTTACCACACTTTAGGCGCGAAAGCGCACGGCCAATCCCAGCCCGGCTCCAGCGCGGGAACTCACGGGGCAGTCCCCGCCCCCTTCTCGGCTGCAGGGCAGGCGAGGGGGGGGGGAAACCAGGCGGCTTTTCCCCTTCCCCCCCGAAGTCCGGGCAGGAGAGGAATTTAGGGGTACAGGACTCCAGGACAAGGTCTTGTCTCCTTACAGGTTAAGGTTGAGGCAGAGGACCAGTTCCTGACCATCTGACCAGCACCTGGGAAAGGGAGAGCCAGCTACACGAGAGATGGAGTCATATCACCGGGGTGGCCAGTGGATGATGGCATCAGGACCCATGGACTGTGACCTCCAGCCATGGACTCAGAGCATCCAAGGCTCTGCCATGAACTTGGTTGCTCTACCAGGAACAGAGCAATCTTCAATTGACTGTGTAGCTTTATTTAATACTGTTTGGGGCTATTGTTAAGCCTTGTTAAGTATTGTTAAATATTGTTGGGGCGATCAATGTGTTATATATTGTTAATGTTGGAAAAGGCTAAGCTATATATATATATATTAATAGGTTACTAAATTGAAAGGGGATCACCTATCACTCAAGTTCTAGACAAAGATGCTCATTACCACCGGGGTGGGATGTCCTGGAGTCCTGTACCCCTAAATTCCTCTCCTGCCCAGACTTCGGGGGGAAAGGGGAAAAGCCGCCTGGTTTCCCCCCCCCCCCCCTCGCCTGCCCTGCAGCCGTGAAGGGGGGGAGGACTGCCCCGTGAAGGGGGGGGCGACTGACCCGTGAGTTCCCACGCTGGAGCCAGGCTGGGATTGGCCGTGCGCTTTCACGCCTAAGGTGTGGTAACTCTGCCCTTTGTCTAGTGAAGGTTATAAATATTGGGGGTCTTCCCGCCTTTGGGGTTCCCGCTTTGGATTCTGCCCGTGCCTGGACGTATGTGTCTGCCTGAGCTCACACACTCCCCTCGGCTGGACTGCAGAGACCTTCAGGAATTCACTTTCCTACTGACACCTTTGTGTGCCTAACGACCCTTAACGATTCACCTGCAGCTACTGGAGGAGGAACACAGACCGCACGAGCCAGCCTGAGTGAGTTATTTGGCTTAGCTTAATTTAGTAAGAAACCGCTATTAATTAATAGCCGATGCCTTTTCCAACTTCTGACTTCCAATATAGTCAGATTATTGATGGTATCCTTGTAGATTAATTCTCATGCAACTGAATCTGCTTATTAAACGAAATTAATCTTTGTATATATAGTTGTGGGGGCGGGGTTTTTTTTTGGAAAATAAAAAATATCTATTTTTGATAAATTCCCGACTCGGCCACGTATTCCTGCTCTCTGCAACACAGATCTAGAATTAGAGTTTTTAAAAAAATAGCCTATCATAATAAGGTGAGAATATTTATTTTTCTTAAGTATGTAATGTTGGTTTTGTTTACTAACTATCAAGGTTTCTGAGAACTGAGCATGCATCTCAGCTCAAATAAAAAAAATAGAGGCTATTCAACATCTAGTAAATATCTAATAAATAAAATACCTAATAAAGTATCTACATTCTGCTTTTGCAAAGAGAATTTTTTACATACAAGCAGATGAAGAAATTTCTTTCTGCAAGCATACCGACCATAAGAACAGAAACTAATGCCGCTACACCATTAAAACAAGAGCTGGAAAACACATAACTACAGAATTAATAACTAATTATCATCTTCAGATTAGAAATAAAAAGAACTGCATTATGTTCTGCATCTTACTTTCTCACCTGTTTCCCTGAGTGCTTGAAAACATATTATTTCTTTCTACACACATCAAGGACAGAAACATTTTGAAAATGTGCTTTTATTATATTGAAGCAGAATGAAACAGATTGACAAAACTACAAGAATTACAAACCCATTTCTACAAAATACACATATATTATCCCCTGTGTTTATTGTACTAACAACAAATGCACAACTATGAAAAAAAAAAAAACCCTTCCTGAGAACGAAGTTTGCAGTTTCTGAATATTTTTCATATTTCATGTTTAAGCTACATCTCCAGTGCAGTACCTGCCAGAAACATAGTTTACTTTAAGTAGCCTCAGCCAAATTCTTAAGTATGCTTCTTTTAAGCTCATATTAAAAAGTGAGTTTATAAATATTTTTTCCCCCTTAACTTTACTGTCTGACTTATTTGAGCAATGTAATCAGGACCTTTATTTACTTTCTGTCTTTCCTGGTTGGTTTGCTGGGGTTTTTTTGTTTTGTTTTGTTTTTTGGTTTTTTGGTGGGTTTGGTTTTTTTTTTTGTGAATTCACCATAAGTATAAAATGAAATCCTGTATGGGCTTTTAAACAAAAGCAAACATTGAAAGCAATAATATATAGTGGAATAGCTTTGAATATCTCCTTTTCTTGTTTCACCACATTACTATAATGATCAAAACTAAATATCAAGTATTTTAATATCTGCTATATTTCAACAACGCAGATTAGTATCTTGCAAGGATCCCAGATTTGGAAAGAAGGTAGAATGTGCCATATTGAATATTAACAAAAAGGAATTAGATGAATCTACACTGAGCTGTATATTGTAAGAATTCCCATAATTATTGCTATGAATGCAGAAGGCACTCAGTTCTGAAGGCAGCAGGAGGATTGTCAAGTAAACCTCATCTAAGTGTAACTTGTGCACATCTTCAAAAGTTAAAAAGAAGTAAAAGGAGCTCAGGCTCAGCCTGGTGCAGAGTTCATGTTTTTTGTGTGTGTGTCCAGTGTATATGCATTTAGAATTTATGGCAATGAATAAGTAAAAACAACAGAATCTGGGCATAACTTAAAATTGCCTTTGGCTTTAAAGATACATTTATGTGTCGTTAAACTTAAGTGTATTTAAAGGCATACCAATAGTTAGAGATACCTTAGAGTAAGTTCCACTTTGAAAGTATACCTGTACACATGCAAGGACATATCTCCCTGAAGCCAAGTTTTAAGATTATAACCACTGGAAGCATAACTACCGCTTTACCAGTAAAGGGATCAAAATCATTATGTAGAGATGCAATTACAAAATCTCTTTCACAGACATGCCAAGCCTTCCAATATGTTTAATTGTTTCCAAAAAAAAGCAAAGGGAATTACGTTTTTTGCAAAATGAACAGTAAAATCTAATAGGAGAAGAGTGGATGTTTTCCACCAAAATAACTTTATAAAAACCTTTTTAAAAGACAAAACCTTAGAACAATCTCTTCAACATGCTCTCAGGAACTGAATGCACCTCAGATGATCATAATGAGGTGATTACTTCAACGCCATCATCAATAACATAATCAACACAAAAACTGATGGCAGTACTGAATTCCTATTGTGTACACAGGCACTTTCTGAATATACCCAATGAATGATGAACCACAACAAATATCCTCCTTACACATTAACATTTACTAGCAGCTGTTGTGGAAATATGATCTTGTTTCTTAATCAAGTATCAATTTTTCTGCTGACTTACACTTCATTGTGTGATAATTCTCCTCGCTACAAAAGTACAAAGTATAATGATAGCTGTGATCTGTGATACAACACTTCGTGTATTAGAAATATTTCTGCCAAGTGCTTGATTTCACTCTTTATTAAAAAAAAAAAAAAACAACAACTATATGGCACATTATATTTCTGTTTTGTGACCTTTTGAAATCAGATGACATAAACAAAAACAGATGCAGGTGCTGCAAAAGCATACTTGTAATTGTACCACTGTTACGTGAAAGTACTACGTGCAGCCTTACACTGACAACAGAAGTTAAGCACCAGACAGAACACACAATTATTTGTGACTTCTAAAATCTTTGTTTCCAGTTGCAACTTTGAAAGTTTTTAAAGAAGGTCCTGGTTAAAAGTTGGATTTTTAAATTTTTTTTAAATTCAAGTTCACAGATTTCATCATCCCCAAAAATCAGAAAAGCCTATAATAATCTAACCATTCGTTGTTCAGCTAGTTCTTAACATGTGAAAAAAACACTAGAGTGAAGCTCCCATAACATTTTTCAGTCTACCTGCTATATAAGTGACTACTGTATAAATCACTGCTTCACTATCTATACATTCTGGTTTTGTCTCTGCATCAAAATCAAAAACAGAGAAAAAAAGTAGCATTTCTGCAATTTCCTGGGAGCCTCCTATGCCCAAAAGCAAGTGAGCATACAGCTTAGTGGGCTCTGACTCTGAAAATTAATCAATTTCACGTGTGTGTACATTCAAGTCACTCACTAAAGAGCAGAGAGAACCACTGAATCAGTCTCCTTTGGAAATACACTTGTTGCAGTGATTTTCTTAAGAAAACAGAGTGTGGAACCATAATTGACATAAACCAAAGTTTTGTTTTGTTTTTTAAAAACAAGCACGGATGTGACAGTTTCTATAGCTAGGAAGTGACCTGCTCCTGTCATTCACTGAACTGTATGAGAAAGACCAGCACAAGAGCATGGAAGGAGAGTGAATAAAGGTAATGTGGTTTATTTCTTGCCTACAGAGGCTGTCAAAGGCAGATGCTGCAGTCAGTCACTTGCATTTAGTTCTTTCAGACCAACCCATGTCTCTGATACAGGGCACGTTTTCAGGCACGTAAACACATGGGCTCTGCTCACAGCCACTATTTCATAGCTGCGTGTCATACTCCGAAAGCTCATCTGTATTGTCAGCTCCTCTGGTGCTTGTCTCCATTTCGATTTTAAAGGCTGGACTGACCCTTCCCAGTGTGTAGTCACTTCGTCGCAAATCTATGGCAAGAAAATAAATTCAATGATGCAGCCAAGTAAGTGTTTGAAAAGCACACACACCCCAGGCAGTGTCCAGCCCAGCCACTGGTGGCAGTCAGTTAGCTGTTTCCAGAAGGAAGAACATCAGCAGCGGGACAAATCAGAGCCAGAGGGTAAGAGCCCTTGGAAAGACTCAAAGTGGTGTGAGCTGATATGAATGAACCTTCCCTGACTGTATTCATTCAGCTCTTTCCCCCTTTATTATTTCTAGCTGCCACAGACACAATCAAAACTAGCCCTACTGTTTCAGAAGAAAAGAGCAATTATTACTCCATGTAGGAACTGCAAGGAAAGGCATCTTCACTACAAGTTCGGGACTCTCATTACAAGAAAGACATTAAAGTACTGGAGAGAGCCCAGAGAAGGGCAACACAGCTGGTGAAGGCTCTGAAGAACAAGTCTTACAGGAGGCAGTTGAGGGAACTAGGGTTTAGGCTGGAGAAAAAGAGGCTGAGGGGGGACCGCACTGCTCTCTGCAACTACCTGAAAGTAGGTTGTAGAGAACTGAGGGTTGGTCTTTTCTCCCTAGTAACAAATGACAGGATGAGAGGAAATGGTCTTAAGTTGTACCAGTGGAGGTTTATACTTGATATCAATTTCTTTACTCAAACGGTTATCAAATACTAGAATAAGCTTCCCAAGGAAGTCGTTGAATCACCATCCCTGGAGGTGTTTAAAAGGTGCACAGCTGTGGTGCTAAGGGACACGATTTAGCACCAGTCTTGGTAGAGTTAGATAATGACTGGACTCACTGATCTTAAAGGTCTTTTCCAAACAAAATGATTCTATGATTCTATGACAGAGGTTTCCCTTAGGGAAAAAGGAATAGATGGGTGGAAATTCATCCAAAATAACAATCTGTTTTGGTTTTGAATCTTTTAAATCTGCCCCACATCAAACAGAAGCATATTCTATCAAATCCAACACAAACAACAGGCAATCCAATTAAGCAGAAAAAATCACTGTAGTGTGTAGCACTTTATCTCAGAGTCAGGGAACGTCCTGTGAGATTTTCCCCAGCTAATGTACAGCAAAATTTTAGATTGCTACTCTCTAATTTTAAAAAGCATTGCTCATGTTATCTGTGCTAATGACACCGGAAAAAATGAGCTACCACTTTGCAAAGCAAAGGAAACAGTTTAATGAGTACAAGTTTTTGTGTTGAATGCCAACATCAGGTTGATAGGCTGCAATCATTAAATGGCTGCTGGGGGAAAGAACAAGGTATAACATCAATGTTCTCATATCTACCTTTGCACAGAATGATAGTGCCTGCCATAATCTTCCAGCTCAACAAGATTTCTTGTACTTATAGCACTTGTATTTATAGCACACCTAGACCTTTACTTTCTTGCACATAAAAAGTTATACATAGATTAAAAATTAATCTTTATTTTTCATACCAGGAAGTTTCAGCCTCCTGCAGCAAGAGTTACAACGATGTTTTGTGACAAAGTTTCTTATTGCATCTTCTCCTAGGTTCGCTGGTCCAAATACCATCTTTCCAGATCTAAAAGAAATATTATTAAATAAGCACTTAACTCAAAATAAAGCAAGTGTAGGGGAGGAAGCTGATGACATTTTCAATTTTTTAAATCAGAGAAAAGTTAGTCCATGGTACTACTTGCCATAGTCAAAGCTTAGCATACATCATAGGTTCCTTAGCTCTGGGACAAAAAAAACTGCCAGTTTTGGTAACTAGCCTGAATATACTCTACACAAACTTTTTTCTGGCTACAACATAGAAAGGCTCTAATGGGAGACAGATAGATCTAGCAGCTGCTACCAAAACGCTCTATGGAAATTCAGACATAGTGACATTCAGACAACATGCCAGAATCTGAGTGACTTTGCAGCAGCCATTGCTCATTCTCATCAAACAAATAGTTTGGTTCCAGTTTTGATGGGACAAACCAGAGTTAGCAAGAGTTTGCTTTTACTTTAAGAACAAAAAAGCCAAAGGCAAGTTGAACCCTAGTCATATCAATATGCAGAGGAAACAAACAAACAAACGAAAACACCCCCAAGCCACAGCATAGCACTGAAATTTACTGGAGTCATCCTACATTCATTTTCACATGTCTGCATGCTGTCCAATTCAGCAGTGTTACTAGACGTTCATTGCATATTCTGAATGAAGCTGACACAAATACAAATAGAAACAGGCTATATCCACACATGCACCTTAAGTACCATATAAGAGATTGTTCAAGCAGTTTGAAAGATCAGTGTTAATCAATTTTAATATTGTTCCAAAATTATTCTCAACAATTTAACTGACATTCCAGGTATCACAGAACAGCACACAATAAATGCTTCCAAAGAAACTTTATGAATACTAGCATTTTATTTTTATGGTATGCAGAGTAAAGACAACACATTTTAAAATCTGAAATCAATCACAGCTCAGAGAACTTACGGAAAAAGATTTTAACTCTCTCAAATCTATCTGTAATCCAAATTAACACAATATACTGTCTTTAAAGAAAAGAGTTTTCAAATAAGGCACTCTGCCCTTTCACACAGGAGAAAAGCAATGACTACTACAGAAAACTTAGTACTTCTCCAATTTCTGGCAGACACTAAAGACTATTTGTCTTCAGGATCACCTGACAGATTCGTTTAATCAGCCTTTACTGCAAATTAGTACACCAAACAATGCAAGAAGTTAAATATTATTTAAATGCCATATGCACACTTTAAATACCACGATGCTGTATAGCCATTTCCAACCCTTGGTATAATCTGGTAAAACAGAAGAACAGCAAAATACTTGCTTGGGCAGGCATAAAAGTTGAGAAGATAGTCACTAACTGCAAGGCAACAGAACCACTCTGATACTTCCTCCAATCTAACTGTTACTCCATGAAACGTGCAGTAAATAGGACAAGACAGACGATAAACAGGAACACTGTCTGCAACATATATGAAGTAAGCCTTCTTCTCTGCCCAGCACTGGCAACGGTTTAAGAGGAATGTCACAATTAAATTTTGGAAAAACATTTCAAGAATAATGAGGATAGATCGGGAGCATAACAAGAATGACCAGCAGTCCAGAAAACACTACATACATGAAAATATTAGGTAAATAAATTAGAAGCTGGTGACTGTCTCTGAGCTTGTAATGTTATTTTTTTTGCCTCTGTCATCAGTAGACAGGACTAGAAAGTGAAAGTTTCAATAAGGAAATCAGGAAAAATATTTCACATAGTGACAACAGCAAACTATGGAAAACAGATGTTCTGGGAAGCTTTTAAGGTCATCTTTGGAAGACCTTAAAAATTGTCCCTAAGATACTTGCATAGGAAAGAATGACCTGGTGCAGAAGAACCAGATTAATTCTTTCTTCTTCTTCTTCTTCTTCTTCTTCTTCTTCTAATCCTAAAAAATGTTTCAGTTTTGTCTCCAAGGACCCGAAAGCCCAGCTTTCCAATTTACCAAGGAAGTGCATTAATGTGAGCTAATGGACACTGAGGGGTGGTTGTGGCCAGGAGGAGGTTGCTCTCTTCTCTCAGGTGGCCAGCACCAGAATGAGAGGACATAGCCTCAGGCTGCACCAGGGGAGATTTAGGCTCGAGGTGAGGAGAAAGTTCTTCACTGAGAGAGTCATTGGACACTGGAATGGGCTGCCTGGGGAGGTGGTGGAGTCGCCGTCCCTGGGGCTGTTCAAGGCAGGATTGGACGTGGCACTTGGTGCCATGGTCTAGCCTTGAGTTCTGTGGTAAAGGGTTGGACTTGATGATCTGTGAGGTCTCTTCCAACCCTGATGATACTGTGATACTGTGATAATGTTCCTTTCTTTGTAAAAAACATTACCTAATATTTCTGCTCCAAAAATGCCTATCAGGTTGTGCCAGACTGGCCATAAACAGCAGGTAGGCAAAACAGACTGTGACAATGCAAACAGTACTCCTTATGGTCCAGAGCTACAAAAGGTTAAAGCAGACAATATGACATATACAGGGCTTTACTGATGGAAGGTAGTTTCCAGCCCACCTGTTTCAGTTGTGCAGGCTTCTACAGTACAGAAACAGTAGTTTCATGCTATAGGCTGGGGACTGAGTGGCTGGAGAGCAGTCAGGAGGAAAGGGACCTGGGGGTACTGATAGACAGTAAGCTGAAGATGAGCCTGCAGTGTGCCCAGGTGGCCAAGAGAGCCAATGGCATCCTGGCCTGCATCAGGAACAGTGTGGCCAGTAGGTCAAGGGAGGTTATTCTTCCCCTGTACTCAGCACTGGTCAGACCACACCTTGAGTACTGTGTCCAGTTCTGGGCCCCTCAATTCAAGAAGGATGTTGAGGTGCTGGAACATGTCCAGAGAAGGGCAACGAAGCTGGTGAGGGGCCTGAAGCACAAATCCTATGAGGAGAGGTTGAGGGAGCTGGGCCTGTTTAGCCTGGAGAAGAGGAGGCTCAGGGGTGATCTTATTACTGTCTACAACTACCTGAAGGGGCATTGTAGCCAGGTGGGGGTTGGCCTCTTCTCCCAGGTAACCAGCAATAGAACAAGGGGACACAGTCTCAAGTTGTGACAGGGTAGGTATAGGCTGGATGTTAGGAAGAAGTTCTTCACAGAGAGAGTGATTTGCCATTGGAATGGGCTGCCCGGGGAGGTGGTGGAGGCACCATCCCTGGGGGTCTTCAAGAGAAGACTGGATGAGGCACTTAGTGCCATGGTCTAGTTGATTGGATAGGGCAGGGTGATAGTTTGGACTGGATGATCTTGGAGGTCTCTTCCAACCTGGTTGATTCTATGATTCTATGATTCTATGATTCTATCTAATGACAGCAATGCAACTATAAATTGTTTGGCTGGAATTGCATACCTGGGTAGAACTGAATAAATCTGCTCTTCAAAACACATGCTAATGAGCAGCTTCAGAGGACAGAGTCTCTATTCTTCACAAAAACCTTCATCTCCTCACTGTCTTGAGAGGTTTCAAAGGGAGTAGGATCACAGGATCACAGGATATCAGGGGTTGGAAGGGACCTCCTTTTCATGTCTAAAAAAGAGCACTGTTTTTCCAACCTCACTCAGAATGCCTTTGTTTCTTTCTAACTTGTAACTCAGCCCACTATTTTCCTTATGTCTGAGTATGCACTGCAGACACTCTGTATCTAGTGTCTGTGAAAGCTTTACCCACACATCATTTGTTGTGGATTTGGCAACCAATACACACTAAGTAGAGCACCCAGAGTTCTGTTTATGAGGCAATTCTTCCCAGAATTTGGGTGGTATGGCAGTCTGCAGTAACTGTGCTGTGTCATGAGCTTGCTCCTGTACCTTGATTACTTCTGCTTTCAAAGGAAATATTTTTATTAATATTATTCATGAAATATTAATTTTATCCTTGCATACATCCTACATAGTGCACATGGCTGGATCTTCAATGGATGGTAAATATCCATGAACTTACACTTATTTACATCAGCTCAGGATCTAGCTGAGATGTCACAGGACAAAGCACACTTTCCGAACACCTTCCTGTCATGGAGGGCCTGTAGGCCCGAACAGAGGCTTCTTTATGCCCCTACGTGCCTGGACACGTTTTTCTGCCAGGACCCCTGACTGTAAACAAGTTGTGTAACACACACACACAACTCGTGTATCCCTGGGGCAAAGCCATGTGATCCCCATCTTTGGGAGAGTCCAGGCAAGACCCTCCTGCCTATTATGGTAAGGTTTGGCTAACTGACAACCTGATTGGTCACTCTGGTGGCCAAAGGGCACATTAATCTCGGCCCACAGTCCATAAAGGTGGGTGCACAGGAGAACCATGCGTTCTGTTCAGCTCAGCAGTCTGACTCACCTGCAAGGCTCAGACACAGTTCTGACCTTCACCTGAAGTGCTCAGCCGCTCATACTTACACACTTGGAAGCCACTGCATAGCTTCGATGCTCAGAGGCACAGGTCTCATGCTTTGATTTTCACAGCTAACCTGTCTGCGTACCTTAGATGCAGAGCTC
Organism: Pogoniulus pusillus; assembly: GCF_015220805.1. Classification (NCBI taxonomy): domain Eukaryota; kingdom Metazoa; phylum Chordata; class Aves; order Piciformes; family Lybiidae; genus Pogoniulus; species Pogoniulus pusillus. The sequence continues at coordinate 66,930,998 of NC_087309.1, read as the reverse complement.
ATTTAAGCCTGCACATACATATATAAGGATCCGATAGCCTCCTAAACCAGCATCAGCTGTGCACATTTGCAAGCTGTCTCGCTTTATCTACGGAGCTCAGACTCCCAGCAGCCTAGCACACTTTGCATGCCCACTGCTTATTGCCTGGAGAGAACCAGGAAGCAGACTTCTGGATTGTCTGCACACACACACACACGGCCTGAACCCGTGAAGGAATAGTGCCAGAGCCAGCACAGACATTCTTCTCCTGTTCCTGTAATCCTGCCAAGCTGATAATCCCTGGACACAGTATCCAGAAGAAGACAGCAGCATTGAGGCAGAGATCATCCCACGACAGGGGAACAAAGGTTAGAAAGCCTATTATCCCAGAGACTGGGAAGATTTATCATTTCCCCTCAAGCCGGGAAGATTCCAGCCTCAAAGAGTCCACAGACAGATCCCGTGAAGTCTGGACACTGGGCACAGGCTGTGACACAACCCCGAAGGGTGATTAATAATTAATAGTAACACTTATAAGTAAAGATTTAATTCCTCTGCAATATAAGTTACCTCTGCCTTAGAGCAGAAAGAGTTTCAGCCCCTCTGCTGGGCTAATAGCATAAGCTCCCAAGTGGCACTAAGCCAAAGGGGAAACTCCTCTCTCTATTTATAGTTTGAATGTTTGCTAATTATTAACCGAATCCCTGTATATATTCTATCCTAAATTGTTTTCATAATCTTGCACAGAACTAAATATTAATACACAGTGGTTGAGAGTGGTGAGAGTTCATAAATATTAACTTTAATAAATTATAATTTTATATAAAATTTATATTGCCTCAAATTAATTTCTCACCTCCACCAAATAGGCTTAGGCATAGAGAACCCCCTCCGCTACACTTCCAAACTGTATGTAAAATAGTGCACTACCACACAGCTGGAGGTCACTTTTTGCCATTACAAAGTCCATTTCAAGGCAGAAGGATGAATGAAAGAAAAGACTCATTATAAGATAATGACATAATGGCATTAGCTACTGAATCTATGGAATTAAAGAAGCAAAACAAATAATTTACTAGTAAGTAGCGCTAGGGCACAGAGGTTCTGCACAGACATGCAAGTGTCGAGACCCCTGGCTATGGAGAGTGCCAGAGCCTGGCACTTGCAGTGGAGGACACCTATTTCAGATGTGAACAGGTGCATGATGTGCTCAGCCTGGTAGCTGAGCTGAAGGAAGAAGCTGCACAGCAAAGGATTTTGAAGGAATGTGAAGAGAAGATTTGTGGAGCTCAGCTCTGCCACACCTGAGGCCAGACAGAAGCTGTGGGTGGCAAAAGAAGTAGGGGAACCCATGTCCTCTTATAACCCAGAAAGAGACCCAAGAGATAGGAGGAAATGGAGGTAGGTCCCTCTGCAATGAGGCATAAGCAGCAGGGAAGTCCCCTCCCAATCCCACTCAGCCTTCCCAGTTGCCCACACACAGCAGGAATGGACCTCTTGAAACAGTGGGCCAGATGAATGAGGAAGGAGGTGAATGTCCGTGCATGCAGATACTCAGGACTTGTCAGCCAGTCCTGTGACTTAGGAGTACTGCAAACAAGAAAAAAAGAAAGATGGCAGTAGTAGGAGATTCCCTTTTTAAGGGCAACTAAGGGCCTGATTTGCAGGCCTGATCCATCCCACAGGAAGACCTGATGCCTGCCTGGAGCACAGGTTAGAGACATTTCTAAGACTCCCAAATCTGATGCAGCCATCAGACTATTACCTGCTGCTGGTTATGCAGACTGGGAGTGATGAGGTAATAGATAGGAGCACAAAAGCAATTTAAAAATACTCCAGGGCTCTGGGGAGATTACTTGATGCCTTGGGAGCATAAGTGGTGTTCTCCTCTATCTCTCTAGTGACAGGAAGAGATATCAAAGGAAAGATGGTTTAGACATGGGTACCATCAACAGAACTCTGGGTTTTTTGACCACAGGAAAAGTTCTCCTGGCACCAGGTTTACTGGTGATAGGTGGAGTTCATCTGTCCTATAAGGGGAAAAGAATCCTTGCACATGATTTGGCTGGGTTCATTGACATAGCTTTAAACTAGTTTTAAAGGGAGATGGGAATGCAGCTGACCCTGCCACCAAGAATCCTGGGAGTAGTAGCCCAACAATTGTGGAGCAGTGCCTTGGCATCTTAGATAACCAGAAGGTCTACCCCTACTCAAGACTAAAAATTATGTACTCAGCTCCTTCCCTGAAATGTTTATAGACAAATACACACAGCATGAGTAACAAGCAGGAAGAGCTGAAGGCTAGTGTGCTACAAGGAAACTATGATATAGCAGTCATCACAGAAACATGGTGGGATGGTTCCCACAACTGGAGTGCTGCAATAGACGGGTAACCGCTTTTCAGAAGGGATAAGCAAAGAAGAAGAGGTGGTGGAGTGTCCCTCTATGTTAGGGAGACATATGAAACCTTACAGATTAATGAACATGATGATAAGGTTGAGTTTTTATGCATAAGAATCATGTGTAAGGCCAGCAGGAGTGATATCATGGTGGGAATCTGTTATAGACCACCCAATCAGTATGAAGAGGTAGATGAATTTTTTATAAGCAGTTGAGAGAGGTCTCATAATCATTACTCCTTGTTCTCGTGGGAGACTTCAGCTTCCCAGATGCCTGCTGGAAACACAATACAGCAGGGAGAACAGTCCTGGAAGTTCATGGAGTGTTCCTGACAAAACTGGTGAGGAAGCCAACCAGGGAAGGTGTCCTCCTGGCCCTACTTCTTATGAACAGGGAAGAACTTGTCAGGGAAGAAAAGCTTGGAGACTGTGGCTCAGTGGTCATGAGATGATTGAGTTCTCTATCCTTGGGGAAACAAGGAGAGGGGTTAGTAAAACTGCCACCTTGAACTTCCAGAAGGCAAACGTTGGCCTGTTCAGGAGACTGATTGGCAAAGTCCCTTGGGAGGCCACCCTGAAGGATGCAGGAGTCCAGGAAGGCTGGGCATACTTCAAGAGGTAAGTCTGAAAGGCACAGGTGTAGGCTGTCCTTGTGTGCCAAAGAATGAATCATTTGGAAGGCATCCAGCCCGTCTGAATAGGGACCTCTGGTTGGACCTCAAGAACAAAAGGAGAGTCTACGGCCTTTGGAAGAGGGGACAGGCCTCTCACAAGCACTAGAAAAATACAATGAAGCTATGCAGGGAGAAGATTAGGAGAGCCAAAGCAAAGCTAGAGCTCAAACTAGCTACAGCTGTTAAGGATAATAAGAAATGTTCCTATAAATTCATTAACAACAAAAGGAAGACTGAGGAAAATCTCCATCCTTTATTGCATCCAGAGAGAAACTAAGGACAAGGAGAAGGCTGAGGTGCTCAATGGCTACCTTGCCTCAGTCTTGAGCACTGGAACCAGCAGTTCTCTGGACACCCAACATCACGAACTGTGAGGGGAATGAGAATGAAGTCATCACAATAAACGAGGAATTGGTCAGTGATCTACTGCACCACTTAAATGCACACAAGTCTATGGGGCTGAATGGGCTACACTCAGAGGCGCTGAAGAGTTGCCAGATGTGCTCCCTAAGCCACTCCCCATTATTTACAGAATCATAGAATGTCATGGGCTGGAAGAGACCTTTAAAGATCATCCAGTCCAACTCTCCTGACCGAGCACGATCACCTATACCAGATCACACAGGAATGCATCTAAGCAGGTTTTGAATATCTCTAGAGAGGTGTTGTGGTAGGCCCTAACAGGCCAAAAAGGCTTATACATGTCCTGGCTGTCCAGACACGCTCTTCTGCTCTCCCTCCTTTTGTTTTGGGGAGAAGCAACTGTGGGAAAGAGGACAAAGAACCTGGAGCCACTAAGGACCCTGGCTTGCCCAGACTTCTTTTACTCCTGTTTACATCCTGTGGTAAACAAGATACACACACTTGGCTTGTGCCTGCCTCATGCAGGGCATATGTTTTCCCAAATTTGGATAGAGTAAGTCTATAGCTTCACCTAGTATGGTCAAGCTTGGATAACTGCCATTCTGATTGGCTATTCTGTGTCCAAAGGCCCATTAGTCTCAGGCTACATCAATAAAAGAGATGAGCAAGTAAAACAATGTGCTCTGCCATTGCATTTGTGCTTGCTTGCTGCTTGCTGCTGCCATTGTTCCTGCTTATCATGCTCTCTGCTTCTGGCAGTGATTCTGCCATTGCCTTCTGCAGCAAGCAGGCTCCAAATGCCTCCATGCAATAGGCCTGCATAGCCAGCATGACATAGCATCAAGACTGCATACTGCAAGACATCCTGCCTACACCTGCCAAGAGGGAGATACAGATCATCCAGAGGGGCCAGGATAAGGTCAGAGATCATCTGCTTCCTTTCCCCAGCATCCTGTGAAACATGGGAAGAATTACGAGCCTCAGCAGCTGACATCAAGAGAACTCCCTGCATGTGTTTTGGGTACTGTCTGAAGCTGTAGCTAGCCCCATGAGTTGGGAGATAATTTTTGTGAGTAAGTACTTAAAGCCCCTTGTAATTCACCAATTGCCTTCTGTGATAAGCAGAAAGGCACTTCCCATGTCCATGTAGTAGACAAGTGGTATACTGACTGCAAGAACCTTCTCTTCCAGTTCATTTGAGTTTAGTGTTTATATTTTTGCTAGTCATTTCTTAAATGTTCTAGATCCTATGTTTTCATCTCTATAATGTTTCCATGACTGTTGCAACAGAACCAATTACTATTAAAATTAGTGGTTGGGGTGGTGAGAGTTTTGAATATCAAAATTAATAAGCAATATTAATTTTGAAAAAATACCATCTCACATTGATTAATTACCTCTCCATTACAAGAGGGAGACTCCACAACCACCCTGGGCAGCCTGTTCCACTGTTCTGTCAGTCTCACAGTGAAAAAATTCCTCCTCAGGTTTTCATTAAATTTCCTATGCCTCAAATTCCACCCATTGCCCTTTGTCCTGTCACCAAGCATCACTGCAAAGAGACTGCCTCCATCCTCTTGGTACTCACCCTTTACATATTTATAAACATTAATGAGGTCACCCTTGAGTCTTATCTTCTCCAAGCTAAAGAGCCCCAGCTCCCTCAGTCTCTCCTCATAAGAGAGGTGTTCAACTCCATTAATCATCTTTGTGGCTCTGTGCTGGACTCTCTCAAACAGTTCTACGTCCTTCTTGAACTGGGGTGCCCAGAACTGGACACAATATTCCAGATGTGGCTTCATGAGGGCAGAGTAGAGGGGTAGGAGGCCCTCTCTTAAGCTACTAGCTGCACCACTTTTACTACCCCCCAGAATGGCATTGTCCCTCCTGGCCACAAGAGCATATTGCTGGCTCATGGTCAACTTCCCATCTACTAAAACCCTCAGATCCTTTTCTCCTTTGCTGCCTTCCAACAGTTCAGTCCCCAACCTATACTGATACCTGGGGTTGTTCTTTCCCAGGTGCAAGACTCTACACTTGCCCTTGTTAAATTTAATTAAAATTATTCCAACTCTCCAGCCTGTCCAGGTCTCACTCAATGGCAGCACAGCCTTCTAGTTTGTTAGCCACTCCACTCAGTTTAGTGCCATCAGTAAACTTGCACTCCATGCCCTCATCCAGGTCACTGACAAATACACTGAATGCCTGAAGTCCTGGCTTACTGGGGAGGTGCCAACAGACTGAAGGGTAGTAAATGTGACACCTGTCTACAAGAAAGGAAGAAAGAAAGATCTGGGAAACTATAGACCTGTCAGTCTGTCAGGTGCCAGGGAAGGTCATGGAGCAGGTCATATCACATACCATTACACCTCAGATAGAAAATAACCAGGGGATGAGGCTCAGACAGCATGGGGTTAGGAAACCCAGGTCTTGCCTGACAAACCTGATCTCCTTCTATGACAAGATTACCTGGGTACTGGATGATGGAAAGGCTGTGGATATTGTCTACCTACACTTTCCAAAAGTCTTTGACATTGTTCTCCACTGTTCATGGCTTGGACAAGCACAGCTCTGCTGGATAAAGCATTACTGGATGAAAGGGGCCAAAGGGTGGTGGCCAATGGAGTTAAATACAGCTGGCAGGTGGTCACAAGCGGTGTCCCCCAGGGCTCAATGTTGGGACCACCTCTGTTTAACATCTTTATTGGTGATCTTGATGAAGACATAGAGTGTGACATCAGTTAAGATTGCAGATGACACCAAGTTGGGTGGCAGTGTTGATCCTCATGAGGGTAGCGAGGCACTACAGAGGCACTTGGTTTGAGTGGAGTGACGGGCCAGTGTTAATGGGATGAGCTTCAAAAAATGCCAAGTCCTGCACTTGTGTCACAACAACCCCAATGCTACAGGCTTGGGGAAGTGTGGCTGGAAAGCTGGCTAGCAGAATGGGTCCCACAGGTTCTAATTGAGAAGCAGCTGAACATGAGAAGTGTGCCCAGGTGGCCAAAAAAGCCAGTGGCGTCCTGGCTTGTACTAGAAAAGCCGTGTCCAGCAGGAGTAGGGAGGTGATTGTCCCCTTGTACTCAGCTCTGGTGAGGCCAAACCTCGAGTATTGTGTTCAGTTTTGGGCATCTTATTACAAGAGAGATGTTGAGGTGCTGGAGTGAGTGGAGAGGAAGATAATGAAGCTGGTGAGGGGCCTGGAGAATAAATGTTATGAGGAGTGACTGAGGGAGCTGGGGCTGTTTAGTTTGAAAAGAGGAGGCTGAAGGAAGACCTCATTGCTGTCTACAGGAATCTGAAAGAACATTGTGGAGGGGTTGATGCTGGTCTCTTCTCACAGGTAAACAGTGATAGAACAAGAGGGAACAGGCTCAAGCTGCGACAATAAGAAATTTGTTTTTCACAGCAAGAGTGATCAGACACTGGAATGGGCTGCCCAGAGAGGTGGTTGAGTCACCAACCCTGAATGTGTTTAAAGGTGCTTGAGAATATGGCTTAGGGGCGAACCTTGCAGAGCAGGGTTATCCACTGACTTGGTGATCCTGAGGGTCTTTTCCACCCTGAATGTTTCTGTGATTCTGTAACATTTGAATCTGTCCTATCTATTTTCACCCAGGCTTCTAAGAGAACGTGAGCTCAAAGCAACTTTGAAGGCAGTTTTGCATAAGTATCTTACCTAAAAGTGAAAGCAGGTCTTTCTACTGCCAGAAGTGTTTCTTTTGTAAGCAAATTAAGATTAGAGCAGGGATGGTGCTTTTCCATTGTTATTGTTATTATTTTAGAAATAATTTTTCAGAACTGGGTATCTGTTTGTTGCTTAAAGAATCCATCTAAGGTTTCACCGCCTTATCGTTTAGATATCTGAATCAAAACAATATATTTTCACAACCTGCTGTTCTGAAGATTTCCTTGAACATAAGAAAATCAAGTTTGCATTGAATAATTAACATCTGCTCTTTAACTAAGGCTTGACTGCTTTGCAGATGACAAAAAATAAACCAACAAAAAGTTATTAAAGTAAGATCTGCATGATCAAACTTTAGTGAGTAAGACAGATTTATTTAACAGCAAAAATAATCCAGAAGGACACTAGTAAACATATGTTTCAAGATAATGTAGATAAAATGTACTCTTATTTTAAATGTGATAAGCCATGTTGCCATACATAGGCAATGACGAGCCAGTCTCCAGTAATAACTTACAGCTGTGCTAGTTTGAAGCTACCTAGAATGTGAGAAGAACTAGATTACAGGCTGTGAAAGGAAAACAGTGGTGATGTCTACTTCACTCATTGGCTTGCTCAGATGTGTAAGAACAAGAATCAAAACATAAATAAGGTACTTCTTCTGCCTGGGAGCTCTGAGCTGCATTTCTCTCTCTAGTCTCTTTGCTGTCTCTTTGATTAATCCACTTTGCTTCCTAACTCCCTGGCCGAAACTCCATTCTTCCTTGGGACTGGGGTAAGGTTGAGAGGGGTGAGAGAAGGTGGAAGGGAGGTTGGGAGCCCCTCCTGGGGACTCAGGTTTCTGGGAGGAGTGTTGAGTTCATGTATTACCTTTTACCTTGTATATTTCTGTATATAAATGTATATACTGTACATATTTGCTTGTATATCCTGCTAAGCTGTAAATATAAGCTTCATTCAAATTTCCAGAGCTGGCTGAGTCTAGTCTGGGTGATTTCCAAAGCTGGGGGGGGTTGGGTAACACCCAAACTGTCACAACAGCTCATGCTACCATTGATTAAAAAAATCCACTTGAACAGCAGTAAACCAGACTTCTATGCATCTCTAGCAGTACCTGAAAAATGTTTTGTTAAAATCCAGGAAACAGGATGGAAGAGGCAATGGCTGCATTAGGTGTGAGCAGATTAATAGTCTGCTTAACCTAGTGGCTGAACTGAAGGGCTGTGCTAGCTTCAAGGCTTAGGGCTGAAAGGGAATTTGAAAGAGAGTTGGATCTATGGCACCATGCTCTGCAGTCCCCCTTACCAGAAAGAGATGAACCAAGAAACAAGGGAGAATGGACGCAGGTGCCTGTCAGAAGGGGCAAGGAAAAAACCTTCCAGCCATCCTCATCTCCTCAGTTGCCCTTGCACAACAGATATAAGGCACTAGAGGTTGAGGGTGAGGTGATTCTGGAGGAGGCAGAAGCATCACTGGCTGGGTGAGGGGGGAGGTGACTGAAGTGAATCAGTTCCCTCCTCACATCAGAATGAGTACCCAAAAGAAAAAGAGGAGGGTAATTGTTATTGGTCATTTGTTATTGGTCACTCCCTCCGAAGGGAACAGAGGGCCCCATGTGCCAGCCAGACCCCCACGACAAGGAGCTTTGCTGCCTTCCTGGGGCCCGGGTCAGGGATGTGTGCCAGTTTGAAGCAGGCTAGAATGTTTTGGTGAAAAGAACTAGATGATAGGCTATGAAAGGAAAACAATTGTGATGTCTCCTTCCCTCAGAGTCTCGCTGAAGAAGAATTTAAACATTAGATAACACTTTCGCCATTTTGTCTGCACTCTCTGGCCGGGCTCTGGCTGAGCTGCATCTCCCTAACCTCACCTTCCACTCACCTTTGCTTCTTAACCTCTTGGCTGAACTTCTATTCTTCCTTAGGACTGGGGTAAGGTTGAGAGAGGCAGGGGGAAGGTGCAGGGGTGGTTCAGAGCCCCTTCTGGGGACTCAGGTTTCTGAGAGGGGAGTTGTGCTTCTGTATTACCTTTTACCTTGTATATTTCTGTATGTAACTGTATATACTGTAAATATCTGCTTGTATATTGTGCTAGCTGTAAATAAATAGCTTCATTTTTATTCCCAGAGTCCGGCTGACTCTAACTGGGTATTTCTAAAAGTGTGGGGGGGTGGGGTACATCCAAACCACCACAGGATGTTACCAGAAGGCTGCCTATTGTAGTGCAGCCCTCTTATTACTATCCTTTGATAGTTACACAGGCAGGAAATGATGAGGTTGATAACAGAGGGATAAAAGCTGTCAAGAGGGACTTCAAGGCACTGGGAAAAGCAGTTGAGGGATCAGGGGCACAGGTAGTCTTTTCATCTATACCCTTAGTTGCAGGTTGGAATGCAGAGAGGAATAGGAAATTGTATTTGATTAACACGTGGCTCAGAGGCTGGTGTCACCAAAAATTTTGGATTCTTTGATCTTGGGGAACTTTGGCCTATTTAAGAAACTAACTCAGAAAGTTCGTGGGGAAACAGCCCTTAAAAACAAAGGGGACCAGGAAGGTTGGACCTACTTCAAGAAAGAACTCCTGAAGGCACAGGAGCAGCTGTGCCATTGAGCCAGAAGATGAGCTGACAAGGGAGGCAGCCAGAGTGGATGGGCAGGGAGCTGCTGAAGTAATTAAAGATAAAAAAAGATTATGTATCACCTTTGGAAAAAAGGGGAGATATCCCAGGAAGAGTTCAGGGATGTTGCTAAGTCTTGTAGGAAAAAATCAGAGAGGCAAAAGCCCATTTAGAACTTAGGCTGGCCATGGCTGTTAAGCAGAATAAAAAATGTTTCTATAAATATATAAATGGCAGAAGAAGGGGCAACCTCCAGTCCTTATTAGATAAAGAGGGGAATATAATGACAAAGGATGAGGAAAAGGCAGAGGTGCATAACACCTTCTTTGTCTCAGTCTTCAGTAGTGGGACAGGTTGTCTCCAGGACAAGTGGACTCCTGAAGTGGTGGATGGAGTCAGGGACCAATATAATCCCCCTCTAATCCATGAGGAAGAAGTAAGGGACCTGCTGAGACATTTGGATCCTCACAAGTCCGTGGGACATGATGGCACCCATCCTAGGGTGCTGAGAGAGCTGGCAGATGAGTTGGCCAAGACACTGCATCATTTATCAACAGTCCTGGCTCACCGGAGAGGTCCCTAAAGGCTGGAAGCTGGCCAATGTGATACCCATTCACAAGAAGGGACGGAGGGAGGAACCAGGAAATGACAGACCTGTGAGCCTGACCTCAGTGCCAGGCAAGGTGATGGAACAGGTCATCTTGGGTGCCATCACAAAGCACCTACAGGATGGCCAAGGGATCAGGCCCAGCCAGTATGGGTTTAGGAAGGGCAGGTCCTGCATGACCAACCTGATCTCCTATTACGATTAAGTTACCCATCTGGTAAATGTGGGGCAGGCTGTGGATGGAGTCTACCTGGACTTCAGCAAAGCCTTTGACACCTTCTGCCACAACAAGCTCCTAGCCAAGCTGGCAGCTCATGGCTCGGACAGATTCACCCTATGCTGGGTCAAGAACTGGCTGGAAGGCTGGGCCCAGAGAGTGGTGGTGAATGGTGCCACATCCAGTTGGCAGCCAGTCACTAGTGGTGTTCCCCAAGGATCAGTGCTGGGCTCAGTCCTGTTCAATACCTTTATTGATTATCTGGATGAGGGGATTGAGTCCAGCATCAGTAAGTTTGCAGATGACACCAAGCTGGGAGCAGGTGTTGATCTGTTGGAAGATAGGAGAGCCCTGCAGAGGGACCTGGACAGGCTGGATGGGTGGGCAGAGGCCAATGGGATGAAATTTAACAAGGCCAAGTGCAGGGTTCTACAGGGTTCTGCACTTTGGCCACAACAACCCCAAGCAGCGCTACAGGCTAGGGACAGAGTGACTGGAGAGCAGCCAGGAAGAAAGGGACCTGGGGGTACTGGTAGATAGTAGGCTGAACACGAGCCAGCCGTGTGCCCAGGTGGCCAAGAGAGCCAATGGCATCCTGGCCTGCATCAGGAACAGTGTGGCCAGTAGGACAAGGGAGGTTATTTTTCCACTGTACTCAACACTGGTCAGGCTACACCTTGAGTCCTGTGTCCAGTTCTGGGTTCCTCAATTCAAGAGAGATGTTGAGGTGCTGGAACATGTTCAGAGAAGGGCAACAAAGCTGGTGAAGGGCCTGGAACACAAACCCTATGAGGAGAGGCTGGGAGAGCTGGGGTTGTTTAACCTGGAGAAGAGAAGGCTCAGGGGTGACCTCATTTCTGTCTATAACTTCCTGAAGGGAGGTTGTAGCCAGGTTGAGGTCAGCCTCTTCTCTCAGGCAGCCAGTAATAGAACAATTAGCAGATACAGTCTCAAGTTGTGCTGAGTGAACTATAGGCTGGATGTTAGGAGGAAGTACCTCACAGAGAGAGTGATTTGCCATTGGAATGGGCTGCCCGGGGAGGTGGTGGAGGCACCATCCTTGGGGGTCTTCAAGAAAAGACTGGATGAGGCACTTAGTGCCATGGTCTAGTTGACTGGATAGGGCTGGGTGCTAGGTTGGACTGCATGATCTTGGAGGTCTCTTCCAACTTGGTTGATTCTATGATTGATTAACATCTCTGCCTCTGTATTTTGCAATCTCTGTGCTTCTATCACAGTCCTATGACCTACTTAAGGTAAAGACTTTGTCACTTTGAAGTGCTCAGCATACTTTCCATGTTGCTTGCAAAACAAATATATGCCCAATATGCCATACAACATTAATATTTATTTATTACTAATCTTAATGAAATATTAACAATGGTCCCTGAACAAAGTACTTACTTCCAAAATTACCTTCTTCTGAGGTCTAAAAAAATCCATCTGATATTTCTATGGTTAATTACCCTTTGTATTATATCTAGATCATTCATACTTACAGATTTCTCCCTTCCTATGCCAGCTTGAGCCTAGCTGGGATATTTTGGTGAGAAGAATTAGATTACAAGCTGTGAAAAGGAAACAGTGGTGATGTCTACTTCACTCATAGGCTTGCTGAGATGTATAAGAACAAGAACACAAACACAGATAATGGAGTCGCTCTCTGGCTGGGGCTGCATGAACTTCTCTTTAACCTAACCTGCTGTCTGTGTGACTAATTCATCTGCTTCCTAGCCCCCCTGGCTGACCCTCCAAACTACCTTGAGCATAAGGTAAAGTCTTGGGTAAGGTAGAGGTGTGGGAGGAAGGTGGAAGAGTCCCTCCTGGAGACTCAGGTTTCTGGGAGGGGTGTTCTGTTTCTGTATTACTTTTTTAACTTGTATATTTCTGCATATATTGTAAATATCTGCTTGTATATTGTGCTAAGCTGTAAATATCAAAGCTTCATTCAATTTCCAGAGTCTCTGTGCCTAGTCTGGGTGATTTTACAAAGCGTGGGGGGGCAGGTAACACCCTAACTATCACACTTCCAAATACGAGACATTCTTTCAATGAGACAACACATGTCAAAGAAGAGGAAACCACTATGACTTATCAGAAAGATGAGATATCCAGAGGCCCTCTCCTTATCCTTCTTAGGCCAGATGGCTCATATGACTTACATACTTCATGAAAAAGTGATTCATGAGGCAGGGGAATCTGGTCTGTCATGTTTATGTTACTGATGTCCACCTTTGGTACAAATTTGTTAAGAGATTTACAGAGTTCTCTATCTCACATTTCTGGTCTCCCTCTGCATAGCCCTGAGAAAACCACATGCTCCCAGAACAGCAACACACACTCTTCCCACCTTTCTTAGATCGCTCACCACACGCTGGGAGCTAGGATACTTATAGCCCCCTAAGTCCACAGTCCTCTGGAGCACAACAGATGGTGTAGTTTCTCCACTGCCATATCATCTTCATTTACCCCAAAGGCCACAAGAAAAACAATTAAAACTCTCAAAGCAAAGCATACATACTGTTGTGGTGCAGTGGTAGAATGAAATTATATTAATTTATCTATTGTGGCCGTTTGAACTGATCCTCTAGCTCAGCCATAGGGGAGAGATGAACATTCCAGGGATAGGCCACATAAATGGCATTAAGTTCTTGATGCTCCAATGAAATTATATTAATTTATCTATTGTTGCCATTTATGTGGCCTATCCCTGGAATGTTCATCTGTCCCCTATGGCTGAGCTAGAGGATCAGCTCAAACGGCCACACATACACACACACACAAATAAGGACTATTGGCACAATATCTGAGGTGAATTATAATTACATCAGAAAGAAACCTACTTTTTGTCTTCTGGTTTGATCACAGATGGATCTGTAAGATTTTCCCCAACACCTATAATAAAATAGAAATTGTGTATTACAAAGAAAGGTAGTTGCAAGTTCATAATCTGGCACTCAAAAAATACTAATTTTCTCTGTAGATCATGAAATGTCATAGCTAAAAGTGCTTTTATGAGTTAAAAAGAAAGCTGTTAAATATTGACAAACTATAATACAGAGGTCTTACTATAGCTTTGGCTTTGAAGTTTATTTATATTTAGACAAAAAGCCTAAGCAAATGCACTGAGTATTTTGCAGAAATTCAACAATGAAAAACGTGAGCAAGCACAAGACTGCTATAGAAATTGGAGTAAAGATATGGATCATAATGATGCACATTCTCTTCAAGGTAGCAAACACAAGCAGCCATAACTTCATGATATGCAAATGCTTAGGCCTGTTATCTCTTTTTTCTTCTGGGTAGTCATGTGTACATGTTAAATAAATAATTTTGTTACAATACCTGAATGCTGATACCTATGTTGCCTTTTTTCCCAAACTGATGATGTAGTACCATGGTACCAAAAAAAGTTCATTTTTTTTTCATTTGAGGAAATTGTTGTGCTTTTATATAAATTTGATAAAACTATGACCGTATGATATACAATTATTTTTAGATCAATAGGCCACTGATCACAAACATATATTCTGCAAACTAAATCAGTAGAATGTGGAAATACCTTACCATGACTGAAATAACCCCAAACTGCAATGCTCTTTAGTGGTCATTTTGCTTGATATAAATTAGACAGTATGTAGTGCGTATGTATGTAGAGCTGGCACTGATATTACATAGTAGATTGTAGATGAATCCTATCATAATTCCAAGAGGATCAGCCCTTACACTTTTCTAGAACTCCAGATTTGAGAACAAGGCAAATACAAGGCCAAACTAAAGCAGATTTCGGTTTGTGTGAAATAGTACTCAAGCTCCAGTCTTGATGAGATTTACATAGATGTTTAAAACTCTCCATCTTTAAGCTGACACAGTTGGTCTGGAACTGTCAAGTTATAAAATAAACCCAAGCACGCTTCAGACAAATTCCCATAGGCTATGGTGAAGACAGAAGTCTTTCTGCACTATTTTTTTCTCATGTGCAGCTAAAACCAAATGAAGGCAAGGATGCATTCAGAGGTTTATTTTGCATAACAAGCATGTCTTTTTTGTAATTCACAGCTTCTGGATACTGTAAAATGCAAGTATGTTAAGTTTACTCATACACATTTCCCTTGACAGAAACGACAGAAACACTTTGATGTATCTTCTGAACACAGATGAGCATCTTCTGAACACTGTCAGCCATGTTATCTCTTTAAAATATACCATGTTACCACTTGGACATATACAATCATTTTCCCAACACACCTACGCTAATGTAGGTGATTTCTGTGGACACTCATTTATCTGTGAAGGAGTTTCTTGAGCTTTGCCAATACACAAATGAGAACAGCATTTGGCAGATTATTTTGAGAGAATTGTTTCTCATTGCATTCCAAATAGCGATCCCATGATAGTAGTCACCTTGCAAATCCAGGACAAGGAGCTCCCCACGGGTGTATACATAGGTCCAATGAGAGAAGGCCAGCATCAGTTCTTCAAGCAAGCTGCTAGGACTAATCTCATCTCCATTGTTGTTGTTGTACTTCCGAAATTCACCAGTCATGTACTTCTCAATGGTCAGCCATTGGTTTGCTGAATGGCAGTAGATAAGGAAAACTTCCAGGAACCTGTAGATACAAACACCCTCTGTCAGGAGCCAGCAGGGTAATGAACACCCCGGCAGTCAACACACAGCATTATGCAGAGTAAGTACAACAAAAGGACACATCTTCCCTAGCTTGAGCACCTCAAACCACAGGAGGTACCAAAAGGAAGACAGCACAAAGGCATGATTGGTTTCTCAGCTCTCAAAACAAACTGCTCAATCAGAAAGTATAATTTATGGACAAACAACATAATCTAATTTATTCCAGCCCACTACAAATGAACTGCATCAAATTGTCTTACATTAGTTGCATATTAGGCAATTCTTGACTCTAACAAACAGCATTATGAAGAAGTTTATTTTGCCATCACAGGTAGCCATAATGACAAAGTTCAAAGATGACTACTCTTCCTCTCAAAAAGTTCACCATTATTAGACTGTCTAAGCAGCAGCTATTTCAACCTGCTATAGAAAAGAAGGCTGCACTAGACCTAGGACACAGCTAAAAAGAGAAACCTCTGGCACCTCATACTTAGAGGCAGTGCTTTTACCTTGGTGTATAGGGGATAGTATGAGGCTTCACTTGATTGAAGGTATAGATTAACTTCTGGGCAGCCCTTTGTTGTTGGATCTCCTGAGGAAATTAACATTACAAAGATCACTTTCATTTTTGTGAAGAAAGGTTCTATGAATCCATCAAAACAAATACACACACTCTTTATCAATGGGAGCCATACCTTCCTCAAAACCTTCTTCCTTTCCAAAAGATAACATCAAACCACACATCAACCATGTTGAAGACATTCACATGTATGCAGTGCAACATTAAAGATCCAAACTCACCCTCAGGCAAAGATGCAACACTGTGCCATCGTTAAAGATCTTTTGCCAAGTCTGAACTACCTCTGGCAGAAAAGACTTCACAATAAACACTTGTCCCAGTTTCAGCACATCATTCTCAGACCAAGTACAAATGACCTTCATGGCCCTTCGTAGACCACCGTCCATCTCCTCCTGTGACAAGACCTGGATCATCGCAGCCATGCCATGCTGGGACCAGGAAGACATGCTTTTATCAAGGTTCATAGGGGAACTTTCTTCTAGTCGATAGACTGTGACTTCTTCTCCAGCTTAAATAAAAGGAATGCTTTTAGCAGAAGTCAACTATTGCAGAAACAAAAGAGAACTGCATTTTGATTTGATGCCTCATACAACATTCCAATTCACATACCTTTGTAAGCCACACTTTTAAAAAGAGCATTTTTATCAATGTTGTTCATCTGTGTGAAAACTTGGACTATATAGTTATACATTCTGCTAAAGATCTACTGTGATAACATCAGTAGTCCAAAGACCTTGTATTAAGCCACTAAACAGAGATGAATTTAAGGCTTTCTGGATAATTCCACACAGACAAAGCTCACTGATATTCTGGCCTGCATAAAACAGTCTCATTTGCCACACTTTTTAAAATATTTAAAGATCATCAATGAGCTTTTAAAGTACTTAGTTTTAGGAGAGTGGAGAGTTACCACTTTATCTCACGTAACTTTATCTCACGTATCAATTTTAAATACCCTTAGTGTGGATCCTCTGTTTATTCACTTATATAGTAGTGTGATAAATATATAGAATCATATGTCTGATCCGATCAATTCGTGGTAAAAGGTCACAGACATGGAGGAAGGGGGTTTGAATGGAACTGCATTCCTGCTTGCACCACCATCTCAATAAGCATAAAGATAAGAGTAATTAGATGGACAAAGGAGGGAGGCATGTAGAAATAGTCTTTTGCATATTTAAATGGAAATGCATTCCTCCGGCTGCCACCTTTCCTGTATGAGCAAATAGAAGAACCAGGACTTTGAAGTTCATGAAGAAGACACTTAAGCAAGACCCCTTACTTCATCAAAGATTACCAGAGGGACCACCGGATGAAAGGAGACCTGTGTGGAAGAGACATTTCACATTCCTAAGAACTGATAAAGAAAACCCAACCTTTCTTAGAGCTTAGTAAATATGTAATAGAATAGGGTATAAAAGGAGAAAACTGAAGGCAAAGGGTGTGCGTTGGGGTAGAGCAGAATCTCTCCTCGCACCCAGGCCTGTACATTGCTTGATTCCTGCAACTTTATTAAAGCCTTAACTTGCATGAACACCAGTTTGTGCCTGTTATTTATGACAAATTGGGGGCTCGTCCAGGAGATCACTAGATTCTGAGGGTTCACCTAGGGAGGGGCGCCCCACCTTTTTGGTGGCTCCCTGGGGAGACCCATACGGGGCTGGTGATATCCTGAACTCTGCCGGAATCAACCAATACATTTTTTTTGAGCTCCCTGATGAGGCTGCAGCCGCTTTTATAGACCCTTAATTCTGTGCGCACAGACCCGAGCGAAGACGACAGAGTCGTGAGTATTGCGGAAACCGTTCGGTTGGGTGGGATTCGACTGCCTGGTGTGAAAGAGTGTGTTTGAGACGGAGTCTGACTCCGAAGCGAGTGCGGAGGTCCGATAAGCCGCGGTTCCAAACTCCCGCGAGGGATTTGGCCGGTAAAGGATTCAAAGCGATTCCTATAGGATTCGTGGGTGGGTTAAAAGAGGGTCGTTTAACCCCCTGCAAGACACTCTTTTAGGCAGTCAGGAAGATGGGTCAAACTAAGTCGAGGACCCAAGACCCTAACAAAGGGAGCAAAACAAAGTTACCAGATATTCCCCCAGAGAGCCCGTTGGGATTAATGCTTAAAAATTGGGATGATAGGGGCCCTAGAAAAGGAAAAACAAAAACGAAATTAGTCCATTATTGTATGAAAATATGGCCAAAGGAAGCAATACGGCCACATGTGTATTGGCCTATGTTTGGGTCCTTTGAGGACTGGGTTTGTCAAGCCCTGATAGAATATGTGGGCAGCAAGAAAATGTTTAGCCCGGAGGAGGGTGAGTATGCTGACCTCTGGAAACTATCAGCAGAAAGAAGAGTTACAGCACTGTGTGTTCTAACAGCGGAAGGAGAAAAAAGGGAAAGTAGGGAGGAATGGGAGCCCTTAGATAACTTACCGCCCGCTTCAGCCCCTCCTTTCCCCCCCGCTACCGCTTTTCCTCTTCCCCTTGCTGCCGCTGCCGCCTCGGATCCTCCTCCCCCGTTCGCTGCCCCCTCAGATCCTCCTTTTCCCCCCGCTACCGCTTTTCCTCTTCCCCTTGCTGCCGCCGCCGCCTCGGATCCTCCGCCCCCGTTCGCTGCCCCCTCAGCTTTTCCTCCATCCTCTCCCGCCGCCTTTCCTCTTCCCCCCGCCGCCGCTTTTCCTCCTCACCTCGCTGCCCCCTCAGATCCTCCTCCCCGCCTCGTCCCCGCGTCGCCTCTGCAGGATGACCAACCCCCAGCCACTAGAACAAGGAGCAAGACAAGGGAAAACGTAGGGGCTGACTTGTATCCCCTAAGGGAAGTCCCTTTAGGAGGTAATCTAGGAGGGATAGGGTTCGTGAACGTACCATTAAATACGACTGATGTAAGGAATTTTAAGAAGGAAATGGGAACGTTATTAGATGATCCCTTAGGAGTGGCTGAGAGACTAGACCAATTTTTAGGTCTCAGCACATACACGTGGGAGGAAATACAGTCAATTCTAGGTATCCTATTTACTATTGAAGAAAGAGGAATGATCAGACAAGCAGGAATGAGAATATGGGAACACCAGAATCAGAATGGCCCCCCCGGAGATCAGAAATGGCCAAATGTGGATCCCCATTGGGATCATCAGCAACCCCTTGGAAGACAGAATATGAGAGACCTAAGAACCCTAATAATACAAGGAATAAAGGAAGCAGTCCCCCGAGGACAGAATATTAACAAGGCTTTTGAGGAAGAACAAGGAAAAGATGAATCCCCCACATTATGGATGGAAAGGCTGAGAAAGAGTTTACAAATGTACTCAGGAATAGATCCTAATTCAGTGGCAGGGGTAACTCTCCTGAGGACACAGTTTGTGGCAAAAGCCTGGGAAGACATTAGAAGGAAACTTGAAAAATTAGAAAATTGGCAGGAGAGGGGACTGGAGGAGTTACTTAGAGAAGCCCAAAAGGTGTATGTCCGAAGGGATGCAGAAAGACAGAAAACAAAAGCTAAGATCCTTGTAGCAGCAGTAAGAGAGAGTCAGAAAGTACAAGCTACAACTAAAGGATTAAAAGGGATGGGGCCAAAAGGGCTTTTGGAAAATCAGAATACAAGAGGGAGAGAACCTCCTGTGTGTTATTATTGCAATAAGAAGGGACATATCCAGAAATATTGCCGTAAAAGGACACAGGATGAGAAATTATTTAAGGAAGATTAGGGGAGTCAGGGGCTATATCTTTTGGGGACCCCACCATCTACTGAGCCCTTGATAAAATTATTAATAGGTCCCCATAAGGAGGAAGTGGAATTTTTAGTGGACACAGGAGCTGAAAAGACCACCATTAAAAAACTCCCAACAGGGGTGCAAAAAGGGAAGAATCACACAACAGTCATTGGAGCTAAGGGAGAACCATTTAGTGTACCTATTTTAAAGGAAGTAGAAATAGAAACGGAGAATAAAATTTGTCTAAATGATTTGTTATTATTGCCGGAAGCAGAACATAACCTACTGGGACGAGATTTAATCTTGAAACTAAAACTAGGGATTCAGAGCGAGGGAAACAAATTACAGGTGAGGATGTATGCCTTAACACAAAGGGATGAAGAACATATAAATCCATCCGTGTGGTATGATGGTCAAGAGATGGGGAAAATAGAAATGGACCCCATTGAAATACATATAAGAGATTCTCAATGTCCAATCAGAATAAAGCAATACCCAATTTCCCAAGAGGGACGTAAAGGACTCAAACCAATTGTAGACAGATTGTTACAACAGGGGCTCTTGGAACCCTGTATGTCCCCACATAACACACCCATCTTACCGGTTAAGAAGCCGGATGGTTCCTTTAGGATGGTACAGGATCTCAGAGCAGTAAATCAGAGAACAGTCACTAAATTTCCTGTGGTAGCAAACCCTCATACCCTACTAAACAACCTACCTCCAGAATTTCAGTGGTACAGTGTAATAGACCTAAAGGATGCCTTCTGGGCTTGCCCGCTAAAGGAAGAATCACGGGATTATTTTGCTTTTGAGTGGGAGGACCCAGAGACCGGGAGAAGGCAACAGTTAAGGTGGACGGTATTACCTCAGGGATTTACAGAATCCCCCAACTTATTTGGTCAAACATTGGAGAAGTTGTTAGGACAGCTGGTGTTTCCAGAAGAGATAAAATTGCTGCAGTATGTGGATGACTTATTGATAGCTGGAAAAACTGAAGAGGCAGTCCGAGAAGCCACCATACAGACTCTAAATTTTTTAGGAGCAAGAGGACTTAAGGTATCAAAACAAAAGCTACAATTTGTAGAACAAGAAGTAAAGTACTTAGGACACTGGTTGAGCAAAGGAGAAAAGAAACTAGATCCTGAAAGAATATCTGGAATCTTGGGGATGAAGACTCCAGAAAGTAAGAAGGAAGTCAGACAGTTATTGGGACTTCTGGGATATTGTAGACAATGGGTAGAAGGATATAGCGATAGGGTAAAATTTTTATATGAAAAACTCACACATGAACGTCCCAGGTGGACTCAAGAAGATGAGCAGAGGTTGAGTGACCTTAAAAATATTTTATTGCAAGCCCCTGTTTTGAGCTTACCAGATTTGGGAAGGCCTTTTTATTTGTTTGTAAATATTTCAAACCAAACAGCTTATGGGGTACTGGCTCAAGATTGGGCAGGGAGTAAAAAACCAGTGGCATATTGTTCAAAATTATTGGACCCGGTAAGCAGAGGATGGCCAGCTTGCCTTCAAGCCTTGGTGGCCACAGCTTTATTAATTGAGGAAGCAAGAAGAATAACCCTACATGCCCAACTGACAGTTTACACCCCTCACAATGTGAGAGGAGTGTTACAACAGAAAGCAGAGAGATGGCTCACGGACAGCCGAATACTGAAATATGAAGCCATACTCATTGACTCTCCGAGTTTGGAATTAAAGGTAACAGCTGCCCAGAATCCTGCTCAATTCTTATATGGGAGACCCCCAGACAATTTGGAACATGACTGCATAAGGGTTATAGAAACTCAGACAAAGGTGAGACCAGACCTTCAGGAGAGTGAATTAGATAAAGGGGAAAAATTATTTGTGGATGGATCCTCTAGAGTTATAGAAGGGAAACGGAAATCAGGATATGCAATAATTAATGGGGAATTAGAGCTAGTGGAATCAGGATCCCTAAATCCATCGTGGTCAGCTCAGGCCTGTGAGTTGTACGCCCTTTACAGGGCTCTTAAATTATTAAAGAACAAAACAGGAACTATCTACACAGACTCTAAATATGCCTATGGAGTGGTGCATACATTTGGGAAAATATGGGAAGAAAGAGGACTCATAAATACCCAAGGGAAAGGATTGATCCATCAAGAATTGATAACCCTGATATTAAAGGAATTAAGAGGACCAAAGGAGGTTGCTGTAGTACATATAAGGGGTCACCAGCAGGGATTTGATTTACGAATTCGGGGAAACAACAGGGCTGATATAGAGGCCCAAAAGGCTGCAGTTCAAGGTGAAGGCAGCCCTTGTGAGACTTATACACTTCACCAAGAACAGGCAATGAACACATTTATGGGGAAAAAGTTTTCAGGAGAAGAGGAAGATAAGATCAAGAAAATGGGAGCTGGGTTTAAAGATGGGAAGTGGCAGCTCCCAGACGGGAGGGAGATTCTGCCCAAGGCATACAGCCGACAAATTCTTCAGAGACTGCATAATCAGACCCACTGGGGAACAAAAGCATTAGGGGACCAGTTCCTGAAACAGTATGGGTGTATAGGGATATACGATATAGCAAAACAGATCACACAGGGATGTCCGACCTGTAAAAGGGTAAACAAGGCAGTATTTAAGCAAAAGGCTCGGGGAGGGAGAAAAACAGCATATCGACCATTCGAACGGGTGCAAATAGATTTTACAGAATTACCTAAGGCAGGAAGGATAAAATACCTATTAGTCATAGTAGACCACTTAACTCAATGGGTGGAAGCTTACCCAGTGAGCCGAGCAACTGCACATGTGGTGGTAAAGGTATTATTAGAAAATATAATACCAAGGTATGGAGTGGTGGAACACATTGATTCAGACCAAGGGACACATTTCACTTCAAAAATAATTAGGAGACTATCGGAAATCTTAGGTATTTCGTGGGAATATCACACTCCATGGCACCCCCAGAGCTCAGGGAAAGTTGAACGAATGAATCAAACACTGAAGCAACAATTAGCAAAATTAATGTTGGAAACTCAATTATCATGGGTTAAATGTCTGCCTATAGCATTGTTAAACATAAGGACAAAGCCACATAGTAGCACGGGACTTTCCCCCTACGAAATGCTATACGGAATGCCATATTCGGCTGGGATGCCCATGGATAACAAATTAATAGAGGACAAGAACATCCAGAAATATATAATAGAAATCGCCAAAAAGCAACAAGAATTACGGGAAATAGGGATGCTGGATCAAACTCCACCTCTAGGGTTTGCAATACATAAAATTAAACCTGGTGATAAGGTACTGATAAAGACTTGGAAAGACGAAACCTTGTTACCTACGTGGGAAGGCCCTTTTCTTGTGTTGCTCACTACAGAAACAGCCATCAGAACAGCGGAAAGAGGGTGGACGCACGCCTCGCGAGTGAAAGGACCTGTCCAGGAGTGGCGAGTAACTTCGGATCCAGGAGAAACAAAAGTGACACTAAGGAGGCAATAAGATAAGCACTGATGGAATTTCTAAACACTTATCACTCCTGAGGGATGGACTGGGACTCCAGAGTCAATACTCAAAACTGACAACAGGTGTTAAAAAAAAAAAAAAAAAAAAAAAAAAAAGAAAAAGGGGAATTTTGGTTTGGTTTAAGATTTTATTTATTTGGGACACATATTTCAAGAAAGAGCAAAAGGGCAGTGAGAGGCACCCAATAAAATAAAAAGAGGGCAAGACCGGAGTGGGAACCAGTGCTGCGGCTGAAGAAGGTCTGCCGAGGGCTGCAACCCCTCTGGGCTGTGACCGCCGAGTAACATGGCCCTGACCGGACCTCTTCTGTGCATATTTGGGTTAAGCCTTCTAGCCCTAGGACAAGCTCAGAATTGCAGTGACTGCATTACTGCAACCCGGAGGGGCAAAACTGTGTCCCAAACATTGGTATACCATACGATTTATGAGTGTAATGGACAAAGATTAGATTCTTGTTATCACAATCAAACAGAATATGCCAGATGCAATGAGAAGGGAAAAATCATTTGTTATGATCCAAAGGAAGTTCCCTATCTATGGTGGGTAGAAATAAGGGCAAATGATGGGAAAGGGAAATTGTTAGGAAGAAGCCAAACGACCACCAACCGCAGTCAACCCCTTTGGGTAACTTTTGATGCTTGCCAGGCTATCGACAACGATGGTGCTTCAACTTGTGGGAATATGGGATGGAGACGTTATTATAGTAGACAAGAAAAATATATTTGCCCAGAGGATCCTGGCCAATGCCGCCAGTATCGAAATTCACCTGTATATGTGGTAGAAGCACCTTGGGTGCCAATCCAGGAAAGAGCCCAATACTACTGTGGGGAGACAGGGTGGAATTGTGTGTGTTGGGCCACCTGGAAGAAGGGACCAAATTCATGTGTAGGTCTGAGAGCAGGAGTAAAAAGGGGAATACCATCAGCAAATTGCACTGCTGAAACCTGTAATCCAGTGAATCTAACAATATATGACATAGAAAAATGGGAAAAAGCAAAGTACACAAGATATGGAGTCAGAATTGCAGGAAAGGGGTCAGACCCAGGGGTGATTCTTGATGTAAAAGTACTACAAAAGAGCAGAGAAGGGAAATCACAACACTTAGTATTTCATTCATTTTATCATGAGATAGAATCAGGAGTTAAGTATGAAATTCCAACAGTTGCAAAAAATCTGTTTGTGAATTTGGCTGAGAATATTGCAAAATCTTTGAATGTAACCAATTGTTATGTCTGTGGAGGTACCAATCAAGGAGATCGATGGCCCTGGGAATCAATGGAAGCAAACATCTCTGATCCCAACACCTGGAAAGTAGAGAGAGGTAACAGAAAGCAGCAGTGGGTCCTACAAACCAGTATAATTGGAAGGAGCTGCTGGCAGAGACTGGGTGATGGTAAATTCGTAGGGAATTTGGAATGTGAAGGAGGCTATGAGTGGAATGAAACTAAAAACACATGGGAAAGATGGGGCACTCCTCTGGAAATGCCATTCCAACTAAGAAACTGGACCAATGGAAGTACAATTGTAAATGGGTGGCCAGCCCCAGGTGGATATTATTGGATATGTGGGAAAGTAGCCTATGCTCTCCTACCCAAAAATTGGGTAGGATCATGTGTATTAGGGACAATTAGACCCAGCTTCTTCCTGTTACCTATCTCCAAGGGAGAAAAGTTAGGCATACAGCTATACACTGAGACTGATGAGCTAAGAAGGGCCAAGAGGGATCTCCAAATAGGAAATTGGAAAGACAACGAGTGGCCTCCTGAAAGGATCATTGCCTATTATGACCCTGCAACATGGGCAGAAGATGGATCTTGGGGCTATCGAACCCCAATATATATGCTTAATAGGATAATTAGACTGCAAGCAGTAGTTGAAATAATAGTAAACAAAACTGGAGATGCTTTGAACCTAATAGCAAAGCAGAATACCCAAATGAGAACTGCCATATATCAAAATAGATTAGCATTAGACTATCTACTAGCTCATGAAGGGGGTGTATGTGGGAAATTCAACCTAACCAACTGCTGCCTGGGAATAGATGAAGAAGGAAATGCTGTTAACCAACTGGTAAAAGAGATGAAGAAAATTGCTCACGTCCCGGTACAAACCTGGAATGGAGTAAACTTAGGGAACTGGTGGAATAATCTGGGGGTAAGCAATTGGCTTACTAAATTGGCTTTGGTGGGAGGGGGAGTGCTGATTGTGATACTAATTGTACCTTGTCTCATACCATGTTTTATAAGACTGATCACGATGGTTGTGCAAGGAATGCAAGTGACTCTTGTACCCCACAACCCAGAAGAGAAAACCAAACCCCAACCTATAATGATTGTTCAGGCGATAAAAGAAAGGAGGAAAGATGGAGAATTAAACTCTCTAGAGCAAGTAATTGCCCGATTTGAAGCTAAAACACGAATCAATCTGATCAAAAAGCAAATGGGGGATTGTGATAAATATATAGAATCATATGTCTGATCCGATCAATTCGTGGTAAAAGGTCACAGACATGGAGGAAGGGGGTTTGAATGGAACTGCATTCCTGCTTGCACCACCATCTCAATAAGCATAAAGATAAGAGTAATTAGATGGACAAAGGAGGGAGGCATGTAGAAATAGTCTTTTGCATATTTAAATGGAAATGCATTCCTCCGGCTGCCACCTTTCCTGTATGAGCAAATAGAAGAACCAGGACTTTGAAGTTCATGAAGAAGACACTTAAGCAAGACCCCTTACTTCATCAAAGATTACCAGAGGGACCACCGGATGAAAGGAGACCTGTGTGGAAGAGACATTTCACATTCCTAAGAACTGATAAAGAAAACCCAACCTTTCTTAGAGCTTAGTAAATATGTAATAGAATAGGGTATAAAAGGAGAAAACTGAAGGCAAAGGGTGTGCGTTGGGGTAGAGCAGAATCTCTCCTCGCACCCAGGCCTGTACATTGCTTGATTCCTGCAACTTTATTAAAGCCTTAACTTGCATGAACACCAGTTTGTGCCTGTTATTTATGACAGTAGGGTAACTTTCAACAAGAACTTTTCAAAGATATTCGAAATCATGGAATATTTGCAGTATTTCCCACATAACTGTGCTTAACCCAAAAAAAAAAAAAAAAAAAAAAAAAAGAAAAGGAAAAGGAAAGAAGGTGCTGAACAAACAAGGTAAACAAATACACCCAGCTTACAGTTGTTATCAACTGCAAAATTAAAGGACTGGAAAGCACCACCTTTTTATACAGACAACCAGTCTGTTTCAGAAGTGGTGACTTGTTCATGATGAGCTAGGGAAATTAGACTGTAAAGGACATGACTGTGTTTGGAGAAGGAATCTTAGGAGAACAAGCAGCAGCTCATGTCCTGGATGGGCATCCACTTCACTAGGTGAAAAGCTGGCAAGATTGCCAGGCCCAAAAAGTTCTGGTAAATGAAGTTAAAGCCAGCTTGTGGCCAGTCACAAGTGCTGTTGCCCAGAGTTCACGACTGGGGCCAGCTCTCTTACATCAATGATTTGCATGAGGGAATTGAGCGCATGTCAGTAAGTCTGTGAATGCACCAAATTGTGTGGGTGTGTTAATATTCAGCTTGAGAGTAGGAAGACTATGCAGAGGGATCTGGACTGCTGAGTCTGTGGGCTGAGGTCAGTTGTATGAGGTTTAACAAAATCAAGTGCCAGGTCCTGCACTTAGATCACGACAGCCACATGCAATGCTTCAGGCTTGGGGCAGAGTGTCTGAGAGTTGCTCAATGGCAAAGGACCTGGGCGTGCTGGTTGACAGCCATTTGAACATGAGCCAGCAGTGTGCTCAGATGGCTAAGAAAGGCAACAGCATCCTGGCCTGAATCAGGAATAGAGTGACCAGCAGGCATAGAGAAGTGATCATGCACCTGTACTCAGCACTGGTGAGGCCACACCTCAAATATTGTGCTCATTTTTGGGCCCCTCACTACAAAAAAGACACTGAGTTGCTGGAGCATGTCCAGAGAAGGATCTAAAGATCAAATCTCTTGAGAAGCAGCTGAGAGAACTGAGATTGTTTAGTCTGGAGAAGAGGATTCCAAGAGTAGACCTCAACGGTTTCTACAGTTGATTTTCTGTTGCCGTGATTCTGTAAACAGGAAAGTGGACCAGCCTTTTCAATCCTGGTTTTTCTTCTTGCAGCTCGTTTTTTGGGTTGGTTTTTTTTTTGTTTTGTTTTGTTGTTTTTTTTTTTTTTTTTTTTTTTTAGTGTAAATTTCCAAGAAACAGGTTTTCACTGGCAAGTATGATGAGGTAACTAAACTGCAAAATAGCAAGGCATGTCACAGGGAAGCACCAACTAGTGCTAGCAACTACCTACTTTCATGAGTAGATCCTTCACAAATGCAGATGCTGTCAAATATCACAATTGGCACACATTTTAATTTAAAATAAAGCAATGGAAAAGTCAGTGTCAGTGACAGACACTTGAATAAGATACTATAATGAGACACGTTTTTTAATCTTACATTAATTCTTCATTTTATTGTCTTTTGACAGTTTAATACCCAGAAAGGTGTCTCCTGGGAGCTTCAAAGATTAGAATGTTCAATATGCTCATAGCTATATTAATTATCTTCAGCAATCTGGTCCAATAAATCCTGTGATGCTGCAAGTATCAGCAATTAGATGATGTGAGACAAAATATTCTACCCATTGAATAGACAGAACCTAGATTTCAAGTGTCTAGAGGCCAAAATTCTCTGCTGTAAGGCAATGTTGCCCACTAATTTCAGAACTCTCCCAAATGATTTATGTATTGTTCCCTCACTCTTCAATTACAGCACAGCTGTTTCACAAGTCTAAGGTAGAGGAGTAATGTCCTTTCAACCAGTAACTGCTTTTCATCTTGATTGGATATACTAGATGTGTACATATATAAATGCATATGTGAGGGCAGAGAGAGAAAGAGAGAGAGAAACAAAGAGATGATGAAGATAATGAAGGTTAAAAGGAATCGCTTTCCTGTCATCAGCTACCCTGGTAATAGATATGGAGAATTTGAGGTTAGACTAATCTCTGAGTTAACAGTAATCACATGAATGACAACGGATCCAAGCTACAGCAAAGGAAACCTCAACAAATACTGGGGAAAATACTAGGTTGTGCTGGTTTGAGGCTAATTGGAATATTTTAATAAGAGAAATTAGATCATTGACTGTGAAAAGAAAATAATAGTGATGTCTATATCACTCACTGGTTCTGCTGAGGGATGTAAAATAGTCAAAATATAAACAAAGACTCCCACTTCTTCTTTGGTCTGTGTGCCTGGCTGCATCTTGTCTTAACTTCTCTGCATGAAAGCTATGTAACCTGAGCTAACCATTTCCTTATAACTCCTTGTCAGCTTTTGACATCTCACCTCAGATCTCTGCACAAATTAATCACTGAGCTACACAGAGCTTTATCTGGTTATTTCTGAGATAAGGGGTGGGGTGGAAAGAAGAGGGGTTAGTCAGGAGCCTTCCCGGGCAATCTGGCTGTTATGGAGAGATTTTGAATTTCTGCATTACTTCTAACCTGTATGTAATTGTGAATATCTGTAAATATGGTGTACATATGCTTGTAAATTTGTGCTATGCTGTAAAATAGAGCTTTATCCTTGGCTTCCAGACAGCTGAGTTAGTTTTGTGAATCTTGGGGTGAGGCAAACTCTCAAACCACTACACCAAATCTACCACGACAGCAAATCTGACGAATCTCTACTTATGAACCTCTACAAAATGCAATTTTACAGGCCCTCAATCTGATCTGACTTGGCTATAGAAAGAGTTGAATCAGGAAATTTCTCAAACACAGTTATAAAAAGAATAAAACAGAGACTATTTGTAAAGCAAAAAACTGCAACCATGAAGCTGATACTCACCAAAGAGTTGGACTGGTGTAAATGGTATGGTCTGAGCAAGTCTCATTAAGTTGTTTCTTTCAACAGCTGCAAATGACAGATTTCACTCTTATAAGGAAGCTGGCTAAGTTTCAAAAGCATCTGGCAGCACTTGACTGTAGTGTACAAAGCCAAGGTGGTTCCAGTGTGATTCTGTATCAGATATGACCACCAGTCCACCCAGACAGCAACTTCCCTTTGCAGGCTCACTGCATCTTACAAACACCATTCTTTCCTTGTTCATTCTGCCCTTCCAAGATGACAAGTTCTTTCTGTGGGACAGGCCCCTTGCACCATGGCTCGAATGACTGCTTCTACTAATTCTTTATCCTCCTCCTTCCAAGAGCTGTCACTACTTCCCCTGGCAGCAACATTCACACTGTGCCAGTGAGACGCATTGGCCCCTGCTGCTCTCACTGCCCGTCTCATCAGGCACAGAAACACAGAGATATTTAGCAAAGCCTCACAGGAAAATCCAAGCTTGCCTTGCACAGAGATGTTGCCAAACATTACTAACATTATTATATCTCCCTAATTAGCAGCTTATTTCTCAGGCAAACGCCTTCAAAACTTTCAAGTGCTAACTCAGTATTTATGGATTTGTGCTCACAATGACTCAAGTTATGAAGAAGAGGGAGAGAGGTGTGAAGTAAGCCATAAAGAGGGTAAGACTAGAATAAGAAGGAAACTTGGGTGGTATAGTTCCTATTTTTTCTGTTCAGTGGTTGAAGATAAAACTACTGTCCAAATTTAAAAAAAAAAAAATTATGAAAGACTACTTCAAATCTTAGACATTGTCTGTTCTTTTTAAGATTACTTCTCTGAGCAAAAATTAATTAGAGATTATTTAGCCCAAAAGGAGAGATCAAAGGGGACCCATGGCATGTCACCTCATGAATTAGGATCCCCATTTGAGAAGATCTCTACATTTCGGACTCCAAGGTTTGTTTACATATTCCAAATTCATCAGGCACTGGCTAAAATGCCTGAGTAGTTTTGGAGCACAGACTGAACATCAGGGTCCTCCCTTGATGCCTCCTAATTCGTCACAAAATTAGCACGGAGGAGGATTTCAACAGGGCAGCTGCCAGATCTGTGTCTCTCATATTCTGACAGCAACTCATTCTAGAGTGTTGAGAAGCAATGTGAAGTGGACTTCCACCAGCTGCTGAACTTGGGTGAAAACTCAAATTCTTTTGAGTGTGCAGAGAGGCAGAATCGTATTTGCTAACACAATATGATAGCAAAAACAATGCATGAACTGTGTATGGTGCAGGATTTTAGTAACAACCTTTTGAGCTTAGTTGGCTAAATTACATCCTGATCTTCCTGACAAAGGAAAACTTACACTGAATAAGCTCAAGACGTTTGCCAACAATGGAACCACTCTCATCTGTGCTAAAAAGTGCTATCTAAACTTTAATAGCGTGCCTGGCAAGAGCCAAATTAATCACTGCATTAACGCTATGATGTCAGAGAAATTACTCCTGTACACTGATTACAAACCAGGAGGTGTTATTCCGAGTGAAAACTGTATGGTTCTTTGAATTCGGGAGGCTGATAATGCTTCCGATTTACCCTAGGCTTCACTTCAAAGGAGGCCAGGTCCTGTGGGCAATAGAGACATCTACTGGCAAACTCTGTCCTGTTCTCCTCCAGGAAAAGGAAACGAAATCCAAGCTTTGTGGGAAACTCTGTGCATACTCAGTTGAGGGAAAGACAGGACTGCTGGCAATTAGCATGAAAATGATTTATTTCCTGCCAGATGTCCAGGAGTTCATAGGTATATAAACACAGATTAAGTAGTACAGGACCAATTAATTGAAGAAACCAGTACCAGCAAGCAGATAGGAGGATGTGGGAGGTGTGAGAGCAAGTGACAGCTATAAACGAATGAGTGCCTCTTCTGCTCCGTGGGGATTTCAAACTCTATTCATTGTTTCCACTAATATTTTGAAAGCTATTATCTACATTCTGCTCTAGATTTGTCAGAAGTACCCAGAATAGAGCAATTAGCAGATAGAAAATAATCCCTAATTTCCTTACCAGTGTTAAGCAGAACCTTCTTAGCAGTGAGCAATTGTGCTACTCTTCAAAATTAAAATTACAGAAGATGACAGGGGAAGAACTAATGGTATTAATTTGTTAAATTATTCTGCTATCCTTCTGGTGCCTTCTTTTTTACCTGAGTAGTGATGATGCAGATCTTGAGATGCTTTCAAGCATGTGAAGGTGTCTGAAATAATATTTAAGGGATTGTTATTTTAGTAATTGTAGCAGAGGCAAATGCATTATTTTTTTCATTCCCTCCATCCCAGAGTCTGTTATGAAGCAGATTAATCAGAAAGACTCAGCATTATAAAAAATACAATTACTACTAGTCTTTAGCTACATTATAACACACACTACACTTGCAGACTTTGGTCATCAATGCAGTTATCACCAGATTACTTATTCAGGGAAACGGTGGCAAACTTGCAATATTAACCTCAAGGACAAGTAGCTTCTCTAAGTCAATTACACCTCTGGGATATGAAATGCTCTTTCCTGTCCATCATGCTTTACAATCTCCCAAAGGCACAATTTTTCCAAGTTCATGCTCAGTCATTAAGCATTCCATTTACTCTACACCAAAGTTGTGATAATACTATTCCATCAACCCAGAATATCTAAAGTGCTGTTAAAATGAAAACAGCCAAACAATTTCTGTAGTTACATATTTAACAGGCATAAGCAGATGAAATTTGATCAAAAAATCTTTATTTAATAATACCAAAATTATTGGGCATGTTTCCATTAATTAGTTTATATTAACTTTGTTCTACTGGAAAACAATCCTTCAAAATGCCAGGAAATATATATAATGTGCTAATTTTAATTATGAAAAATGACCTAATCATAATTGAACCTTTGCCAAAATATTTGAATGTTATGCTTTTCTTATTCTATTTTATTTGCTAGTATTCCCTTTTCTAGCAAAGCAGATCTTAAATAAGAAGTGTATAAACAGTTGTTGGGCACAGGGCCAGCATTTCCACTGAGTGCCTTTGATGTTTCAAGCTCCCTTTTGCTGGATTCGAGTAGTCTTATCATATTTCATAGGCTGTAAAACAATGAACATGAAAAGAGGTGCAGGAACCAAGTAATTATTTTTTGAGGATTCTCTAGAGAGCAGGCCCACAACTCACTACACTTGCATCAGTGTGCTTTAGCACTGCAATGTTTAGCATACATCTGAACCCAAAAAGAGCATCTCTTGAAGGGGAGGTAAGCCTAAGAGCAATTAATTTCTGTGTCACAAACAGCCTCAGAAAGATACACGCCCAGCTCCTCAGCCTCTTACAGCTAAGTATTGTGTTAGGAAAACTGGAAGACAGCCTCTCCTATGACGAGAGATTGAGGAAGTTGAAGTTGTTCAGTCTGGAGAGGAAAAAACCTCTGAGGTGACCTTATTGTGACCTTTCAGTACCTTTAGGGGGCCTACAAGAAAGCTGGGGAGAGACTTTTTAAGATGTCAGGTGTCGTGGAGGGCCTGTAGGCCAAAAGGCTTATTTACGCCTTGCCTGGACATGTTTTTCTGCCAGGACCTCTGGTTGTAAACAAGTTGTGTAAGCCCCCACACACCCAGCTCGTGTCTCCCTGGGGTAAACCCCTGTGAACTCCATATTTGGGAAGGTCCAGGCAAGCAGCTTCTGCCTATTATGGTAAGGTTTGGCTGACTGCCAACCTGATTGGTCATTCTAGTGGCCAAAGAGGCCATTAATCTCAGCCCACATTTAATAAATAGGGGTGTACAGGTAAACAACCTGCTCTGACCCACTCTCAGCTGAGACCCCTGCACAGCTCAGGCTCTGACCCTCACTTGCATAGCTCAGCCACTCATGCTCTGACTCATTCACAGCTCACCTGCCTGCATACCTTTCTTGCAGAGCTCTTTTAAGCCTGCACATAATATATATATAAGGACCCTATAGTCTACAGCCAGCTGTGCACATCTGCATGCTACTGCGTTATCAGGACCAGATCCTGTATTGCCTTTACCTATGGAGCTCAGACTCCCAGCAGCTGCGCACACTTTGCATGCCTGCTGCCCTATCATTGCCCGCTAAGAGCTGTTGCCATTGAGATAACCAGGAAGCAGACTCTGGATTGTCTACACACACACACGGCCTGCTAGCCATGAAGAACCAGGACAGACAGCGTGATATTCTCCTCCTGCTCCTGAGATCCTACCAGCTGAGAATTCCTGGACAGAAGCATCCAGAAGAAGCCAGTAGCACCAAAGGCAGAGATCGCATTCTTCACCAAGGAGAACAAGGTTAGAGAAAGCCCATTTCCCCAGAAGCTGGGAAGATTTATCCTTTCCCCTCAAGCTGTGAGGATTCCAGCCTCAGAGTCCACAGGCAGAGACTATGGAGAATTGGACATTAGACACAGGCTGTGACGCAGCCCCAGAGGGTGATTAATAACTAATAAGGATTGTGAGTAAAAGCTTTAATACCTCTGTAAATATCTGTTGCCTCTGCTGTAGAGCAGAATTGGCTCCAGCCCGCTCTGTTGGGCGAATAGCATAGAGACCCCAAACGGCACTGAGCAGCAGGGAAAACTCCTCTCTCTGTTTATAGTTTGAATGTTTGCTAGTTAAATAACAAGTTTCTGTACATATTTTATCCTAGATTGTTTTCATAACCATGTACCAAATATTAGTATTAAGATACAGTGGTTGGGGGTGGAGAGACTTCAGAATATTAAGATTAATAAATATATATTTTTATATAAAATTATCTCGTCCCAATTAATTTCTCCCCTCCGCCAAATAGGCGTAGGTACTGAGAACTCCCCTCCTTAACATCAGCTAATGACAGGACTAGAGGGAATGGAATAAAGCTAGAAATTGGTAGATTCAGATTGGATGTTAGGAAGAAGTTCTTCACCATGAGGATGGTGAGACCCTGGAATGGGTTGCCCAGGAAGGTGGTTGAAGCTCCATCCCTGGAGGTGTTTAAGGTCAGGCTGGATGAGGCTCTAGACAGCCTAATCTAGCATGAAGTGTTCCTGCCCATGGCAAGGGGGTTGAAACTAGATGATCCTTGTGGTCCCTTCCAATCCTGACTGATTCTATAATTCTACGAAAAAGGCAAAAAATGCAAGTGAAGCTAACTGGAACTCTACTGGAACAAAGTAATTATTTGCTATAATCTCAATTTTCTTCATTGAGCATTTCATAATAAATTCAGTCTTTCACTGACTTCATAATTTCAGAGAAACCACACACACAGAGGAATTACAGCAAACTGCAACTTCAAAAATTAAACACAATCTATCCTCAGGAATACACTCTAACTGAGGAGGTCCCTTAGATTGCCAGAGATGAAAGCAGCACCACCACCTTAAAGAGTTTCTTCCTGCTGAGAAGGACAATGTAACTGAGTAGTCTAAAGTGAAAAGAGTTTTTTTCTTTTAAGATCTTGGTAGTTACCATGAAGAAAGCATCTCCTTATAAATAAAAACAACTTTAACTTAAGGTAGAAAATAGTAACTAGCACATGAAAGAGCAGGTGAATATTTTCTAATAACTCACCAACTATAATAAATTAATTTCCTTCTGGATTTTTTACTTCAGGATTGTCAATAAGATTTGAAAAGATTAATTAAAATGAGCGACAAGCAATCAAAAACTTACTGTTGGTTTCCTCTGAAGTTCTCGATCTGTTTAAAAGCAAACATTTGATATTTTACTTGGACATTTCTGTCATCATGTTGTTACATTAAAAAAAAAAAAGTGATCTATGTGAAGGCAAAACTCACAGAGGTTTGATCAGCAATCAGAACAAAATAACTCTCAGCACATCTTTGTTCACTGCAACAATCAGCAAATAATCTTCAGTTACTGAATAATAGCCACATTTTTCTGCATGTTTCTTTCTCTGCTTTATATTGAATTGCTCTTATGATTCTGCACTGTGCTCATTGTTTACACTACAATAACGGTATCAGTTAAAGACCACTTCAATCACAATCATTCATTTTTCAGTGAGTGTTGAGATGTATTCACAGATACTTTTCACCTGCACCTACCACTGACTTTTTAAACTGATGGTCCTTTGGTTTATCAAGGCTACCGAAAGACAACACCATCAGCGCTAAATTGTCTGTTACGGAAGATACTGGATGTGATTCACCTCAAAGACCACAGAGGTCACACTGAAGACAAGAAATTAAATGACAGAATCAGGCCACTCCATGGCCTCTAAGTCCTTCTGGTAAGTATGTAGTTTGCCTACTGCCTACAAATGGCTGAGTAAAAAAAAACCAAGTTTAAAATACCCCCAACCACAGGACGGATAAAAACCATGGTGTATTTTTTCCTTCTTCCATGATGAAATGACATAGGATGGGAAGCTTTCTACTGTCTTTTATTTATTATATTACTGTGTGAGAGTGATACAAAATAAATAGATGATAATAAAGAAAAGGAGAAAGAATACAGGGGCAGCACTGCATGTGGAAAAATACCCTTAATACTACTATAACTATCAATCTGACTGAAAAAAAAACCCAACCAAATAAAAACACAACAAAACAAACAATCCCCCAACAAGCCACCAAAAACAACCATACAAAAAATTACAATGAAATTGAAGTATGTTTGAAATCAGTATACTTTCATTACATAACCAAACCTTAATAACTACTGAAAACCCACTAAGAAAACCAAGCTAAACATTTTGTAAATGTATGGACTAAATACAAAAGAGATTAATCAGAAACTAAAGGAACCTCTATGGAGCTGCTAGCATTTAAATTTTTACAAAAGGAAACATGCAATTTGCACAGCAAAAGCAAATGAAACTTTTCATGCTCACTAGATTGGAATAATAGCTAGTTAGACATGCCATGATGATTTTAGTAACTGAATTAGAAAATTGGATTATTGTTAGAATAAAAAGGGGTGTCTATCCCACCTAATGTTATACACTGTGTTTAAATGTATGTTCTTTATCTCCAGGGATACGTGTTAATTTAAAGAAACTTAAATGGACTGAATTACCTTAATTCTTCATTTCATGTAAATTTCTCATCCTAAGTATATTACAGTATTGAAGTACAGAAAGTACAGAAGTCTCTTTTCTAAAGCATGTTTTGAATATCTTAATATATTAAGAATACGTACAAGGAGTTCCTGTTCAGATTACTTTTCTTGGTGGTTCCAAATACTTTATTATTCAAATCCTGTGAAAAAATGAGATACTTTTACTCAAGTCCTGTGAAAAAAAGAGATACTTCTATCGGTAAAATCTGTCATAGAATCATAGAATCAACCAGGTTGGAAGAGACCTCCAAGATCATAGAATCATAGACTCATAGAATCAACCAGGTTGGAAGAGACCTCCAAGATCATCCAGTCCAAACTATCACCCAGCCCTAGCCAGTCAACTAGACCATGGCACTGAGTGCCTCATCCAGTCTTTTCTTGAAGACCCCCAGGGACGGTGCCTCCACCACCTCCCTGGGCAGCCCATTCCAATGGCAAATCACTCTCTCTGTGAAGAACTTCTTCCTAACATCCAGCCTATACCTACCCTGGCACAACTTGAGACTGTGTCCCCTTGTTCTATTGCTGGTTACCTGGGAGAAGAGGCCAACCCCCACCTGGCTACAATGCCCCTTCAGGTAGTTGTAGACAGTAAGAAGATCACCCCTGAGCCTCCTCTTCTCCAGGCTAAACAGCCCCAGCTCCCTCAGCCTCTCCTCATAGGATTTGTGTTCCAGGCCCTTCACCAGCTTTGTTGCCCTTCTCTGAACATGTTCCAGCACCTCAGCATCTTTCTTGAATTGAGGGGCCCAGAACTGGACACAGTACTCAAGGTGTGGTCTGACCAGTGCTGAGTACAGGGGAAGAATAACCTCCCTTGTCCTACTGGCCACACTGTTCCTGATGCAGGCCAGGATGCCATTGGCTCTCTTGGCCACCTGGGCACACGGCTGGCTCATCTTCAGCCTACTATCTACCAGTACCCCCAGGTCCCTTTCTTCCTGGCTGCTCTCCAGCCACTCAGTCCCCAGCCTATAGCGCTGCTTGGGGTTGTTGTGGCCGAAGTGCAGAACCCTGCACTTGGCCTTGTTAAATCTCATCCCATTGGCCTCTGCCCACCCATCCAGCCTGTCCAGGTCCCTCTGCAGGGCTCTCCTACCTTCCAACAGATCAACACCTGCTCCTAGCTTGGTGTCATCTGCAAACTTACTGATGCTGGACTCAATGCCCTCATCCAGATCATCAATAAAGATATTGAACAGGACTGGGCCCAGCACTGATCCTTGGGGAACACCACTAGTGACTGGCTGCCAACTGGATGTGGCACCATTCAACACCACTCTCTGAGCTCTGCCATCCAGCCAGTTCTTGATCCAGCACAGAGTGAATCTGTCCAAACCATGAGCTGCCAGCTTGGCTAGGAGCTTCTTGTGGCAGACAGTGTCAAAGGCTTTGCTGAAGTCCAAGTAGACTACATCCACAGCCTTCCCCACATTCACCAGGCAGGTAACCTGATCATAAAAGGAGATCAGGTTGGTCATGCAGGACCTGCCCTTCCTAAACCCATGCTGGCTGAGCCTGATCCCTTGGCTATCCTGTAGATGCTTTGTGATGGCACCCAAGATGACCTGTTCCATGCCCTTGCCTGGCACTGAGGTCAGGCTCACAGGTCTGTAGTTTTCTGGCTCCTCCTTACGACCCTTCTTGTGGATGGGAATCACATTGGCCAGCTTCCAGTCTTCAGGGACCTCTCCAGTGAGCCAGGACTGCTGAAAAATGATGGAGAGTGGCTTGGCCAGCTCAGCTGCCAGCTCTCTCAGCACCCTAGGGTGGATCCCATCCAGTCCCATGGACTTGTGAGGATCCAAGTGACTTAGCAGATCCCTTACTGCTTCCTCATGGATTAGAGGGGGACTGTACTGGTCCCTGACTCCATCCACCACTTCAGGAGTCCAGCTGTCCTGGAGACAACCTGTCCCACTAGTGAAGATTGAGGCAAAGAAGGTGTTATGCACCTCTGCCTTTTCCTCATCCTTTGTCACTATGTTCCCATCTCTATCTAGTAAGGACTGGAGGTTGTCCTTGGCCCTTCTCTTGCCATTCATATATTTAAAGAAACACTTTTTATTTTCCTTGGCAGCCGTGGCCAGCCTGAGCTCCAAGTGGGCTTTTGCCTCTCTAATTTTTCCTCTACAAGACCTAGCAACCTCCTTGAACTTCTCCTGGGACACCTCCCCTCTTTTCCAAAGGTGATACACTCTCTTTTTAATCTTTAATTCCTTCAGCAGCTCCCTGCCCATCCAGCCTGGCTGCCTCCCTCGTCGGCTCATCTTCCGGCTCAGTGGCACTGCCATCCAGTCCAAAAGAGCACCCAGCCCTAGCCAACCAACTAGACCATGGCACCAAGTGCCTCATACAGTCTTTTCTTGAACACCCCCAGGGACGATGACTCCACTACCTCCCTGGGCAGCCCATTCCAATGGCAAATCACTCTCTCTGGGAAGAACTTCCTCCTAACATCCAGCCTATACCTACTCTGGCACAACTTGAGACTGTGTCCCCTTGTTTTATTGCTGCTTGCCCCAGAGAAGAGGCTGACCCCAACCTGGCTACAGCCTCCCTTCAGGTAGTTGTAGAGAGCAATGAGGTCACCCCAGAACCTCCTCTTCTCCAGGCTAAACACCCCCAGCTCCCTCAGCCTCTCCTCATAGGGTTTGTGCTCCAGGCCCTTCACCAGCCTTGTTGCCCTTCTCTGGATACATTCCAGCACCTCAACATCTCTCTTGAATCGAGGAACCCAGAACTGGACACAGGACTCAAAGTGTAGCCTGGCCAGTGTTGAGCACAGGGGAAGAATAACCTCCCTTGTCCTACTGGCCACACTGTTCCTGATGCAGGCCAGGATGCCATTGGCTCTCTTGGCCACCTGGGCACACTGCTGGCTCATCTTCATCCTACTATCTACCAGTACCCCCAGGTCCCTTTCTGCCTGACTGCTCTCCAGCCACTCTGTCCCCAGCCTGTAGTGTTGCTTGGGGTTCTTGTGGCCAAAGTGTAGAACTCTGCACTTGGCCTTGTTGAATCTCATCCCATTGGCCTCTGCCCACCCATCCAGCCTGTCCAGGTCCCTCTGCAGGGCTCTCCTACCTTCCAACAGGTCCACACCTACTCCTAGCTTGGTGTCATCTGCAAACTTACTGATGCTGGACTCAATCCCCCCGTCCAGATCATCAATAAAGATATTGAACAGGAATAGGTCCAGAACTGATCCTTGGGGAACACCACTAGTGACTGGCTGCCAACTGGATGTGGCACCATTCAACACCACTCTCTGGGCTCAGCCTTCCAGCCAGTTCTTGACCCAGCATAGGGTGAATCTGTCCAAACCATGAGCTGCCAGCTTGCCTAGGAGCTTCTTGTGGCAGACTGTGTGAAAGGCTTTGCTGAAGTCCAGGTAGACTCCATCCACAGCCTTCCCCACATTCACCAGGCAGGTAACCTGATCATAAAAAGAGATCAGGTTGGTGAGGCAAGACCTGCCCTTCCTAAACCCATGCTGGCTGGGCCTGATCCCTTGGCCATCCTGTAGGTGCTTTGTGATGGCACCCAAGATGACCTGTTCCATGCCCTTGCCTGGCACTGAGGTCAGGCTCACAGGTCTGTAGTTTTCTGGCTCCTCCTTTTGACCCTTCTTGTGGATGGGTATCGCGTTGGCCAGCTTCCAGCCTTTGGGGACCTCTCCAGTGAGCCAGGACTGCTGATAAATGTTGGAGAGTGGCTTGGCCAACTCATCTGCCAGCTCTCTCAGCACCCTAGGGTGGATCTCATCCTGTCTCGTGGACTTGTGAGGATCCAAATGATGCAGCAGGTCCCTTACTTCTTCCTCATGGATTAGAGGGGGACTGTACTGGTCTCTGACTCCATCCACCACTTCAGGAGTCCAGCTGTCCTGGAGACAATCTGTCCCACTACTGAAGATTGAGGCAAAGAAGGTGTTAAGCACCTCTGCCTTTTCCTCATCCTTTGTCACAAAAAAAAAAAAAAAAAAAAAAAAAAAAAAAAAAAAAAAAAACATCTGGACATCTAAAGGTATCACAGACCTGTTATTGCTCAATCTCGGGTGGCTGAACACCACTTGTCCCTCTAAGAAGTTGGACGCCAACCGCTCGGGGGTCGCGTAACTAGTTAGCATGCCAGAGTCTCGTTCGTTATTGGAATTAACCAGACAAATCACTCCACCAACTAAGAACAGCCATGCACCACCACCCATGGAGTATGGACATTGCACAACTCAGAAAGGTATAGTCCTGAAAACACTTAATGATATGCTTATTATTAGCATGAGTTAGATTGACAGGCAAATGCATTACAGCATTGCCATATTTATGCAAAATGAAACTAATTCTCTCACAATACAGTTTTCCATGCAGTCTCTATACATTTGAATAAAATACCAAGGTAGCCATCTATATTTTAATACATCTATCAAGATATGTTAAAGGTCTTCTAATATAGACAGTACTGGAGAACTCTATATTGGAAAATTCAGATTTAGGGATAGTCTTTACAGTGGCTGAAAATAAAATACAATCTAAACTTCTATCACAGAAGAAAGCAACACACTGAGCATCTTTCCAGTGACACTTAGATCACACATTTCCCATGTCTTATAGTTAATGAAACACTCAAACAGTCTTTTAATCTTTCAGTTATATTAGGGAAGATTAGTCCGTTGGCTCCTTCTAATATGTTAGTCAGAAACTGACTCCTATTCAGAAGAATAACACTTCTATAATCCAGATTCCTGCTCCTAGTCTTCAGGAAATATAAACTGGGCTAGGACCATCAAAGTCAATGTTGAGCTACACATCTATATTATGGAGCTGAAAATTAATTCTAATAACTAATAAGGTATGATGTTTATAAGTCTGTGGCTAAGAAATCTAAGCTTTTCAGTTATTACGTCCCTCTTAGTAAAAAATAGCTCTCTGTTTGACAGACTAAGAGCTTTGTAGTTAAATTTCCAAAATCTACTGGACTCTGCTAACCAATTCTGACAAGGGGTTCAAGACCAAGCTATGTGCTCGCTTCTTGATTAATGAAACAAGTGTAATTTCTGACTAGGTTCTTCATACTCAGAACCACTCTGTGATTCAATTGTTTAATATCCCACTTCAGTAATACTAACAGAGTGTTAACAGCTGTTATTAATTTACACACACACATGCATTGGGCCAGCAGACAACAAAGCTCCTCATTTGTCAAAAAAACCTATAGCAGCAAGTCCATGGACATCACTAGAGCAACTTTGGGCTCATCCCAGTCACAGCTGCAGACTAGGACAGGCAATCTGAGGTCTTACCTTTTGAGAATGCCTCAGGTAATCACAGAATGGTATTGTATGTCTACTGATGTCTTGATTTTTCATTTTCTGGTGCATGTAACTGAGACGTTCCAAACCTAGCCAAAAAAGCGAGTGTCAGCTATTTCCACAGCACAAATGAACAGCTCTGCTATTACAAACTAAATGTCTACGCAATTCTACAAAATAAACAACCTATACACCCTACTGGCCCAAAATAATAGGCCATAAAAGCAACAACAGAATTTCACAGCATTAAAATGGCTTCTTTCCATTTTCTGTCAGGAGATTTCAGAGGACCAACATCCCTTCGCAGGCTATGCTGTGCTGAGTCATTGCATTCCATGGTGCTTCTCCCAGCAGCTCACTGGATGAAGCCAGTAAGGTTGCATCCCAGCAAAACTGAAAGATGAACTATGAGAAGTATTTCTGAGAATGAAGGAGCTGGGAAATTAGTAAAACAAGAGCAAGAATGTCATTCCCTTTTCATTCCAACACAGACAACATAGAGATAATTTCTTCACTTTGGAGGATGTGTTTCTGAGAAGCAAGCAATGAATAATGTATGCAGAGGATCTGCCAGCAGATACAGTATTGATACACTACTGTGAGTGTAAATGCCCTGAGAAACTCATGAGAGAGTTTATTTTTTCCAACTAGCCAGCACGGCACTTTAGAAGACACCTCAGAAAAGGAGATGAGGATATCACCCTCCTTGTTTCTCACTTATTCCTGAGGATTAGTACTCTACTATATGCCAAGTGACACAGGCAGCATTCATGGAAAGCTGTAACTGAGTTGCCATCTAACCTGTGTCCCTTTTGACTCGGCAACAACACAACAAATAACCAAGTCATGTTGGCTGCAACCTTAGTCTAACTCTACAAAAATTCTACCATGATATGAAAGTGGTGATGAATTTGTGAATTTTTATTCACTGCTTATTTTTTAAAAGTTGTTCTGATATTCACTATCTGCAAAATATCACATACTTAGCTGACTGAAATTAGACACAGTGAGCCAGTTCTTGCTGTGTTTCTCTTGCTCATCCCAGACATTGATCTCTGCAGGCTCTGAGCTCACCTGGGTGTTCTGCGGACAATCATCCACTCTAATCACCTGGCAAGACATAGACAAAACAATACATGATTTACAGGATGACTAGCACCTCTGCAGTTTCTCTGTCAGCCTGTGACATGGCCTTTCAGAACTCCACTGAAATGCCAATAACTGAACTTATCCTCAATGGAAAAACAGATTTTCTTATTCTTGTTACAAATCATACAAGGTACATTGTTTTTGTCTAGTAAATACTACTGATGAAAGATGTAGCACTATAGCTTTTTAAAAGCTATAGTCTGAAGACAAAGTTTGAAGTCCCTCAGAACCCCTTCAGAAGTACTAGATCCTAAAGTTAAAGTCTAAGATCTGTTGCTGACCTGAGTATCCTAAGTAAGCAAATGAGTCTTCTGCTTTCATCTTATTAAAAAAAGATAACTCTTTCCAGATGACAAAGAACCCAGGAATCTCTTTATAATACTATAAATACAGACATATATACACACACATATAATTAGAAAACTTGCCCCATATATATTGCACAATCAATATACTGTTTTCAATGTGTTAAATGTTTGATGGATTCAGAGAAAAGACTGAGACTCTTGTATGCAAAAGACAACATTATGAGGCCTGTCTTGC
Organism: Pogoniulus pusillus; assembly: GCF_015220805.1. NCBI lineage: Eukaryota > Metazoa > Chordata > Aves > Piciformes > Lybiidae > Pogoniulus > Pogoniulus pusillus. Next base: position 66,888,028 of record NC_087309.1, on the reverse strand, counting down.
TTGTTTACAGTTGCACACTCCCTGCCTATGGCTCAGTAATACTTCAGCCTATCCTAGATCATATGGGATGAGATTTAACAAGGCCAAGTGCAGGGTTCTACACTTTGGCCACAAAAACCCCAAGCAGCGCTACAGGCTGGAGACAGAGTGGCTGGAGAGCAGCCAGGCCGAAAGGAGTTGGGGGTACTGGTAGATAGTAGGCTGAACATGAGCCTGCAGTGTGCCCAGGTGGCCAGGAGAGCCAATGGCATCCTAGCCTGTATCAGGAACAGTGTGGCCAGTAGGACAAGGGAGGTTATTCTTCCCCTGTACTCAGCACTGGTCAGGCCACACCTTGAGTCCTGTGTCCCGTTCTGGGCTCCTCGATTCAAGAGAGATGTTGAGGTGCTGGAACGTGTCCAGAGGAGTGTGATGAAGCTGGTGAGAGGCCTGGAACACAAGCTCTGTGAGGAGAGGCTGAGGGAGCTGGGGTTGTTTAGCCTGCAGAAGAGGAGGTTCAGAGGTGACCTCATTGCTCTCTACAACCACCTGAAGGGAAGCTGTAGCCAGGTGAGGGTCAGTCTTTTCTGTCAGGCAACCAGCAACAGAACAAGGGGACACAGTTGCAAGTTGTGCTGGGGGAGGTATAGGCTGGATGTTGGGAGTAGGTTCTTCCGGGAGAGAGTGATTTGCCATTGGAATGGGCTGCCCAGGGAGGTGGTGGAGGCACCGTCCCTGGACTTGCTCAAGGAAAGACTGGAAGAGGCACTTAGTGCCATGGTTTAATTGATGGGACAGGGCTGAGTTGGTCTGGATGATCTTGGAGGTCTCTTCCAACCTGGTTGATTCTATGATTCTGTGATATGAAGCCTCTCTAAGGCCTCCTGTCAGCAAAAGCACAAAGACCTATTATTTTCCTTGTAAAATCAGTAAGACCTCTGGTATACAATCCAGCAAAGCCCACAGACTTCAGCACACAAAAAAAAAACCTAAAATCCCAGATATTCAAACAAAAGGAAAATTAAACCATAGTCAGACACACAAAAAAAGATGCCTCAATTTATGCACAATGTTTTAAATGTATACAATTTCAGCTAAGCCACGCTGCAGAAGTGCTCTTAATGAATGGGAAGGACAGCTAAGGGATATGTGGTTCTCTTGCATCTTCACATACCGGCACCTGAAGAGGTTTTTGATTCTTCTTTTCTCTCCCAGACTTTATGTCTTGGTTTTGTTGTTTTACTTTTGCTGTCTCAGCATGGTGGACCTCACTGGATCTTAAGGACGCTGTGGGAAAAGAGTCAAAAAGACTGTTAAGCTATAGAGCTTTTGTTTACTAAGAGAAGGTCTGATTGACTGAGACTGTCAGGAACTTGATAAAGACTGGTGGCACCTAAAGCAAACACTCACTAACTCCAGCACAAAAGCATGCATCATCACAAGACACAAACCAACAAATCAGAAACATCATCTCCTACTATGGAATTTGCTATATTTTAGCTGTTTTTAATCAAACTTGGTGGTGGACAAGGTAGGGTTTGATACTGAGTATAAGAATGTGCACCTCTTCTTTCTCCATCCATCTATATGACCTATGATACTACTAATGTATCTCATAGGGATTGTGTAATTTATTTTGTCTCCTATGTGCTCATACCCAGAACAGGAGACTTCCCAGAGCGACCACAGTCCCTCTGTCACTCTAGCTCTGTAGCCTCAGCAATATAGATCCCATGAATCACAGCAGCTGACAGACAGGTGTGGTGCAATCTGGATACCAAGCACATTTAAGACATTCCCTACAGCAGCTAGACTCAGCACAAAGAAAGCAAACAAGTAACTCTCTGCTTTCTGCTACCACATTCAACTGAAGCTAATGCCTCCTGTGTGTAAAGGAAACATTTAGGGCTCCCCATTAAAAGATATTGTACAGATGCAGTGCTTTGTAATTACCACCTGTGGACTTGCAGGTTTTTCCTCTTTTCTCTTTCTTAGGGGATTGTAAGGTGTTGCTTCTGCAGAAATTCCAATCCCTCCAGAGCGGACTGATCCAGGAGGTGCTGCGTTTCAGCTTGTTCTGAGAGATGAAGCTGCTGTGACACGACCTGTCAGAGCTGCAGGAGAAGGACTTTGATTCTCTTATCTGGACATGCCTGCTTCGGCTACCCGTGCCACTGCAGTCACTCTTAGAAGTGGCATGTATGCTTAGAGCATTCTTTTTCGTTTCTATGCTGAAAACTCCTTTTTCATCACCTTCAGAGAATCCCCAGTTCACATAACCACCTTCACATTCTTTTCTGTCATTGCAAGAGGGTTTTGCACTCTCTTCGATATCCATTGATGGCTGGAAACCAAGAGGACGATCAGTCTCTTTGTCATTGGTATTTTCTGATGGCAAATGAATAACAAAGTCTCCTGACCTCCACTGATAGTTTCCTGGGTTTTTGTCAAGTAGGCTGACACTCTGCAAGTTTTGCTGCACCACAATGCTACTTTGAAGTTCATCTCTGAATGCCTCATCCCTGTACATAGAAGGAGTGTTCAAAAACGAGAAATTTAAGGTAACATCCTCAGAAAAAGACCCTCTCTGATGGTCAGGGGGCACTAGCAAAAATTGTCCATATCTATGGGTTGACTTAGTTTCAGAGGATACTCCTGAAGTAAGTGTGTCACTTTCTATTTCTGTCTTTTGAGAGCTGTCTTCTACCATCTTGATATTCTCAGTCTTTGAAATGTGATTTTTGCACTCTGACGGCCACTGGCTTCTCACCAAGCTCCGAAGGAGAGAGGGTGGCATGCTGTAGTAGTGGTATTTCTTGTCGTACAAACACTCCAGGCTGCTCAAGGTCTTGGAGTAGAGCACATTGCTCCAGCTATGTGGTAACTTCCTACAGGTTTGATGTTTCGTGTCAGTCAATAAAGCTTCTTTCACCTGCAAGGTGTCAACAGCTGAAAGCACTTTCAGGATGTCCACTGTCAAGGCAGACAGGTCTTGCAAATGTCCTAGCTGGCTGTCTATGGAGAGTAAAGACTCCTTGATATAAAATACCTTCTCATGCACTTCTTTAAGATGCAGAAACATCTCCTCTACTCTAGGTGGAAAAAGAAAATACAATTACAATACCAAAACAAAGACCTTTACTTCTGTTTGCCAGAGGATAAAGGGAGCCATCAACACATTTCAAAAAGTCAATGTTTCAAGCAGTTTTGTGTTTGGGGTTTTGTTGGTTTTTTGGTGTTTTGTTTTTTTTTTTCCTGTTTGTTTTAATGGTGACTTTCATTATTCAGACTTACAACATGTTATTCAGATTACAGAGCAGAGCGGAAGGATAAGCTACTTGCTGCACTCTTCTCGATGCACCCCAGGATGCCATCAGCCTTCTTGGCCACAAAGGCACAGAGAATCAGTGAATTCATAGAACGGTTTAGGTTGGAAGGGACCTCAAAGATCATCCAGTTCCAACCAGCCATCATAAGCAGAGACAGCTCCCACTGGAACACATTGCTTAAAGCCTCATCCAACCTAGCCTTGAACACTTCCAGGGAGGGAGCATCCACAACCTCCCTGGGCAACTGTTCCAGTGTCTCACCACCCTCACTGTAAAGAACTTCTTCCTAACACCTAGTTTAAATCTCCCTTCTGCTAGTGTAAATCCATTACTTCTCATCCTGTCATTACAGGACCTTTCAAACAGTTCCTCCCCAGCCTTCCTGTAGACCTCCTTCAGATACTGGAAGGCTACTACAAGGTATCCTCGAACCCTTCTCTTCTCTCAACTCTTGTAGCCTGTCCTCATAGCAGAGGTGCTCCAACTCTCTGATCATCTTCTTGGCTCTCCTCTGGATTCACTCTAACAGTTCGATGTCCTTGTGTTGGGGGCTCCAGAACTGCACACAGTACTCTAAGTGGGGTCTCATGAGAGCAGAGCAAAGGGGGAGAATCACCTCCCTTGCCCTGCTGGCCATGCTTCTCTTGATGCAGCCCAGTACACGGTTGCTGTCTGGGCTGTACATGCACACTGCCAGATCACGTTGAGCTTTTCGTCAACTCTGACCTTGAGATCCTTTTCCTCAGGATTGCTCCCCGGCCATTAGCCACCCATTCTATATCTGTGCCTGGGATTGTGCCAACCCAGGTGCAGGATCTTACACTTGGCCTTGTTGAACGTCATGATTTTGGCCAGGGCCCACCTCTCCAGCCTGTCCAGGTCCCTCTGGATGGCATCCCTTTCCTCAAGCATTGATGGCTCATGGGCATCCTGCTGTCCACCAGGACTCCCAGGCTTTTTTCCACAGAGCTGCTTTCCAAGCAAGTCAGGTCCTAACCTCTGCTAATAAAGTCATCATGTATTTTATGCGTCATTATGACATACATGACATCATGCAGGTTGGCCAGTCATCATGCATTCTGCATTCTTCTGCAAGCACCAGAAGAGCAAGATTCACACAAAATCCACTCTTGTGCTTTTAAATACTAGAAACTGCTAAGAAAAGTCTCTTCCCAAGGACTTATTTGGCCTTTGAGAACAGATTCTCTATGCCACCAGTTATTTTCAGGTAAAATTTGACTGCACAAAAAGTAAAGTATTTTCTATGCTCTTCAAATCTCCTGTGAACAGTGCAGGCTTCTTGGACTGGTATGATCTACTTCTAACCAAGTCATTATCTTCACATTTCCTGGAGATACTCTCTCTGGTGCTCTGTCATTAAGACAATGATAAACTAGCTGCAGGCAATATGCAAAAGCTGCTCCTTTCCTTTGTCACCAAGTCACTAAAGGCCTTGATACCTATCTGATAGCTGAATAAAAAATTAAAGAGCAGTGTTCAAAAGTATTTTATGCACAGAAATTAATTTCTCATTTTAATGTTGTGTAATGCTTCACCAAAGTGTTTCACCTTTGCACACTGAAAAAAATTCCTTTCCAGATCTATATTTAGCCACTAAACGAAATCTTCCTGCAGCAATCAATTCTGCTGCTTTTGAAAAAAAGCCACTCTTTTAATTTCCTTTACAGAGGACATTAATTTTGTTTGTGTGTTTTGTTTTAGTATGCAGAAAACAAGTTTATGAACAGGCAAGATTAAGAAGCAAAATAGATTTATTAGATTAGTTCATTAAGACTTTTTATAGCACTTTCTTTAATTGTTCCCATTAAACTTATTGCCAGCTTTGCCAGCAGTTTCAAAAGGAAGTCAAATTAAGCCAATGTGGAGAGTTTTGGTGTGTACTGACACTTTGCAAACCAAGCCACCACACAGCAGATAATGCTACAATGGCTATATGGTTATTTCTGTAAACAGAGATTACACTCAATCACAAGCAATACTCTCCATAGTGTTCCTACATTGTCACACCTTTAAGTAAAAATAGGTGTTGTACACTGTAATCTGGCTTGGTTTTCTGTGGTGCTAACTGGCCAGGAAAAGTGCAACAGCAACATCCATCTGCTGCACACAATGAGAAACAGTTCTGGCAGTAAGGCTCCCTAGTCAGGCGTGCCAGCAGTTCAAACAGATGCATCACATTTTCAAATTGGCAAGGCCTATGCATGCTACTGCAGCTCATATTCACAATGGCCATAACCTGTTCCAAAAGCATTAGCTTATCAATGTCTTTTCATATGACAAATATATACAAAGAGAACAAATCTGCAGTAAAACACACCTTTCTGTTGTCACACGGATCCTTTCACTGTCACTGGAACTCAGGCTTTCAGTCTTCTCATGAAAATATTTTTCCACACACTGTTCCTCAAAGTCATGGAGTTTCTTTAACTCTTCATCACTCAGGTACAACTCTGAACAAAGAAGGTAGAAGTTGGTATGAAACATGCTAATAAATGCAACTGTTTTAAGGATTCGGGGTGAGGGGGAGGGGGAACTAAATAAAACCAAACTGTCAGGACTGTTTCTCCTGCTTCCTTAACAAGAATGAATCATACCTATCTCCATGAATTTGGACTTATGTACAAAGATTCAAGAAGCCAAACTGATCTAAACACGGGTTTTATCTTTCCTTAGCAGGGAACAAAACCACACTGATAAAAAACTTGGAGTTATGTATAATGATTCAAGAAGCCAAACAGATCTAAACATGGGTTTTATCTTTCCTTAGACAGGGAGCAAAACCACATTGATAAAAATTCCACTGCACACCCTTTTAAAGCCTCAGAAGTACATATACAAATGACTGATCACAAAGATGTATTTCCTCCCAAACCATTTAATGTATTCTGTTACACATGTGTGATTCACAAGCCTTGGGTACAAATATGTGTGACTTATAAAGATTTCTCTTCTAATTTATTCAGGCATTCACCTGCTAGTCACCTGCAACAATTACAGTCCTTTCAGCTACAAACCTTTTTTTCACCTAATTGCTTCATGTATTCATATGTATAAAACATTAAGCAAGATTACTCAGTGACAATATATTCAAAAGTTCAAAACTACACTACTTGGGCTGCTAAAATATTAAACTTCTAGCACACCTAGACTTCTGAGAGAAAAGATAAATTATAAGCCCATAGGAAGAAATGCATACGGTGGAAAGCTGCTTCTCTGATTCAAACTTCACATCTTTTAAGCTCTATTTTTGTTTCCTTTTTCAAGTATCAAAGTCCTTACTGTACTTCCTAGTGGAGTATCTGTGCCAAGCAACATTGCAGTTTACTACAAGAGTGCAATACTCAGCCACAACCCACAGCTCAGCAGGGAATCACAGAATTAAACCGCTTGGAAAAGACCTTTGAGATCCCGTCTATCATCTATCCCTTCTAATTAATAAATCCATGGCACTAAGTGCCTCATCCAGCCTCCTTTTAAATGCCTCCCTAGGCAGCCCATTCCAATGGGTAGTCACTCTCTCCATGAAGAGCTTCTTCCTAACGTCCAGCCTAAATCTGCCCTGGAGCAGTTTGAGACTCTGTCTTGTTATTCTGTCACTGAGTGACCACCCCCTACTTGGCTACAACCTCCTTTCAGGTAGTTGTAGACAGAGATAAGGTCTCCCCTGAGCCTCCTCTTCTCCAGGCTAAACAATCCCAGCTTCCTCAGCCTTTCCTCATAGGACTTGTGCTGCAGCCCCCTCACCAGCCTTGCTGCCTCTCTCTGCCTCGCTGCTCTCCAGCCACTGTTCCCAGCCTGTAACGCTGCGTGAAGTTGTTGTGGCCAAAATACAGAACCCTGCATTTGGGCTTGCTAAGACTTATGGCATTGGACTGTGTCATAGAATCATAGAATCAACCAGGTTGGAAGAGACCTCCAAGATCATCCAGTCCAACCTAGCACCCAGCCCTATCCAGTCAACTAGACCATGGCACCAAGTGCCTCATCCAATCTTTTCTTGAACACCCCCAGGGACGGTGCCTCCACCACCTCCCCGGGCAGCCCATTCCAATGGGAAATCACTCTCTCTGTGAAGAACTTCTTCCTAATATCCAGCCTATACCTACCCTGGCACAACTTGAGACTGTGTCCCCTTGTTCTATTGCTGGTTGCCTGGGAGAAGAGGCCACCCCCCACCTGGCTACAATGCCCCTTCAGGTAGTTGTAGACAGTAATAAGATCACCCCTAAGCCTCCTCTTCTCCAGGCTCTGCAGAGCCCTCCTACCCTCTAAGAGATTGACACATGCTTCCAACTTGGTGTCATATGCAAACTTACTGATGGTGGACTCAATCTCTCATCCAGATCAGCAATGAAGATAGTAAACAAGATTGGATCCAGCACTGATCCCTGGGGGATACCACTAGTGACTAGCTGACAGCTGGATATAGCTCCATTCACCATCACTCTCTGGGCCCAGTCATCCAGCCAGTTCTTAAGCCAGCACAGAGTGCCCCTGTCCAAGCCATGGGTCACCAGCTTTGCCAGGAGTTTGCTAGGGCAGACAGTGTCAAAGACCTTGATGAAGTCCAGGTAGACTACATCCACAGCCTTCCCCACACCCACCAGGCAGGTCACCTGGTCATAGGAAGAGTTCAGATTGGTTAAACAGGACCTCCCCCTCCTAAATCCATGCTGTAGGTACCCTGTGATTGCGCACAGGGTGATCTGTTCCCTATTCTTGCATGGCACTAAGGTCAGGCTGATAGGCCTGGAATTTCCCGGGTCCTCCTTCTGACCTTTCTTCTGGATGGGCACCACCCTCAGTGTGCTGGAGTTCCCCCCTTAATGTGAATGAGAGAGACCTGGCCATCTCCTATGCTCTTTTCGTCCCTAACTCATCTGTGTTCTTTCCGCCAAGATTTTATTCCCTGCATCTTGGTATTTTCATTGATTTTCCACAGGGTGGCACTCCTTTGTCATGGCTAAAACCACTTAATTATACTCACAGCAAAATTTAAATAGAAGAAATTTATCAAGCAATACATAGAAATGTAGAAAAGGCATACAAAGGTACATGAACAACAAAAAAAAAAGTCTTATTCCCAAAGAAGTGTAGGCAAAGCATGAAACCTCTTCTAACTTTTATCTGTGCTAAGCAGCATTTCAGTTTTCCTTGTGTCTAATGCACTTTACAAGTAAGACACTATGCTATATCAGTTGACTTACTCTATGCAAGCATATAAAATAAGCAGCGGTACTTCAAAGGCAAGTTGACATATCCAGTCATGATGTTGAGGAGTTGAGTCTGGGAACAGCAGTAAAGTGCCTCAGCATCGATTACTTAATCTCTTTTTTGAACTCTGTAACCACCTGTGAGCATGCCAGATACCTTCAGGGACTCACATTCTGTACAGAAAATCCTAAGTGAAGCATAACCCAGGAAGGGTCTGTTCACTTCTTCTATTGGGCATCAAAGATGTATGCTGCAGCAAAAAAAACCCATGAGGGTGCACAATGCTACTCACCAATGTTCCCCAAGAATTTTTTTTTAGATAAGGTTACAGCCATCAGCCTCTCACCATTCCATTGCTTCACCCATTATCTATTATCAACTACTACTTACTATCCAACCACCAACCCAACATCTTATGGAACCCTCCCCACAACGGCTAGGGCTTCTTTAGGCAGAGCTGCAGGAGCTGGCAACAGTGAGACCCTGGAAAAGGTGAAAGATGAAGGAAGTGATGTTAAGCATGTACACAAAGGGAAGGATTCAGCAAGGAGTTGAGAGCACCCTATGCTCTCTGTCTCACTCTCCTCTGTCCTCAGACTCCATGGCTACTTTCTCTGAGAAATTAAAAATGAACAGATGGTATTGTTCAAATACTCAGAAAGGCATACCTCCAATATTGTTTACTTCCTTTCAAACTAGGGCTATTGATTCCTTTAGAATAAGCTACTATAACTTCAGAATTGTCATGTATATTCTCTGATGCACAGTATTTAGCACAACAAAAGCCAAATGCAAACCAAAATATTCCTTTAGTCACTTTTCCTACAAAAGTTCTCAGGCAGGTGGGTTAAATTTTGATTTGCATATAAAAGCAGCAACCTACCCAGATCCTACTTAGTTAGTTAGTTATCTATTTGCTTGAGGAACTGATTTGCAAAGTGATGGGAGGTGACAAAACATTCTTTGTCAGCTTTTCCTTTTGGTCTTCAGCTTTCCTCTACTTACTTAGTCCAACGTCACCTTCCTCTTGATCCAGCTCGTTTCGGGGCTGATGGCGGAAGATGCGATTTATCAGAAGTCCAATGTGGCTCAGGAGAATGAAGGGCGGGGGCAGCCATGGCTTCTCATGGTAGGTCATAATGTAGCGATATCGATTGTACTTCCAGAGCTTATTTGATATGGATTTCAAATCATAATAAACATTACTACGAAAAGAGACAGAAAGGAAACAAGGGTGAAAGAGTGCTGTAAGCAATATTCCCAATACAGCACAAGATGCTTGTCTACAGATCTGATTTGACATTGAAGAGAAGTCCCATCCCTCCAGTGAAGTAAATTAGCTTAGCAACTTCCACTTACCAAGGCAGCAGCATGCGCCTGAAGCTAGTGCTCTGAGAACAAGATCTTCAAAGCTGCCTAACGGATTTAGAGATCAAATTCCCATTCACATTAATAGAAACTGCTCAAAAGAATATCCCTGAAGTGTCTTTGAAATCTCAGCCAGATTATTTAAACTTTAATATATAGCCTCACTGAGAAGCCAGCATCATTCTCCTCTTTGGACTGGATTCAATGTAGGAGTCAGGCTACGGCAAGAATGTTAACGTCCTGTATACTCTCACTAAACAAAGTATGTTCTGCAAGTGGCAGCTGTAGGTGCAATTATTGTGCAGGGTACTCAATAATTTCCCATATATACTATCAAAGACCCAAGTAAAGGAAAGCCAGTTTGTGGTTTCTGGCACTGCAATTTCAGTTGCACTGTCATATTACATGCCCAGGATATAACCACAAAAGTATTGCTTCTGGGACCATAATTAAATTTGTTGCAAATACCCATTTTTGGTCCCACTTCTGGAACAATTACATATCACTATTGCTGAAAGTTTAAACCTAGAAATAATTCAAATTACAATTTCAAAGCTGTGCATAAAAAAAAAAGTTTTAAAAATATTGATGCACTGCCACACTTTCAGGAAAGAGATTTCTAATTGGAAGCAGGAATGGAATGACTTTTGATCCTTCAGGGTTTTTTTAAATATTAATCACTACATTTCTTAATTTGAGATTTTTTTTAACCTAAATTGACTTTTTTCTTCCCCAGAAAAACTAGAACTCTAAGAAAAAGTAGTTGAGTACTTGAGTTAAACTGCTCTTTACAAACATTTTCTATAACTTGATCAACTATAAATGTTTTCCTGTTAAAATCTGAAGGGTTAGAATTACTGTACAGCCACTAATTAATTACTCTAAAATTACAATGAAGTCCATTCCTACTCTGGCAGCTGGCATTAAAAAACATATATTTAAAACCAATGCAGTCTAGAACATATAAAATTGCAACAATAGGAATTTTCTATTTCTAAACTAAGAGTATGCTTCTACAAAGTCATTATCCTCTTTTGTTGAATACCTCCTCCACTTATCTGCCAATTTCAATTCTGGATTACCTCTATGATGACTGTTACACAGGTTCTCTGCACAACAAATACAACTTTTAGGAACAAAGGGCAAATTAATTCAAAGCTGACTTAATGTTGCTTGCTTTCCAGATGCAACTGTCCACTTTTGTAGTCAGAGTTTGTTTAAATAGCACAACAGTTCAGATGTTTGCTCGGCATTTCCTTCCTCTCGCTCCCTTGGTTCCACCACTTTTTATTTGCCAGAACCGCACGGAAGATGAGGTAACAACAACCACCATCAATATGAGTCTGCTACTGCATTTTCACCGAAAGGCTGTTGCAGAAGTGCTGCCAGAACATCTCCATTTGCTGCTTTTGCAACAATATACCATGGTACCTACTTAAAGAATGCAATAAGCAAGTTGACCATGATGATGTACTGCACAAAGAGGTAGACAGCTTGGAGGAACGGTGTGAGGAACGAGCCAGGAGGACAGGCTTCATTGGCTTCACAGACTGAAGAGAAGAACATACAAAGCATGGTTAATGCAGAAATGAGCAAAGTACAGCAATAGCACATGCTCCTCACTTGCCCCAGTAACAGAATCATCCTCATTACTTTCACAGAGTTACATTACTAAATTTCCAACTAAAAAACTCTGCCTTCATGTAAAGGAGATCTGACATATCTTTGTGATACTACCCTCTCACAGTTTCCACTGCAACTCAGAAGCTGTTGACACCATTTCAAAGATTCACAGAATGCACTGGTTTGGAGGGGACTCTCAAAACTCATCTTGTTCAGCCTTCCCTGCAGTGAGCAGAGACACCTTCAACTAGATCAGGCTGCTTGGGGCCAAACTGAGTCTGAACTAAAATGTCTTCAGGGACGGGGCCTCAACCGACTGATATTTCATAGATAGCAGTTCTTATGATAGGCACTTTGATATTTTGCTAAGGGGAAAAATGATGCAGTTGAAATGTATTTGGGAGATGGTACACACTGAAGTAAACTGAAATCCAGGTCTTTGATCCTTCAAGCAAGTGTAAAAGTCTTTACTTTGGAAAGCACACAGTGCAAAGACTGCTTTATCAGTACTGGAGTATTATTCATGCAGAGCTTCAGGACCACATCAACTCATGTGCAGAAGGATATACGGCTATGATATTTATGCAATGAAGCAACAAATAAATAAAAAAAATGGATACCACTTAATCATAGAATCATAGAATCAACCAGGTTGGAAGAGACCTCAAAGATCATCCAGTCCAACCTATCACCCAGCCCTAGCCAGTCAACTAGACCATGGCACTGAGTGCCTCATCCAGTCTTTTCTTGAAGACCCCCAGGGACGGTGCCTCCACCACCTCCCTGGGCAGCCCATTCCAATGGGAAATCACTCTCTCTGTGAAAAACTTCTTCCTAACGTCCAGCCTATACCTACCCTGGCACAACTTGAGACTGTGTCCCCTTGTTCTATTGCTGGTTAACTGGGAGAAGAGGCCAACCCCCACCTGGCTACAATGCCCCTTCAGGTAGTTGTAGACAGTAATAAGATCACCCCTGAGCCTCCTCTTCTCCAGGCTAAACAGGCCCAGTTCTCTCAACCTCTCCTCATAGGATTTGTGTTCCAGGCCCCTCACCAGCTTTGTTGCCCTTCTCTGGACATGTTCCAGTACCTCAACATCTTTCTTGAATTGAGGGGCCCAGAACTGGACACAGTACTCAAGGTGTGGCCTGACCAGTGCTGAGTACAGGGGAAGAATAACCTCCCTTGTCCTGCTGGCCACACTGTTCCTGATGCAGGCCAGGATGCCATTGGCTCTCTTGGCCACCTGGGCACACTGCTGGCTCATCTTCAGCTTACTATCTATCAGTACCCCCAGGTCCCTTTCCTCCTGGCTGCTCTCCAGCCACTCAGTCCCCAGCCTATAGCGCTGCTTGGGGTTATTGTGGCCAAAGTGCAGAACCCTGCACTTGGCCTTGTTAAATCTCATCTCATTGGCCTCTGCCCACCCATCCAGCCTGTCCAGGTCCCTCTGCAGGGCTCTCCTACCTTCCAACAGATCAACACCTGCTCCTAGCTTGGTGTCATCTGCAAACTTACTGATGCTGGACTCAATGCCCTCGTCCAGATCATCAATAAAGATATTGAACAGGACTGGGCCCAGCACTGATCCTTGGGGAACACCACTTGTGACTGGCTGCCCTTCGGAAGTCCAGTGTGGAGGTTCTGTTGATGCCCCTCCTGGTTTCTCCAAAATAACTGCGGTACGACCCAGATGGGACACGAACCCACAATCCCCAGCTGTTTTTAAGTTATCAAATTAATACTTTCTCAGTCTTTATAATCAAATTTTACAACTTTGTGAACATTTTAAAACACAGTTATGAGGCAGCAGTCTTAAATTCAGGACATATTTTACAGCATAAAGTGTCACCAGAGAAATCAGAGTTTTATTTGGGAAATGTCAATTTCTAAAAGTTTAGCTTTGATAACTAATTAAATGGTTTAAACTGTGAAACTTAACAGTTTGCTTTCATTCAAGAATTCTGTCTTACAGAACTAAAGTACATCATCATCATGTGACAGTTTCAGCAATAATAATAGATGCAACATCTTAAATTATTTTAATGAATCAGACCTATGCTGAACCAGATATCTGAAATACTTTCATCTTCTCTTTTAGGGTCTGCTTTACTTGTATCCATCACTTACGAACAAGAGAGTGCCTTCTGTGGTGGAGGGGCAGCAGCCCCAAAACTGAGGCTTCTCTATGCCTCTGCATGCCTGGACATGTCTTTTTGCCAGGGACCTACGGCAGGAAACAGGTTGTGTAACACACACACGCCCAGTCTGTGTACCCCTGGGGTCCGCCCAGGTAATCCCCTATTGGGAGGGTCCAGGCAAACATCTACTGCCTATTAAGGTAAGGTTTGGGCTTACTGCCAGCCTGATTGGTCACTTTAGATGGCCAAATGAGCCACAAATCTCAGCTCGGAGTCTATAAAGAGGAGTGCAAAGGAGCACCACGTGTTCAGAGTGTTCAGAGGTTCAGACTTAGATGTTCAGACTCAGCTCTCTGATCCACATAGCAGCACCCTGCTGCCCTGACCTGCTTGCATGGCCTAGACACAGAGTCAGGCCCTTACTCTCTTGCAAACATTACTGAGGCTCAGCCCTCTTGCATTGATCTTAAGGTGCAGTTAAGCTGTCTGCGAACCCTTTGAGAAGCAGAGCGCATGCACGCCTGCACTTCATACATATATGGGGAGCTGAGAGCCCCCTGCCTAAGCCTACAGCAGCCATACATACTGGCTTGCTGCCTTGCACTTATCTACGGAGCCCAAGTCTCCCTGCAGCCCGGCATAGACCCTGCTTGCCAGCTGTCCTGTAAGCCTGGAAAGATCCAGACTCAGCAGACCCTTTCAGACTGTCTGCTAACCTACAAACACAGCCTGCTAGCTGTACAGACGACCGTGTCAGAAGCTACACAGACAAATCCTGCTCCTGCACCTGGAAATCCTGCCAGCTGATCATCCCTGGACACACACGGCATCCAGAAGCAGCAGCACCAAGGCAGAGACCATTTCACACCAGGAGAGAAGGTCAGAGAAACCCTGTTTACCCCAGAGACTGGGAACACTTAGCATTCCCCTGCAAGCCAGGACAGACTCCATCTTCACCAAGACCCGAATACTGGGCATACGCTGTGACACAATCCCGGGAGGGTGATTAATAATTAATACTTAAGGGCAACACATCTAAGCAAGCTTTAATTCCTTTGTAAAATAAATTACCTCTGACTGAAGAGCAGACAGAGTTTCAGCCCTTGCTGGGCAATGAGTATAGTCGTTAAGAGGCATTAAGCCTAAGGGAATCTTTCTCTCTGTCTATAGTTGTTGATAATTTGATATTTCCATTTAATAATCAATCCCTGTAAATATATCCCTGCTGTTTTCATAACCTTGCATAACAAACCTGATTTCATAGTGGTTGGGGGTGGTACAAATTTGTAAATATTAATTTTAATAAATAATTTTATAAAAATTTAATACCACCTCAAATTAATTTCTCACTTCCCCCTAACAGGGAAGGAATAGAGAAATCCCCTCCACGACACCTTCCACCTCTAATGCTGAAACTCCTTCTTGAGCATGTGTTTCTCCTCTTTTACTCTATAATTAGGATATAATATTTTTCTTATTTACATTGATTAGTTCTGTATTTCCTACATTTAATGGGTTTATCTATTTAACAATGATGCCAACTAACTCTTAATATGGTTTGAATTATAGCAGAATTAATTCTACACAGTGATTTTAGCTCAATGTCTTCTAAGTAACTACATTTTCTGAGATTTAGAGCAGGTTTTCAGAGGCACTGTCTGCTTCAACTAGGGATAATGCTTGATGTAGATAGTACCAAAGATTGGTATGCAGGCCAAGGCCACTGCTAAATCTTGTGTGCCATGCTAGGGGTGCAGTAATAGAGGTCACACTTGCAGGGAGGATTGGACAGGATGGGCAATTCTAAACTGACCAGCAAGGGATTCGATTCAGTGTAGACAATATTCAGTATAAAGCTGAGGGATTATGAGAGTTAAGATTCCTTCATCAGTGGGTGGCGTTCAAGGAGGACTCTGTCCATTCTGACTTTGATCCCAAACCATGTGTTCCTGAATCCATTTCCAGAATCTAGCTTCTGAACCCAGTACCCATGTACCACTGTGTACAGTCTGGGACTTCCCCAGTACCTGCTCTATGGCATAAGTGCTGACAGTGATGTAATTTCCTTCTCAGCATGCATGGGGGAGGTGTGTTAAGTATTGATTTTGTCTATCCAGCTGGCGGCCAGTCACTAGTGGTGTCCCTCAGGGATCTGTGCTGGGCCCCATCCTCTTTAACATCTTCACAGATGATCTGGATGAGGGCATTGAGTCAGTCATCAGCAAGTTTGCAGATGACACCAAGCTGGGGGCAGATGTGGCTGGGTTGGAGGGCAGAAGGGCTCTGCAGCGGGACCTTGACCACCTGCACAGATGGGCAGAGTCCAATGGGATGGGGTTCAACAGCTCCAAGTGCAGGGTGCTGCACTTTGGCTACAACAACCCCATGCAGAGATACAGGCTGGGGTAGGAGTGGCTGGAGAGCAGCCAGACAGAGAGGGATCTGGGGGTGCTGATTGATACCCACCTGAACATGAGCCAGCAGTGTGCCCAGGTGGTCAAGAGAGCCAATGGCATCCTGGCCTGCATCAGGAATGGTGTGGCCAGCAGGAGCAGGGAGGTCATTCTGCCCCTGTACTCTGCACTGATTAGACCACACCTTGAGTACTGTCTTCAGTTCTGGGCCCCCCAGTTTAGGAGGGACATCGAGATGCTTGAGTGTGTCCAGAGAAGGGCGACGAGGCTGGTGAGAGGCCTCGAGCACAAGCCCTACGAGGAGAGGCTGAGGGAGCTGGGATTGTTTAGCCTGGAGAAGAGGAGGCTCAGGGGTGACCTTATTGCTGTCTACAACTACCTGAGGGGTGGTTGTGGCCAGCAGGAGGTTGCTCTCTTCTCTCAGGTGGCCAGCGCCAGAACGAGAGGACACAGCCTCAGGCTGTGCCAGGGGAAATTTAGGCTTGAGGTGAGGAGAAAGTTCTTCACTGAGAGAGTCATTGGACACTGGAATGGGCTGCGTGGGGAGGTGGTGGAGTCGCCATCCCTGGAGCTGTTCAAGGCAAGATTGGACGTGGCACTTGGTGCCATGGTCTAGCCTTGGGCTCTGTGGTTAAGGGTTGGACTTGATGATCTGTGAGGCCTCTTCCAACCCTGATGATACTGTGATACTGTGAAATTAAATTTCAGTTTTCTTTTCCAGTCACTAAGTCTCTCTCTCTTACCTCCCTTTCTCCTCCCTTTTGGGAAAGTAAAGGGGTTAAGAGTTCATTTAGTGACCAGCCCAGCTCTAATTCTTGACGTACAGAAAAAAAAAAAAAAAAAACCCCAAAAAACCCCACAAAACTTCCTTATTTTTACTGTCATGTTTTTCTTCTATTCTTTATCCATTTAAGGCAACTTTGTAGTCTTTTCTCCAATTGATGAGCATCTTTGGATTCACCTAGGTAAAAATTAATCTCACTGACAGATCCCCTGACCATGAATTAGCTGAGTGTTAGTTTTTACGAGCTTTGCAACATACTTCCTTCGCAAAGCTAAATTTGAAGTTTTCAAAGCTTAGTCTTTATCTTTACAAAGAAACTAATATGCTTACCTTTATTCACACAGTATTATTCATGATTAAAGGACATACGTACACAGGAAAAAAATATTTGAACAAGAATAGACCCGATGAATAGTCAAAACTCTAGTGGGCACATTTCTGCACATACCATCTATTTCTCCAGCATAGACTTCACCGAACATCATCCAGTAGGGTTGAAATACAATATCTCGTGCCAAAGTCCAAGAAGGAGGCTCTTCTGGTGAAAGGATTGCCTTTCGTGACACTCCAAAACTCAACAGAACTATGGCCATCATGACCACAATATAGAACATGTTTGCTGTCTGGAATGTGAGCATGAAAGAATTAGCTGTGTTAATTGTGTGTAAAGGAGACATACATTTTAGGGAAGAGTATCGATCACTGCTTTTACAAATCAGAATATAAACTCAAGGCAAATATCTGAAACATGCTGGAGAAAATAAAAGTAATCTATTTCTATGACCTGGACTACCTAAGTATTTTACAGAGGTTAAGGTTATCCTGAATGAAAAAGGCCACAAGTCCTACTTTTGTCTCAGGTCTCCCTTAAAATCTAAAGCAAGATTTGAAAAATCCAAGGACCTAATGATAGTGCTTTCCTTTGGTGGTATTTCTTCCAAACCAATAGTAAGGAATAAGAGTGAAGATTATTTTGCCTTCAAACACTGAATTGGACTTACTATGAAAGACAGACTATAAAAGGATTAAAAAGGTAGTTCCCAAAACTGAGGGAAATTACAGTGGGAATCTGCAGATATCCCTCAAGACCAGGCAGCAGTTCAGCAGTATTTCTCACACCAAAAGAGAAGAAAAAAAAATTAACTTTGATCTCAGAGAAATTTTGCTTGCTAAAATGAGATACAATTATTTGAATTGAAATGGAAAATAATAATGAGACAGTTTCCAAGAGCTAGGGGAATTATCTGTAGCAGTAAGCCCATTTGCAAGAGACTGATTTTTTTCCTGTGTCATTAAGCTAGATCAGAAACTTAACTCAAATGCAAACTTTCTCTAAATAATGAAGTGGCTTTTGTGAATACAGTCAAACATTCACTAAATTAGGGAGAACTGAAATCTGATTATGGTCAACTCACACAGAAAAAAAGATATTCTATTTTCAGGTAACATATTCAGTACAAATTATTAGGTGACCTCTGCTTTGTCTATCACTCTCTTCTCTTGCTTCTGACCTTTACGTGAAGCCTTAACTAGAAAAATACTGCTTAAAGCATAATACTTACCATTTTCCCAATCATTGTCAGGTATGGGCCAGCATGCTGATTCACAGCAAAAAGATCAAGGAGACGAGTATACCAAAATATTATATCCAAGCAGTAAAGTAGCCTCCCTGCAGTTTGAATAGGTGGGTCAGACCAGCGCAAGCCAAAACCAATCATAAACAGGATGATAGCTATGGAATCAGTAAAATTCCAGTACTCAGATATCCAAACCTTCACTTTTTGGGAGAATTTTCCAGGTTCTGTGATAAATACCTGAAATGGATGCGGGGGGGGGAAAATAAATAAAAGAAACAAAGCAAACAAACAAAAAAACAACCAAATAAAAAGCCTCCACAATGTTACAGATGCATTCTTTAACCTTTTCCATTCTTTAACCTTTTCTACCTGAACTGCTTTGTGGTATTTGGGAATATATAATTTTTTTATTTTCTTTTTTTTTTTTCTTTAATGCCACGCCTCTACTGTAAGTTGCCCTTCACTATTAATTGAGGTTTGTCCTTAATCTATAGTATCATATTGCTCAAGCATGCTACACCAGATAGACTAGCTCTTCATAAGGAGAAATTTATTCTGAGCCTGACCCTGCTCACTAAAGAGCACATTGCTCAGTGGAAAAATCAGCTACTATAGAACTCCTATGCATATGCATCATTTACATTAACAAGCATTTTCTAGAGGAATGGTCACGATCTGCAACAGCCCTTTCAAAAGCCCCTAAGTCATGGAAAGTAGCAACCTAACCTTGCTGGTGGGAAAATAACTGATGCCTTTTATTTCAGACTGAAATTATAAAGATCCTGGTATTCCACCAAGGACGTGCTAAAAAAAGGTGTGCTAGCAACTAGCAAGGTAAGGAATGAAATGTTGTTCCTTGAACTCTGAGGTGCCCTAAAGGCATTTCAAGCATCACTAAGCAAATGTGCGAAGTGGAATCTTTGGGAGGCCATAAATAAAACCTTTACACAAGTGAGGGTAATTATGCAGTGCTATTTAGATCACAGCGGTAGCAAGCAAATTTGAGACTTTGAAATGGAATTCCCTGATCCTGCAATAATTTATGCAAATGAACACATTAGTGTAAACAAGTGATCCTGCTCAGTTCAGCTGGACTAACTCACACGAGGAACTAGTCGCAGGATACAGGCCTAAGGCTTTGTCAGTTGATAAAATCTACAGGAATAGAGATTTCTTCAGTTATAAATAACAAGGCCCTCAGCAGTGAATTAGCTGCACAAGTAAGACACAATGTCCTAAAAAGTTTTCACCAGAACACCAGAACTAGCACATGGACAAAGAAAATCAAGTAGTAAATGTGAATCTGAAAGTTTCCAATTAATGATAATGCTAGAAAAAAAAGCTGATGTTTCCACTGTCTCACTATCAACATGATGCAACAGCACAACAGTGACTTCCAAAGTGCTTGCAATTAGGTAATCCTTGGGTAGATTATGTTTCTTTCAATATTGTTTCAAGCAAACACATAATTTATATATTTATCCAAGCTTAAATACATTCCCAGCACTTTTGCTGCCCCACAAAATCCTTTGCCTCCTTTGTACTGATGTCACAGTCTTCCGGGTGTGTATGCGTTGTAACAGCATCCTTCACTCAGAACTATGACTTATTTTTTGTATCTTTATTCCTCTAAATGTACAGCATATCAAATGTGAAAAAAAAAAGTCACACTACTATTGTTTATGTGCTGATTCTACAGATAAGCCTGATCAGGTATAACGACATGGGAAACATATGGTATTTGTCCTCAGACTCAGGTTTGGAGTGCAAGTTGTGTTCAGAAGATTGGATCGAATAATTGCACTTAATTTCAATTGGAATATAACTTTTTCCATGCTCAATGATCCACTCAAAAAAGATAAGAAAAAGGTGCATACGCTCTCAACAATCACTGTCAAGCAACCTGCACATTACCAATGGCTTTACGTGTAAAAATAAGATACCTAAGGACAAACATTTAAAATGTGTTTTCAAAGCCTAAATACTGGTACTCAAATAAAAGGCTTCTGAGTAAATGCCCTGTTTAATTCTTTT
The DNA here is from genome assembly GCF_015220805.1 of Pogoniulus pusillus. Lineage (NCBI taxonomy): Eukaryota > Metazoa > Chordata > Aves > Piciformes > Lybiidae > Pogoniulus > Pogoniulus pusillus. The sequence goes on along the minus strand of NC_087309.1, from coordinate 66,867,543 downwards.
CTAAATTCTCTACTGAAAGAACACAGAATTTGGCATTCCCCAGTTTGTGGCATTCACTGCTTTATAATATATTCTCTACAGACAAGAAGTGTGAATGACAAAACTTACCTCCCTGATTTTTTCAATAGCAGTGCTGAAAATATAAATTATAACAAGCCACTCTTGCACACTCGGTCTTGGTTCCATCTTCACCAACACGACGTAAGTGAAAAGCATGAGAAATGCCATGTACGCCATCTGCGAAACACACAGACATATATAGCACATAGCCACAAAAGTCTTCATGCGTTTCTGCAAACTTAATGTGTAATTAGTCTGGCAGTTTGTATTCAAACTGCTGGGGCACTGTCAGGTTTTTGAGACCAAAATCTTTCCTTCTTAGGCATTACCAGGAAAGTGGGACCAGAAAATTAACTATAGCACACAGCGTATGTCCACTAGGTCACAAATCCGTAACATAACACACACCACTTTGCACATTTCTTGAGTTTAAAGGCAGTGCTATGCTTTTATTCTAACCTTCTGTAGGAGCAAGTAACCGTTCTCAAAGCTACAAGAATTACTGCTGTTTAATCAGTGCCATACAAAACACAGCAAGAGCAATATCAGGTAGAAGGCACATACATAAAAAGTACCAAAAACTTACTATAGACACACATGGAATATAGATTAACAAACTACAAAGCAGTTAGCATTACCGTTTTAAGATTTGTGCATATGTGCTTTATCCAAAGCTCTACTGACAAATGGTTTATTGCTAAAGTTGATTTAATAAAGGTATATTTCTGTACAGTAAATGATCATGCATAGATTAATATTCATGCCTTCATAAACAGTTTCTTAAGACAAGGATGCAAATATCTGTGAGGTATTTAACGTGTCTGAGCCCAACTTCAAATTTATTTCTGCCTGTGATATTAACCACTGTTCAAGCTGTGCTTGAATTTTTCTTTAATTCTTCATGACTGTTCTTTTTGTTTGCTTGGTTTAGTCATTTTGCTGGGTTTTTCTACTGATACTGCATGATTTTAGTAGAAAAACTTCTCACTTAAGTATGAGAATAATATTCAAGCATCTTCCCACCCATCCCCACCAATAAGTGGCTACAAATCCATGCTAGACAAAGTAAAAAGCAGTATCAAGTGGCATTTGAAGGATAAAAGGAGGGCTTGGTAATTGAAGTTCTAGTGTAATGACCAACCGTGTGAAACCAGAACTTGACAATTGGTGCATTGTAGAACTCATAGATTTTTCTAGTGCCAGGCAGGTTTCCTTGTCCACCATCTACTTGGCTTTCATCAGACTTCTGAGCAACCTTCTCCACATCATAATCCTTCTTTAAAAGGAAACAGCATTTTAAATCAAAGGAACCATAGTCTATGATAGCAAAGGCTGTGGCATGTTTAAACAAAGACAGACAGAGATTTTAAGCTTTGTCCTGAACATACAGAACACTACTACAGCTTTCTTTCATCTGGTTATAAGCATCTCATTCGCAATAATTAACATGCATACTCTTAAGAATTTGCTTTTATGACTACAGGCAGTGGACTGAATGTCAGCTGAACCTGAATCCACTCCTGTTCCTGCTGCACATTTCCTTCAGTCTGTAAGCAAAGTCACTTAAATACTCCATATCTCACTTTCCTCATCTCTAAAATACAGATAAATCATAACTCTCAGTACAAAACAACTGAGTTAGCTAGAGCTTCACTGATGACTGTGGTACATTCTGAAATAAGGCAGTAATTTCCACATTTCCATTTAGGTCTACAGTAGCACAGAACATGTAAAGACAGTGAAATAATTACATTTTAATGCAGAATTTAATTGCTAGATTAACACATATTTTATGCCTAATGAGAAGATGAGAATGGAACAAGTAAGTTCTCATGAATATCTGCCTACAAAAAATAGAGGTAACACGCTTGATTCAGAGTTTGAGATTTGTGTGAGTACCCCGCTAAAAGTACAAACACCGGATTACCACTGAAACCTAAAATGAGCTGCACACAGACAACAGTGAGCAACTGAGAGAGGAGTAGAAGGTGCTGTGTCAGAGAGAGAAAACACAAGCATGACATTGACAGGCCTATCATACTGCTGCAAAATCCCTCAACGATAATACACTCTTCTATTTCACATGAATTGAAAGTTAACTGAGAAGGTCCCAAGCAGTATACAATGCTTACCTACTTTAGGATAAGCAGAGCAACTCTCACTTGACAATGCTACTTTTATTAGTCAGTACCTGACCAACATTTACCCCTCTGGATGGAAATTCTCTGCATCTGCTGTCTCCCTCAGACTGACAACTTTAGGAATTATTCTCTTCAAGGAATTATTTGTGGAGCGTAAAAAGGACAGGCAGTTCTCCGTAGCAAAAGCCTGGGTGAATTCAGATTCTAAAAGGCAAAGACTTCACTTATGCTGGAGACTCCCCACAGGCAGGCCTAAGAAGGATATTTGCACAGCCAGGTCCCTACAGAGTGTTTCAAGACTCAGTTCAGGTTACTAAGATAAAAGCATAGTGCTTATCTCGTGCTTTAAATGGCATCTCCGCTAACCTTAAGTGGTAGAAATTAGACCTTGTTTTTCTACAGGGAGGGTAGGCACTAAACTTCTGGAAGGACTGTGATGCAATTCAGATAACAAAATGTCAAAGAGAGATTAAGAGGGAAGGATGGTCATGGAAAAGGGATGAGGCTGTGGCCAAGATGTGGGACAGAAGCTGCTAGCCAGGCAAAGTGGGAGGAAGGAGTGAGTTAGAGAGGATGCAACCTGGACTGCCTCAGATCTGCTGTTTCCTCCTTTGGACAGTTTAACCGGAAACCTGAACTGAGTTCTATGAGAGTGATTTTTCATATAATATGAAACCACTCTTAGATTACTTGATATTCAAGGTGGCCTGCAGGTATTTATCTGCAGCTTGAGCAGGCCTTCTACCCTAAAACAACTGACAGATAATTACAATCTCACTAGAATTCTGTGAAGTTAGGAAGGATTTTCTCATTATGATCAGTACAGAATTGACATCTAGGATGGATTAAGTAACTTCAGTCTGTTTCCAAACCAGGGATCAGACCCCTGCTTCTTGAGAACCACATACTTCCAGCTGATCACCTTCTCTTCATTCATCAGGATTACACGGTGGTAAACAGACTCTGACACACGAATGACTGATCATCACAGACTAACCAGAGACAAGGCATCTTTAGAGCTAGCTGGACTCTGATCCCCATGATACCATGTGAACTGGTGGCAGTCTTGAGACTGAGGCACATGAGACATTTCAGCTTTGCTTTTAAACTCCAGCATCAAGATGGTGGGAGGTAGGAGAATACTCATAATGACCTAAAAGAGAGACATAATTAAAGGGGCACAAAATCAATTCAGCAGTGATAGTATAGACCTGAGGCACTAGTCAGCCATGCATGGTGCCAATATAAACCCAGTGCAGGGAATCTCTGTCATACTCCTAAAGAAGTTCTTAACTTTATGTGGCTTTGATGAGTGCCGTGGTATCTGGGAGTACTTTAGATACTGCTCCGTAAGCCTGGAAGGCATTCCTACCATCAGCACCTCCACCAGAGAACCACCAATATAAGGCAGGGAGAGCAGGAGAAGTAGGACCAAAGAGTGGTAAGACAATGGGAACAGAAAAAAAAAAAAAAAAAAAACAACCTCACAAAATGCCGTGTCATCCCATAGCTGCTTTTGCAAAGAAGTAGATAAGAAGCAAGTACTGTCTTCCCTCTCCACACTTCTTTTCTGTCCTAGATGTGCAAATTCCAATCCATGAATAAGCACACCTGTCTGAAGCTACATCAAACATACTCATAACCATAAAGACATGTACAAAGCACCCAAACAGCATCTAAATGGTCAGGAAAAGTGATGTTACTTTAAACCATGAGTTCTTCCGCATCTTCAGACGTCCCATCCACATATCAGTCAGCAGCATCTGAGTACAAGTGTGGGATACGAAGGGCCGCAACCCCACAGACACTGCTAGTTTTAAGCAAGTTGAGTTGCTCCAGTTTTTCAGTTCATAGGTCAGCAACTTCATGGCCATCTGCTCGTTCTGTCTGAATGCTTTGTCCAGCACATCTAAGGCAAGTTGGCCAAATTCCCTAGAGTAAAAAGAAGTTTATGGTTAAATCAAGCAAACCTCAAAATCACTGCTACAAAGAGGCTGGTTTGAAAACTCCATTAACTAATAATCTCACCAAGTATGCTTTCTCTCATTTCTCTCATTGCTTTATCAGTATATCTAGTGAAAAATAATTTCAGGAGTAAATATAACAATTTAGTCCTAATCCTTGTCTGAGCTATTTGTTTTCTTCTTAATCAAACAAAACAGTGGGGGTCGGTCTCTTACACCAGGCAACCAGAAACAGAACAAGGGGATACAGTCTCAAGTTGTGCCAGGGCGGGTAGGCTGGATGTTAGGAGGAAGTTCTTCCCAGAGAGAGTGATTTGCCATTGGAATGGGCTGCCCAAGGAGATGGTGGAGTCGCCGTCCCTGGAGGTGTTCAAGAAAAGACTGGATGGGGCATTTAGTGCCATCGTCTAGTTGATTGGATAGGGCTGGATGATAGGTTGGACTGGATGATCTTGGCAGTCTCTTCCAACCTGGTTGATTCTGTGATTCTATGTTCTGTGTATTTTGCTCAACAACAGACTCATCATCAGTGTGGGAAAGCATTGCAGGCAGTGGAAAAAGCCTCCTCTTTTATGTTGTCTCATAAGCATCTCTGTAAGGAGGTCTGGTGCTGCACACGATACGAGACAGCACATGTTATTGTACTCTGAATTTAAGGCATGATGGCCACAAAGCACACGTCATTAACAACACAAACTACCAGAAAACACTAACACGACACTATAAACTTGAAGAAAATTCTTAGTCTTCTTAATTTTTTGTTCACTCAGCTATTTCAGCATACATTTTTCTTTAGGTCTTACATAGAGCAGGATTTAAGCAACAGTTTCAGTGTACTCATTACCACATTACAGACCTGAAAACTGCAACACATATGTGCCACATGGCATTTTGAAAAGCTGAACAGCATGAAAAGCTGTAAGGGAAATTGCAGTCTCCCACCTGGCCATTTAGCAAACAATGAGCCACATGTTTCTATTTTAATTTTCAAATATGCAACTAGACAACATGCTATAGCTTTAACTGTCAACCAGAGTACACAACAACACAAAGCTCCATCACATAATATGAACAGTGGAGTCTTTTACACTCTATAGTCCATGACACCTCAAATTTTACAAACTCTTTGTATATTTAAAAAACACCTAACTATTCTAAGAACTGGCAGAACTTCATTAAGAATTCATACTTAGAGTATTTCTTGAGCTCTTCTGAAGTATCATCTACCATGTTGCTCTGTTTAGCTTCACGTGCCATTGCCTTGTAGAGTTTACAAGCCACAACAGCCTTGACCATGGCTTCTTCTCCATGCTGCCAGAAAAACATGGCCAACTTCTGCCTTTTCATTAATACTGCCCAAACTAGGAGGTCATTATAGGGGTAGATAAAGCCAGATGACTCATAGTTCTCTGCAAAATTTGTATCTTCTTTTGATTTCTTCTTACACTTAGGGAAAGCAGTGGATCTTTCCTATAAATTGTTAAAAAAAAAATCTTGATGAATGTTTGAAGTTCAGATTCATGAAATTAAACTGCATGCAAATCTGAATCACAAGAACCAAGATACTTGATTATTATATATATTTAGGTCATAAACCACAGGTAGGATCACAATCAGATTAATAATGTGAAGCAGGAGGTAACATTAGTGGCAGGAAAACACTCCTTTCTCTCTACTCATGCCATTTATAACCTTCCATTCTGTAGTGATACCAAGATCCTACTTTGACTTGATGTTCAGAAATCTGGTGATACTACATTTCCTTGAACAAAAGCCCTTAGCAACAAATGGATGGAAGTTAAAAAAAATCACAGAAGGTGTCTGAGCTTGATTTCAATGTTAAACTGCAGGATTTGCACTCAGTGAACAGTGACCAGTACATCAGTTCCACCAAAATTTAAGTAGATCTATGATAATTACCAGCCTGACCCAAGTGCGTCTAAAAGCTGTCAATAAAATGATCAGCAGATTAATATGTCCTAAGCAAAGTATAGAATAAACAGTTACATTACCTTGTATTTGTAAGGCTGTGCTGTTCTGAAGAACTGAGAATGCAGAGTACTTTCAGCAGATCCCATTCTGCTACCCGACTGATTACTTGGATGAATGGAATGAGAGAGGCTCTGAGAAAAGCTGGAGAGCACTCTCTATATATCACCACAAAACACAAGCAGAGAAATGCAAATTAGAAATCAGATTTGCTGGTACATACCTCTCACTGCAGTAGTGCCTGTAGAAATGGATGTTACTCAAAGACTAGTGAGTCAGCAAACACTGAATTGCTCAATAGCATTCACCAATTAAAACACCAACCAGACTTTCACCACACAACCTGGAAGCTCTTCAAAGTGACTACTTAGTGTTGTGAGGTCTTTAAAAGACCGAAGTTCTCTGAACTTTTTCCTGATCATTTACTCTGAAGGATGGCATGTCCAGCATCCTTGGGAATTCTGTTCAGTGTTGACTGAGACAGAAGAATATTAGTATCTGAATCACTAACACTCCTTCCTACTGCTTCTAGATATATGGTCACATGTTTTCACTCATCTCTGTTAAGATTTTACTTAATGAGTATACAGTGAAGAGTGTCAGAACCGCTCAATTATCTCTTTCTACTCACTGTATTAAGACTGTGACACACGGGAAGCTCTAACTGTTTCTAGTCACTCCATTTAACATTTTTGCATTATTTCTCACTTTCCCTGATCAGCCAAAAGTTCTATTAGTCATTACAACAGTATGACGGGGTGAAAATATGTTGTTGTTTGCTTTTTAACATACGGAAGTGCTTCTACTTCAAAAAGCAGGAAGAATTCTTGTGCAGTGTATCTGCTCATTCTGTGATGTTGGGAATAATATTTGGGTAATTTATTGAGAAGTTTACACAGTTTTCAAGTTAGTGATTTTGGCAAGTAAAGAGGAAAACAGGAAAGTGTTAGCATGTTTGCACACTGCTTTGAGGCAGTTTCATTTGTGTTTTTGTTTGTTTGTAGAAGTTACACTACTGATATGCACACATGGATGTACAGTCACACAAAATGCTAGGTTGGAAGGGGACCCCAAGAATCATCTGGTCCAACCTTTATACTTATTACTATTGTTTAAAAGAGAAGGCCCAGCAGCCTCTCAAGCTAAATCTTAAAACTGACCAATATAAGAGAATCTACCACTTCTCTTGGAAGACAGTGGCAATCTGTAATTGTTCTCATTGTGAATTTTTTTTTCTGGAGTCCATTTGGAATCTCCCAAGGAGTAACTGTTACCCATCACCCCTTATCTTTCCAATAGGAATCCCCATAAAAAAGGGAGATTCCATCCTCCTGATGTACTGGTACATTGTAATAAGGTCTCCTCTCTTCTCTTCTCCAGGCTAAACAAAGTCAGTTCTCTCAGCCTTTCTTCATATGGGAGGTCTTCCAGTCCTCTGATCATTTTTGTGGGCCTTCTCTGGATACTTTCCACTTTGTCTGCATCTTTTTTGTCCAGTGAGGACCAAAGCTGCACATAGTATTCTAGGTGTGGCCTGACAAGCTCTAAGTACAGTGAGACAATGATTTCTTTATCTGTACTGATAATGCCCTTGCTGCAACCCAGCATCCTCTTGATTTGGGTTTGGGTTTTGTTTTTTTGGTTGGTTTTTTTTTTTTTTTTTTTTTTTTTTTCCACTGCAGCACATTCTTCACTCATGCTGTGCTTATTATTCACCAAGATGCCCAGGACCCTTTCCACAGGGCTACCCTTCAGCCAGGTGGATACCAGTCTCAGCTGTGCCCCTGGATTATGGATTCCCAGATTTAAGACCATATATTTGTCCCCAACAAACTTCATGAGGTTCTTGCTAGCCCAGTCACTGAGCCTACCCAGGTCCTCCTGGAGGTGGCCCTCCTTTCTAGAGAGTCAACCTCCCCACCCATTTCAGTGTAGAATGTGCAGAACAGCACAAATGTTCAAGCACAACCTTGTGCATTCACAAAGCCACTCTACCCATAAGACTTTCCATGTGATGACCATGGAAACAGCTTTTTCAGGCAAACAGCTCAACATGGTGTGCTGGGTTTAGCTGAAGCAGAGGGTTTTTTTCAGAGTAGCTAATATGGGGCTATGCTTTGGATTTGTGCTGAAAACAGTGTTGATAACACAGAGATGCTTTTGTTATTGCTGAGCAGTGTTTACACACATTCAAGGCCTTTTTTGTTCTTCATAGCACTATATCAGTGAATAGGCTTGGGGTGCACAAGCTGAGAGGAGACACAGCTGGGACAGCTGACTTCATCTGACCAATAGGATATTCCATACCATATGACGTCATGCTCAACATATAAAGCTGTGGGGAAAAGAAGGAATGGAGGAAAGTTCACAGTGATGGTGTTTGTCTTCCCAAGAAACTGTTTTCTTGGAGATGGCTGAATGCCTGTCTGCGGATGGGAATTACTGAACAAATTCCTTGCTTTAATTTGCTTACATGTTTTTTTTAATTAAACTGTCTTTGCCTCAACCCATGGCTTTTCTAACATTTACCTTCCAATTCTCTCCTCCATTCTGCCAGTGGCCTTGTTGACCTAGTTGCTAGCTGGGGTTAAACCACAACACTTGGGCAGGAAGACTTATCACTAACACTGAACTGCTTCTAAAAGATTAAAAACCTTGCTCAAAACTAGAGTCAGGGATCTCCATATTACTCTTCACTATGCCTTGCAGATGTGCTCTAAGTCTAGTTAATGCCTGTTGAATTCAGTATGTCTGAACTTGCAGTGCAAGCTGCAAGAGCAGAAATATAAAACAGTTTTGCAAACCATAAAATGGTAGTTGGTACAGATGTGTCATTCTTTATTGATGGATGACAGACAACACACACAATCCAGCTATCAGGCGGAACCAATTACCTGTGGTCTTGAGGAGCAGGGAGTACTCTGGGGAGAGATTCATCTCTTTTATTTGCAATCTCTCCACAGTTGCCAAAGAAACTCATAAAACAGACGTGGATTGCACACATTTAACTGATGCTCTCCAGACAAATCACAATGAAAACCTGAGATAACATATTTTGGCTTTTCTTCATGAGCAGTCATAACCATGTCACACAGGTTACCTTGTGTTTTCTGTAGAGATCATTGTAGACAATTCGGAAATGCTTCCGTGTGTAGCTGCTCCGATAAGCTCCACCAAGGAGGTACTCTATCACCAACCCAATATCAATGAGTGTTATCTTGTAATCCAAGGGAAGGGTATTCTGAAATATGTAAGGTCACAAGCATTTAATGATGCTTTTATATGCAACATTCAACCATGTCAGAGCCTTACCACTATGAGATGAGTCAGCAGCAGCAGCAGCAGTAAAACTGGCTGTGTTAATAAAGAAAGTATTCTGAAAACCACATTCACACCACTCTGGTAAGTGTTAATATGTGTAGTAAGACTGCAACGACACAACTCATTCACAGAGCACTTATGGAAACTTAGAAAAGCTCAGGTGAAAAATGCTTTTCAGCAATTAGACCTGTTTACAGGTCCCAAGTGAATTTAGCATATCCAGCTATAGAAAGTTTTGAAACTATGTACCCATTTTCTACCTAAATTCTACTACTGAAAGTGCCAAAAGCTCCCCTTTAGATCACACCTGTATTTTCCCAGTGCCCTGAGATGTAATCAGGCTATGGAATTTAGGACAGGGATCATATTAAGAAGAAAAACCATTTCAGCATCAAAGAGAAAGAATTCTCAACCTGGAAAAGTTCAATATATTTTCAACATTCAGTTCTTCCATTTCTGTCACATGAATTAGACCTCAAATAAGTCCACCATTGAGAGAAAACACAGAAAATAGTTTGCCATGGAGACCAGAACGCCCTATTTATAGAACCATTATGGTACTGACATGAAAGTCACCCACAATAAGAAAACTACATCAGAATCCCACGACATGAGACCACAGAACTCTGCAAACAGTCAGATTTACCATTTTATTTTATCCTGGCATTCATACCCTGGAAAGAATTAGGCCATTCATCTAGTTTTGGATTTAGGCATCTCCTGCATGCTACGCATCTAGGAGACTAGATGCAGATAAAACAGTTCATCCCTTCCTAGCTAAGCAGTGCAGTGAGGTGCAAGAGAAAAAAGAAACACGAAATAAATTAACTGTGTAGCTAAATAACAAAGCAAACACTAAACTAGTAACAGAATCAGTGCTCCATGCAATAGTCATCCACTGCCACCTTCTGTTCTCCTAGGCAGCACAGCACATTAAAATTGTACTGTATCTTGTCACAGTATCCTTTTTTTTTTCTTTTTTTTTTTTTCCCTGCTCAATCAGGACAGAAATTTTTAGCTTTCGGGGTTAAAAACAAAAAAGAAAACCTTAAAGCAATAAGCATAATTACTGCACTACTCCACTAAGTCTTTCATACAATCACTTCAGCAACTTGAGAAAGAGTGTCTGATTGACATGAACTGCATGGCTTTGAAATTAAGGTACAAGACCCTTAAAAACAGTCAGTCATAGTATGCTAGTTAATTGCTTAGGGGAATCAATGGGATAAATATAAATCCATTTACTGGAAATAGTAATGAACTCATCACTTCTATTCCTAAAATTCCCCTGTATTAATAAAATTACACAGTGGTGTGTGCTGGAAGGGACCTTAAAGGTCATCTAATTACATCCCACCTGCAATGAGCAGGCATATATTCCCATCCAGTCTGGCCTTGAACATTTCCAGGGACGGGTTGTTTACCATCTATCTGGGCAACGTGCATTACCTTAATAGCAGTGTGCCACTAGACATTAAAATTATAAGTTACCAGTTTCGCTTCCCAACTTTTCCTATATCAGTTACCTGCTTCACATCTCGGACTAGGTGATGCAATAGTAGATTTGATGGTCCTTGTTTCTGTGGTGTGTAAAGGAAAGATAACAAACAACCATGTTACTCCACATTAGAAAATCAATACAGTAAAATCAAGCAGCTAAAAGATCTTCAGCACAGGGTACTGTGATTCAAACTCATATTTTCAACTTCTTAAAAACGTTTCAACACCACTCTCAACACCTTTACTACCTTAAATCTTGACACATTTTAGAAAGAAGTTGAACTCATTTTGATTAAAAGACATGCTTTTCAGCAAGACAAGCACATATCACACACCAATTTAGAATCAGAACACATTTCTCATGAGTTTCAGGACAGTACAAGTCTGGTTCATGTCAACGAATCAAGAAGAAAAAATTGAGGTATCAAATAAAAAATCCAACACTACAATGAAAAATCACAAAAATACATTAGTTTTCAAATAAAATTGTGACCTAATTATTAAATCTCTTAAACAAAACAGTATTCTTTCTACACATTCTTATCCAAAGTTGTGCACTGGGATTTTGAATACTCACCGTATTATAGAGTTCTTCTAAACGAGATATGGTAAGGAAACGGTGAATGTTCACTCCATGCTCTATTAGCAGTTTCACAAAATCTACACGATCCATCACTAAAGCATCCAGCATTGCCTGCTCCAAGGCTCCAACCTCCAGACAGACAGAAATGAAGGAAAAGTTTAGAAGATTATTGTCTTCTTTTGGAAAAAAAAAAAAAAACTAACAAAAAAAATCATTCCTGAACAGCTAGAGATTGATTTATTACAATAACTTGCCTCTACATACACTTAAAGTGCACAGTACAAAGAAAAATCTGCTGGAGGAAGCACCTGTTTGAAAAAAGTCCAACAGATTGGAAGATCTGTGCATTCAACATCTATAGATACTTCTACAAATCTACCTTTGTAACCATACTGATAATACATTCTCTACTCTTTAATTCTATTCAGAAGCTAATGTATGATAATGCAGGCAGTGGTAGGAAGCCTTTCTTTTTTGACCCATGACACAAGCCATTTCAAGGTACTACATTTTCACAAACTCTTTACAGAACTTGAAGTTCTTTAAAGCAGACTTCTATTCAAGCATGAGATAGAGTCTGTGTTAAGATAAACTCTCTCAAAGACACCACAAAGCACAGCTCTACCTACAACAGTGGTTATTATATTTCTGTAGTAGTTTATTCTCCTTATACTCTTATATTCAGTTTAAGAAATACAATTTCATTTTTCCTGAATTTCCAAAAATCCATGTTGTAGTGAGTTTACTCTACAGGGGGGTTGGGATTTACCCTAAACAGAGACAGTATGAAAAAAGAATAACAGCAATAGAAGACCAAGGAAATCCCTCATACTGAATACTTACTTAGCAATACTATTTGATAATATGAAAAAAAAAAAAAAACCCAAAACCAAAAAGCACCCATCATAATAAAACTGAATGGGAGGAGGTACAGAAAAGGCTAATCAGATGGAAAAAAAAAAAAAAAAAGAAAAAGAAAAAAACACAGAACAAAACAAACAAACAAAAAAACTCAGGTCAAACTGGTAAATGTGCAAATGTTTGTGAAACAACCCTATCCACAGAAAAGTTTGGGAATAACTCAGAAAAAAATGTTAGTAGATGTACCTCCTGCAAGCCTGAATGTAAGTTGGCTATAAGTCGGAAACAAATTGTGGCTGTTTGAGCTGATCTTCTAGCTCAGACATAGAGGAGAGATGAACATTCCAGGGATAGGCTACATAATGGCAACAATAGATAAATTAATATCATTTCATTAGAGCATCAAGAGCTCAATGTCTAGAAGCACAGCTTGTTCTCCCCCTTTTCTCCCGCTGGCTTCTGCTGCTGCAGCTTTTGCCTATCTTCCCCGGCTGCTGTTTTGGCTACTGCTGCTTCTGCTGCTTCGCCGCCGCTTGACCCCTCCCCCATCTCCCTTAAGGTTATTGTATTGTTTTTTTTTCCTTCCTTCTCTAGTTATTATCTCTCTTTACATTGTTATACTTATACTATAAGAAAATACAATTTCATCTTTCCCTGACTTTCAAAAAAAAAAGGGGCGGGGGGTCTGTGTTGTGAATTTCTTCCCAGGGGAGGGATGAGCCCAAACCCGGGACAGAATTTTTGGCGCCCAATGTGGGGCACAATCTTGGCTTGGTTTTTTTCCCTTTTGATTGATAATCAGAATAGGAACATCAGGGAAAAATGAAGTTGTTTGATATATTCTGGCCTATTATTGCCTCAATTCTGACTCTATCAGTTCAGCAGTGGTTTACAGCTATGGTGCACTATCAAGTGTGCTCATTCTTCGCTAAGATGGTCTGGGACTCGGTAAAAGCTGTGCTAATGAAGGTTGGAGATGTTGTTAGGAATGTTTTAGGGTTTAGGAATGTCACTGAGGGTGTGCCGTATGTTATGCTGGTGTCAGAGACTAGGAGTTATTTGGAAGAGATGAGCTACCCAGTAGTCTGCCTAATATGTATGAACTTGATGGTTTTGACTGCTACTGTAGGTCTGGTTGTAGTGGAGACGAGAGAGATGCAGGAACAAACAGGCTGTAAGTGAGGTTTTTACCTTTCTTGGAGGCAATAGCAGGGAGCTAAGGGTTAAAGAAACAGTCTGCGACCGAAGCTGGGGAGGGAAGGCCACGGCACCGGGCAGACAGACTGCTCGCAGAGCAGCGAAATGTCCTGCCTTGGAGCCTTTGAGAGAAGGAAAAAATGTTGGACATGGCCCATACCCTACTGACCCTGAAGCATGGAGGCAGGAAACAATCTGGTTCCTGTTCGTACCGAATAGAAGAGAGAAAAGTAAAGGTAGAGGCAATGGAACCCCTGCAGAAGTGCAGTTACAAAGGACTGCTGAGGCAGCGCCGGATCTGGCTGCAGACGGTGTGGGCTATGGCAAAGTCCCTCACACAAACAAAGTTGAGGAACTGGTTTGTGGAAAATGCGGCTCGAATGTTTTGATCTGTAGGAGGGTCACTGGCACCAGAGCCTCTGCCAGCAGAGAGGCTGCTGAGGCAAAGACTCTTTTGCCTGCAACTAGGGGACCGGAAGCAGTACTGGGGGAGGTGGCAAGGTCCTCAGAAGGCAAACCCACTAACGCCATCAAGCCTGCTAATGCCACTGCTCCTGCCTTAGCCCCGCTTGTCTCTGCTGAGCCGGCTGCTGTTGCTGCTGTGGGGAAGGGTCCTTCTGCCTCAGCCTCAGCCCCACTACCATGTGAGGTACAGAGCCAGGTAGACAAACAAAATTCAGATGATTCAGTAAAAGCCACCTCCCAGAGTAAGACACAGTTTACTTTAGATAAGGTCTCCCTTGCCCTGGTTAAACCGAGGAGAAAAATGGCAGCTAGCCTTGGGGGTCGTGATAGCTCAGATGACGATGGGGATAAAACAGAGCAGGGTAAGCAAAGGGAAGAGGATCCAGGAGAAGGTACATTGGCTGGTGTGAAGGCCAGTACCCTTGTGGGCACAAGGAGTGGGAAGGCTAAAGCAAAGGAAAAATACATTCAGGAGACAGATGATAATGATGATGAGGAGAAAGCCCCATTGCCAAGGAAGGAGGTCAGGCATATTAGGCAAGACTATGGCCGGAAAGAGCGAGAACTGCTGATGAGTTGGCTGAACAGATGCTGGCATGGAGACATGGACACCATAGAAATAAACCCTCGGACAGTAAGGCAGTTGGGAGTTTTCTCGAGAGACAATGGCATAGATAAGCACTTAGGACATCTTGGTGGCAACTCTAACCTCTGGTCACGAGTATTGACAGCTGTGGTACTGCGGTACCCTAACAGGGATGATTTACCCTGGAGGCCCTTATGCTGGAATACAATTGAACAGGGGGTTCAGTGCTTGAGAGAGATAACCATAAGAGAGCTAATCTATGGAGATTATACAATGGAGGACCCTGAGGAGATACCTATGAGCCGAGCTCTCCTAAAGAAACTTATTCAGCTTGCCCCCTCTAATTATGCCCATACACTGGCAAGTAAAATGGTGGGGAAAGATGATGCAACAACTTCTATGACTGTGGGTGAATTCGCTGATCAAATGAGGCAAATGGAGGATAGCCTTAGGGTTAATGCTATGGTGTCAGCCATAAATACTATGACTGAAGAGATTAAAGATAGCATGAAACAACTCAAGGAGGAATTTAAAACCTCCCTATCCCAGTTGGCAAAGGGCAGTGAACTTTCTTCTTCACCATCAGAGTGGGTACATGTCTCGGCCATCAGGGATAGGCGTCCTCCTAGAAGACCAGTTCAGCCTAACTCACTAAAAAATAGACAACCGTCACGTGGGTCTCTTTGGTTAATCTTATGTGACCAGTTTGGTGAAAACATGGATAAATGGGATGGAAAACCTACCTCACTTCTCCTAAAAAGAGTGAGAGAGTTACAGAGTGAGAAGCCTAAAAGAGTAGTTGCCTCAGTTTCCTCACATGACTCAGATGGTTCTGGCGATGATTCAACTAACACCATTAAACACTGTGCCAATTGCAATTGTAATGGCCAACATTAGGGGGGCCCTGCCTCTTACCAGGAGGAGGCCAGGGACCAGGAAGACAACAGGATATACTGGAATGTATATGTTAAATGGCCTGGTACCTTGAAAATTCAGAAATACAGGGCTCTAGTGGACACAGGTGCACAATGCACATTGATGCCTTCAAACTGTAAAGGAATGGAGTCTATTACTATTTCTGGAATTACAGGAGGCTCTCAAGAATTGACAAGGTTAGAGGCAGAGATGAGTTTGACTGGGAGTGATTGGCGAAGGCATGCCATTGTAACGGGTCCAAATGCACCTTGCATCTTGGGAATTGACTTTCTGAGAGAAGGGCACTCTAAGGATCCCAAGGGTTTTAAGTGGACCTTTGGAATAGCAACTGTAGAAGCTGTTGGAGATAAACTGAAGTTGTCTGCTAGGCCTGAGCTCTCAGATGAGTCTGCAGTTGTTGGGCAGCATATTGTAGAGGATGTGAAGTTACCAGTTGCTACTCAAATTGTACACCACAGGCAATATAGAACAAACCGTGACTCTTTGGTGCCCATACATGATCTGATTCGTCATCTGGAGCACCAGGACGTCATTAAAAAGACCCATTCACCTTTCAATAGTCCCATATGGCCTGTGCCAAAGGCAAATGGAGAATGGTGACTTACAGTTGATTTCCACGGCCTAAATGAAGTGACTCCGCCCATGAGTTCTGCTGTGCCGGACATGTTAGAACTACAGTATGAGCTGGAATCCAGGGAGGCCAAATGGTATGCAACCATAGATGTTGCTAATGCTTTCTTTTCTATTCCAATAGCAGAAAAATGCAAGCCTCGATTTGCTTTCACTTGGAGGGGGATTCAGTATACATTTAATCGTTTGCCCCAGGAGTGGAAGCACAGCTCAATGATCTGTCATGCAGTCATCCATGATGCATTGGAGAAAGGTGGAGCTCCAGAGCATCT